>NC_141767.1:11567500-12192500 GCF_051362555.1 Lingula anatina | reverse complement strand
TATAATTTAATAAGGTTATATACATAATAAATGGTCATTTTAATGTGTGAGTCATATCTTTTTATGAAGGATATTATTCAACAAGAATTCGTTGTTTGTGGGGGACTGGCAGGTGTAAGGCGAATATATGATCAGTGTCGCCAGAAATATCACAAGAAAGTAAAAAGGTTAGTTAAGCAAAGGATTAATTTTTGCAATTAAGCAGTTAATTAAAAAATGAAAGTAAAAATCTATTTTTGTTTCACTTCTATTAAATTATATTATTCTGTTACTCTATCCTAAGAATTGATGTGCAAGAGATATTGCATGAAGTTGATCATGAAGGTCGGAAACTAAGGATACGAAGGGCTTTAAATGGACGAGTTTTTAAATCACAGATAAATATTATTTTTATGTATAGACACAGAGACCTATCTGTCTTGATCATTTAAGCCATGCACTTTCAGCGATAACACAATATGTGGAAAACTATTTAGTCTTAAACCCCTTTCTGGTCACAAAAATTGCCAAGTCATCATACTGTCAGTTTCAACTAACTTAAGATTATAGAAAGATAATTGTATGATGGAGCCACTTATCAGTAAAAGTTGTTTGATTCGTTCATTTGAGGAATGTATCAGTCAGATTATTCACATGTATATACTTTCAAAATGACATTTAATTTTAGGTTTTCATGTGATAATATCAACTATTTCTTTTCAGGGACCAAATTGGATTTGGTCTGTGGATGGTAATGACAAGTTTCAGTTCTTCCATATTTACATACATGGATGCATTGATACATTTTCACGCAAATTTTTGTGTATGTATATAATGTACTGTTTTAAGTAAAAAACCAATTTGAAAAAACTCTATCCCTTATCTAACCACACACTACTGGGTTTAAAAGAGTTTACTAGTATTATCCATTTCTGATTTTGCCATTGTAACATAGTTTGGGGTATATTTCAACACTGTGGTCTTCTTAAACATCTGTGCTAATAGTTACCGTTTTTTAATAGTCTGCCCTAATAGAACTAGAAGTGACCCAGGGACAGAGAATGTAGACTTAATTGAATGCCAAATGTTCCTAAGAAGAAATAGCAGTGATCAGCATGCTTTCTCCGATAGTCACATCATGGGGCCTTCACCACTGAACCAGGTATGTAAATTTCTTATTATATTTACCCATTTGTCACAAGGATGTCTATTAAAGCCTGTAGTTGGATCACGCACTATTCTGATGTCATGCAATTATTTCAGTGTTTCTGGTCAACTTTCCTAAAGAGAGTTTTAATCCGTTGGCATATCATAGAATGACTGATAAATTCACAAGTATTATACTTTTCAGGGTTTGCACAGAGATGGTTGGTATGACAGACACAGTTGCATTGACAAGTGGTGCATGGTATTTGTTTACTTGCCTCTGATACAACATGATATAGATGCATTTCAACTGTGGTGGAACAACCACAAAATAAGACACCAAAGGCAGGTGTGGTTACCCACTGGTGCTGCTCCAAATGACATTTATGCATTTCCACATTTATATGGTAAATTTGGCAATTTCAGTTACATGTTTAGCATATAAAAGATTGAAATATTTAAAACTTGAGACATTTTTGTATTAAAAATATTTTACTTTAAATATGAACACGTAGTCAATTTTACACATCACCATGTTCTTGTGGCATGGCTATGTGACTAAATGGAACAACTGGCTTAAGGTATATCAACCTACATATTTTATGCACTATATATTTGCAGGCGGTCACCAGTGTGGATTCACTGTCAGTGATAGAGATTTGGCAGAAGTTGCACGAGAAAAAACACTGAACTATGAACAATCTGCTCGTGTGCCACAGGACTTCTATAATGAAGCAACTAACTTCACTGCCACTAACCACTTGACAATAGAAATATCCACTGAAGAGGAGAGTTATATTCAACTAAGGAGACACTTCATCCTAGAAAGATCTGCATTACAGTCATCTACATATGTGTAAAATGTAATATTAATGTTTCTGCACCAACCTGCAAATTCCAAATTGCTGTACAGGAAAAAAGAGAATAAAGAATCACAAAAGAGGTTATTTTCCTTTTTTTTGATACATTAATACAATGCGCAACAGGCTACACAACCCATTTTTATGAAACCACAAGTTCTGTAAGACAAAAAGGTAAATTGGTTTTCCCTTGATGGTGTTATCTCTTTATGTGCATGGAGATGCTGGTGTCACACCTGTCAGTACATAAAAATTCAACCACTTTTCAATAAACTTGACAATACATATAATTCAAAGTCTCTATCCCAGCATAGCTGTCAAAACTACAAAAAAAGAATTTAAAAAATGCACAAAGTAGGTAACTGTCAATACTGATGCAAAATACAGTATGCTTAACAGGAAGTCGAACAGCATTGCAGGTATATGTCTGTTAGGAATATGTTACTAGCAGACCCATGTCAGTTCAAATTCACAGTTAAAATATGCAAGCAAGAGAAATATGAACATTCAAATAAAAATGCATAAATTTCAGAAAAAAAAAAACAATCAAGCTGGGTTCCCAATTTGATCTGTGCTTAAGAATTATTATTGGATTTTCAAACTAATATGTCACTGTTTTTTCTTTATAATGTTACTATTGGCAGTACACAATTTGTTTTGCCAAATCTGATACAATTTTACGTAATGATACAACCTTGAACTGTCTATCATAATAGTATAATGTATAAAAGGTCACTGCCATTTGACTTCATGCCTTTGGGGGTTAAATCCCTCAATAAAAATGCTAATATTTAAAAAATATTGAACGCACATAAAAGGCAGTCAAACTGGTGCAAGTCTAGGTACAATTCAGACCAAGAACCCTTTCAGTAGGTTTGAGAGCCACGAGTAGCATGACGTTAATGGCCATTAAGGTGAGAGTGACCAAAATTTATTTTCCCTCACCTTTGATGCTATATTACATAATGCTTAAGAGCATAATCACCACCAATTCTTAATTATGCAATGCAGTTAAAATGGTATTTATAAAAAAATTAATTAGCAAAGGTATTCAGGCCCATGATATTTGAAAATTCCACTATGTACACAAGTGAGAACTATAACTAATGAGTTTACTTCCATTTTCAACAATTAAGTCAATGATAAAAACAGCACAACTTTAATAAAATTGTCCTATCATTTTTGATTACCAGTTTGCTCCTTCCTATTCAAGTTCAGTAGTAACAATGGGTGTATCTCTGCTAATTTTGGTGTATTTTACATTTTATTTTCACATCTGAATATTGGATGTTGAACTATTTGATACAGAACAATGCCCGAGCCCTAACGAAAAAAATAAAAAATACAAAAAAAACCTGCAGTGTTGCGCATGCAAAGCTCTACAAAATGAAAAAAACAAGGTCTCTAGCAATGATGGTTCCAGAATTAGAGAGTTTTTAGTTTGGCATCTAATAGCCACTACTCGTCTGAAAATGCCCCAAATGACCCCAAACTCACGAAGATCAAAGATTACCCTAAGGGTAACACCTGCCCATTGTATTATAGATTAGATCTGTTTAGTTTCTGAAAATAGACAATAATAACTGTTTTTCACAAGAAAGTTAGCAATTTTAGAAAAATGTGACCTGTTTGACCTTGAAATAATGCGCTCTAGGAGGAGAAGCGGTAACGGTGACTTGTAGTTCACGACACCCTGCAGAGCCATATGAGATAGGTCGGGACTAAAGCCATGAATACTGCCAGCGTACATGCTGGTGGTACTAAAGAGTGTTTTTTTAAATATTCTAGCTCCATAAAATCCCTTCTCATCGTGGCATTGGCCTAGCATGGAGCCAATATCCCAGGCTGTTGGGCGGTTTTCCCTTTACAAATGACATCCTCCTCTTCATGTTCGGTGCAATGTCGGCATTTTGAACAGCCCCTCCCTGCCTCATTCGCCAATGCTTTTTTCTTTCTCGCACTTTCTCGCGAGATTTTGTTTTTTTAAAATTTCATCTTGAAAATGAAACACGATTGATCTCTCGGGATTTCGCGCGACCACGCGGGATTACGCGCGATCTCGCGGGATTACACGCGATCTCGCAAATTTCGCAATTTTTTTTCAAAAAAAGTTTTTTTTTCAATTTTTTTTTTTTCAATTTTTTTTTTTTCAAAATTTTTTTTTTTTCAAATTTTTTTTTAAAATTTTTTTTTTTTCCGCTTGGCCCTCCTGGGATTCCATACAAAAGAGTTGAGAAAATTTATTCGCCGCAGCTATAGCCCCCTTTATACATTGCTGCCCCATATCAAACTCTTCGCTTCAAAGAGTCTTGATATATATATGTTAACATGGATGCTTTATTCCCGCTTTACGATCCCTTTGAACAGTCAGTTTTGCTATAATTATATTGGTATTGTTGTTGCGACGGAATTTTGCATCATTTTTCCTCTATCATAGGAGAGGGAGAGAAATAAAGGAGAGGTGGAAACAATGCAGCAGAAGTATGAAGATGAAATTCGAAACCTGCAAACAAATCTAGTTAAATTGCAAGGGGTAAGAAGTTACTTATAAGTACATGTATGTAAGAATGATTTAATGATATCTTCATGAGGACTTCACGAAATTATTATGTGCAGATTTAGGAGATTTTATTCGAAGTTTGATTCAAAAATTTTTTCTCCATCATCATGTAAGTTATTCTCCCGGGTTTTACACTTGATAAAGATTCAACGTGTTTCCCCTTCTCACCCTTGCCTTGCAAAACCCCTTTGCAGTTTTTCATTGAAAACGCTTTTTATTTTTTATACTTATATGGCGTTTAATCTTATTCGTAGTAACGAAAAGTTCGGCACATAACTAAAATTGTGGATATCTAATACAGAATATCAAATGTTTAAATCTCAATGCTTGATCACACATACATATAAGTGGATGTTAAAAATGATAATTATGGTGTTTCAGTTACAAGAAAAGCCTCGAAAAGAAAACAATCAAGATGGCCAAGTTAGCAAACTAAAACGTCAGCTTGAAGAATTGTCCGAAGAAAACCGGGAACTACGAGCAACTGTGAATGATGCCCAGACGAACTTGGCCCTGGTTCGAAGTGAATTGGCAGGCCTGAGACAGGACCATGCTGAGAAACTGGAAGCGTTGCAATTGTAAGTATGCAGGTGCTAATTTACATCATTTGTGGTGTGAAGTTGTTTTACAGTAGAAGCAATTTAAGTCAGATTTAGCTAAAGAATGAAGTACAGCGCTTTCAGTAGGCAATTTCCTCTCCACCAGCCCCTTCTAAGTAATATTTCCCCTTTTCAGAGAGAAAGACACCATGGCGGAGTACGCTAAAGAGCAAGCACATCTTACAAGTCAGTTGCAACAGTTACAGTAAGTAAAAATCAAATTATCACAAATATCAAAACAGTTATTACACGTATCAATTTTTCACAAAACAAACAAAACACACACACACATCTGATGAATGTATATTTGGGAATTTTTTGTTTTATTGGTCATTTTGATAAACCTGCTCCGCGAACCATGTTTTAGAAAATGAAATGCCACACCCACTGTTCTCCTAGCACAACAATCAACCACAGATATTTCGTGCTTCATTTATGTAACTATCCTTAACACTGTCATGATTCCAGCGAGGCAAACAGAAAGCTACATGATACCAATGACGATCTTAGAGCTGCACTGGAACAATCTCATATGGCCCTTCGGAAGATTTCAACATCCGCAACGGTAATGTCGATACACAATGTACAGTAGGTAATTCACGTAGAAGTGTAAACTAGGCTCATTGTATACCCATGCCGAACCGTAAAATGTAATTTGTGTTCGGCATTTAGACGTCACTCTTTATCATCAATCTGGATCCAGCGTAGAGATCTTTGCTATGAGAATGCAATGCACTTATACAGTGTACTGTCTAACAGCTAAACTGGTTTCTTGGACTGATTGAAGCTTATATTAGAAATTCAATACTACTTTACTATTATTATTTTCTTTATTCCTTTTTTCAGCCTGGGCGATTTCCTAATCTCAGCTCACCCGATTCTCCTAACCCGCCACCAGATTATCCCGGGTAAGAAGTGTTTTTTTAAATACTCTGAATTTATATCTATAACGAGAAATGTTAACAGCCGAATCTTCAACATCACCGATCACAACAGTTCTTTTCCTCCTATTTTTACTACAGCATGTATCGATAATTGTTTCAGACGTACGCACAGTTCCAATTCATCCCTGGCAGACGAGATAAGCCAGACAGAAAGTCTCGTTCATTGTGATCCCGTAAAACGTTTCCTCCCAGCCCAAGAGAGTTGCGAGGTTGATAGTATGCTGGATGATATCGGTATGATTGGTGGCCGTTATTTGATTCTGTTTTATTTCTTTTTCTTCAATTTACTTATTATTTTGCAACGTGTAAAATGTAATCAATCGCTTGGAGATTAGTATATGAAGTAAGTTTGTTTTAACAAACAAGTAGTTTACTTATACCCGTAAATCAAATAAACGATATATTTGATAAAAGCTAAATATTGTGTTACCAATTAGAAAAACATTTTATTTTTTTCTGCAGACAGTGGTCATTCGACTTTAAGGGACGCCAATGACCAGGAATCTGACGAGTCTCCCTATCACCGGCTAACCACACCAGCAAAGGTGCGAAGAATCAGTCGTAGTAAACGAGTGTCGCACCACGACTCTGAAACTGAAGTAAGTGTTGGGTTTAGTCGTCTACTTATTTAAGGCAAATGTGTTTTACATTTATATGCATAAAACGTTTTATCTAACTCTCCAAACACTGAACATTAATTTCTTTCTATGTAGATGATTGTGACTTTCTAGAATTACACTAGGGCATCGTGTGTATTGCAGGCACCCGAATCTCATGATGAGATGGAGACAGAAATTGAGGCCATGTCCATACGTGATGGTGACTCTGGACAGAGGCAGAGCAGGCTCGTACGTAAGAGGGATCGAGACATAGAATTGGGATCTCGTTCACCACGGTCAAGACCTGGCTCAGCGGGAAGTGGGAGCTCTGTCAGAAGCTTAACGTTCAGCAGAGGGAGCAGAGACGGGAGTGTTCGTAGGCAGCTTCCTACAATACCATCTCAAGTACGCAACATCTGTTACAACTTTTTTTAGGCTTATGTAATATTTAGTCGTTGGATTCTTTGTGATACTTCTATTTGGGCGATAAAACGAATGTTAAACATGAAATTAAAAAATCCACAGTATATGAGCAGACGTTCATTATCAAAAAGGCCAGATTGTAGTTCTGAAGTAGGCCTATTTCAGTTTCGTTTCGTCAAAAGATACATAACATCATTTTCTTATTCTGTTTGGAATACATTATTTATGGATTGTCTATCAGGTCACAGTTAATAAAACCTCGGACCCAGAGAGGATGTATAAAGTGGTACTGGCAGGGGACGCTGCCGTCGGGAAATCTAGCTTCATTATGCGACTGTGCAAAGGAAAGTTCGTAGCCAACCTAAACTCCACATTAGGTATGTATCTCCTTGTAACTCAAAACTTATGTCAGGTCTTTTTTTTTTTCGTGTAAAGATTAAAACAGTTTTCAACCATTTGGGCATTTGACTCCCGATCTCCCTTGATTCAAACCTAGAAGATAAAAAACAAAGGACTTGTAGGCACCTGAAAATGTCGTTCAATTTTAAATGGGTATGGGTTTTATTCTTTCTTCTTTTTCTGAAAAATCATGTGGTAGACCGTTTAACTTAAAATTTCATACAGCCATTTGTTTTTCTCCAGGTGTTGATTTTCAAACAAAAGCACTGGATGTTGATGGCAACAATGTAGCACTTCAGTTATGGGATACAGCCGGACAGGAAAGGTGCACCCACGTTTCACTGCTTATGTTTTGAGAAGATCTCTAGAGATATCTCTGATTATTCTTGTTTAGGAAGTAAATTATCTGCTCATTCAAGCGGATTCCTTTTTTCTCATTTCAAGCAGCATATAAAAAAGTTAGTTTTTATGTAATATATATACTACTACTTGTAATGTAGTGAGAGTTTATAGGTATAAACATGTAGATGAGAAATAAAACGTTGAAAGCCCCATAATATTTGAATGAGAATTTATTTGCTTTCTTATTTTCCACGGATTTTACTTCAATATTGTGGATTTCTTGTGAATTATCATATATGTTGAATTTTTTAATAATCGAACTTCTTTTTATTTCATATTTCAGATTTCGCAGCATTGCCAAATCCTACTTCAGAAGAGCTGACGGTGTCCTGTTGCTCTATGATGTTACATATGAAAGGTCCTTCATCAACATCAGGGATTGGATTGATGCCATAGAGGTGAAGTTCTTGAGTTTGTCCTTACAATCGAAGATAATTTTTAACAAAATATTGTTCGCATGTAGGTCTGTTAATTGGATTGTTACTCTCATTGTTGCCGCAGTCAGCCGTTGTTCTTCCTGTTTTGCAGTTATATATATATATATATATATATATATATATATATATATATATATATATATATATATATATATATATTTATTTATGTAGGATGGTGCTGAAAAACAAATCCCGATAATGATGTGTGCAAACAAAACAGATGCGCGAGAGGAAGCGAAGGCAGATGGTAAAAAGGTTGTTACTGCTGAGGACGGCCAGAGACTGGCTAGAGTAAGTTTGTGCGGACTTCAGTTATAAGGAAAAGATGTTAAACAGCAGTACGATTTAAAGAACATTGCTTGCAACTGTTTGTTAACTCTTATCGATATTTCGAATGTTCACAGAAAGTTTGGTAAATGTAGCATGAGCATTACCCATACGCTTATTAGTTCTTTTAAGCGTAATTTGGAACAGTCTTATGAAGACATTGCCTATGACCCATTCCTGTGTCAGTGGATTGGTTAGAATAGGTCAGAGGTTCTTGATTTCTCATAATTAAATTCGTTTACAGGAGTACAACTCTCTTTTTATTGAGACGAGTGCCAAAGAGGGGTCGAATATCTGTGAAGCTGTCACGGAACTTGCAAGGTACCTTGTTGATTTGTATGTTTGGATTACATAAATACTTACAGGAAAATCTTTAATCTTTCTCTCGCATATGAATGGCTATTTGACAAATGAGAATGCTGACTCTTAAGGAACTGCCCATTTCATTTTAATTCATACACGTCCTGGTACATGTCCTCGAGCGTGGCATTGTTTTTCGTTACGCGAAAGAATATTTTCTGAAATAGAACACGGTAGCACCACCGGTACATGTACCACCTAGAATAAATATATATATAATAAAATAAAACACCCAAATGCATAGGTTTAAATGACACACGGTGTGTCGTTTCAGGTGGATGAAGACAAACGAAGACATAGAGGTCAAATCAGTTGGACTTCAGCTCCATGTTTCCCCCAAAAGAGAGACGAAGAAAAAGAACTGCTGCTGACCTATTTTGGGTGGATTTTTTTACAGTGCATTGCAAACGTATAAAATTGGAACTTGAGTATGGTTTTTGTGGGTTTTAACCAAAAGGGTTTTTTGACACTTTCAAAATAGTTTTGGTGCATGGGTACGGTCTTTTTTCATCTTTGTAAATTCCAGTTTATTCACCGAAACATAGAACATAGAAAGCTTCCATCTGTTAAGTATTAGTTCTTTATTTGGGACCTATATTTGTGTTTCCAAGACAATATATGGCTTGTACTATACATTACGGTTACATAAGACATCATTATCATGTAGTGTAATACAAATATATGTCCTGGTGAGTAAATATATAAGTACTTTTGGTTTATTATTTATTTGATAAAAATTATGGAGTGGTTAAAGGCAATCTGCAGCTGATTCATTTTTCATTTTAAATCATTGCGTTTTACATTTTATGGATAGTTTCACGCCATTCTCACTGATGCTGTCCACGCCTTGCGTCAGATACCAAATAGGAATCCAGGAACCCAGGTTGATTTTGCAAACCAAATAACTTAATATCAGTGTCCAAACACAGAAATGCACATAAGGTGCAACAGGGAATCTAACTGAATCTTACAAATTCGTGTTCTTTCTTTCAAGGAGATGCATAGATCTCATGTGAGGTTCGATACCTCAGTTATGTTTTAGTAATTGATTTATTGTTATCTTGTAATATATCATTTTGTTGATACTTCATTTTATAAATGCGGTATAGGGTGTAAATATCTGTATAGTAAAATGGTCAAGTAGCTTGTTAAACAAGTGCAATTATTTTATGGAGTTTTAATTTTATGTTGTAGGGACATGCTCAAAAGGAAATAAATTATTCACAAAGATTGGTTTGTGTCATTCACAGTATTGTATGCTGTGCATTCACATTGTGTTCTCTCTCAATGGACCACAGCGGATTCAGTGTCTCGGGCAGGAGGGAGGGAAATATAAGTGCTGTGGACAATTATAGTATTTTATCAATCCCGGACATTTAGATTATTCCTTAATTCACACATCCTGTACATATTCTCCATGTACACTCTACATGCATATGGGCACACGGCCATGGTTTTCAAATGGTGAGGAAACCGATATAGAATCAGCTGTCCGCACTTATCGTGCAGTACCTTCAAGTAAATGTATTTCACCTTAAAACATTTTCACACACTGTAATTTTAAACTGAATATAAAGCTGTTGTAACAATTTTATTCACATATATTAAATGCGATGCGCATTTACATAAATTCACATTGTAATAAACCCTTAATTTTATAGTTTGAAAGCGCATAAAATAATCACAAAACTGGACGGTACGATTACTCTACTTGGTCATGTAAATTGTCGTTGGTCATTTATGTTTAAAAAGCTAAAGACATGTAATACAGCTAATCATGCCAGAGAAGCATTCGTCGAATTCACACATTAAGGTAAAAGAAGCATTGCAACGGTTAAGAGTCATTGCACGACCGATTGGTGCCCTGTAAAGTGTTCGATCTTTTTATTGCAAAGTAAAGAGTCATCTGTGATGACCTCCATGGAATGTTGCAAGACAAAATTTGTTGGTTTAGTCTGGGCGAAAATTGTCAGACAGAAATGCCCAGACAGACGGAATGGTTCCAAATGAGATATGTGCATCTTGCCACACGATGCCTACATTCAGTACAGCTATTTGCATTGGTTCCTTTACATGTCAGCTTTTTTTTCTACTAGTACATATAACACACTGGTTAACATACATACGTGTATATAAATAATGTTTATGGTCACTGCTATCGTTACTGAGCATGCATACCTTTCCTGAAGGGGACAGCCTAAATACACAGCATTTTACAGATCTATATCTTCGCTACTCACGCATTTATAAATACAAATGTACAAAGAGAGCCAAATGCCATAAAAAAAATTAAGTGGGTGAAAATACTCTCACCAACCCTTGTTCTGTTCATACAGAGTTAACTAGTTTCAGTCTTTAAAAAATGCGAATTCATTAAATTTAAGGCCTCCTTTAATCTCCTTTCTTAGCTCATAAAAACGGTGTTAATGGAAGGTAAGGGCCCAGGATCCCCATAATGTGATGTAATATCCGCCTCTGATGCAGGGACCATCATGCCATTGACTGCCATGTTGATCAGGTCGTCTGCTGCAACGCTCGGATGAGTTTCCCCTTGATGACCGACTGGAAATAAAAAAGTTTTAGTTGGTACTTTTTTCAATTTTGAATAAAATGTGAAAACGGAAATCAAAATGCTCAATTATCTCATTTTCAGTATCACTGACCTTTTTTCCAAAATCGGTGTAAACGGAGTGGCCTCTTTCATTCTCCTTCATGTTTTTATATTCATTCATTTTTTTGTAAATTGTTTTCCTTCCGTTTATGAATCCGTTTATCTGCCTTTATTGAACTTACCTGCGTCACGAGTGCAATGACGAAAGTCCTCGGATAAGACAAATTGTAGTAGATGTGACATACTAACTCCGCTGGCTGAAATAATGATGCTCTGGTTTACGAACGAGAATTCTTACCTGGGTGGCGCGGACTGTGGCAGCTTGCCGAAGTTGAGGTACCGAACAACTGATGTGGGTGCTCTTTCTGTCTGTGGTTCGGCTTGTCCAGGAGGTTCAGAGGGTCGTGACTCTCACTTGAATAGTGTGTGCTGACACCTGCCCGCTGTTGGATAACTGGCACGTGCTCCACAAGAGGTTTGACAGGCTGGTGATACGGAGAGTAATAGTCTGCAACAAAGAAACAAAGAGCAAATAGTGGAAAGGAAGCACTTTCAGCCAAACCAGTGATTTGGACCTTTATCGTATCTCTCCGGGTAATCATAAATGCTCAATGTATGGAACAAAGAGGGAAAACATACAGCGCTAAACTAAAATTAAGCAATGATAAAGAAATTGCATCTTTGATGAAATCTAGTATTTTTTCTAATTGGGGCCAACTCAACAAACAACAATATTACATAAAAAGAAGACAAGGGTCACTATGATTTACATAGAAAATTAAAATATCTTTCTAATAAACATTATATTAGGAAGATAAGGAACCAAATCACAACGGCAGCACTAGTACGCTCACCGGAATGTTGATAGTGCCCAGGTCCAGAGTATGCAGAATTGCTCTGCACAACGTTAAAGGCACTGCCGGCTTGAGGCTGGTGCATGGCTGCATAATTCACCGAGGCCTGACTGGCGTAGGAACTCATGGCGTAACTATCGTACGAACCGTACGGCTGGTCTGCGTAAGTTGGGTAAGTAAGTTCCATATCGTTTTTCATGCCATAGGGGTTAGAGTGGTTGTACGAGTGTGTGCGGAAAGCACTGCCGTAGGGGGAGGACCCGTAGCTTGCCATATAGCTTGCGCCAGCTGGGGAATACGGGTCTCCATGTTGACCTGGAAATGAAAGTGACTTTGTATGTAATGGAACCGTTTTACTGAAAATGTGCTTGATTAATTATTTTTGTTGGATTTACTATGGTTAATTGAAATTAATTGGTGGAAAATGGCCGACTCCTAGTTCTTGCCATGATTTTAAATATAAAAGATCATAATTTAACGTATTTCTCACCCTTTATACAATAAAAAATGAATTAATTAATAATAATAATAATAATTATAATAATAATAATAATCTTAACACATAAGGTTCTATAATACAAAAATTACCAACGCATCCACTTTGCTTTACGGGGAGTATTAAAAGTTCAGTGAGCTTAACTACAAGACATTTTAGACACACACACACACTAGGTATTTTTTCTGGTAAATTACATACCAATGTAGGGTGAATACCCAGTATGGGGAGGTACAAGAGATGTTGGGTTGCTGGAATTGTACGATAGATGGCTCTGGTTGATGACGCTACTTCTCATTGGATTCACAACAATTGGAGAGATAGGGGGCGTTAGCATGGGGCTTGTGCTACTGTTCACAGCCTGGAAGTTAGTAGAAGTGTCACAAGTATAGACCGTGTTAGTAGGCACGCTGATTCGGAAACGAGAATCACATGATGAATATCATAATGTTAGCAACTGTAAGAGTGAAGTAGAAATGGAAAATAAAGAAAAGAACTTTTAGTATTAGTAAACGTTAGTACATTAGTTAGTATACTTAGTCAAGGAACAAAGAAGTATTAGTTTATAAAGAATAAAAAAAATTTATAGTAGAAACCATACTCGTAAGTGTAATAAGTAATATACACATGTACAAAAAGATTGTACAATACACGGAAATCCCACATTGTTATACATGTAATAAAGGTGAAATTAACCAAATAGTTTTTAAGCTAGACCAAATAGGATGAAGTCTCAGCTAAGGTGTTTACCTGTGTCATTGCAGACAGGTGAGTGAGATGATTAGGCAGGACAAACTGGTCCCTATCGCTGGACATATACCCAGAATACATGAAGGATGGACCAAGCTGGGGATCGAGGTATGCCTCTTTTTTAACTGTAGGACTCCCTGTTGACCTCTGAGATGACGAAGTTTGCCGATTGGCTACGAAGCAGGTTCCGGGAGCAGCAGAAAGGTTTGGCCGGTTGCCAGTTTCGTCTGGAAATGAAACATTTACTTTCTAAAATTATGTTACGTTCATGCTTAATCACTTTGGCAAACATTGCAAATATTCCAACGCAATTACATGTATTTATGCGTCTAAATATGTCAATGATAACTGCTTTATTCAGGCTTAGTAAAGCCACGTGTAAGTACCTGTCTTTATGTGTTTTTCCATCAACTGTTGCAGTTCTTGTTCTTTTTCGTTGTGTAACTGAGATTCCACCGCAAGGAGAACATATTCGTCCAGCAGCATTCGTATGAGGTGAAAAGATCCTGTGTCAGAAAAAGTAAACCTTTACCTTATTTCATTTTATTTCTTACACATTTTACACAAACAATATAGGAATGGCGATCGAAAAATGGGAAAACAGATGATGTTTCGTGAAATAGCATTCCGATAAACACGACTACAAAATCTGTGCACTTTTCGAATTAAGTAAAAAGCCCCCCCCCCCCAAAAAAAAAAAAAAAAAAAAAACTTGGCTTAACTTACCAAAACTTTGTGCATTGTTCAGTGTGAGATTGTGCATCACTCGCGCTCCAAAAAAGGACCACTTGAGCAGAAATTCTTGAGCTCGCTTTTTGAATGACCTACCATTCTGTTTGCTAGGCTGTTTGAAGGAAGGATAAAGCGTGTACGGATAATAAACAGGAAATATATATTGCTCTTTGCAAATAATTTCACAAAAAATTAATGCACTTATTTATGATTTTCATATACATTCCAGGTATGATTAGAATGTATATTATTTTCATATACATTCTAATCATACCTGGAAATCGTAACTTCAAAAGTCCAGTAAGCAATAATTATCGGAATAGCACATGTATGGGTTGTTATCAAGTTATGAAAAAGAAATATCTACCTTTACAATCTTATGTTCTACAACCACGTCCAGCCACTCTGTGAACGCTTCAACAGTGGCTTGTTTCCTAAGTAATTCTTTGAATTCACGGAGGACTGGAATCAGTGTTGGATTTTAGAACAAGCATTACAACATCTAATTCATTAATTCTGCTGTACAAGTTTTAAGAAGGCTTAGGAATGGTTGCTATCCTCTATATTATGTTTATATAATATCATGTTGATTATCATCATAAACCACTGTTTGACCTTAAAAAGAAAGTCTATTTAATAAATTAAATAACATCGGACAAATTTCAGTTCTGCAAAGCAACTCACATTCTGCGTTATGTTCAGTATCTTGTTCATTGTCGCTGCTCGCTGCAAAGGCGTGTGTTGAAATGCTGTTCATGTCAATTCGTTCGACATCTTGAATCATCTGATTTACCATGTTGACGTCATACAGGACTGGCCGTGCAGTCTGGGTGAGGAAAATTACTAATATTATGCTGATACTGATGTAATAACTGATAATAAGTTTGAATTTTTGACCTGTTAGCAAAATTAATGTTAAAAATTATGTTAACAATTACAATCACTAAGCAGAAATTCAATACACATTAGCAAGACTACCAAACTCACCTGAGCCAAATGAAGAAAAGATGTCTGTCGTTTCAAACATTGTGCAAACCGTCTTGCAACTGGCATTTTGTGGTCCGTAAGAACTTCAGGCAGGTTGTCCAAAGCGGTGTTCACCCAGTTCTCCCAATGCTTGGCAAAATTACGAATGTCGCATAATAATCTGGAAAAGTTACATGTGGTCATAGGAATGTAACAAGATGAGATTTTAACCAACTGAAGTATTGTTTGCCTTTTGTAAACGGTTTACAGATGCGACGGTTAATCATAATATTGATCACGAGTGATATGTTCTACTCACGTTTCAGGCATCTCTTGCATTGTAGCGGGTATAAGTACATCAGTTAGAACCTGAAATAATAAGTATTAATATATTTAAATATAAAAATATTATTAGAATATAATACATATTATTTCTATGTATTCAGTCACCTGCACTTTTTTGCGTGTGCATATAAAGTTTCATATAAGAAGTTAAAAAGTACAATTGATTAAACATTTTAAAGTTCAAACTTACTTTGTACAGCACTGCATCGCATACGCAGATCACGTCTATAACGACCTGATTTTCCACCAGAGGGAGCAAATGTTCAGGAAGGCCTTGCCAAAAATGGAGCAAAAAGTTCTGAATCTGAAACAAATATAAAAGTAGCCAATCACAACGGTTACACTCAAAAATATTTAAATCCTTTGTCAGAAATGTGCCATTGTTGAACATTCTTTTCAGGGATAAGAAAATTAATGTTTTCATTGTGAAGACTTTGCAGCATGGTATCTTTATAGTGCAAACGAAAAAAAGTGCTTATTTCAAAACACCTTTTTTATAATCACCACGGTACATGTATGCAAAGAAATAACATTGTGGGATTTTATTCAGACGTTATGGCATGTTTGTACACTTGATTTTGTTTGCATTTACAAAAATGCAATTGAAAAGATTGAACACGATTACCGTTTGTCGCAACCCTTGATTAGATTTTTTATAATATATTGTTTCAACACTCTGGATAATTTTAAAATAAACGGTTTCATTACATACCTCTTCAAAGTTCCCATTTATTGCTGTGTCCAGAATACACTGGCAGTGGGTCTTGTACATCATTACAAAGGTCTCCACCTGGAAATGAAACCTTGATCATAACATTCATAATCTCCTTTGGTAGACGTATTTAAACTTAGAAAAACGAAATGAAGGATAGTCAGCATACACCAAGCGTTTTTCGTATCTGTCATGCAAACTCCGAAAAAATAAAAAAATAAAACTTACATGAAAACCAGGTCATTGGGTGCAGGCTACTGTAGGCCTATTCCAGCTATATCTTTAAGGCCTATGCCCGTTATATGTACAGTCTAAATTCGACTAAGATGATGGATATATTTTCCGATAAATTTTATAAGAATATCAAATCAGAATACATTAATTAGATAATTTCTTTTCCCTAGACTTTTCCTTTTCCCTTAAATTTGATCATTTATTTTAGTATGCTTTATTCCTACCAACACATTGCAAAATGCTTCATTGCAACGGCTTTCGATTGCCTTTGAATATACCTTTCCCGTCCTTTCCCATATTTCCTAACGTCAACTTTACCCTTTGCATAATTTTGCCCACTCTTTTCAATTGTTCCAAAGGATTTTCCAATGGGGTTGTCAACATAATTTCTACCCGTGCTTGATCTTTAATTTCGAGTGAAAATTTTAAAGATCAATAACTTCAGTGTAGATATTGGAATAAAGCATATTCAAGTCTTTCGATGAAGTTCAATGCGGCCTGTATTATGGTGCAAATACTGGCGCCTTGTAGTAACTTCGTGTAACCAACCCAAAGATTAAGTTTTATTTCAATGTTACGTTGATGACCGTATTTTGACTTTTTTAATCTATCATATCAAATTTGAACAACTGATTATCAGGTATTTTTTTTATCCTTTTACAGGTAAAAAATGGCTTGCTATCTGTGCCCTTAACTTTGTTTTTGCATGTGGTAGTTATCTCAAGTTTTGGCAAATTGTCCACCAGAGTCATGGCTACCAGCAAACAAAGTTTTCATTTTATCAAACTCTCAAATACCACGGGCTTGTAAAGGCCTCTTATCACCAATGTCGAGATAAACTTTTCATTATTTCGTGTCACCTGAATGAATCGGAATATGAAGTCCAGAAAACTCATTTGGGAGATCTTTACAATTAAAAGGTCAGAAAGTACTCATTAGAAGAAATTATTGTTTGAATCTGTTCCTTCTGCAGAATGCTACACTCCTGTGGTTTAATAAATACCTTGATTGATTTTAAAATCATACGTTTTAAACCTTGGCGTTTTGAATCGGGTATTGGGCAAGTCGAACACTTGATATTTACATAGGGTTAAGCAGCGTTCTCTATAATTCATTTGACGAATAAACGGCAGTCGAAAAGTCATTAATAACAAGCTCCATGACGGGAGCCTTATCAGCTTTTCAATAACACATGAAAGAAATTCAATAAACCTGCCCGCAGACGAAGTAAAAGACACGCGGCTAAAAAAATTAAGACATAAATTGTCTGCAATAATTTACAGACGAGCCACGTAAGTTAGTTTGAGAACCAAAGGGAAGTTAGTACATAATTAGCTTTTTCAGTTATCAAAGTTATTTTAATTCGAGCTCGGAAGCCCTTACAGCAGCCTATACAAACACGACCATGTGCCAGCCTAGACAGCACTATCTATATTTTATGATCAGTTACAGTTAATTTCCTGTGCCATATAGGCGTTTTCTCCTAACACGGATCGAATCAACAATAAGTTTAAATTGCCACCCACTAACATGTTTTCGAATAATAAAATGCCCTTTTTAGAAATGGCCAAATATAGCAAGAGTAATGAAAATATTTCAGTTTTACCATACTTCTTTTGCAGTTTATCACTATTTTTCTTGCAACAATGTCCGCCACAATCCTATCCTTCAAATACAAATTTATTTTGGATCAAACGCACATAACTTTACGTTTTAACATCTCAAAAGTTATCCACAATGATTAAATAAAAAAATAGGTTTATACCATTACATGGTATTGTTTCTGATGAAACAATTTTTGTATCTTAATAACCTTTGTAAAATCTCTGAATTGTCCAATATAAAAATAAATCCCAAAGACGAAGTGCCGAATACAATGAGTATTTTAGAATTGCCTATATATTTTAGAATTAATAGGGGGTTCTTTCAGTAGCTTCTTCTATTTGAATGCATGCTTTGTATTTTACCTGGAATATGTCCCACAAACTCATAATATCTGACTTTTTAAGAAATATTTAAACATTTACAGATGAATTTAAAATGTAGGCTTTCAGTGACACACACCAACCATCAACCACTTTCGAGCGAAACAGGCCCAATATTATTGTAAATTTTGAATTGGGAATTGTAAATATAGTATACCTAATTTCTAATCGAGACTTAATTTATTTTCAAAAACGTTCTTATACGACCTATATGTAATTAAACGTTAGGTTGCCCCATCCTGAAATTGTAACAGGTTAAGAGAAAGGCTTTGAATCTATTTTGCATGTCTATTAATAATGCATTTTATTAAGAGTAGTAAGTTTCGTTTATTGGCAAAGTTAACTCAAGTTAATCACAAGGGAAAGTCAATCTCTACAATAAAAATTAATACAGAATTAAACTCGCTCTAGTCAGTGAGAGGTCTGCCGTGAGTGATATAACGGAATTTCATTTTAATTCAGAAGGCGAACAATAAGGTAAAATGGAACTTTTTACCAGTTATTAAAAATATTTTAGCAACAACAGTTTCAGAAAAAGAGAGAGAGGTTATTTGTTAAAAAATATACATGAAGACTTAAATTTTAATCTCGAAACATCTTCAATATTATCGTTCGTATTCATTCTCTAAAATTCCAAGGCACTCCTACCTTTTCTCTGGGCAAAGAAAGTGGCAATATTAAATAGCGTGAGTCTGGAAAATCTGGCAGCAATGTTCCAGTCTTAGAGCTGAGGGAATATTTCCTGGTGAACCCTCCCTGAAAGTGAAGACAGAGTGCATCTATATCAAAGGAAGGAAAATCGCATTGGTATGAATATTGGTAAAATATAAATATATCAAATACTGTCGGTATCATATATCTTTTACGTTATCATACATAAACGCTTAATTCAAATTGACATTACCAATATATTTTCAGCCGTTTTAAATACTGTCGAACTGGGTCTTAATAAAGTCTGAATCCAATAACACAAATGAGCCAGAATGCAATGTAGTATTGTGTAACATTAAAACAATAATCAAAAGATAAAAAGAAGATAAAAAATAAAAATGGAATTCACAAAAAAAAAAAAAAAAAAAAAAAAAAAAAGTGCACTATAATTCTAATCTTAAATGACTAGGAGACTTCGATCCTTAATTTTTTAAATATCTACATATCCATGTCACTAAAACTATTGCTCTTTTTAACGATCTCGCTATCTAGTAACCGTGTATTTTCAATACCCATAACACGGATTATAAGGGGATTCTCATCATTAAGTTAAGACAATAATCTCGAATAGTTTTCGTTCCCTTGTTAAGTGACAGCAAAACACTTTGTGCACTTAGGGAGACAAAACAGCGATGGGATGGCTTGCTCTCAGCGCGATCGTCTGCTAGTTGATTATCTGGGGATAAATCCAGAAACAAACAAGTGATTGGTTAGATATTTATAATTTGGTTCCTGTCATAGGCTTAACGATATGAAACATCTTTCGATTATTGTCCTTTCATCAGCTCAATTACATAGCATTCTAAAGATCAATCGAGCCGAGTAGGGCTATCATTAATTTTTTCAACATTTTTTGGTGGTTTTGTTTCCGTTATCATGTTCCGTCTTTATTTAAAGGATATTTTGTTAAATCGTTTAATATCAGTTTTGCAATGTTTAAAGTGCTTATATTTCATTCTACAGCTTTTGTTTTTATTCCTTTACTTCAAAAGCCTTATCATTATTCTTCGAAGTCATTAAAAATAATATTGGCACATGTTTTCATTGTCATATTTCTTTTCGATCACGTCGTCTGCTCATCAATACCACGTGACCAAGGAACGCCCATGGCAGGGTTATCTGTGTCATGTTCCGGGGGTTTACATAAGCATTGGCCTTGTCTGTGTAAACACAGCGGATGCCAAACAGATGTTGTATGTGTCAACTTGGGTGGACACCAAATTGTCGTCTGCTGCAAACGATGTTTCATTAATTAAGCAGCCATTTAAGCTGTTGTGGATATTACGTATAAATGCTCGCCTTTCAAGTTTGATGTAAGTGAATATTACAACTATTTAGACTTTTTTCGTTTTGATGGAATCCACAGTGCAACAGCGTTGCCTTTTAAACATATGCAGCCATATGATAATATGAGGCTTTATCATATTGTTGACATATCTACCCTTTACACCTATATTCTTTACTTATTCTTCGTTCGTTTCTTAAATTGATTACAATAACACGTAATTTCGGTTATGATTTCGTATTAGTTGTGACAATACGTCGAAGAACCACGTGGTTCTACATTTCAAAATGACAGGGGTTTACTATGTATAATGTCAATAAAGTTTGATGGAAATGCCTGGGTGGTGACAATCTGTTATATACTAGCCGCAGATATTGGCTACCGTTATGATAAATCCGCACTCCAGTCCCGTGTTTAACAAGATTAAGGCGATATAAGTAGTCCTCATTAATCAATAATTATCGCTATTATCTATAACTGACATTAATGTACAAACAGGGAATGATACGATCATTGCCCACCCAAGTCAATCAATTTGATTAAAAAGTCGGTGATAATTGATTCTGATCAAATTTCGACTGTAAATGAAATTGTGTGTCAATAAACCAAATGTTTAATTTATTTCAGCTAACAAATTCTTTTCAATCCAAGGAAATATATGTTTTGCCTTTTGATTGCAATGAGATTTGGTACATGTCTGTTATTAATGAGTCAAAATTAATTGCATTTATTCTGTAAAATTAAAGTTGTGCTGTATACCTTCATACCAGGACGCCCGTTGTTGCAGGAACCGAACTAAACTTTCATTACGTTTTGGAATGAACAAATGGTAAATACTCGCGAAATTAATGAACTAAAATTGATGACATTTCCTACCCCTAAATTAAAGATTTGAATTGTGGTTTTACAAAGCAGTGCGCTTTATTGCCTCTGTAAGCCCTTCGTGATAAACTTTTGATTCTTGTCATCCCTCAATGCCGTTTTAGGTTTGTTCAAGAATTATAAAAGATAAAACTGAAATACTTCGTGATAGCAGGCGACCATTACACAATGTTTCCTCTCTCCAAGTCGTCTCTGACCTGGATATTTTCTGGCACTTTCTAGAAGTGCTAGTAATATTTTGTAAGACAAAATGATGCCCAATTGATCTACTTTACTATGGCTTATGTCTAAACTGAAAATGTGAGTTAATTTAGTTACTCACCTCATTTTTCAGTTTGCATCCTGAAAACCTGAAAGAAAGGACAAATCTCAGTTATCCTAGCATTCTTTTTCAATAAAAGAACCATTATTTCTATAAAAGATGAGAATAATTTACAGTTTATTGCAACATAATTAAAGTAATCAAAGAACTATTGACATGATTTCTTTCCCGGGATACGCCACAGGCTCAGTACTTCTTCCTAAGCAGCGGTGATCCGGGCGGCTTATAGAGGTTGTCAACTCCTAAGTTTTTGCATGTTCAGTTTCAAAACTATCGATCGACATAACGGCGGTGCAGGGAAGCAGGGTCTTAGAGTCTTTTTGGATGTGTGAAAGTGCTGAATATAAGGTGACCCGACTATTTTTGATACTACAGTATAAATGAGTTGAAGATATATAACACGGTATATTTTTTCTTCATTATTGTACACGTTTTGGAAATACAATTTGAGGAAGACGGCACACCTGTTTTGAATTTGCCCTGTGGGTGGTCTTCCTTGCTTGCGACAGATAGTGGGCGTTGATTGGTTTGGATATGATTAGTTTAAGGAATCAATTTCTGTCACTTGCTCCGGGTAGTAATCAGGAAGATATATCTACGCTATAGGTACGTGTATACCTGAGGTCAAACGATCATCATACACACCCATGGGAATTGAAAAACAAGCAAATAGTTGGCCTGATTAGCACCGGTAGTGTTTTATGCTGTTAAATATTTGTAATTGTCATCCCGCTGATTGTGTGATACAAGAATCTAGTTGATGAAATCACGAGGGACTTAAACATATGTGAAATAAACGTTAAAAGACAATCACAAGTTATTTTTTTTTCTTTAACGTAAACACAATATGCCTGGGACAACGGAATAATTTACATTCAGATTTTGAAAAATTAGGCCAACTTCAATGGTCCATTTTAAAGGATTTCATAGGTGTCTATGTGATTTAAATCAACAATGTCTACACCTTTGTCACAAACGACAGCTTTACAAACGAATAAATAAAAACTGAAGGTGGCAGGGATTGACATGAAGCAACTATTTGAATAGAACTTTGTTTAATGTTGAAATTATGTTAGACTTAAGAATTGGATATTGCAAGAAACTAGGAAGTTTAAACCAAACATGGTAGAGCACGAAGAGGGGATCTACACTAAACCTGTCAGACAGCAGAGATCTTATAGGACCGTGGTCGTGACAAATTGGCTTCATTTGGAAAAACTCACTTATGAAAAAAACGTGAGAATGAAGTGGGGCACAAGTAAACTGACAAGATCAACAAAACAGCTGAAGGGTTCGTGGCACGCTCGTTTTTGTTCACCCTCCTTTGCAGTGTGTATATTAAACCTTGCTGAGACCATAAATCATGGGACCCAAATTCCTATCTAAATCGGTATTGACTTTGCGAAGAAATGACATGGAACGTGAATCCCTGTTCCAACAAACTTTACAAGGGGATGGCAAATACCCAGATGCGTATCGCGAACCATAAATCTTAGCTACTTGTACCAATCTTCCCTCCAGAAAGATCATATTGGAAAATATAAGTTGTGCAATCTATTTGAAGCGGCTAGCGACGGGATGTGGGACATTTACGTAAAACATAGTATATAACTGATTATGAAAAGTCTTTTGTTGGCGTAATGCAAAAAGGGGGCCTTTGCAATGACAAGTCGGCTAACAAGTGGATGGTTTACAAGAGTAATCGAGGTATTCTATATGGGGAGCGACACGAGAACAGTGGGCCGTGGAGTGATCTGCAGATTGCTTTGTGTCAACTCGAGTGTAGGCAGAGGAGGGCATTTCTTGCCTTATCTCCGTCAAAAGTGTTATTCTGCATCTCTCTATCTATTTACCCTCATAAATTATTAAACTGCCAATGTCTGCCAACTAAATGTTATTGCAATAACCAGAGAGGTACTGACATATCATAAATTGTGCCCAGGAACGTGGGTGACTTTATGGGATTAATCAAAGTATATCTTCTATGGCATTTTGCACTGAAAATCTAGTGTAAGTATCATGTGAGTGAAGTACTCTCCCAAGGATTGAGAAATGACTGTTAAAAAAAAAGAAGAAAAAACACGTTAAAGTTATGTATCTCTTTTTCCTTGATAACCATTGCTATAGACTTTTAAAATATTTTATCTCTTCGGGATAAAATCTTCTGACTCAATTCTGACACTTTGACACAAAATTGAAATCCAATATATATTTCTGATGTAAATATCTCGAGACAGGGGAGGGTTTTAAACAAATCATCTCTGGCTGGCGTCTTTAGGGTATATATTCAACGAGGAGGTCCATGAAGTGTGGGTGCTTTAATCTCCTGGATTAGCCCGTCTACAACCACTGTAGAACCAAAAGATAAATTACTAAATAAAGTCATTTTCTGCTCACCTGTTTGCCTAGACAAACAAGTAAAACTAAGACATCATTGAGTATTGGCTAAGTGACAGGGAGGAGGCCGAACAATGTGTTAAGATAATTGAGAATATTTGGCGACTAAAGGTTTCACTTATGTTAAAGGTCCAAATTTAGACGTGTGGAACAGCTGAAAATAATTGTCGACATTTTCACTCCTTTTTTATCAAAACTAAATGGTATTTGTAACAATGAAATATTAATATATGAACATTTTAATGAGCCTTGGGGATAACCTTCATAAGCTGTTCGATAGTTAGGCGGCATGTGAATTTAAAACTCATTAAAAGTTGAACCTCATGTCTACTTTATTGAGTCTCAAACCACTTTCTTGATTTCTGGACTGAAAATTGATGTCAAAGTAATTATTCCATTATGGTGCCCCAAGAAACAACGCTGTCAAATGCAACTGTTTTAAATCTTATTTGGGAAAGTGATTGCAGCCATCGAGATATCCAAATGGAATGATATAATTATATCTATATATTCAGTACAAAAGATGCGACGTACCTTGTCAGACCTTTGCCTGAGTAAACAGAATGATAGTACTGGCTTGTTTCACGTATGCCAATGCCATAATAGTGGTATCTAAAACAGAGAGGTATTTTACAAATGAATCTTTTGAAACAAAATTGCTCTGGAAAAGAAAAGGACTATTTTTAAGAAAAGAAAATGACAGTATTTAGTTTTTATAGTATTTATAAGTTTCGAGAAACGTCCCATGAAAATAAGGATATTCTATCCATTAACAAATGGGTTCACCCAGAGTAATTTTGTAAACTACAATAATTAAGAGCTTTATCACATTTACAGATAAAAGGACAAGCATGACCTTAAACGGTCTAAACACCTGTCAAGCAATTTCCAAAATACAAAAGACTCCAAACTGCGTGGGGAGTAGTAACTTGAACACTCCATATTGTCTAAGTGCACATTGCAGCATCGATGAGATACCAAAGGTGTTAAATATAGCTGATAACGACAACGTATTAATTAAGCATTATCGTAATCCCCAGTCAGTTATCTATCTATTCTGGTGATCTCTCTTTGGACATCAGCCTCATTCTATAGCATGATAAGCTTTGTCTAAGGACATCGACTGCTTTACAAATGTGGGTCAAATATTCTCTTGCAAAAAAAAGCAAAAAGCTTTTTGTTTTACCAGTGATAATCTAATAATGTATGATTCTGATGTATTTCACTTACTTTGAATGGCCCCTGGTTCCAAGTCTTCTGGTCGTCAAGTGAGGAAATTTTTGACGTATTGTCTGAAAAAAAGACAAAAAATACTTTTTTGATTTCACTATTCATTATGTTATAGAATTTGTCGTTTTCTTCTGCCTGAATCTAGACAAAACTACGATTTTAAGGACCGCTTTTTCATCAAAACGTACAATGAAAGTAATTGTTACGTAAGTATTTCAAAGAGAATATCACTTTTGCAAATTTTCATTGCAATTAAATAAAATTATCACGTCAATGCGCTAGGTCTACGTTTCTAGCGAAGGCAGTAGATAACGCCAGCTCACCTTGCCAAATGTCGCCGCACATGCAGGCTCCAAAGACTCACTGCGGCAGAAGTCCAGGTAGTGGGCGTATAGTATACAGCGAGGGAGGCATACCCCTTCACATATACAGTAGTTTTCTTCTAGCCTGAACGACAAATAATTAGAAAGGGAATTCAATTTTTAACGTTATTTTGACTTTGTCAAACTTGCTCAAATTATCAAAACATTTACCATTTGTAAAAAATATACCTTATATATATACATACTGATACCGTTTGTCCTTTTCGCAAATACAGTAGTTATATCTAAAGTGATAAGGTCGTTTTAACAAAAATTAATTTATTTACTCACTCTAATGTTCCTTGTACATTGAAAATTTGAGTTAGAGAATAAATAGACAAATTAATAAAAATTGTCAGAGTTTGACAAAACGATGCCATGGCTCTGATTGTTATTTAAGTTTCTTCTAATTTTTATTCTATTTTCTGGTTCTACATCAAAATAGCTGGGAAAGCTTTTCGGCGGTTATCCGGCCTCCCCCTCCCCTCTCACTCTTTTACTTCCCCACCCAGCTCTTGGAGGGTCAAGTGCTTTAGATTAACGGAGAACAAATGAGCCCTCATGTTATGGCACGGGTCATAGAGATTAACAACATTTTCAAACCAAAACATATCACTTTATCAGACAAATTCTTAACTTTTCCACAGCGTAATTAACGGAGAGAAAGATAAGCTCGTAATTTCGTGTGACACGTTATGAAATTTATGACAGTCATAAACTTTACAACTGGACTCTTCGTATTAAGAACTTTGCCAAAATATTTCTTTAATCCTCTTACTTCGCTCTGCTATCACATGGCAAAATACTTTGATGTATCTTAATGAAAGTCCATAAGGGGACGACAAACAGAGAACCCCCCGTCTTATGAGGCAATTGTTTACTTGCGACAAAGTTTTGTGAATTCTTCACAGAGTAGGAAATTTCTTCGCGTGATGGCATTATTGTCGTTTTACTAAATTTAGAAAATATTATTTTGTTATCGTGACCTGTGGCCTTTAAGTAGGGGTCCAATAAACAACAATTTGAGATGTTGACATATTTGTTGATCAACAAAAATGTATCTTGACTCATTGAAAAACGCTTTAAAAATCCACAAATATTTTTTATTAACGATTTCTTTAAGTTACCATTGTAGCGTTAGCTGTGTCTGTCTCTTTTTATCCCGCATGATCTGCGCCACCGTCTTCTTTGGTCCGTTGTGCGCGTCTCCACAAGAACTATCTCCACAGTGGCCTTGCTCTCCTCCGGGCGACCTTTCGTCCTCATCAAACCCCTCATCTCCTGACATATCAATGTCGTCTCCTACATTGGGTTCTGAAAAATATTTTGTAAAGGAAAAAAGGAAAAAGAATAATCAAAGAAAAAGGTTAACAAGAGCGGCAGTTGTTATTAGTAAGAGACATGCATTGATGCCCCTCAACATTCTAGCATACCCAAAGAAGGACAGGGACTCTAGAAGACATCGGTTTTCTTTGCCCGAAATTAAATTTGATAATTCAAAAATAATTTTGAGTCCGGAGAAAGGGGTAATTAAGATAATTATGATATTAAAAAACAAAAAAGTAGTCCATGTTTCTTTATAATGCTGCTATAGCGGAAGTCGAGTAACTTTTTCTTTTTCTTTTGTTTTAACAGATGTGAACGCAGACAGAGTTTTCCAGTATAATGATACGTATTTAATATCGTTTATGTAAATAGAACAGTTAAGCGAATTATAAAATGTTGGGTGAACATTTTATTAATTCAAGTAAAATTACTAAACTGGTGATATGAATTTTGCATCACAAAATCGACAGAAAATGCGAGTTCAAGGATAAATCTTATTCAACTCAAAGTTAGAAACCTGAATGAATTTCTATTTCATACTAAGAACCATATTTGAGAACCATTTGAGAAAAATTCGATGAATTTCCAATGCTTTTAAAGGATGTAATTTTTCACAAGAAAAATTATTTGAATATCCTCGTATGGGGAAATAGGAACTTAACTCGCGGTAGTAGAAACTTTCAAGATTACATAAAAATCACAACGAGAAGCAACATTTTGGAAACAGGTTTCTATAAGTATTTTGCCAAGTCACAAAGTCGCTTCGCAAAATATGACACACCTTATACGAGCCGTTTTTGCAATGGGCCAGTCGAGCTATATTTGCAAATATTAATACAAATTTCATTATGTTGGTTTAGACTTCGACTTCATAAAAACTGGGTTTTAAGCATATTAAAACCTGATTTAACCCATCTACTGTGCGTTGATTTAAAAGCAGGTCCAATTCGATGCGGGAAAAAAAGAAGTACTGAAAAAAAATGCATGGACGCTAAATAGGTGTTAAAGGTTTTCGTAAATTTAAGTTGTGCAGTGATAATGCGCCTCCACCTCTCTCCACTATGTCAAAGGTGTAAGCCCAGCCTTCCACATCAAAGATAAACCGACGAAATGTTATTGCTATTGTTTGATATGAGAAGGGGTTGTATAGCCAACAATAAAAACAACGGCTTCTTGATTGCCGTTCTTTTAGACATGGCCGTGATAGTAGATTGGCTGGGCACACGTTAAGGTGCGAGAGGGTGAGTTAATGTTGTTTGCTGTTTATATTACAATAACAGGAGAAGGGGCTGTAAAAGTTTTACCACACTGGCAATCCTTGGTTTATGTCATATGAAAAATACAAACGTATGAGTCAAGCAATATGAAAGAATAAAACTTCATGCGTGCCATATTCATTGTCCATTTGAAGTTATGGTCACTTTTAGCGTAGATTGAGTTTCTATTTCACTTTTGACTTGCGTCTTACCCTGTTTTTGTTCCTGATGAATATTTTGTTTTGAATAAAAATCTTACTTTGAATGATACTGATAAAAGAGGAATACGTTACCTAAACACGAACTCATGATACCGAAACTTACGGTACATGAATGCAACACAACGTCAATCTTCAATACAATTGTAGGAAAGGGTTTAATCAGGAACCAATCATTGTATTACTTTAAATTTCCACCTGCAAATCAGGTGCTCGAAACGTAAGTGGCGGATCTCTATTAAGAATGCGTTTCAGTATGTGTCATCACTTCGCGTGCGTCAATGATTTTCTTTGCCTTATTTTAAATAAAAGAAGGAAGTTCTGTGCATGGAAGGCAATCCCAAGAAAGGAGCGTATAAAAACACAGTTGGGTTTGTGGTGGTGACATTGCAGAGCGAAGAGCTAACAGAATTATTAAGAGCCCGATCAGCAAACACCACAAACCAATTCGATACCCGGGGCTGATAACGCTTTTCGTAAACAGAATACAGGAAGGGAGAAATTGAGACATTGGCTCGTTGCGGTCCCTGGTGGTCAATTGTCCGAAAACGATTTCTTCTCCCGACTGACGCTTAATCACAAAACTGTCTCCACAGTTACACAAAAGACTTCATTTCTGGATACAAGTTGGCGGGAACCATCAAAGCGAAAAAGCCGCAGAAGAATGAAATCGCGCGGGCGAATCCCCAATACGCTTCAGATGACATTCATGTCTCTGATTAAGTTACATGGTCATTATCACGGGTTTTAACACATGTATTAAGAGAATCTTATCATGATTATTGCCGAATACACAGTTGTCGTAATAATAGTGCTCACTATCTGGGGAAGGGCACACACAAATGTACACGAGAAAGGTAGGAATCAGTAATCCCAGGTATCTAGTATGTTTAGTTATACCGGTGACCAGCGGCAGGCTTTGTGGCATTTTGGTGCCCTTGGACGGCGGCTTTGACTTTGATCTGGCCGTAAAGACGTAATTCCTACAACAACTGCACTTCAGTACGATCTTAATGCATTTATACTGTATTTGTTGAATATTTTATAACATAATGTATTTAAAAACACAAACAAAAAATAACATGCAGCTAGAAGCGGAGTTACTAGAATAAACTTTAAGCATTAACAGATTCATGTTAATCAGCTTTGAAAAATCCACCAATAATGGTAGGCCTAACATATTTTACATAGACCACGCGTCGTACTATCTGTACTTTTTGGCACTCTTGTTCGTCACATCAAAAGCTTTCAGGGCTTTTTGATGATCCCCTTATAGGAGGTAAGTGACTTTATTGGAAAATGTTTGCACATAGACAATCTCACAGTTTGTACTGGAATACTACAGCACTAGCAAAAATATTTCGGACAAGAAAGGACGAAGAATAGAGAAATCTTCAGTTCATTATTCAGGAAGGTATAATTTAATTTGGGGTTAAACTGTAGTGCCCAATGACTTATTCTTGTTAACAAAGTTAACCTTTTCTCAAGACAGTCGTTTTTACTAAACTGAAAAAAGGATATGCAAAAACTCACGCAGAACCTCTCATTAGAGAGCATACTTGACCCTGAATATTTGGTGAACTGAGAGAAAACGAAAGCAGGACAACCAGTATAGGCAATAATCGCGCCTACTCGCTACTGTGAATGTCCCTGTGTACATGTCGGGTGAGAGAGGTTTATCTGTGTTGTTACACGCTCATGTCCAAACATTCCCCGTGTGAAGGAGGGGGACGTGATGGTTAGAGGAAAACAAAGTCTTATAAAGGTGGTTTTATATCGTTCTGTGCAATATAATGGGTAAGTGAGTAACTGCATATGAACCGATGGACCATTAATGCCATTTGAAGGGTCGATACAGTACATGTAGGTACGATGAATGTTTTAAAAGCAATGGTATTGATTGTAGACAAGCAAATAAATTGAGGTAGTTTTAGATACCCGCAAACTGATAGAGTCTTTTTGGTGCCCCATAGAATAATAATATACATGTATGTTTAAACAAGATTGCTGGTGGTCTTTGTACATACACGCACACGTATACCTGTATAAAAGGGTTCGCAGTAACATTTATTCCTTTAGGGTAGTTGCACCACTGCATTAACTTGACAGTGTATAAAGAAGGTACATTCAGGGCGTATATTGCATATCCATTTTAAGAAATAAATCCTAGTTAGACCTCAGTTTTCAATTTTACGGACCAAACACGTGCAGTTAAGGCATGTACTTGTAACACGACTGCTCACTTTTTTCTTTCCTGCCTGCAGTTGTCAGCATGGTTCTGTGACACCTATGACACTGCATCATGACGCTTGGAACCATGTGAGCCGATTGGCGTGTTTAATGACTGTAGTAATTACGACTTTACCTACTGCATAATGCAACATGAACACGTCTAACTAGGGAGATTATATGGGATTGCTTTATGCGACCACCTGGGTGCTTTCCCAGAAGTCGGAACGTTCATGTTCACTGAGTGGTCGTTGTTCAAAGATATCCCAGTTTGTCTGATCAAAAATCATATCTATTGGGGCAATATTTTTTTGTTACGGGATATAAAGTTTAACGCTTAAGATCTACCATAAAAAATCAAATAGCGCAGAATGTCGCTCACCTGCTTTGATTCCCATGCCCTGCGCGATGGCGTTCTTGCAGGTATTGCCCACAGAGGTTTTATTACCAGAACTCTTTGGGTGTGCTTTTTTCTTCACAGATCCTGACTGTAGTCTATGCAGTGCCTGGTCTTCTAAATAGTCTGTTTCACTTGCAGGCATTCTCGTTCAACTCTGCATTACGTCCAATATTAGGTGCACAAACGTGAACGGGTAATATTCAAAGTTCGAATATCACAGTTTGAAATCTGTTGCTATATTTTAGATTTCTTATGGAAAGGGAAGTTCTGGTGCGAATTATGTAAACAATGACCTCCTGGATGAAATCGGATACACAAGAGCTGTCAAAAGTTGAGCCTTCTCTTTGGGCTGGCGAGGAAGTCCCTTACTTGGTTGACACACGCACTGATGGTACCATTAGAGTTCGCAACACCTGAAACAGTTGTTCCAAAGTACCACGGAACCAAGAAAAGTCTTGTGCACAGGATAGTGTGCCTCTGTGACGTAATTTAGCGGTAGACTTGCTGCGATATGCACCTGAAGCCCCACTGTAGCTGAATGAGTCGCTCTCACACCTGATATAGTACTCGCTGCGTGTTTGAGGTCAGTAGATAACGGTGAGAAGTTACAAGTTAGGGAAAAGCGCACCATAAAACTTGTCCGGCCTGATGGGTGACGTCATCAGAGTCTATATACTCAAGGCGAGCGATACGGTTATAAATGAGAGAGATAAGGGCTAATCTCAACGCTGCCACATTGTTTGTACAGTCCCAAAGGAAAATTAATTTCTATTTAATGGCAGAAATGTTATTCGCTTGTTTTGCGTGATGAAATTAACTGTTAACAAGTGCAAAATGTTAAATTGCAAGAGGAAAAATATAAATATCATTCATTGAAAATACCAGATAATGTTTCTGTAACGTGTGTTCTGTTTCTAGAAAAATTCATATAAATAAACGAAACGGTTCCAATAATAATTTAAATCTGCCATGAATATAGTGTAATAATTTGAAGAATAAGGAGGCTCTCTTTACCCATCGACTGTTGTATTTTAAGGCTAAAGGGTGCTCAGAATACATGTCTAATCGTGTGGTAAAATAAAATGTGGAATAAGAAATAGAAGGAAATCAAACCGGTGCAATACATTGATTTTCTACGCGATCTGGATGTATTTGTACGACCAGGACTGTCATTCATTTTTTTATTTACGTAAAAAACATATTTAGATAGCATCTTGTTTTGAAGATGTTTCGGTGTGACATTCACTCTCGAGGGATTCGTTGTCTGAAAAAAACTAGATTCGACGTTTTAGACAAAATATTAAAAAAAAAAAATATATATATATATATATATATATATATATATATATATATATATATATATATTTTTTTTTTTTTTTTTTTTCCATCACCCGTATGTAACCTTATTTTTCGTATAAATTTACCCTGTGGGAAAATAATGTTTGGAAATGTTTTAACACTTAAGTGATCTTGAACATGAGAAACAGGAGTAAAAAAAATCGAATTTGTGGTAACAAAAATGTATATAGGCCTGTATTTCAAAACGAAAAATACATTTTTAACATAAAATTGGTAATCTGACTTGATTATACAAGATAACAGATTCTAAAAAGAACGTGAGTGATAAAAGAGAAACTGCAATTTGAGAGAAGAATCTGGAAGTTCCATTCTGCAATCTCCATTTGTACATTCCCTTGTGGGCACAATCAGTGAGACACAGCTACTGCAATTATCGCGTTTACGTCACCAGTTATTTTTGTGTAAGCTTACTAGCGTTTAAAGATGAATCACATGCTTCAATTGGCTACCAAAGATTTTGAAAAATCTACGAAAGTATTCTGCTTATGATGGCCACTAGCATCGTTTATAAACTACGTTTATGTTACCCAACCGCAATAGCATAAACATTAGCTCGTTGTCGAACTGTTCTGTCTCTATTAATCATGTTCAAAGGGAGTTTTCACAGGGTTTCCAAATTCTTATGGGAACAAAATACCCCAATGTTTCCTGATATTTCCCTGATGTAAGTTAAAATTCCAGGATTCTGACCGACTTCTTGCTTTAAACATGCTGATTAAGCATCTATTGTAGACCTCAAAGCTTGAAAATGAGTTGTTCGGTATGAACATAAGCCAAGAAAGTATGGCCAAAGAAAATTTCCTGATCTTTTGTCGCATTAAAGAACTTTTTTCTTCTTCCATGACTTCCCCGTCTGGAAAAAGGGGATGCCTTTTAGGGTCTCCCAGATATCCAGGTGGGCTGGGAACCCTGTTTCAAACATTATGATAATTGAACAAAAAGTAGATGTTTAAAACCACGAACATTTTGGCTCTCTTTTGTAAACTAACAAAATTGCCTTTACTGATTTATCTCCTGTTTTCCCCCTCAGATGTATTTCCCAACCATTCTATTACGTAGATGATTCAAACAAACTCGCTGGACATAGCACGGATCGATGTATTCAGAATAAAGTTCTTAAACTGTTTTCGTAAATTGACTATATATGTTGCAACATCGATTCGATCAAGCTCTACATGGTCCTTTCCAAAATTTTGTCGCTTATGATGAATGTCAGCTTAAGCCAAGAAAATCAATTTTCAAATACATTGCAAACTTCAAGAAGACTTCCGCAGAGTAACTTTGTGGTTCCAATACAACACAAAAGCACCTGCTTGGTTGGAATGGACTTAGTGTCTTAGAATATTTATCTAAAAGGCGTCATATAAGGTTTATTGTAATTGTAGGCAGAAAACGCCGTAGACATGTTGGAATTATAAAAATCTTCCTGGGCCTGTAACAATGGATCCTGACGGCCATATTGGTTTGGCGCTGGTCCACTAGATGGGGCAATCTCCATAAAATTTCCGCCGTATGATTGCATGGAAAGTGGAGCACCTGAAAAATATATCAAACATTAGCAAACTCAGCAATGTTTTTTTTTTTTTTTTTTTTTTTTTTTTTTTTTTTTTTTTTTTTTGTGATATTCAGACGTATACTTGCGTCACAAAGTGACTTAAAAGATAGGGACGGTGCAATCATGAATACCTGTAACTACGAGTGGTCTGACTTACCATTGAAAGTTTCGTGGGGTCTTGTATAAAGTGATCTAGGCGTTTCAAAGGGAGATCTGTTGAAGCCAAAAGAGTCTTGATAATGTCTAGTCCCGCTCAACAAAGCTGAATTTTTACTGTACGAATCTGCAAGAGAGCCTGCATATTTGTTGTATGTACTGTATCCATAGGGGTCAGCTAGCGACGAATGATTCCTGGCCTCGCTCCAGTAAGGTGACGTAGTTGGTGGCATGCTAAAGTTTCCAAGAGCTTGTCCGTGCGCATGTGCGTCGGGGTAACTTGGAACTCTGAATGAATTTGTAGAACCGGAGTAATCAGGTAGACCCCCGAATGATAAATGAGAGAAATAACTAGTTCTGTCAAAATGGGTGGTACTGATGGACGGGTATTGTTTAAGAGGAGATATTGACACAGAGTTCTGGGGCATGGCTGTGGCACGGCTTGGATCGTCCGCCAAAAGATAACCACTGGAGTCTCGATGAAAATTGCTTGGAAATGGCCTGGCAAAGGCAGTGCCATTTAAATGTGAAAACGGCGCCAAAACGCTCGGTCGGTGCTCTGTCACTCGTAGTGAATCTTGTGCTGAAATATGTAGATTAATAAATTTTAACAGAAGCTACTGGAAAATCCAAAATGACATACGACCCAATTAAATGTTACATAGGATAAAAGGCCAAAGTGTTGTTCTGAAATATTACAAATGCAATGGTTTTATATTTTACCGTTATCTTCGGTGTCCTCTTCGTGCCTTCGTTTTTTACTTTTATCTCCGCTCTTCGAAGCTGTACGAACTTTGGCATGCATAACTATTTCACCTACAAAATAGTGGAACAATGGTAGAAAACGCTTTCAACGTCATGTCACCTCCAATGTATAAAGTTTTTAATGCCAGATGCTGACGGAAATACATGTAAACTAATATCTGACACTCGTCAGGCGAAAATTTTGAAAACGCAAAAATGGAATGGAAAAATTCCCTAGTGAATATATTATACATAGGGCCTACCTCCATTTTTCATAGACTTCCTGACAGCTTGCTGTAATTCCATTTCCCTCACTTGAGCCTGTTGTGTTTCCATGACGAGGAAAACGTACTCGTCAAACATTATGTGCAGAAGGTGGAAGGGACCTGAAAAGATGGTGGCATTTAGACATCAATTCAGGGAGCATGTTTTGTGACGGGTGCTGTTTTCAATCCTATCGGCCAAAAACTTCTTCGCTTTAATATGGAGGGGAGGGGAGGTGAGGTAAAATTATAAAGAAGCATGAATATTGGTTATGAATTATTATGAAATAAGCGGCTCGTTGGTCTAGGGGTATGATTCTCGCTTCGGGTGCGAGAGGTCCCGGGTTCAACTCCCGGACGAGCCCTATTTTTTATTTGTATAAACAATAATAATTATCTAGATTTGAAAACAAAATAGAAAATACAATGAGGTACGTTTAAATTTAGAAAAAAATACAATTAACAATTTGGCTGTTATGTATATGATTTTAAACATGCTATAATGCTAACAGTTTATATTGCAATAGAAAAGATTGATTTCACTTCATTTTGGGAATGTGTACGTGTATTGCTCATTTGTACAATATTATAACAATAACAATAACAATAATAATATACAAATTGTAAATTGTTAAATGATTGTACTGTCTCAATGCTCTAACTTACCAAAACTAGCCGCGCTGTGCAAAGTGAGATCACGGACTATGAGGGAACCGAACAAAGACCACAGCAAGAGAAACTCGGACGCCAAATCCTTAAAACTGCGGCCTCTAGATTTGCTTTCCTGAAAAAAGGAAGGATAAAATATTAAATGGTAACGGGTATTTGAGAGAGGGTATAAAGACGCAATCGCAACATAAAAATAAGATCAAAATAAGAATACTACGCTGCAAATATTAAGAAAATAATTGAAAACGCGCAAAATGATAAAATTGTTTACGATCTAAAACAAGCAAGACTGAGGACCATTTAAAGGGCTCATATTTCTAACCCAGAAAAGTCTGTAGGAAGACAACCAATCTTATTCGTGGGAGATGGCATTGTTCTTTTTCTTGGGCAATTGGCTTGAATAACGAAATTCGACAAATATCAAAGAAAGAGAAAAACCTACGCACCTGCAAAACACACGTATCAATGACCCCGTCCATCCACTCGGTGTAACTCTCTATTGGCGCCTGCTTTTTCATCAAAATCTTCAGCTCACCATAGACTGTGAATGGAAACATAACACATTGGTTTGTTGAATGTAGGACTTTACTTAAGTGAAAGAGTTGATTCCTTTCATATGCAATGATAAATATATGATGAAGACATGGAAAAAAGATGATGCCAAACAGCGTTCGGAACTGGGTTTATTTAAACTCGAAATAGTTTTATTGGCGTTATCAGTCCAACAGCTCACATAGGAACTCCCAAAGTGCCCCCAATGGATCTTATACTTTCACTTTCTTTTGAGCAAATAGGCGGTTAAGCAGTTAGATTGTTTTCGGCTTACGTTAAACCTGTTCTGAACACGCCTAAAATGACTAACAAAATCCACTTTTTTCTGCAGAAAAATATTAATCCATGCAAAGTATTAGTAATCCACTTACAGTGATACACATTTTCTTTTACTTTCTGTATTAGTGTGTTATCAATAAAACTAGCTTGGAAGAAGATTTTGTCGAACTCCACGGCGGCGAGATCATCAACCATTTGGTTAACGCTTTCATGGCTAAGTAGGACGGAACGAGCTGTCTGGAAACAATATTGATAAATATCTTTATCTTTTTGTTAGTAATAAATGCAATTGTTTTAAGGTCTACTTCTGTTTTCACTATTCCATAAATAACCAAAATACTAGCATGATATATGAAGAACTACACAATCTAAATAATAGACATGTCCCAAAAACAAAAAGGATAGAAATGTATTTTACTTTATTTTTACTCTATTGGCAGCTTGTATTTTAATGTTTGCTACTGTACTGTTAATATTTCACAGAACACGCGGTAATAAAATGCAGTAGCTGTGGAAAAAGTCAGCCGTAGGACCTGTTTCATTCTCTCAACTAACACAATAATGTTTGTGGTGAAGTTGAACATAGATATAAGCATATAATGTATAAAAACGAAAAGAGAAAGTACATATGAGGATAAAAAAAGATGTGATTTGAACGTAATGCGAGTTTACCTGAGCAAGGTGTATAAAAGAGATCTGCCTTCGAATACTGTGTACGAATTCTCGAACAACTGAAAATTGATTATAAAAGATGGATAAATGAGCGCCAATGAAGTATTTAAGTCGTCTCTTCAAAATTCGCTGCTATATTGAGTCATATTTTAAACAAACAGCGGTTCGGATAAAAGAATAGTAATCCGCAACAAGGTTAATAATCGACCGCATGATATTTGCACTGGTTTTATTTATTCGCGGATTAATGTTTGCGTTTACTAATAATAAACGTGCCAGATGCTAAGAGTGACCTAATTTGACCTGGAAAGGAAAAATCGTTACCTGACATCTTTTTCTTTTTCAATTTTTCCGGGACGTTTTCCATGGCATTTTCAAGCCAACCGGGAATTTTTCTTGTAAACACACGAATTTCTGTACTTAAACTGAAAATAAACAGAAACCGTCGTGTCATTGGTTATTATGTCGGAACATATGCTGTGCCAATAGTTTGTTTTACATCCCATTTGTATTTGTATTTGTTTTTTATACATCCCATTTGTATTATTCTGCAAAACATGATGCTAGGTTTATCTCTTTGGCTTTTGAGCGACTTTACGCAATATTTTCTGTACTATGGCAATTTGATTTTAAGTGATTACAGTGTCTCATTGAGTTCAAAAGAAACACACTCGGTGGGCTTCGGTAGTGGACCTCCCCTTCTAATCCTGACCCAGCAATCGTACCTCTGTCTTAACGGTTAAACTCATGCAAACAAATGGCTGCTGTTTTTCATTTGTCATCTTTCGATCGATCAGCAAAAATGTTATTTCATCCACAACTCTTATATTTTGGGCCGGTGTTAGTATTCTAACAAAGTTATAGTGTTTCGATGCGTCTTACCTGTCTGGCAAGTCTTGAATAGTGGACGGAATAAGTACGTCCGTCAGCACCTGTAGATACGTAAGGAAAAAGGTGATAAGGTTATCGGCTTTTAGAGAAAAAATATTTATTAAATTCAATAAAAAAAGAAAACACTTTGAATGCGGACGTTTAATTTCAAACGAATTGTAAAATGAGAAATAAAAAAAAAATAAAATAAAATAAAAAAATCAGTAGACAGTAACAATTTGCTTATAAAAAAATTAAGAAGGTATATATATCTACTTAAGTGCAGAAAAAACTTGACTAGTATAAAACAGCGTACGATAGTTATAGGGGATCTCTGTAGAGATATGTAATCCTTACCTTGTATAAAATAGAGTCTGAGAGTCCTGCAAGATCTGTGATCACGTCCAGCTCCAGCACCTCCAGCAGGTGGTCTGGCATTCCCTGCCAGAAGTGGAGCAGGAAGTTTTGCACCTACGATAATGTGACTATTGTGAGTTATATAACCGTAAGGCGTCAAAAATTTCATTGCCATTTAAAATATCGGGAAAAAGAAACAAATCAAGAAGGCATTGTCTTTTAAAAGCGTAAAATGTTCTAAAGTAAGCACTTTTCCTTTAAAAACTATTTTATATATGTTTTTAATTTATTCATTTCAATTCTCTCAAATTTTGCTGATGTACCAGCACAAAAGCTTTAAACTGACATCAATGTCTTTTTGATTCACCATGACAAAACAAAAAGCTAACCTCGTCAAAATTAGCAGATATGACAGTGTCCAGTATCCGCTGACAGTGCGTCCTGTACATCATGACAAAGGTGTGGACCTTCTCCTCACTGGCGCCCTCTGGCAGAACCAGGTTACTGGGGTCCGGGAATTCTGGGAGAAGAGTCCCTGTCTTGGAACTCAAAGAGTACTTACGACTTGATCCCTGGGGTAAAATATATCTCATGAAGGGTTGATTTAGGCCTATATGATGTATAACGACATATATGTATATAATGTTTGGTAAGAATGAGAATGGAATCTTGGCAGCAGTGTAAGAATGATATGCGCGTGTGAAATTTTCTAGCCCAGTGCTTGTCTCATCTGTTATGGATTTCATGTCGGCATTGCATTCTTTGCAGGTCTAAATACATGATTCCATTTGTGAGTAGAGAAATCGACATCAGTTTTTTTTTAGATTAAAAAGAATAAATGGAGTTTTTTATCTGTATTCTTAACTTATTTTTTGAAAAAAAAAAGAAAGAAATATAAAGACAGTTAAGGGCCTAACTGCCTTCTGTTGACCAAAATATATCAGTAGGTGTCATACTTGATATAAGGACTGGTATCTCGGTTATGTGGAGTGATTAAGTGTGATCAGGATGACAAGCGATGTCAAGAGGTGACCCACGGACATCAAGTTAACATACTTTACCACAGATAAGGATTAGCGTTTACCTCTAGGGGTCTTAACATCGTGTTCAGCACACGTCCTATCAGGTAGATAAGTGAAATTAATAGCATCCAACCGCTAGTAATTTTTTTAAAAAATTATATAGACATCTTTATATTGACCAGACAACCTTGCATGCTTAAAAGCTGAGAATTGTTACAAGATCTTATGAAAAGAAAAAGAAAATAATCCCATGTGTATATGTTGTGCTGTTTCGCTTACCTCTGTCTTGATTTTGATGCCAGAAAATCTAAAAAAATGTAGAAAATTTTATATTAGCTTTAAACAATACATCTATTTCTGGTCATCATATTTTGATATTGAATGGGCATTGATGGTACAGTAACATATGTCTGTCACTAGCAGTCGAAGTAAATGACAGAAGTTTTCTCTTGGCATTGCAGAAAGACATGATATTTCACTATAACATCCCCCAATGAAAATGTCCGGCTTGGGGTTGGAAAGTCTATACTTTTTCTCCTATTGGAATAAAGAGTGCACGGGGAAATATATGGACATTGTTCTACCATCAAATTCGACATACTACTGAAATTCTTTGCAACGTCCGTAATTCCTATGACACTGTCTACAGGCCTTATAAACGAAATTGCTGATGTGATCTCGAGTCTTTGGTTTGTGAATGTGGGCGCAGAATTAAGGACTAAAACTGCCATGTCTTGGCACGAACGTAAAAATGCTTTCCGCGAGCACCGAGCTGTAAGTTCTGCGCTCTCGATCACGAGATCACGAACCTGCGGCTGGAGATCACAAACGGCAATTAGCGTTTATGAGACTTGCACTAGGCCAACTCGTTGGACAGAAATTAAACATTCTGTCATTGTCGTTATTTGTTGGTCTAGGCGTGATGATGATTGATCGCACAGTTGTTGTTAAATCACGTAGTGTCAATACCAGGGTGGTTCGTGTAGAAGTGGCGGGGAAGGTATCTTAGTTAAACACCAGAACTGATAATGCCACGTTTCCCCCAGAACCTCATTCACAGGGGCACGGCGGTCATATTATAGGTAAATAAGGAAGGTTTTTAAACACCCCTATGTCAGTTTATCTTAGATTTGTTTGTGATACACTGGTAATATATTTCAGTCCATTATGACTGATTTAAAAAGAACGTATAATATCATTACAAGTTGACGTCAGTATTTTGTAAAATAAAAACGGTGGAACTGACACTGTTTTGAGATAATGTTTGAGTGATCACATCGCCAAAATATGAACATGCCTATAAAAAAAATTTAATTTTGAAAACGTTTTGTACACGTAGGAAGTCAATTCGTACATTAAAAGTGCATTTTTGTATATTGTATTCCAGGCGTGATAAAATATAAGTTTAATAAGATTCCTGGCAGTTTTATTTCTTATTTCGCAACTTTGACATTTCATTCTGCATAGGAGGCTCCAGCGGAAGTTAATTCTGATGACACAGATGGGAGGATAAAACCCGCAAGAGATTAAGAAGTTTATACATCTAACTGCTGGTTCACACAGCAAATAAACCTGTAATGGGTCGGGATCTGCCACCAGCATTTCTAAATATATAAAATTAGTGCTAACATGGCCGCCTGGGATTGTTTGTAGCTAAATTTCTAAAGATCTGTGTATAATTATAAACGCAAGTAAAACAACTTGACCGAAGTTAATGATTGGCTACATTTCAGTAAACATACCTAGTAAGTCCCTTGCCAGCGTACACGGAGTGGTAGTAGACAGATGTTTCCTTGATACCAATCCCATAGTAATGGTACCTAGATGCAAAATGGAAGCGACAAATTGTGACATATCATATCTGAAGTAACAAACGCATTAAGTCATCAAGCTCAATACTAGGCAATTGTTCGAGAGAAATACCATTAAATCTGAAGTGCTTTGTCAGGGTAACGGTGTTTGATCGTGTTGTTTAAACTTGATAGATGTTGTTTCTCCGGGCAGCAAACTCGAGACAAATTCATGTACAAGACAAATGCTGTTACTTCTTTTTCAAACAAGCTTGCTTTAAAGATAGGAGGCCTACTTATAGACATTTTAGTTGACTTTTACTTTTTGTGCAGGTGGCTCATCGACTTGCACTAACGTAGGCGATAGAAAAAAATGATTAAAAAAATTATCTGTCAGCGTTCCTACAATTTAAAAGTTAATTACTTCAAATTGAATTCTGTTCTTGCCACCATAACACATGTATTTTTTTTTTACAAAAAAGGAATGATTTTTTTAAATATCGGGCACCGATTCGAATTTTGAAAGAAATGACGTGACGTAATGTTTGATCAGTGATAATCGATCAAATCTACTTCGTAAATTCTTAAAATAGTGTTAATTTGTGGAACTGAGTCGATGTCTATTATTCATGCTAGATAAATCAATACAAACACTTACTTTGATTGCCCTCGTGTTCCCAGACGTCTGGTAGTCAACTTGGGGAACTTCTGGCGGATTACCTGAGAATAAAGATAAGAAGATCAGGACGATGGCGGTGGGGAGAGATGAAAATCCCCATTCTTTCCAGAAAAAGAGTCTTCTTTAACTGCTGCAGTTATCGATATATAAATTTTTAACTATTTTAGATCAGGTGTATTTTTATATGTCATGCCCCATTCATTATATGATATAAATCAATATCAGAATAAATTTTCTTATTTTTAAAAAGGTTATTGATCACATAAGTGACAAAAAAAAAAAAAAAAAAAAACGGTTAAATAAATTAGAATACAACACATAAAGATAAATGAATGAGTGAATTTTACAATAACAACAATAATAATAATAATAATAATAATGATAATAATAATATACTCTGATCTTTTTTAATAAGCTGTCTCTTTTTTTTAATAAACCTGGACAATCAGCCAACATGATGCTCTTTTTCAATGAATCAAATATATCTAAAGCAAGGTTTAAAACCAAACGTAACTCACTTTTCCGAATGTTGCTGCCCCAGCAGGCGTGAATTCCTGTTTTTTACAGAAGTCTAAATAGTGAGTGTAGAGCACACATCGTGGCAGGCAGACCCCGTCTGCTCGCTCATAATTCTCAGTTAACCTGTGAAATCAGAACAGGCAAACGTTACTGACATCAAATCAGCAAATGCTGTTGAGTTTCCTGGACAAATTGATCTTCAAATTATTTTTAAATGTGTAGTTGCATTACAAAGGATTATGAATTGATAACACACAATTAACTTGAAATTTGAATTTGAATTTAAATTTGTTTTTACGGAAAATATTAATTCACATGTGTTTTACCTAATGAGTTGCAGAGATTAAAATGAGAAAATCAAAAATTAAACTCCGTGGGCGGATTTTCATTTCCATTCAAACACAGTGCATTTTGTTATGCAAGAAATGAATCGATAATTTATTTATACTACTCCCATCACAAGACTCATATGTAGCAATAATCTAATTTGATACAATCATGTCATCTAATTCATCATATCTATCACAATATCATTAGGAATTAATGTCAAGTCACGGTAGTAGGTGCAAATTGCACTATTTAACTTACCACTTAAGCGTCGTAGCAAGCTGAGACTGCTTTTGTTGATGTTGATCTTGTCTACTAAGTTCTTTATGTTTCTGATCATCGGCGTCTTCTTCGTCTTCTTCTTCCTCATCGTCGGCCACGGCATCACCATCAGCTCCATTTACAGCAGCGGCTAGACGAACAGATAAATATCTTTTTCATTACCAAGAGATGTTTCAACATTTATAGAAAAAATAATATTATAAAAAATAATCAAAAAAGGAAATATGTTTAATTATGAGAAATTGTTCAATATGTACTTTTCAAGTGGTCCGGATCGCCATTTAAATTATTTTAATAATATTAAAATATATTAGTTTTTACTTTTAGGATAAGCTGTTTGTAAAAAAATATTATAATAAAAAATAAATAAAATAAAATAAAATAAAATAAAATAAAATAAAATAAGATAAAAACGAAAAACTTTTTTCCTAGCAACCATTTTAACCACCATCCCTTTTGTCTGATGGCAAGTACTATTAAATAGCAGACCAATGAATCCCCGGAAAAAAATTCGGACCTTTTCCTCGAATTTCAAAATGTGCGATGCAATGTGCTACTTGCGTATCTCTCGTTTTATTTTCATTAATTTTATTTTTAACAAGTTCAATAAAATGTTGTTTCAAAAGAACCCCCCAAATGAATCATTTTTAAAAAATTTTTAAATATCTCAGTCCTGAAATGAATGAACAAATAGATAGTATGACAGCTGTAAAATTTAAAAAACCAAATTATCTAATAAATGGTATCATATTTTCTCTCCCTACTTCTCGTTTTTCTTTTTTTGTCATTCTCCATCCATGAAACTTCTTCGTGAAGCTAAATCAGAGAGCTAAGTTGAAGACATATGAACGAACAAACACGTTGACAGCTGTTGATGTCTGCGTGACACTTGCCACCTACCGCGATAGCACACTTTGAGTGCTGTCACCTGATAAGATAGGGCGACACGATTCCGCATCTTCTTAGCCTGACTTAAGTCTGCTGCACAGCAAAACTGGATGACAGAACCTAGATTTCCTTAGATGTAATGCTGAGTTTGCATCTCCTTAGCGTGCAAAGAGTCTGCAGCAAACCTAGCTCACGAACCCAGGTTAGATTTGATGTAATACTGATTCTGAAACTTCCAAGCTTACCGAGCCTGGCGTAAAGCAAAACATGATAGGTCCAGATCTGTAAAAATGTGAAACTGATTCCGCACATTCAAGAACTTGCCAAAAGTCTCCAGCGATGCGCAATAAAGAGGCCAGAGTTGCCATTATGTATACTTAAATCACTTTTGGAATCACCGCGCATGGTAGATTATCTGGAATATATCTCTTGTAAAAGCCAATGACATTGCAGGCTTCACATACAGACACAATTATTCTTCGGACATTGTAGATAATGACTAATTCCGTTCTATTTTCAATTATAAATTTAAAAAATTTTTTTTTGTTTAAGCAAACATTGGGGCGAAAGACCACATAACTACCTACTGTAACATTTTCAGTGTTCTAATTGTAAAGCCAAGTTGTAGTTAAGCGCAAAATAATTTCAGTAAAATGACAGTTCAAACAGACTTGAACTTATTTTCATCTTGATTAATCCACGTGAATGCTCTGTTGTTCATGCAATAAAAAAAAGGCGAATCTTCAAAGTTACACTGATGCAATTCTATTAAATCATTCCTGTTTTATCCATGCGACGACGTAAGTCTTCAAAATCTATACGATTTACTTGTCATCACAACGAGCTGAAACATTTTAGTCTAAAAGCATTACTGCACAAATTATGTTCATTAAGCGTTGAGCAATAAGATGAAAGTGTCCGTCTGCGATTTGCACGTTGACATCCCCCCCCCCCCCAAAAAAAAGCAATTTTGTCTTTTCCTCTTTCATATATTTAAGAATAGGCAGTGATCTTATAAAAAAAAACTACATGTACAACCCAAAGTTCTGAAAGTCACCATTAGAGTATATTAATTGCATTTCCCTGTGTAGATGACTACTTTTGGCCGTTATTTGTCAACCCTGTGCCCATCGATCAATAACAATTGGACTAGAACAACCGCGGGGACAGGTCGGTAACCAGACGACATAGGGATTTGGGTGCTGCACTACGCAATGCTACCCAGGAGACTGGCCCAATAACGCTGCACACCCAAACCCAATATAGAGGTGCATTTCACAAGTTCAAGTCTCAAAATATGAAATTGAATGAATTCGATGTATTATCCAATTTTTTAAAACTTACATGTGTATAGAACAAAAATCCACAAATGTCCCAATTTTACGCCCACGCGTTTCTGTTTTGTAAGCAAATAAATTGATAGCCGTTTGAAGTGAAAAAAGCGTAAGAAAGAACATACGTTACCACTGAATCGCCTGATATACAAACACGATCATTAGTTGAGCGCTGTGGAAATTTGTGCAAGCTAAACACTATCAGAACTCTATGAGTCATTAATAATGGAAAAGTGATAGGAAAATACATTTAAATTGACCAGATCTAGGAAAATTACTTTCAAACTAAAGATCATTTTTCTTTACAATGTCGACGTTGATGACTCTTTCAATAGCAGTAATTGTCAATTGTATAGAGAACTGAAAACTTTGTTACCTAAAAGTTATCTACCACTGGTCATATTCGTCGTGAATTTAAAACTCATTGACAGTTTCAAATTTTGGGTGTATTAGTTACAATACCAACTACGCCTCGCATCCTACGCATACCGTAATGTAACGTATGTTCCACAGCCATAGAAAAGATTCGGGACACGAGTTTAATAAATATTGATAAGATATTTTTCGCTTTTTTTTCGTAGAATTTATTGAGGTGTTTAAAAGTAACTCAGACATCAAAAGTGATAACCTATTACACAAACACGATCCGCGTATCAAACGTCTTAATCATTTGCATGTAAAGAAATACAGATCCCAGAAACATCTAACCTACATGTACCACCTCTTTAAAGGAAGCCTTCTTCAACACACCTATAGGTTTTCAAATACATCAGAGAATTCGTTCAAAATGAGCTTTACTATCCTCTCTGAAAGGTCTAAATTGTCTTGCGGATTTCGGCACTTTTGGGAATTAAAAAAATATGTATATATATAATGTTTGTTCCATCTATAAAAAGTAAGTGGCTCACAAAATTACGTTTTTAAGTCTTTCCATTGAGTGAGTATAAGAAACAGGTATCACTTTAGAGTTCTAGGGTCTCTACGGTCCTCATCAGTCGCTATTTAAGACAAATTGTAGGCTGCATGATTTCTTGTAAAAGTTTCCTTGAGATTTCTTAGATGTTCATACAGTGTTTTTACTGTGCCAACGTGATGGATGATTTTTTTTTTTTTTTTTTTTTTTTTTGGTTACTGGCGCTCTTGGGCTCTACTATAGTCGTCTCGTTCAAAAAAATGTATACAGCTTGCCTTTTTTTTTAACTCCCATCCGTCGACTTTTCGATTAGTTCATCCCCTTTTCGCGAGTTCTCGACCAACGATTCCGGCAAATGCCAGTAGCAGCGGAAAGAAATCTGAGACAACGGTACGTCTTCGCAATCTTCTCAGCCACTATATTATGCAAAATGTTCATCTTACTTCTTGGTGTAACTCGTTAAACTGTAGCTAAAAAAACATTTTCTATAAGTCATCATATTTTTAGGATGATGAGTCTTATTGAATATCATATGTATATATAATATTATTTTTATCCAAGGATAAAGGCAACAATTTGCTACATTGTTATTATTGCTAAAGTAATTAGGGTAGTGGGGTTATAAGATAAAATTGGCCTTGTTTGACCAAATCGATATTCTTTGTTGCCTTCTTTTTGTTATAAATAAGACTATGAAAATTTATGGTACACTAGGATGGAGGAGACATAAAAGAAATTGCTTCTGCACAGTGTTAGTTTGGGTCTATAGCCTGCTGTATGATGCGTTCTGTCTTAATTTTGGGGCATGTGGGAAATTCAGGTGGTTCCGTATGTCGTCTTCTACAATGGCTAAATCGTTGCCGGATAGCATTCTCTCTCTTTCTTATGGAATTAACCTGTGATTGTAGTTTTTTAATTGTTCATTGTGACTGCCTTCAGTTTCTTCTCAATCGTTTCCACGTTGTGGCCACCTCGCACACACAACAAGTCTCTCAGGTGGTGATTGCTGTGGACTTGCCTCGGCAACTTCTATAGCAGCTAGGAGCTCCTCTTTCCTTTGGTGAAGTCTACGTTTTCGCGATTTAGTCTTCGCATGCCTCTTTTGTCTTTCACGACATTTATAAGGAGGCGGAAGGTAGGCCTACATAGTATTCTGAACCCGTTTTCTTTCGCTTCCAAGTGTCACCCTCATTTTTTTACGAGATCTATATATTTTTTTAAATCTCAGCCCTTGTTTTCGCATTTTTCTGAAATAATGATGTTCCGTTCGGTATCAATATATTTGGCACTGCGCTCACTGCGCTCGTTGGCGATTATTTTTTCCTTCCATAGTCTTGTTTGACATTTATTTCCGTCTTTGACATTCATTTCTGTATCTGAATTAAATTTTTTATTACGACAAAATCATTCACTTCGCTTACATCGTTACTGAGGATTTTATGGATTTATTTACACTTGTAACTAACCTCATCTAATCTTTAGCTCGAGCAGACGTCAGAAAGAACCACCTGACATCTCAAACAGAAGCTAATTTTTCTTTCGGAGCCAGTTTCGGGCACAAGTAGATTTTCACTGGTAACGTATGTTCCGGTAACGTATGTTCCAGGCCACCTAATTTTTATTTTCATAACGTGTTCTTATATATTTTAAAGTGTTTCGACCATGTTAAATTAAATATGACGTAAGGACGTTTTTTATAAACATTTAAACCGTAACTAATGGGGCCTGCGTCATAGCTAATACTAGGTAACGTATGTTCCTTGGGAAAATTGACAAAATGTTTCATTTTGTACAAGTACTTGGTGCAAGAGAAAACAATGTTTTCTTTTGCTGACAGAAAAATATATAGTGATTCCATGATAGTTTGACATTTCAGATATAATATTTGGAGCACGAGGGGAAAAATAATTTATTAAATGCTTATTTTACTGTCGGTAGGGTGTATTTTCCCCGTTTTTTTAATATTCAGTGACAGGCAAACTTAAGTCGCTAAAAAAACAATTAACTGCTCTATACAAAAGTTTTACGTAATTTTTTACAACGTTATACTTGTAGGAGATAAATTAAAGAACAAAACCCGTGATGATTGAATTTTCAAAGTGATTAAAACGTTTCCACAGCTAGACGTTATGCATTTGTGACAGTAACGTATGTTCCTTTTTGGGGTTAGATGATGAATTATTTTTTATTATTCGTGGTTCCAGGAAAGTGAAACTCTAATACAAACTTCTTTATATGGGACCCTAAAATAATCAAACATAGTTTGTAATCTGTGCACTACATATTTTTAGGAACATGCCTGTGACATCGTTTGCACCTCTATATTGGGTTTGGGTGTGCATGTCTCTCTCACGTCACGTTACCCCGCTACCAAGCGTAACTGGTCTTAATTGCAAGAATAACCATCGTCTGTTTATTACCTCCTTTGTTGACAAACAGATAACTAAAGCAATCCGACTTGAGACCTGATCATCCGCTAAGCCTCCGTGGTTGGGTTCAACAAGACCCCGACAGAGAAAAAAACTGTTGGGAAAGGACTTATCGTGTTGTGGCCAACATTTGTTTGAGCTCATCGCAAAATGCCAATGCCTTTAGTCTTGTAATCGAAAAAATGATGCGAACGGGAATGCAAATAAAGTACAAATTTAAGGATTAACCTTACATTTGACAAACAGTCATGATTCAAGCGTTCCAGAGATGATAAAATTGACCTACCCACCTAAGTCAATTTCTAATCTTCTGTAGATTTAATGAGATGGATCTGTACACAGTAAGTTCATTACATCTTGCAATATTCCGCTTATCTTATCCATAATGTGGCCGAAATTCATTATACGTGTGCCAGGGATATGAATTAATTACTGAATATTGACAACGGTGTCTCCTGGCACAAACATCCTGTGAAGAGGACCCTCTTTGCGTTCCCCTAGACGCGCCCTACACGTGTTCTGATACGCCCCGATCTTGATGAGAAACTGATGGCATCGTTGGGAGATAGTTTCGTTGACCAGACAGGACATTATTAACTTGGACAGAATAAAACGAAACGGATTTTGTAAGACATCAGGAAATCTGAGAAATAATGCAAGGGTTTTCGACACATCTCTTAGAATAAATACAAGGATTTTAGATATATCTCAACATGAAAATGATAATGACATAAAATGATGTCTAACAATGAATTGTTAGGAAGTAACAATGCAGTAGGAGTTAAATAGACACTGTTTCACATAGCGATTGAGTCACAGTGTCTTAGAGTTAAGTTATTATTTGTATATTCACTGCGATTAGCAATATTCCAATCATTTGAACACGTTTATCTCACAATATTGGGCTTTCAATTGACGATTGCCGAGTATATTCTTATTTAAAATTGGTAGTAATGGCTCTCAGAGTATGGAGTGGGATAGCGTTCTCAGGTCCTTCCAAAACATGCCCCGCCTCTCTGGTGATAAAATACAAATAAAGTAAAAAATGTAGGAGAAGAATAAATAATACATATGTATGTTATCTTTAATGAGTTAAATGATGTTGACAAGCAGTGGTCGTATGCATTGCCATGAAATTTCATGCCGTGAAGGGGTGAACTTGTGTCTCATAAGACTTTGAAGTTTTGATTTCGGTAAGAGTTTATCATTTCATACCACAAAACACTATCGCACTCTCATTTCATGTTTATTTTGGCAATCGCTTATTATGGAACTATCTACTGGTTCTGAAACTATATCGTATTGTGTGATAGCACGACGTCAGATAGATGTTACTGGGGGATGTTCTGTAAGGACAGTGCGTTAAGATAAGAATAAAACTGATGTATTAGACAATGGGCATTTAGAAAAAATGTCAAGTAGCATGTTTTGTAGGAGCAAGCTTTGTTCATCTGAGATAAAATCCTTCAGAAATATGTGATATATATAGGTCTGTGACACGAATATGAATGCAGGGACGATACTATGTCTCAGACGAATGCAAAAATATGAAGTTATATATAATAGCAAAAAGAACAGATGCTTTCATATGTTCCGACAATCGTAAATAATTAGCCTTTATTAAGCAAACGGGGTGACATACAATTATCTTAAAACAAGACATGATTTTTGAAAAAAGAAAGAAAGAAAGAAAAAAAGCAAACTGATAGAAAACACCGAGAAGAAACTACTGTCACACCCTTTTTTTGGTTTTGATTATTATTGATATTATTGATATTATTGCAACTGAAAATAATTACTTCCGTTATATACGTTAATTTTTGCCATGTTGTCTTCTAACACATATATGCAAGACGAAAGAAGTATTACAGTGCTGTTTGTACTTGTAAAAGTTCAAATATTAATATTATTTGTTCAAATCGTATTTTGAATTGTACACCAGAATGCCACTCAAGCACGTCAAAAAGTCAAACACTTCTCCGTCTGTGGCGCATTTACTTCAGACATAGAAATTGTGGCGACAGGAATGACGCGTGAATAACTATTTTGTTGAAAAGATAAATAATAAAAAGAAATTGTTTTGAAGCATTTACCAGACAGAATTATAGAAAATTATCAAATAGCTTCAACGGGCCGACTATCGTTAAAATGCGATCTCTTTCAAAGTTTGCAAAAGGAAACAAAAAGTTAACACTCATATCTTTATCGCTATGAAACAGGGACCACATAAAACGTTTTCATCGCGTATTTAATAATACCAATTGCAGAAAAATAAAAATCATAGTATAAAGAACTTAAGAAAACTAAAAAGTAAATTTTTGTAAATTCACAAATCCTGAAAATACCTGTATTTGCAGCTTTAACCTGAAAGGATTATTTAAAGGCCCCTGTAACTTCACTCCAAATGATAAAAATTAAGAAAGGGGGTAGGCCTATTACTAAAATTCATCATCTTTGCAAATTCAAAAAAATAATTATAAATGCTTTTGAAATGTACCTAAGTACATTAATTTTTCCAACTCCACATACCTTCCATACATACTTTTCACAATAAAAAAAAATACTTTCAAATATTGCAACACCAGGGGAGAAAACTGGTGAAAAATATTAAAATATAAAGACAAAGTCATGCACTTCTTGCGTTGATATAATCATTTGACCACGTGACGTTACCTTTCATGTCGCCCCATCCATCCTCGGAGTTCGACACTGTCTCCGTCAAATCACTGGTTCTTGGTTTTTTCCCAGGAGTCTGTTCCTCAGAGATGGTCTCTAGGGAGGTGTAGTTGGCATCAGGTTGATGCCAGGGAGTGAGGGTGGTTGAGAACCCAGTGTTGTTTCCACTCGCGACTGTCGTCTGCTGATACACGTTCCCGAACCCCGTCACCGGCTGCATCACTCCTATGTGTTCCATAGTGCTGCAGATAAGACAACAACGCCTAGTAAGTATATCCAAGAGTTAAAATCATAGTTTTACAGCCAGGACTGTACATTTGACTACAGCCATTGTTTCGTAGGCGAGATGTGCGTAAATTCTTAGGGATCGGGACAGAAATCGTGTGAGCATTTAGTGTAAACACTTGAGACAAATATTGATTAACCTTAGATCCCGCCCACTAATCTCTAACAGCCAATCTCATGGCGAAGAGCGTTATCGGCCATTCTTAAATTTCGTTGCGTATTCCATTTGTTTCGCCGAACGTGTGAAGTTTACCCAATTATTGGTTCATAGACTTAATTGCAGCAGGAAACTTTACTGATTCAGGTGCTGATTGGGTTCCAGTCGAGAAAAACTATACACGTAGGATACACTGACGTCTGATTAGAAACGTTCACCACTGTGTCATTAGCCAAAAATTTTTACATATGCAGACTTTTTTTGCATTAAAAAGGTCTTATTTTGTTAAATTTTTCGCGGATAACAGATCGTTTGTATACAAAAGTAAAATATTGAAAACCGAGCTAAATATGTAAGTTTATACCGCTACGATAATTGTTGGTTTATTTAAAAGCAAAAAATTGATATTGTACATAAAAGAATTGAACAAATTAAGCCATCCAAGGTAAGGTGCCGGCATTTTGACTGAGGACATATTCATCAGCATTTTAATACAAATATCAATATTGAAAATATCGCAAGTCTAGTTGTTGTGCAAGTACTCTGTGGTTAAGTGGCTTTTGCGTGTCCTGTGTGCTGTAGCCGTCATCCATCGCGCAGTGTTTGTAGTTCAACTCTTAATGCTTATTGTGCTGTTTGCTCATCCAATAGATTAGCTGGCGGTACCAGGTGACAGAGGGACTAGGAACCTCGCCGGCGGCTCCCAAGAAACACCAAAAGGGCTTGTCTCTAGGACAATAGGGCCAAGAACATGAACAATGTGAGATGAGTGCAGCATATCCATTGTGACGGAATCGAATTGTGTGTGTAGGGCTCTTAAAATGGACTGAAAAGTTGAACTTCATAAGCGGCAAGAACAAAGCCTATCCGATGTCTCTCACTTTCACTGGACAAGCTTTCCACACTCTCTACATTAAAACGCCAACGCCAATATGCCAAGGGTAACCTGAGGAAAGCTACACTACATAAAGCGAGCAATAAAGAGCATAGAGCAACAAATATTATTGTGTTTTAGAAGTTATCATTACATTTTAAATGTCACATTATCCATTGAGTCTAAAAAATCTAACACTGATGGGATTATGCTGGCATAGTTTGCATTTCATCTTTTAGAATGGCTTACGAGATCTAATTTCAAATCGTCCTAACAAAGCTAAAACGGCTATATTGTATATTGATCAACAGCTTGAGATAACATTTTTTAAGGAATTAAAGGCAATCTTTTGCCTACAATGGAGCGAGCTGTATGACTGGTTGATAGCACAATGACTTGAATATACTATATCTAAACGAAAATACGTTTGGACTTTTTCTGTTAAAAAAAATGGTCTAAAATAAGTCATTTGGACATAAAAAAGAGTGGATAGCGTTTTGTATTAATGACAGCTAGTTTCCGATCCAAAGTAAAGAGAACGAGATCAAAGATTTTAAATGGAGATCTCGCGCCAGTAAGTCGAAGACTTTACCTTTAATTGCATGCCTACTCTACAGTAGTTGTGGAGTATATAAACTTTTGTGACGATGTCATGAACAGAATGACATTCCTTGCCAGCATTCGGGGAGGGGGGGGGGGGGGGCGGGGCGGGGGGATCTTAGCCTACTGCCAGTTACTCTTGGATGCAACGAACGCAAGACCCAGTAAAACAACCCATTGCTTGATGGATCCTGGAATGAACTGAGCCCATATTACTAGAAAATCTATACAGCGTGAGACGAACATACAACAGATACCCTGCCTATAATAGAACCAAAATTCTGCTGTAAGGAATGCAATAATAATAACTCGTTAAATATCAATATTTTCATAGTTTATTGAAATTGCATAAGAAGTATGCTTCCTGGCCAGCTTTCCTTGGGCAGCACACAAAGACTGGCATTACTGACTACTATTATATGACGTTCATATTGTTTCAGACACCATTTAACTCACATGATAATCATTTGAAATTCTTGTTAAGTGAAAAACGGTACTCAATAATCCTTTAACCTCTTACGTCCAATATAATGAAAGCTCCGACAGAATGCAGTGTACTACTGGTACTAAAGCCTTGTATTTTCGGTCTATGGTTCCAAATCCAAATATAGATGGCGCTACAAAATATACAATTTAAAAAATTGCTGATTTAAAATGACCTCATGTTAAATATTAATTGCCCATAAGTTATTTTCATATGACAAAATAGTATAAATTAATAGTTTACTGTATAACCCCCATTTAAAAAAAAAAAAAAATAATAATAATAAATAAATAAATAAATTTAAAAAAAAGTATTTTTGAAATATTTCAAAATATTTACATGAAATTTTTTCAACAAAAGTCAATGTATATATTTCAACACCGCACTTTAAATTTAAAGATAACCAATTACAACAATATTGAAAGTGCCTTTTGTAAAGACATACTAAATTATCTTGGATGTGAAACCTTAAATGCCGCTTCAAACAAAAATTTTTACCAATGTCACTGTCCATCTAGTAGTCAAGCATCTAAAAAACTATTGTGTTTGATCTGACTATTTCTTAAAAAGTGTACAAGACATTGTTTTTCATTTATAAAATAAGGAGCAACAAATCAAAAACCAATACTACAGAAAAGCAATATGAGAAAAGAGGGAAAAGCTGCATTTTGCATTTTTCATGATCACAACAAAACACCAACACGCTATGTGCCTGGTAAAAGAGAACACTGGTATTATATCCCAGTTAAAAGTTGTTAATATGAGATAGCTTCAACTTCTTAATTTATATTAGTACTGAAAAACCGTTTGAAAAAGTTTATACTAATTCATTTAGTTATGACTGTAATTGAAATGAATTAACCATATTGGTTATTATTACAATGTTGATTGCAATATTATAAAACGTACTTGTTGTTGGACCTAAATGTACATAGTAAATCATACTGTGTTTGTCTATAAATGCCTAACCTTTACCTTAATGTGCTCTTCTGAATATAATATTTCCGAAAAAATTGAAAGACGTGTAAGATGCAAAGCACGATTAGTGCTGCTAATATCTATAAACAATTAGAACTGAATAACACCTACAAGATGTACAAAAAATTTGCACTTTTTCTCATATATACATATGACATAACAAACTGATATATTTTAAAATGCAACTATAATTACTAGAGTGAAACGGGAATGAAAGATGCCAGCAAAAAAATACATTTTAGAATTGAAGGGCATTGTGCACAGCATATTTTATCTTGATATACAAGTCTTGTTTGATTTTTAACCTCGAATAATTTCATTCCCTCAAATACAAACTCTTTAACAAGCAGAGCAGTCTATAGCCCAGAACTTAAAGTAAAAAGTGTGTTAGTTGTGAAGGTGAGACAGGACAAGCAAAGACGACACATCCTTATCAAGCAAACTGTGAAGTGCATTAGATGCAGCAACTATTCAAGCTCGACAATCTGTTGCATCAAACAACTGACAACAAATCTTGACATATTTTGCACAAAACCTGTTTGGAATTGTATGCATTAACTGTGAAGGCTTATCTGTTACCAGTTTGATGTATATCATACATGACAAAACTGCAGATCATGAAAGTGGTGCAAGGTGATAGGTCATGATATGAACAAATGAAAAACCCATGTCAAATTTTTTCCTTTGTATATCTGATTTATGATGTATTTAGACACAAAGTATGATAAGTTTATGATTGCATGGTAAGTTTGTATTTCATCAAAAAGTTGCCTTTTATTCCAGGTTGTATCCAGTTGCCATATGTTTAAATAATGATAGAACCACTTATGTTGCATAACTGACATTTAAAATGTAGGCATGAGTAAAACAAAAACTTAACCAAGACATAGCACCTGTCATAATTTGAAGGTGCAGATTTGACCAAGGGTTTTCATTGGCCACTTTTTATATATATATATATATATTTTTTTTTTGACAAAATGTGGTTGTATCTGATGCATGAATTGGAAAGATGGTGTTTTCTTGTTCCTTACTAAAAGAAACTTAACAAAAATTAAACATTATCATGCAGTGTAGCCAAAGGGTTCTCATTTGCCAGAAGGGAGACATGTTTGTCGATGTGCTGTTTTAGTGAAATGTCATTGCTACTGTGTCAGTTTTTGAGCAACTGTGGGTCTAATCCCAAGCTATCCACCTACACAATCTCATTTTACTTCAGCTATGCAGAATGCGAAAAGTACTACTTAGGGGCGGGTTCATGGCTGCTCTCAAGAGCAATTCTATACTTTAGTAAGAAATATCACTTTTTACAAAACATCCTGTGAAATGTTCTTTATCACAAGCAGCAATTCATTACTTCATCTGCACAGACAGGGCACTCATGTCAAACATGCAAATCTTTCGGAAGGAATTCCATTGCTCTGTGTCCTGCTTCTAGAATACATAAGCCTTTTCTTATTTGTATGTAAATATGGAATCGAAGTCCTTCAGTAGTTGAATGTTCAAATGTTTTCTATCTAGAAATGTCACTTATTAAGTCCTGAAGTTGCTACAATACACAACAACAGCCCTTGCCTTGGGTCTTGCTTCTTTTGCTTTTTGGTCCCTTCCTGTCTTTCTGTAAAAGAAAAAGAAAAAGGAGTTAGCTTTCCCCAAGCACAATGCTTACCCCCTCCCCCCCAACCCCCGTTTTTAAACAGGTTTAATTATACTCATCTTGGTTATAAAATCATCTACCCATTCAACACCCTTTGTTTTTCATAGCTCTTCAGGTGATAAGTTCGTCTTTGATTCAGTGTTAGTGTAATTAAGTTACCCGTTTATTTGGTTAATCATCTAATATAACTGTTGTCTCTGAAAAACCGTTGCAATCATTCATTCAAATGTTTTGCAAACAGGGCATTCCATAGTATCACCCCCCCCCCTCAAAAAAAAAAAAAAAAAAAAAAAAAAAAATCCACTTACATATTTCCTTATTTCTCTCACTAATGTGTAGAAGGCATCGTCCACTCCCTGTCGTGTTTTGGCTGATGTTTCAACGTAAGGTATTCCAAAGCTATCTGCCACACCCCCAGCCTGCTTGGTATCCACTGTCCTGGATGGCAGGTCCACTTTGTTTCCTACCACTGGAAATAGTGTAACGTGTGAATCAATTTGACCTTAAAATATTGGTTAACTGCCTGATAATCTATCTACAAGTTCAAATGGCTAAGCAAAACTAAATCTGATTATCCTTTAAACTTTCTGATATAAAATTAGTTCTAGTATATGCAGTCATTTTTTTGCACTAGGCTACTGGCAAAAGACCTAGAACAACTACCATTTTTTAGCACACAGATATGTGACACAAATATCTGAAATGCAGATTTTAGTAGTCTTTTTCATGCTTTTCATGATTTCATGCTTTGTATCTCGGGTAGTATTAGCACAACACTTAGCTAGTCATCCTAGTAGCTTCAGACCGGTTTCATAAATGTTAAATTTCTTATATGCAGCTTGTCAGAAAGTTGGATTCAAGATTTATTTGAGAAAATAAAAATTTACTGTTCTGAACAAATACTTACAGACCATAGGTACTTCGTCAGCATCTTTAACACGTTTAATCTAGGAAAGAAATATTATCTTAAATATCCGCTATGCATCAAGTTATCATAAAGGATTTTGATGCAGAAAATGTAAATCTTCCAAAACACAAAGTGTCCCATTTATATATACATTGAACAAATTAATTAGTTACTGCTGAAGTGGAATTTCATTTACAAAACCACACCTAGCTTTGAGATATATCTAGATCAGAATAACTGACTCAGTAAATGTGACAATATACTTACTTGTTCCCTGTACTGATTGATATCTTCAAAAGATTTTTCATTATTTACAGCAAAAACACAGAGAAATCCCTCTCCTGTCCTCATGTATTGGTCACGCATAGCACTAGAAAAACAAAACCACATACACCACAACTGAAGCTTTGGCTACAACCTTCTTTACTGTGTTTCGAACTACATATAAACATGTGTCAAAACATGATCGGTATGCTGACCTCAGTATCACATAAAATAGCATTTTTGCTTAAACATTTCTGCACAAGGGACTAAAAATCACTACAAAATATGTTAAAAATTCAAACACCTACTGTTAATTACAGATATCTGAAGGGGGTGACAACTCTTCATATGAGATTCAAAATTACATAATAAATACATTGAAAACAACACACGAAAATGTAATAAATTGCATTTTACCAACAGAACAGGGGTTAATAGTAATATTTGCATATTGTGTGACAGAGTTCCATTATTTATTGCTAACCATAATTGAAAGCCATTGGTAAGTGTGAGAAAATTGTTTACACCAAGAAATTTGTTTTATGGCACTTTTTCAGCCAAAATGAAGTGTTGTCATCCTTTTCTCATGGAAAACAATTCACATGTTCATCACGGCTTTATGTTATGGCTACAACCTTCTAATCCACAGTTAAGCTTTACCTGTATTCCTCTTGACCAGCTGTGTCTAAGATATCCAGCAAACAGGTCTCTCCATCTATCACCACTTGCTTTCTATATGAATCCTCTATAAAAGAAAGAAATCACATTACTGAGAAAAATAAGTCAACTAAATATTTTTGTGTTACCTTGTAAAACATGATTTCATCAGGTGTGACAGCATTGCTACTGTTATTGTGCTAGCTGTGACATATATAGTAGTCAGCACCAAGGATGACATGATGAAGACATGGTGAACAGGGCCTGCTCATATTGTGGTCGTTTTTCAGAATTAATTTCCTGTCTTATTCCAATAAAACATGTTTCATATGCTACATGGGGATGTTTTAACTAGACTGTATGGATCATTTATTCCGTAACTCATCAATAGTGAAAAATCATCGATATCAAAAATGATTGACCTTCTATCTTTTTGTGCAGCCTATCACATACAATTAGGGACTTTCATTAAAATTTGGTAGATAATATATCAAAGCAGTCCATCTGGGCCTTGTGGTTGTCACTGAGGTGCACTTCCAATCAAGTTATGAAAGCTTAACTTACCACATACCACCTCAGCAGACTGTGATTAAGAATTCCAATGACTAGAGGATTTTCACAGTTAGAAGCTATAATCATACAGTCTGCTGAGATAGTCCACAGAGTTAACTTAAGTAGAAATGTGGCCTCTTGACTCTAATGCATCTTTCATGTTTTCTATTGGTGCACAATTACATTCATAGTCTCATCAAAAAACTGTAATGTAAGAAAATGGCGCATGTATAAAGATGGCCGCACCATAGTAACAAAAGTTACTTCAGCTGTATTTGCTTTGTACTGGTCAAGAGACTAGATGTATTAAATGTAATGGTTGGGACTGGCAATAAATCAGCATCACTTGAAATCAAAGACTGTGTCTCTTATCTAAAAAAAACTGACAACAATACTTGCTCCCACTCTGGAATTTAAAACTAATGGCTGCAATGTGCATTTTCCTCCAGGTTAATGCTTCATACATTGAAACCTTGTCACAAAATCCACTGCGCCATCCCCTTCCATTTTTGTAACTCTGATTTAACCCCAAGGCTTAATTTCTAAACCAAAAATCATTTTAATACTGACATATTTCTGAGAAATGATAAGGATATATTGGAAACCTTACTAAAATCAACTAGAATCTAATCACTTATATACAGATGAAATCTTGTGGGAGAATGACAGATGGGTATGGAAATTGTTCAACTCAATCTCAATTACAGCTTGATGCAAGATATGCTATAAATATTCTGAATAATATGCTTGAAGTCTTTTAGTTTTTTTTTTTTTTTTTGAAAATCTATTGACTGGTTATTTTTACTGGAAGACAGATGTAGCAAGCAAGACCCTAGTGTGATCTTTTCTCCCTCTTCAAAAAACATTCTGAACTTTTTCAAAACCATAATTTAAAAGTACAAATTTAGGACAGACATTCCAAATAAATGATATACAGAAAGCAAAACATCTTATATGCAGGAAAACTGAATGCACAGAAATGTAGCCAATCTCATATGTCTGTATTTTCATACCTTCAGGTACAGAAGCTGACTGAATTCATCTGTTCTTTTTGTGGTTTTTCTATCTTACCAATGCGTTGTTACTTAAAGACTGGGTGATAGGGGAAGGGTGGGTTTATAATGTTCATCAGTTCTTTTGTGTTTTTTGTATTTTACCAATATGTTGTTACTTAAAGACTGGGTGATGCAGGCCTCATAAACGGATTAGGCATTTCCTAGCACGAGCCTTAGATTCCCGAGCGCAAACGCCGATATTAACGAGCCCCACCTCAGATTAACAAGCACAACATTAAGTTAACGAGCACTAACTTAGCGTTTCTAAGCACTAGCCGTTGATCCGCTTATCTACCCGTTAGGTATGTTTCATATGAGCCGAAGGTTGTCGAGAACGCACTGCTGCTGTATGAATATGCGGTATGGATAGTGGAATATACTAATGCAGTAGTTTGGTTTGTTTTGAGATTTTTTTATATATTCATCATTTATTTTACTCAAATTAAATCTCTGAAAGTTCCACCGTTATGTCGCTTGTATCTTCCGCCATCTTGAAAATAGTCCTGAGTTGATAAAAAGAACCCGTATGTAAGCACCTGGGGGCCCTGATGGAAGCTGGACAAATTGATAGTGCTTAGAAACGCTAAGTTTGTGCTCGGTAACTTTATGTTGTGCTTGTTAATCTGAGGTGGGGCTTGTTAATATTGGTGTTTGCGTTAAGGAATCTGAGTCTCGTGCTCGGAAACGGCAATTATTGTTTATGAGGTCTGGTGATGGGGAAGGGTGGGTTTATTATGACTTCAAAATTATTCATCCAAACTTAAATGTCACTTATTTAAAACATTCAAACTTTGTTCTAGTTGGAAGATATTTATCCATATTCCAGAACATTCACAAAAATGTAAAATGGTAAAAGAGAGTAATATAAGTTCTGGGTTGGGATTACTTTACAGTATTTTAATTACATGAGTAGGGTGATGTTGGCATCGAGTTTAAAAAAATCATCAAAGTGCCATCAATGCCATCCTTGCCTTCCTTACCTTTCATAGAATATTCCACACAGTAATATTTGCTGCCTATACATTTAATGTCTCATGGCATTTTAGCATAGAAAACTAAACTGATCATCAAATTCTGCATCCTCTTTATAGGAAAAGGATTTCAGTTAGGAAAGGGGTATCAATATGGATGAAGAAATTATCTAATTAGTCATCTAAATTGAGGTCCATAATCATAACTATCATCTATTATGAATCTCATCCATAACATTTTCCCAACAAGACTGTTTTAATTCATCATGGTCTTTAAGTACATTTACTAAAACAGTCCTATATTGATTACACTGCAAATGTTTATTTATGACAGGTGGTGGGTGCTAAATACGACCAAACACACAATACTTACCTATTGTAGGGTCATATTCCTCCACAAAGCTGAAATAGGAAAACAGAAAATGAGTTTGGCATTCAATTCATTACTGTCTTGTTCACACAGTCTATTGATAATGGATTAAAAATGTGATGATATCTAAAATAAGGACAGACAATTACCAACTAAAAACTAGAAATAATCTATATGCAACTAAATTGATCGCAACTTAAAACATCCCAGAAATGCAGGCCAAACCTTCTCCCGAATGATTTCAATGTTTATATGATTATTGTATTTGTAACATCAAACCAATCAATTCACCATAAATAACACCATAATTTCATTTAATTCAAAAGAAGATCTCAATAATTGCCCATCGCATCTCATCCTACTTTGTACCTCATTCAAACACAAAACAGTCTTATCTGTAGTTTACAGCATCAATTATGTAGTTAGCTGCAGCAGAATTATTACATTCCACCCAAATGATCAATGCATCTTCTTTGTATATACTCATCGAACAATTATCGTTGAAGTGCCTGTACATCATGCATTTGTCAAAGTCAATATGTAATTCAACACAAATGTCTTCTTCCAGCTTTTTAAAAGCAACTGCACTTTTTGTTTAGGAGAGTGGTACCTTTACGTTTTGTTTAAAATGTCTAAGAAAAGTAGCGCCAACTGAGGAGGTTAATAACTGAAATGATATAAACTCCAAACAAGGCAGCAAAGCTGTCAAATGTACAGACAAAAAGCAGGAAATAATTATGCACAAAATAGGCTACTGTCAATTCTGATGCAAAAGTACATTATGTTAAACTGCAAATTCAACATCAAATTTAAATTATGCTCAACAGGTAATACCAATGTAAGTAAAATGTGTAACAAGCATAAGGCTTCAGGCCCATGGCAGTTCAAGTTCACACTTTGAAAATGTATAACTTCCAGAAAAAGAAGCCAATTAGACTGCTTTTCCAACTCAGGCTGCATTTTAGTCCTGTATTTCTTTTCTGAACGTTTGGCAATCATCAGTAACATGGTTTTCCCATAATGGTCATCATGGCAGCAGCACCCAAAATTGTGTTTTCTTCTATTCTGATGCAATATTACATAGTGGTTAACAGCATAATGACCGTCAATTTTTAATAATAAAATATGCGTATCATGGATTTTCAGAAAATGTGACTAGCATGTGTCTTCAAGCCCATGGAACTTCAAAGTCACACCTTGAAAATGCCAATATGTGAAAAATTAAATTTTCACAAAAAAAAAAACTCTTTAACTAGCAGAAAGAATTACCAAACAGACTGCATTGCCTACTGAAGCTGTAATTTAGTCCCATGTTTCTTTCCTGTAAGTTTGAGAACAGTAAGTGACATGATTTTTCTTAAATGGTCATCATGGGAGCAGTGCCCAAAATATTTTTTTCCAAATTTTGATGCAATATTACATAACGTTTAACAGCATAATGACCATCAAATTTTAATAATAAAATATTAGTATTATGGATATTCAGAAAATGTGACTAGCAAAGGTCTTCAGGCCCATGGAACTTCAAAGTCACAACTTGAAAATGCCAAAATGTAAACAAGACAGCACTGTTCTGAAATGTTTTTTTTTTTTCCATTTTTAACACTTTTTTAACATAAAACAAAATTAACAGTTTACTGCCATTTTTATATGATCAACTAAGAAAATTGATGAGATGTGAAAAATATCAATAAAACAGTGTCAAATGTCCAATTTCCTCCATTCTGAGTTTCTGAACATAGTGAATGATTGAATCTTACAAACTGCAGTGATATGAGTTTATTTCCATTTTTGAAACTTAATTACACAATACACGATATCAAGTTTACCATCATTTTTACAAAATCAACTAACAATGTTGTAAAGATGCAGGAAATGTCAAACAAACACTTTTACTTATCTTATTAATTAAGTAATGAAACTGTTAACATGCCTAAATATTGAATCTGAGGAAATGCGAAACAAGACAGCACTATTCTGAAATGGGTTTATTTCCATTTTTAACACTTTTTTAACATAAAACAAAATTAACAGTTTACTGTCTTTTTTATATGATCAACTAAGAAAATTGATGAGATGTGAAAAATATCAATAGAACAGTGTCAAATGTCCAATTTCCTCCATTCTGAGTTTCTGAACATAGTGAATGATTGAATCTTACAAACTGCAATGATATGAGTTTATTTCCATTTTTGAAACTTTATTACACAATACACGATATCAAGTTTACCATCATTTTTACAAAATCAACTAACAATGTTGTAAAGATGCAGGAAATGTCAAACAAACACTTTTACTTATCTTATTAATTAAATAATGAGACTGTTAACATGCCTAAGAATTGAATCTGAGGAAATGTGAAAAAACAGCATAACTTATAAAATAATGGTCCGATTATGCTGATTTTCGAACTTGACCTGCGTTTTAGTAAGATTGATTACTCCTGTGAGTTTCATGACAACAGGCCTATGGGTTTTCCTTGAAATGTGTTAACAGTGTTGCATATATGCTGAAAAGTGAAAAAACAGCATAACTACTAAAATAGTGGCCGGATCATGCCGATTTTCGAACTTGATCTGCGTTTTAGTAAGATTGATTACTCCTTTGAGTTTCATGACAACAGGCCTATCGGTTTTCCTTGAAATGTGTTAACAGTGTTGCATATATGCTGAAAAGTGAAAAAAGAGCATAAATTCTACAATAATGGCCCGATCATGCTGATTTTCGAACTTGACCTGTGTTTTATGAATATTCATCAGCTCTGTAAATATAAAGCCAAAAAGTAAAACTGTCTTCCACTTATGGTGTTAACGCTGAAAGTGCACGGCGACGGCGACATGATCGGCGACGGCGACGACAGACGCAGGTGATGGCAATATGTACAGACACATCTGTGTCTGTACATAAAAATTTAATGCTCTGCCAGAGTATCATACTGATACTGTCACCTTGAATTATCAATTCGTCTTTCAGGGCCACAAAGCAACAGCAATCTGTCACTGACACGAAACATATGGATTTACTTCATTAAAAAAAAAAAAATTGATGTCAGATGAACACACTTGGAAACAGCATTTGATAAGGTGACAAGTACGCATTATGTTAGTGATGCCGAAAACATTTTATCCAGGCATGCCAGGCCATTTCAATCTTGGAGGCCTAGAGTGCCCAAATGTAATTAACCTGCACGTAGTTAGTTATCAAGGCTGTTGATGGGAATGTCATATTTTTTGCATGAAAATTATAAAATGTGACTATTACTGGCAATCAATCTAAAAAGTGCACAGAAAATATGCAGTTTGATACTATCACAATCTGGAAAGGCTTAATTTTGAAAATTTTGTGCACAGATGTATAAGAATGAATGAAAATGATTAATGATCTGTGACAAACCTTCTCTGTAGGTTAAGTTGCTTAATGCCATGAATATTTTCTCATCTTATTGGCAGATAAAATGAGACAATAGATAAAATAAATCAGTTAATTTTTTGGGCTTCCATAAATCACTTGGCATTGAAAGTAACATGGCCTGTTATTGGTGAAGACATCAATATTGCAAAAATGAAAATTATGTACTTTAGTACAATCTGAAACAAGGCGCAGGGTGAAATGAGCCATCAGGTTTTATTGCCAGAAATTACCTGGATATAAGTATTAAACTATTGATCATGCCTAGGGTGTTATAAAATAAAATAGTGTCTTTATATTGGAACTTAGATCAAGTACCCAGTCTGCAAGTAGATACCATTGCCCATTAAGAGAAATTACTTTCCTGTGGACTTGTAACTACAAGCATATTGACAGGGTTTCTAGACAAGGGTTGAAACAAAGTATTTCAATTTATTTTATTCACATTATATTACAGTGGTGTTCAGTTGCTGTTTTTTACTTTAATGTTCATAAATTTATCTCACACAGCACTTCTTTAGTTAAAAGACTTGGTCCACTGAAACAGAGCAAGACCACAGAAAATATATATGAATGCAAAACTTACTTTATGTAACTATATTTCACTCAAATGATAACTATACATGAAATGTCACATGGAATGATACTTACTGGTTCTGTATCAGCTGTATAGTTAGTGCACTCTTCCCTACACCTCCAGCTAAAATGAAAAAGAAATATTATTTTGGAAGCAGGGAACATTTAATTGAGCCAGAAACTTAACAACTTTGTTGTCAAACAACAAGGCTGCACTCTATTTCTTTTACCCAATCTTTCAGATTTGAAGTAATGATCAGTAATAAATAATGTTACATGATCCCAAATTCTGATGCTCAAGGACAGGTCAACAGGCAGAGGGTGTGGTCAATTGTTATTGCGAGTTGACCTCCTACTCAACTCACTATGCCTTTAGATGTCCATGTATATGACATGAGCCAGATAACTCATTGATAAGTTCCCAATGTGTATAAATTAATTTTCAATTATCTAAAAAGTTGTAATACATAAATATATTAATCACAACTATACAAGACACAATACGAAAGTTTAGAGCAGTCAAGTTTTGCCTTGGTTAATGTTTTAATCTGAGCCCTGCCCAGAATGATCAATCATATCTCTAGATATCAGGACATCCAGTCATTATTCATATTTTTCCTAGATTAGCCCATCTTTCTTTTGATCACATTTTTTGAATGCAAAAATCAGCAAACTCTATGTGTACATGTACAAAAATCTTAATATCGAGCACCTAGCATCTGCTGCAGATATTAACAGACACATATGATTATGTATCTCAACTCGTTCACTTTTGCTCTCATGAATCATATTCACCGAGCTGCCTAATGCTGAATTAATCTCGGAGTGCCTGGATAACATCTAGCACTAGATGGCACTACTGCACAAGCCAAGACTAAACATCTTTATATGCACAAATTGTTCTTTTAAAAAATACCAATGGTCTTCCCCATAAATTTGCTTCAGTCAATATTTTTCTCTTTTTTTTTACCAACACATATGGGCAATTGTATCACTGATATACCACAAAACGTTTCAGTCTTAAAGCTATGCATCACATGCATCAGGACTGTTTTTCAAAATAATCATGAGGAAATCATCATACTCCGCATATATAAACTATTATACTAGTATTCAGAACAAATTTTGAAAGAGAAGTGTACACAATAGCACAACTGCCAAAATGTGACATGTATAATAGAGCAAAATTTATAATAGGGGTGTATGATTTAAAAATACAAAGGGGTAGATATTAAAAACCAAAATTGGTGCCTCCAGAACACTAAAAAAATTTGCATACATATTCATAAGCAGTTGAAAATAAAATGCATTTCTTGCTAAAATGCCATCTGAACTTCTAAAACTTAACAGAAACTGCAATTAAACTATTTTTGTAATTTCTTTTAAAATCACGCCTTTAGGACAATGAAGAATGTGATTCCTTATGGCAAAATATGCAGGAATAATTATAAAGAGAAAGAACATCCTAAACCAACCGCCACGTAGTTATCCAAAGTTATTGATTAGCGATATCTATCGATATAAACCTATTTTGAAAAGTGTTAAATATTGTAGTTTTGGTAATGTTTATACCTTTAGGTTCTAGAGATTGTTAAATGTACTTGTACTATAAAAATAAATAAAAAATAATATCTATGCTAGTATGAATAACAGATCTGCCATGCTCAGACTTGTCAAAAGCACGCGGATCTCACTTCATAATGCAATACCGTATCCAATATCTGACACTTAAAGGTACACTTGAACAAAGCATCAATGGAGCATGAATTCCCAGTGACGCATGTAAACCACTTTTATTAGTTTCTTATGTGACTCAAATAAAGTCGACATGCCAAAGGGTACACCGAATTAATCACTCAATCAACCATAAGAGAGATTCAAACTGCACCTTCAAATTTTTGATCGTAAACTTGACATACATGTCCGACCTAGTTATCTGCCCTGCTCACAGAAAGCAAGCAAAAAAAAAAAATCCATTCAAATGTCATTTTTTCTAGTAATATGAAACGTCTTTTGGCATTCCTCTCAGTTATACTATTTCAAACTATATGGTGGTATTTGGCCAGCTTTTGTGGCAAAAAATTGACTTCAAATGCATGTTTAAACTTATTAAGCACACAAGCCGCCAATGTGTGCCAATAGGGACATCTTCCTCACAACAGCTATCACCAATTTCCCTAAAGATGCATACTCAAACCTCAAAGCAGAACTCATTCACTCTGAACTTAAGGGGAAAACCTGAATAACAACAGCACTTAGAAGGCAACTTAGGGCGAGTCCAGTAATGTTGCATCAATGCGACTTGCGGTTTTAAACTGATAAATTTCTGAAAAGTTGAATGTGACATTAACATTGGATCAACACATGTATTAAAACTACACAGCACTCCCAGACCTGGTCTCTCACATAACACTAGCAAGGAAGACTTTTATCAGAAATGATAAGCTTTAATTCATATTAAGAAAATAAAATTACAAAATATTTTATCATTTCTTTCATAATATAATGATTTATTTTGAAAAGCTTCAGTAGTAATTATAAATACAAAGCATACTATGAAGAAAACCCTTTTGATGGGCCTTTCTTTAAATGAAGTTTTGTATAAATTGTAAGTCTCGAAAACAACCAAGTCATCTGCATATCTAGTTACTGTTTGAAATGAGGCCTAAACATATTATGCTCAAGGATTAATTATGAACACCATTGAACTGAAACCTAGAGTCACCACTTGGGTGATTAAGTGTCCACAAGGAAAAAAGGAATAATCTGATCTTGCTTAGGCAATTTAGAGGACTATATGAAATCTCTGAGAATGCAAAAAGGCAACATTGCTTTCCAGTTTGCAGTAACAAGAAATGTGCACAGATCAAGGTCTGGTTCTAGAAACACAGATGGACTCAGGTGACAACAATATGTACAGCTTTACCGTGTCTGTACATAATAAGACTAGAGGATCAGAGAGGCGATACCGCCTCTGGATATTGTACCACCAGCTGGAGTAAGCGCATTCGTATGGACCCCCCCCCCCCAAAAAAAAAAAAAAAAATTGGACACCACCACCAGTCTTGTGCTTGACAAGCTCTATAAAATGCAATAAACAAGAGTTCTCAAAATATGAAAAAAAAAATCAAAAAAACATAACAGTTAAAATGGTCCAATCAAGGAGATGTCCAAATTAACCTGTATTTTCCTAACACTGATCACTCCTGTGATTTTCTAGACAATAGGCCTATTGGTTTTCCTTGAAATGCATTAAATCAGTAATGCATATACCGGATGCTGACAAAAGAGAAAACCTAGGAACAACACTAGGCAGATCTCTGCTAGTTTTGAAGATATGAAGGGCAAGAAAATATGCAGAGTTCAGTTTGAGGTAAAAAAGTAGGTCAAAGGTCAATTTCAAGGTCACAGTATATGACTTCCTATATAAGTTCAATAGTAGCTATGGGCATTTCTCTGCCAATGTTGGAGATATGAAGGCCAGGAAACAGCAAAGTTCAGTTCATGTTGAAAAGTAGGTCAAAGGTCAATTTCAAGGTCACAATAAGAATGCCAGTATATGACTTCCTATTCAAGTTCAACAGTAACTATGGGTGTATCTCTGCCAGTTTTGGAGATATAAGGGCTGGAAAATTTGCAAAGTTCAGTTCATGGTGAAAAGTATGTCAAAGGTCAATTAAAAGGTCACAGTTAGATTATCAGTATATAACTTCCTATTCAAGTTCAATAGTAACTATGGGTGTATCTCTGCCAGTTTTAGAGATATAAGGGCTAGAAAATTTGCAAAGTTCAGTTCATGGTGAAAAGTAGGTCAAAGGTCAATTTAAAGGTCACAGTTAGATTACTTGTATATAACTTCCTATTCAAGTTCAATAGTACCTATTGGCGTATCTCTGCCAGTTTTGGAATATTTAACATTTTTCCCAATGAATATTGTGATGTTGTAATTTTTGATATAGCGCAATGCCTAAACCATATCGAAAACAAAAAAATGGACACCACCTCCAGTATTGCACTTGACAAGTTCTACAAAGTGAGATGAACAAAAGGTCTCTGGCATTTACCATTCCAGAATAAAGGCAAGTTTTTAGTTTTGGTATCTAATGGCTGCTTCTCCCGTGAAAATGCACCGATTGACCCCAAACTCCCAAAGATGAAAGGAGTCCCCAATTGTAACCCCTCACTGTAACAGGAGAGCTTAGATCTGTGTAGTTTCCAAAAAATAGCACAAACAAATATTTTTTTGCAGAAAATTCCCATTTTTAGAAAATTTTGGCTTGTTTGACCTTGAAAAAAAGCTCAAAAGTCAAATCAAAGGGCATATTTGGAATCTCCACATATGACTTTCGGTCAGACTTCTGTAGTAATTTTTCCCATAATTCCTTTGGTTTGGGAGATATTTAGCCTTGAATTTTCAAAAATTTTGACAAGGGTGCGTTTCAACAAGTGTCACGCCCAGGCCAATGCACCGACAGAGACAAAAAAACCAGGGTGTTCAAGTTGAGATTATATGTGACCTAAATCCAAGAGATGGGGACACAGGTCCTGGCGGTCTAGGAGGAGAAGCGGTAACGGTGACTTGTTTCCGGCGCCCGACTGCGGAGCCGCAGGAGCCGGCGGAGCTGTACGAGACGGGTCGGGACTAAAACCATGAGTACCGCCGGCGTATACGCTGGTGGTACTAATAAGATCTATTTTCAAATGTGACCCTTACTAATTACACAAACAAACAAACAAACAAACAAACAAAGAAAGTATGGCAGTTCAATTTTCAAAAACTGAATTTAAGGCACCATTTTGACCCTGTTATGTCTCTTTCTTTGTTCTTTTTAAATTTTACACTGTATGAAAAAATTGCTATAAATTTATTTTAACAATACCATGATATTAATATGGTTTCTGGCAGTGAACACTTGGGATTGGATGTTATGGGATGTATCAGAAAATACAGCTTTTCGGCCTCTCAGGCATACCATAGGGCAGTGCTTTGAATTTTCCTTGAATTACAGTAAATATTTTTCCCCAAGTTTTTCCCCACCTAATATAAGCAAAGACAAACATACATATCCAGTCCCAAAAACCAACCTAGCCATACTTCACCAAAACCACATAGTCACTATCTTTACAAACACAAGGATGCTGTGAACCTTCAAAGTCATATCAGCTAGGCCATAAGCACAATAATAAGAGGCAACATGCAACTCGCCTACTTTTTTCTTTGCTAATTTGAGACCTATTCTTATGTACATTGCAATCCAGTTCTCTTTCTGATTGCCACTGCTTTATGTACCAGCTGCTAATGCTGCGCTCTAAGCTGTATGGGTCTTTATTTTGACTTTTATTTAGTTGACATGCACACATTCTATATCCTTGAATTTATTAAATAAGTTCAATCTGATGAAATCTTAATTGAAAATATTATGGCTGGCGGAGAAAAAACTTTATTTAAAAATTTTTAATGATCCCTTATCAAAAAACAGTTTAATAAAGATGTTATAAAATAAACTCCTAGTAAGCCATTAAATATGGGCATTGGTAAAAATGGTTGTCAAAAATATTAGAAAAGCAAGAACACCACTCATATTTGGTGTTTCTTGAAGGGAGTCTCAAAGATTATTCAACATTTTATACCAAGCCATGCATTCTTCCACTTCTTATACCTTTGATCTTTTTTTAAAACAACAAGTGAAAAACCCTTTTGATCATAGCCTTAAAAACTGAAACTGGTTGAAGGTGCACTTGAAATTTTCGTTCTGGATTACTGTTACAAATTATAATACAATGTTACTTTTCCCTTAAAACACACAAAAAATGGTAACAACATGAAAGTTTGTGGTCACCAATATCAAACAAAATATCTCTGAAATAAATATATATTTATCTTTACCACTGTTGTCATTTGAGACTGAGACAATTTGATATTAAAGGTATTTCCACATTTTTTAAACTCCAAGTAGTTTAAATAATTATTTTTTCATTTTTCTAACAAGCTTTTGAAGTTAATGATTAATCAGTGACATTGTTTTCAAGAAAAATTGCCATGCCTAGCTGCACACATATCCTACACATATCTCAACCAATTTTCATATCACTTGCAGTGATACCTATGAATGAATTAACAAACACTTTGAAATACTTCCAAAACTTTAATATACAATGTTATGCATACCTAAACAGTGGTTGTCTGATAAACCCCACTTATAACTATCAAATGCTAGCATTAGCCATCAATTACAACTCGATTTATAAATAAATGATGCTACTATTCTTATCAAGTTCAAGCAAAATCACAGTAAAATCTATTTTTGTTATTGTATAAAGGCCATTCAAGCATAAAATATAATATGACATGCCAGTTAATTCTTCAGAGGATTTGCCGAGTAGGGAAAGGTAGAACAGGGTTGTATTCATAAGTCGTGTATATTCAAAAGCAGGCTTTTTGTCAATGTGTGTTCACTTTGATCTCTTCCACTGGGTATATGTCAGTCATTGATGAATCAGAAGCCAAAGTGCTTGTTTGTTTGAATAAACCCTTGTTAAAAAGCACAATTTCTCAGTGTGTCTTAATATTATTTTTCTCTCAGGGTAAGATGTAAGAGACAGAGTGATACATGCGGTGAATGCCTGGCTACAAACTAATTAGAAATATGATAACAGCATTTTGTATGAAAAGGTTGGTTTGTTCTACAAGATTTTGCACAAATACCCACTGTTCAGGGACCCGACTCTAAGAAAATTATCAAATATTCCTAAATTAAACTAGATGACCAAGAGCAGGCATATTAGAGTTCGGAATGGGAACTCGGTGGCACTGCTTTACTATATATTATGTTGTTAAACACAATATCATAACAATCAATCATATGCTGAATTAAAAATAATCAACTGTATAACTAAAAATGGGTTTATATTTGGTGGTTGAATGCAAACAGCCATATTTACCTTAAATTATACCTGACAAACAGATACCCACACTTACCTGCAAAAGGTATGAAGTTGCTGTTTATTATCATTAAAGTAGGAAGATACATATTCAGGTACACCAAAGTAAACAGGAGTTACCGACTTAAAAGCACTGACAGTTTAATATTTGTCTACTGCTGTTTGAATGCAATAACAATTACGTTATAAAACAACAACAAACACTTGTTTCATGATTTATCTCTGCTGAAGGTGTACAAACTTTTTCTTTCTTTTTGATTTAGTGATGTTTTCTTTGTAATGACATAAATAGAAATATTATAGTGTTTGTCAAATAAGTAAGCTTTCTCAATAAACTGACCATAAATGGATCAGAAGGAAGACTGGTTCCCACCCCTAAATAACACGCAGGCCTGTCTTTCTGCAAGTCTCTTTTTTTTCCCAAAAATAAAAAGAGGTATACCTGAAAACATGACTCTCTTACTTTAAATGCCTTATCTAAACTACTGATTTCTAACTGTACCCTGTAAATATCACCTTCTTCCAACTTATCAAACTGGTTCATTTATGGTTGGTCTACCAGGACACAGGGTTATTTGACATGGTGGATGAAGATAATATTTACAATTTTTTTATCACATTAAACCAATGTAGACTTAATGTCACCCTGGACATGTGACTTCCAGTTTGATAAAACCGATAATCAGACAAGCCGATAACCTATTATAAGTACAAGAGGAAATAATACTGGCATCAACATGCACATGTGCAGTAAGCTACTGCCAGTGTCTGATTACAATGATTACACTGAACATAACATATCACTTGGAATGTGTTGTAAAAAACCATATAATAAAAAAATCCAATCATGTAATTATTACTTGAAATGTTTCATTAAATGGTGTATACTAGTAGCTATGTCATGTACAGGTTCTGTTTGATTACAACTGAAGCCCATTGTTATACAAATTGGTTTATGCTGTTAAGTTCAAATGTAACACCTTGATCCTACTGGCTAATGAAACAATTATATTTCCTATCAAAGATATAAAATTCCCCAAGTATCAAAAAAAAATATATTTTGAACAACATCTACAGTACATGAAATTAATAATAATGCAATCAATGATGCTGTTATTATTGGAGCTGAATTTCACTTATTAATACCTCCATCAAGGAAGTAATGTTTTGCTTACCATTTATGGCGTTAGTTAGTTTGTCTGTTAACAACATCACACATTCATGGATGGATTTTGATGAAATTTTCAGGATAGGTCACAAATGGACATGGGAAGAAATGATAAGATTGTGGGGGTGATACAAATTACCACTTACAGGGCAATCAGAACAAGTTGAACTGTGGACTAACAGACCCACGGACTAAATATGGCTGACTGATTTAAAAACAGTGCTGATTAATTCCATGATGGCCTCCCGCTTCTACACCCACCATCACTGCAGGGGCCTTGCAATTTAACCTCGGAGCTAAAATTTAATCTTTTAAATGCCATGTGTGGAGGCAGGGAGACCATCAGAGGATTAAGCGGCCCTGCTTTTAAGATCAGTCAGCCATATTTAGTCCGTGGATCAGTTAGTCCACGGATCATCTGTTCTGAATGCACTCTTTTACTTATTCATTTCAGTAAAATTTGACAGGGTTTGTTTGCACCTATCTCCACTATTTGTCCTGTCACACATGAGCCACTACCTCTGCCCATCCTGTAACACATGCGCTGCATCAAATCTACAAAAGCATATTGACTTAGACTGCATTCCCACAGATTTTAGATCGATCTATATCCCTGGGGAGTCTCACTAGATTGTTGTCAACTTAGATGGCTAAATGTCTATCCTGCCTACTAAAAGCTGTAAGGGGTAATTAACTTTTGTGCGCGCACGGCTGACAACAATTTAGCGTGAACCCCCAGGGAGTTAGGTCAATCCAGATGGATCAATCTAAACCTGTGGGAACCCAGTCTTATTTTAAAGGTATGGTCAAATGTTCTGATTGGCACAGGGTCGAGGTGGCCAAGCAGTGCAAGGTAGACTAGAGTCCCACTATCTGAACATTTTCTCTTTTTAAATTATAAAGGGGAAAATCTAATCCTAACTCTATATATATGATTTGTTTAATAATTAATCAATAATAATGCAAATTGAATTGCTTTGGAGGATGTCTACACTCTTTGAATAGAAAAGAAATGTGAGAAAGACTAAAATTCAATGATGTAATTCAAAGAGCAAGGTACATACCTTATGACTAAAATTTTATCCACACATCAGTAAATAGCTATCTTTCTAGCACTTAAAATGAAGTTGTTGTTTTTAGAAGTTATTGTTTATTCATATAATCTCTGGATCAATCCACATTTTCCCTTCAGTATCAGGGGTAGTAAACTTAGTGAGTAGGAGAAAATCAACCCTTTTCCATCCCTGTTGAGTATTCTTAATTCCTCCTGAAACACTTTACTGTAAGCTGGTGTGGCAGAAATGGTAGTCCTTGGATTGAAAATATGGGGTCCCATATGAAGAGTCATATGATTACAACAGTTTAGGGTGAGTTGGGATATTGGAGTTAGTATATGGGACGAATGCTGCCTGTACACAGAAATGGGGAATGGACTACGGTTCCACCAGCCTACCATCCTTGTTACCCCAGTAGCATTTGTCCCATGTTTATCAGCAAAGTTTTGTTTAGGATATGTGTGATCCAGTGAATACATCCCAATTTGCAAGTGCTGATAGCTGACCTTGTATTTTTCCTTGTTTTCAGTAGTTCAAAATGCTACAAATAATTTTTTTTCATTGTCTACCAAAACCCTCTTTTCCCTTCCATCTATTTCATATTTGTCTTACTTGCAAATTTATTCATCAGCCTTGAAATGAGCCAATGCTTTGTGGTTCTTCATTGGAAATAAAAAGATGGAAATTTATTGAGGGAAAGGATGCAATCAAAATAACATGAGTAGCCCTTGTGTTAATGTCTTTCAAATTGAGCGAGAGGCAGCTAGGGCAAGGCCCTGAAGGGCCAACTTAAAAGAACACAGGTACACATCTATTCTTTTGTTTTGAAATTTGCCAACTATCTGATAAAGTATTCCAAATGAGTAATGGACCTTGCTGATTTAACTTTTAAGAGTTACAACTGCAACACAATCTATTAATTTTTTGACTCATATAGGGTTGGTTTTGGAAGTAGTATGTTGCAAACCTTTGGTTGGGCAGTCATCATACTTAAAGACGAAATTTCCCACAAGTGAATTTAGAGAAGAAATAAACATACTTACCACCAACGACTACGAGTTTGTATTCCGTCATGGTGTTTGAATGAGAGTGATTTTATTTTAGGCGACAGTCACAAATTTTAAGAGATATCGAATCGTCCAGTTATAAAATTCAACTTCCAAACTTCTATCATCGAGTGATCCACCTTGCCCAGCCTGAGTACAGGATGAAGGCATCCGGGTTAGCTCAATAATAGTGTATTTTAGCCGCTGCAACTAAACTTTATCCTTTAAATGAAACGTGATTGCAATTGACGCCCATAACACGACTTGCTCTGTATCAGACGGCAGGGGGCTCGAAAGTAGCATGGAGTGGGGGTTGGAAATAAAATGTACAAAATGTGAGAACCATACGTTTTTTTAGAATGGTAGAGTTTGTTATGTACATCCATATATTTTATGCGCACCTTACTAGTTTAGAACTTGCATTCTACTGATTTTTTAAATATATTTCTTAAGATTATTATCCTTACGGGTTTCTGTTAAAACAGGTGCCCGTAACCCACAACAAAGATTGGAGAACTGGTTGCGATTCTTTTAGCATTAACAAGCAATATTTTAAAAATACAAACTATGAATTATGATTATCAATCAAAGTTTAAAAAACCATATCTTCACTATCTGCATAAACAACAAAAGTTTATAAATACACCTTCTTTTCTTTATGGTTAACTGACCTTGACCTTGATAAAAGAGGTCAAAGTGAACAACAAACAAGGACCGCTAGGAGCGTGAGTGATGGCAACTCCTGCTTACTCGACGGTAATGACACTGTTTTTTGATTCTAATGTTTTTGGTGAACTGCATAAACTGTTGTGTCATATCAGTACATGTCTTTGTTAATTTGAGCATTTGCTGTGCCAGACAGCATACCGGTAGACCGCGCAGGCAGTCTCAGCTAGAGGGACAGGGTCGAAAGTCCACAGTTTACAGTAAACTGACCAGAAAGTTGAAGAATAGAATGACAGTTTTATATTAATATGTCAGTGAGTTCAGATATAAAATCTTGTCAAATAGAACAATTTTAAACTTATTCTTTAGGCAATTAAGCATATAAGTTACAAGCTTTTGTTAATATGATCTCTTATTTATTTTGCCTCAGTTATCTGCCTTTCATATGCTAAGGTAAGGCCTCATAGCACTCTTTGTTAGAAATTGTTTTGCCTGTATGTGGCATCACTTTCAAGTGACATGCGTAAGTGCTAAAACTACTGCATAGCTGTAATAAATAGAGTTAAATGTTGTCAAATTGGTTTGTGTACCAATACAATTACTTAATTATTTTTCAAAGTGCTAACTAGGATCGAAACGGTAGTTACCCCATTGTATAGAAGAGGCTCTACCTCTGGTAAGAACCTTGCATGTTAGACCCAAAACTGATGCAAATATTTACTTTGTTAACATTTATTGAATTTGAGGTCAAAAACTAGGACTTAAGCTTTTTATTACAAAGATGTCACTCTTGAGTAGACTGCTGAGGCAGACTTTGCTAAGAGTGCCTGAGAATATAAAACTAAAGCAATTATTTCCTCAGTTTAGAATTATTGAATTTGAGGTAAAAAAACTACGATGTCTTCCATATATCATATCAGCAGGTAATGTTTAGTATATTGTCATGCATGCTAAGGCTCAACAGGTCATAGATAAATTTATTCATATCATTTAGCTTGTTATTATAAAGATAACACTGTTGTTCGATTTAAATGCTTTGGTGAACTGCATAATTGTTGTGTCATATCAATGTATGCCTTTGTTAATTTGAGCATTTACTGTGATAGACAGCATACAGGTAGACTGCTGAGGCAGATGCAGCTAAGAGTGACTGCAAATTGAAAGCTGAGTCCATTATTTAGTTTGTTTACATTTATTGAATTTGAGGTCAAAAACTAGGACATTATCCATGTCACGTGTACTAATGTTGTGAAGATCATTGATATTCCATGTATTCATATTATTTAGCTTGATAATATAAAGATGCATTTGAACTGAGTTGACACGTCTTTGTCACTAAAAATGCATCCAAATGCCACCATATAGTTTAAAAAAGTATAACTTAAAGAAATATCAAGGGTATCATTTTATATTTCTCATAGTGATATTTGAACATATTTTCTGCTATCTTTTTGTGCCATATATTATCCTTGGTCATTTCACCAACTCTCATTTGAATAATTATGCTATTGTGTACACAGAAGTAATATGCCATACATTGTCATTGGCAGACAACTCTTCATATTAGATTCAAAATTCTACAATAAATACATTGTAAACAATACACAGAAATGTGAAAAAATCCATTTCACCAATAAAGCGGCGGTCATAGCACTTATCCTGAAATCTTAAGAGATTATTACAAAAAAATACAAAAAAAAAAAAGCAAATAACTTTGAACTTTGAATGTTGGATTCCACAGCCTTTGGAAAATATGGGAAGATGGGCTTTTCTTCCAGGAATATTCATTTTATGGCTCTTTCCCTCCAAAATGAAGAGTTGTTATCCCTTTACAACCAGAAATTTGAGGAGGGTGCAGTATTAATTTTTTTAATTTTATTGATTGAAAGATTAATTTGATTTATTTTTTTGGCACGTGGACTTAATTTGAGTTGTGTAAGATACTGATAGTAGTGGTTTATGTGTCTTATAGGGAATCTGTACTTACTTCATATATATCTTTAACTGTGAATATCTTTATAATTTTAGCTTACAGAAGTAAGCTGTAGTATCAGTAGGAAGACATCGACAATGCCGTAATTGATATTGATTGGTAATTTGCTGAGCCTGTTACATGTATGAAATCTCTGTTTTACAGGCTCATTGCTTGCATATAAACTGTTATAACTTAGTGTCTTTTCATATTTTGCTAGTTTGTTCATAGCTAGGAAAGCTTTTGACTGCACTAGTAGTTGCATTGTTTTTTAGTGAGATAAAACTTATGTCATTCAGTTATTCATTTACAGCTTGTTGCAAGTGTGAGAAAAACATTTAATTCCGGAAAAACAAAATCTGTTGAATGGCGACGGAAACAGATACAAAATGTAATTCAACTCATTGAAGATAAGAAAGATGAAATTTGTCAGGTTGTCAAAAAAGATATGCGCAAGGTAAGTGAATTAGTTATTACTTAAACATTCATAGAGTAATATCAGTTTAAAAAATTTTCTGGATTTCTCTTGATTTGTATTTTTTTATTTATGTGATACAATGTTGTCTTACAATATGCTGTTCAAGGATTATAGCCTAAAAAAAATCTAGAATAACAGTGATAACTTTAATGATGATGTTGAAATTTAGCTTGAAAATGTACACATAACTATTACTTTAAAAGGCAATGTAATTATTATTTTCTCTTCGTTTCAGTCTGAATTTGAAGCAATTCTGAATGAAGTTACCCTGACAAAGAATGAGGGATACTATGCACTGAATAACCTAGACAGCTGGGTAAAACCAGAGAAGGTAAGTGATGTACTGGCAGAACAAGACATTTTGAAGTGAAGATGTTACAGTCTTTCAAAGTTTTCACACATATTAGGTTTTGGGTGAATCTCCTCCAGCAAGGGCATTTGTGAATTCACACTTGTTCTCTATTCTTTATTTAGGTGAAGAAGGATTTATTGAACATGTCAAATGATTGTTTTATCAAGAGGGAACCATATGGTGTGGTACTTATTGTCAGCCCATGGAACTATCCTGTGCAGCTTGCATTGGCACCCCTCATTGGAGCTCTGGCTGCAGGTAACAAAAACACATTGAACTCCATGTGGTTGCCGCATCTAACACAATTGATACAAGGATTATTAGAAAGAAAAAATTATAAATGACTTACTAAAAAGCAGTTCGTGTTAAGGAAAAAGTACTACAAGATATGGCAGCAAGTTATGTATTTGCTTGATATAAATTATTTATAATTATTACATACAAGCACACATTAGGGGTAACACCAAGGCGGCAGCACATTTTTTACTCAGACTTTTGCCTAGACATTTTCCTTTTCAGGTAACTGTGTTATTATCAAGCCTTCTGAAATGACTGAAGCCACAGCAGAATTTCTAGAAAGAACCATCCCACAATATTTAGATCAGGTACGTAATGTGCTAATTTTCTGTTGCCATTTATGAAGATCAAAGCAAGTGTGGTGGGCACCAGCACCCCGTTGCACCAACAGGACTTAAATTTGTTCTGCTACAACTGTTTTAAACTGCAATGCCTGGCACCTGTTTGCCAGGTTTACTCTCTCTGTTTAGGCCCTTTGCACTAAGATAAAACATGACCTTCTTAACTACGCCTGAGTAATGCCTTGTTGGATCACTTCCCAACAATACGTGGATTGTATAATTGGGCAAATGAGGAGCTTGTACCTGCAGTTATAATAGCTAGAATGACAACATAAAAATACACGAAATGAGAATTTCAGCGACAGAGATTCGTAAGCTACATTATTCCATTTTGATTTAGAAATTAAAACAATAAAATATGATTATTTTGCTGTTGCCTTAGATATAGCACAATAAAGTTCAGAACCTATGTTTTATCATAAATGTATTATGAATCAAACTAATAATAATATTTTAAAATATTAAAAACCTTGAGTAAAATAAGTTGTAGGCGGTATGTAGTCCAACTAATATATTTGAAGAAAGTTGCATTTGTTTTTCCAATGTTTGAATACAGATATTGTTTTTTAAAATAAATATACAACAGTGGCAACATTTTCAAGATGTACTTATCTGTATTTGAATGCTATATAATATTGCTTAAATTAGGCAAGCTTACATCACATAGTTTTGAAATACAAAAGCCCTAATACATATGAGTATAGGAGTGTTGATATTCTAAACTTTCATCTCTATGTTTATATGTCATAAAATTTAGAATATATTTAGATTTATTTAAAATTAACTTATATTGTTATTTTTCATGAAATGGCAATTATATATTATAAATCTATTTCTTTGTTCAGGACTGCATAAAAGTAGTGACAGGGGGAGTACCAGAGATAACTTCACTTTTGAAGGAGAGGTTTGACTACATCTTTTACACTGGGAACACAATGGTTGGCAAGATCATGATGAAAGCTGCAGCAGAAAACCTTACACCAGTTACACTAGAACTTGGAGGGAAAAGGTATATCATATATCTCAAGGTCAAGTTGGGAATTATGAAGTAACCACTACTTTTTACTACCAATGCTGCATGTAATTATTTATTATGGTCAGTCTCATTTTGAGTTCACCTGATCAAGATGAAATAAGTACTAACCTAGCCAGTGCAAGCGCATTGCAGCAGAGGTCTTAAACATTCAAAACTATAACAAGTGAATGTTTTTAGTCATCCAGTTATCCAGCACAAGACCTTTCACTAGTCCATCCATGCCATTACCTAGTGAAAGGTTTCAGATTGAGACTGCTACGTTGGTCAGTTGCTAACGTAAGTTCCAGTTTCAGAGTTATTCATAGTTTTTGCTCTACACTATTCTCTTGGCATTGATTAAGGATGCTGTTCTTTCTCCAACTTCATGAGGACAAAATGATTTTTTTCTGCACCTTACTGAACTGCATTACTTTTAAGGGTTGGTATGAGCATTTTCATACAAATGTAAGCAAGACAGCTATTCATTCTTTATGTTTAAATATATTAATTTTTCTGGGCATTTTCTTTTAATACAACTAATTTTACAGCTAAAAATCCTTGGTGCAGTATTCACCCTCTTTTAATCAACTGCTCTCAGCTGGTGTACTCTAATGAGGCAGCCCCTGGCTCTCTGATCCTCTTTTTTCCTGTGGTTCTGGTCAAAGTATTTATGAAAGGGAAATTTATTGTCTTGGAAGCACTTCAGGTCCATATGCCCTTTTTTCCGTTTTTCCTCGTGCATTGGGTGTCCACACCAGAGTGATGTCATAGTGTTTATTTCATGGCCACATTACATTTTAGAAACTTTATATTTTAAATCATATTATGTCACCATTTGGTAAATATTGGTTAGATGAATCAGCTGTAACAATATTGCCTAAATCTGTAAATTAATGTATTTTTTTCATTAGAAAAACCTGTAATGAAGTTTTAAAGGATGTTTTCAGTTGTAATTTCATTTGTGGCTTCATCCCCTAGTTAAAGTTAAAATCAGTCTCAATTTAATTGCGTTCAAAGCTTCTAATAATTGTCTTTTAAGATTGAGTTAAATTGGCTTCAGTATCTCTTTCTATAAGAATCACTCTTAAATTGCACTTAATCTCATGTATATTTTATATAGAGAACAGTTTGTATTGTCATCAGATAAAGTTAGGTCAGTCGCACCAATATGTGGATTGTCCATGCTGTCTTAGGAAACTCTAGGTCTCTCCGCCTGAGAAATAAATATAGAGATCAGTCATTTAGTAGTTGAACTCTTGAAAACGTAATACCATCCATGTGCTACATTTGATAGTGCAGTCAACTTTTCTTTTGTTCAATTTTCAGTCCTGTGTATATTGACAGCAACTGTGATTTTGATGTAGCAGCAAAGAGAATTCTCTGGGGGAAGTTTGTCAATGCAGGGCAATCATGTATTGCCCCAGACTACATTCTTTGTACGGAGGAGGTTCAGGTTTGTCTTGATTTATTGATTGTAGTATACGTACTGGACTATTTAAAAATAAACCTAAGAAATTGAATTACATACAATGTAATGATCCAAATTTTTGCTAAAATTTTACATGATTATTTTTACACTGTGTTAACTCAAGATGCACCTTTGTACCCTTTTGTTTTGTGAGAATGAAATGGGGTGATTCTGTATGCAAGTATTTCACATTTTAGAATTCTGTACTTAAAAATGTGTTATCAACTGGGAATAGTTTTGCATCATTTCATTGATAGCTGTGCATCTATTTCTCTTGAAATAACTTTTTTACGCAGTGTGAACTGGATGTGCATTTTTCATAAATCATGAGAACATGATCTGCAAATGTTCTGATTGATTTTTTTATGATCATATTTTAGGCACGCTTTCTTGACAGCATGAAGAGAGCAATTCAGCAGTTTTTTGAAGAAAAGAACCCAAAGCAGTCTGACTACTATTGTAGGATTGTGAATATCAGACATTTTCAGTAAGATAATTTTTTCATACTTTAAATTTGTGAAATGTTACATTTTTGACAGTGGTTAGGTTCAGATAATAATAGAAGCTAATGTATGTATACAAATGAACTGGGAAGGGGATGCTTGCCTATTTGTGTCTTAGACCTTTATCAATGAGTAATTTTTAATGCACGAGCAATACTGGCCCATAAACTACCATATATCATTTATTAGAACTCAAATGCATGAATGAATGTTTGCCTTCTTGAAAAATGGGTGATGACCAGAGGAAACTGCATTTCAATTGAAAATTTTGTTTTTCCCCCTTTTGAAAGTCGCCTGAAGAAGATGTTGAATGGGGCTCAAATTGCATTAGGTGGAGCCACTGATGAACAGGATTTGTTCATTGAACCTACGGTACTTGTAGATGTAAAACCTGGTGATGCTGTCATGCAGGAGGAGGTGAGCTATAGTAGCATAAAATATAGTTGTCTAAAATATAGTGGTCTTCAATAAGACCTTGATGGCTATTTTTTTATTAAAGATATAATCATTATGTTTGATGAAATATTTTGATGAATAACAGATAAAGCTTTAGAAGTATCCTGTATTACACTCAGACAGTGGTGATACTCAAAGAATATAACTAGGAAAAAGTATTTTTAGTGTTGAGGTTGCTAAATGGAATGCTTATGTGGGATTCCTCTTCTGATTTCCAAGCACTGTTTCAGTTTTGCTTGACATAAAGATGTAGAAAGTAAATAGTTTACTAAAACTTTCTAGATATTTGGTCCAATCCTACCTATTATAACAGTTAATGGTGTTGAGGAGGCTTTGGAAATGATTAATGAGGGGTAAGGATAATTAAGAATATTTTTTCAAATATTTTCACCTTAAATAGTAACCTGTTTCAGGTAAAAGAGGTTTCCTAAAGAAAGTTATGATTTTTTTGCAATTAGAATACTAAATTTGCCTAACTGTTTTATGTTTTGACCCAAATGCTTTTGACAGAAATCAAGATTATTTTTGTAAAAATGACTGGACCATATTTTTTCTTACTGCGACAATACATTTAACTATTGTATGATCTTCAACTTTTTACTTATCTTTCAGGGAAAAGCCCCTTGCGCTGTATGTCTTCTCTCATGATAAGAAACTTGCCAAACGAATCCTGGATTGCACAAGCAGTGGCAGTGCCTGTATCAATGATGTCATGGTTCAATTTGGACTAAATACTCTGCCATTTGGTGGTGTTGGTCACAGTGGTATGGGTGGTTACCATGGAAAACATTCATTTGAGACCTTCTCTCACAGACGCTCATGCCTCATGAAGGCGCTGAATATGGAATCTGTAAATGGGTAAGTAGTAAGAAATGTATAAGTGGTAAGCGTTCCTTGTAAGGGTTATATGGCTCATAATACTTAAACAATGGGAAAATATTTAAGGAATGTGAATTTTACTTGTCATCTTTGAATAGAACAGGAATTATATATGTATAGAATAGTCATTTTGTTCAGTGGATTTTAAGATGTTATCATAGACATTTCCTCTAATAAAATTGTCTTTGATACACTAAAGTTTGATATCTTCTTATATCCATCAATTGATATTAAAAGCAGTTATGTTCAAGGGTCACTATTTTAGAAATAGTTTGAAATACCGAACTCTTTTCTCCCCTTCATACTAGTCTGAGGTATCCACCATACCGTGAAGGACACTTAAAATATGCCCAGTGGGCAGTGAACAGAGGTCCAAGTTGGGCATATTCCTTGTTTTGAAGGTATATACAAAAATATCCTGTAATACTAACACATGCCATCAGGTTAAATATGATGAGTTTTCCCAATTCATTGTTTTTTACTTGCCCATTTCCTCTTTCCCATGGTGGTCACTTCAGGTACTAGTTATCACAGGGTTGTACATGAAATTTGAAATTTCATTTACAATTGTCTTTGTACAAAGAATTTCATAATCCGAAATACCTATAGGATGACACGTTAGATCGAACTTGGAACAAACATTTGTGTGCTGCTGAACACATGTTGACAACTTACCCCCTTTACATTTAACATAACATGCTTTGCTTACAGGCTGCGATATCCTCCCTACACTGAGAGAAAAAAGAATTTTATCAATTGGGTTATTGGTGGTAAAGGGAAGAAATCAAGTGGTCCTCCTTTCATTCCATTTCTTATTTTGGGAGTGTTACTTGCAGTGGTATTCAAGGTATGATTACATTAGAATAAAGTGCTAAAATTAATGTGGATGAGCCAAAAGCATTCTTGGAAGAAGGGGTTAGGCTTTTAGAAGGTAAAACTGCATTAATGGTGTTGGGTCTGTACATTTTCATATATTGAGGAAAAGAAATGAATGAAAGCTGTATTGATATCACACCGTTTGTGGTACATTTGTAAGTCTGAAGTGACCACATCCCCAGATAAAACACCGAGGTTGTATTTATCTCTCTTTAAATTTAATGACAAAATAGTAAGCATTTTCTCTTACCATTCAGTTACATGACATTCCTTGTAACCGGATTTAAATACTCTGTTCATAATTGGGAATTTTATGAAAATGTGTAGAAATTTGTACTAAACAAGTACTTGTAGTTTAAGTGTCAAAAGATGCTATCTACTTACCTGTGATGTCTTTGTTTCAGTTTGGGCTGCATACTCAAGTTATGACTTACTTTGAGAAATAATATGCCAGAAAAACATGATCTGTGATGGAGCCCAAATGAGCATCTTTACGAAAGATGGATAAGTAAATGACAAGAGAAAATAAGGACTTCATTTACCTTTCCAAGAAACAAGGATAGAGAATTTTAAAGTAAATTTTGTCGCATTCAAAAATATACTCTTGGGTGGTGCTGGCCTTATATTAAAGATACACAAGTGTCTTTTTGAGTTAACTTTGTCTGGTAAATTTAATTATTGAGAAAACATTTAAATCCCAGAATTGGGATAACTTGACCAGATTTGGACATTGAAGCGTTAATTGTATTTTTTATGCAAAATATAATTCGAATAGTAAATATAGCAGAGTAGAAAGATTTACTTGGCTTAGTTTAGACATGCCAAAGACCTATACCTCATAGAACCTGTGATAGACATTGACCTTGGTTTGTGAGATGCCTTATGTACATGCAAGGTACTAAAACTTGGAAAATATAAGAGGGTGAGCCAATATATAACCAGCCTAACACATCTCCAATCAACCGAGACATCCACGATTTTCACGCATTGTTTCAATACATGTATTGTACCTGGGTACAAAACTACATATGAATATGGTCATTTGTTTGTCAGATATTGAATGTCAAACATGGCTAGTGATGTAAAAGCAAGCTTTTCATCAAAAATGGAGTACCGTGCTGGAATTCGGTACTTGCATTTAAAAGGTAAAACTGGTAAGGACATACATGCCGAGTTAGTTGATGTGTATGGGTCTTCTGCACCATCTTATGCGCAAGTAAAATTCTGGGTTGGGGAGTTTAAACGCGGTAGAACATCTTTAGAAGATGAAGCCAGGTCTTGTCAGCCAAGTCGTGGCCGCAGTTGAGGAGTGGTTCAATGGAAAGGACCCCGACTTCTTCACTTCTGGGCTGATTGCACTTGAACCCTGTTGGTCCAAGTGCATTGCCCTGGAGGGAAATCATATTGAAAAAGAAGTAGATCTCAACCCGAAATAGGTTAGGCTGGTTATTTATTGACTCGCCCTCGTACTTCAGATTAACTTTTTGAGCATTTTATTGTTTAAGTCTGAATTAGGAAAGATGAACTCTGCAGGATAAAAATGACTGGGGCAGTATTAAATACATGCAGGATACCTTAATTTCATGACTTACAGCCCTGCTTGGATGTAACTACTTAACGACCATGCCAGAACTTGATTGTAAATTAATTTCACTATTTCAATTGTGGTTTGTACACATTAGAAATAAAATTATGAAATATTGTCTTGTCTTAAGGCTCTCATTAGAGAGAGATGTATATTTGATCTGAAACCTTACTTTCTGAAGAAAGATTGAACAAAGAGTAAAAAGAACAATGTTATTAGAAGAAAAGTTTATTGTCACTGACAAGGATAACCTTCACAAGTTAGTAAAAGCTTATTCCCCGTCTAAATGACTTCTATAACCATTTCTTCAAATTAGAACATAAAGTAACACTTTACGAGTTGCAGTAAAACCTCAAATATATATATCCAATGATTTTAAAATTCATGTTAAGATTTCATGTAAATAAACTTATTAAGATAAACACGACTTTTGACATGGCTCTGCAAGCAACTGACATGTTCAGCAAGACTTATCCTTGAGGCTCAGCTTTGTCCCCCTTATTTCAGATAAAGGCCAATCCAATGGTAAACAGGTGTAATGTTCTGTGAATTCGCTTGTTTTTTCTTTAAAATATATGCATTACACAATAACTCAAAAATGTGCACATTTCGGAAAACTTAAAATCAAAGCAGTTAAGTTATATATAAAGCAAAGACCAGTTGTGATAAAATAATAAATCTTTAGCTTTTAAAATTAAATTAACATTTGGAATACCTATTAATTTAAAAATTAGATTACAAAAAGATTTTATAGCTTTGATGAAAACTGAATACTAGAAATTTCACATGCTTAAAAGAAATTATCATGTACAAAATTATATAACATCCAGTAACATATTAAGAAAGTGCAAAGCACTTACAGATCACAATTTCATAAACAACAAACTAAGCAAGACCTTTGTTGCTGTATGAGTTATGTTGTATACATGTACAGATGTTTGCATATACATTTATAGAATCTTTGAATTTTAATATAGATCATGCCACCACCTGATCTCTAACTCTGAGACCCCAAACACTTGTCCTCCTTATTCCTGTGGTAGGTCTTGCTATGCTTGAAAAGTGATACTTGTTGATTTCAATCTGTGACATACTTTCTCTCAGATTTTCCAAAGAAGATTCTTTCATCATTCCAAATACATCTAATGCCAGCAGGGTCACAAGGTGGTTTAAACAACTGTAATGTATTAATTATTAGGTGAAAAATGAATTTTTGAAATCCTAGTATTAAATGTCAGGCAAATTTTACCTGAAGATGACATTATTTGTTTAATCAAACATATTTCACACATGAGCATGGTTTTTAAAAAATCGCCAAGCATTTATCATGGGAGCAAAACAATAAACCGACTGGTCCAGAGGTTTTAACAGAATTAAATTAAAAATCTCAGAGATGATTACACAGAAAAAAGCTCATACAACTGATACACAATACCACTGGTTAAAGATATTTTATAAAATAAGCTTCAAGTTGTGAACATGCAACTTACAGTTGATATTAACACATATAGTTAAAGTTCAAATTAATGTCAGTATTACATAATCTACTTACACAAATGTGTTGGGTGGTATCTGGTAGCAGCGGCTGAAAGCCACATATTCCAAGCCACGCAGGTTGTCAGCCACACACTCTACTGCTGCTGGGGACAGAAAGGTGCTGTCACTGAGATCCAGCTCCCTCAAGTGTGGACAGGTTGTCACAAGCTGAAGAACATCTGCAACAGAATTGGAGAAATACTGAATTAATTGCTTGTGAATAATACTTGAAAACGAAATAATATATATACAACACCCTTGCTTTACAGTATGCACTGGCTTGGTTTTGTACAAAACTTAAGAATATTCTTTAAAAACTGATTGTTGCTAACTGATGCACTGGCTTCGCAGTGCCTTTACTGCAAAACAAAAGTGGAACATACTTTCATCTGATAAAAGCTCCCTGCATCCACTGAAATTGAGCTTAAGTAGACCTCTGGTCAGTGAAGTGACCACTGTGTCCACTACTTCCTTGGAAGGCTGTATCCAGGCTATGTTTAATGCTTCCAACCTGTGGAGAGTAAAAATACAATTAATATTGACTCTAAGTTAAAAATGTTTTTTTTTTTTTTTGAAAAGTTCTCGTAAAATGTGCTACAGCAAATATGTTGGCATTGGATTGCTTTGTTCATTATTGATTAGCACCACCACAAAGAAGAGTTCTACACATTTTATTTTCTTACCTTTGACATTGTCTTCCTATTGCTTTTAACCCATCCTTTGTAATTCCTTGGCACATACTGAGGTTAAGAACTTCAAGCAACTTGTTTTCACTGATGTATCTGCAATGTGAAGAAGAAACATTAAATGAGTTTTTTATTGTCTGCTTTAGAATGCAGCTTATCAAAAATTGTCATCAGTTTGCTCTATATTCTTATAAAATGTGCAAAAATTATAATCCATTCAATGTCCTTTATGTTGAGGTAGAGTTAAAATATAACAAGAATATGTAAGAATAGTTGAATGGGAAATAGCATGACATATGTTCATGGCATAATCTTTTAAATATTAAGGCCAAGTTGAGCTAATTTAACTCCTTACCCACATATTTTGTCATTCAAGGCACAGTGTTCTAGACTAAGTTTTCGCAGTGACTTGCATCTTCCCAACAGTTCCTCCAGACCTGCTTCACTAACTACAGTCATAGACAGATCTAAATATTGCACTTTTGTTAGCCTGGAGATAAAATGCCAAGATATTAAGTATGTAAGATCAGTACAAGTGTAATGTGAAAACATTTTTAAAGCATTTATCATTTTGTAATAAATTACAATCTGAAAGAATGAAATATGGAAAATCATGTGATAGGTTGAACACAAAAGTGAATGTTTTAATGACACAACAGATGTTTTCACCTCTATACAGAAGTGCACGAAATAAGTATCCCTTAATATTTACCCCAAATCAGGAAAATCAACTGGCTTGTTAATAAACAGTGGTGAATTGACCTAAAACAAAACAGTACCTGTTAGGAGCTCTGCAGCACATGGGATTACACGAAACTGATTGGAATCATATTTTTAATGTCGAGTCACTATGGCTTATGAATGTAAGTTTGTTAACAGATTATGCTACATGCTTAAACTTTTTAATTTCTACACTTACTTGAGCTGTTCTTAAACAAAGCTTTCGATCACTACCTCAGTGTGTTCCTATGCTACTAAGCTTTGTTTAGGTACAGCTCAAGTAAGTGAAGAAAAAGAAGTTTATGCGTATAACATAATCAAAAGACTACACGGATGAATTTCCATCAAAATGTTCACAATTGTGTTAGGCTACCAAAGACTGTAATAATATCCCCGATTTATTTAACCCAATCAAAAGCTAACTTTATTCACAGTACCACATATTGGCACACTGAATTATAGTGACAATGTTTTAGTAACCCAAAACTCCTTACCTCTGCCTTTGCAAGCCTTAGCACCCGCACACCTCTGTTCAGTATTCTGCCCAGCACACCAGGTTTCAAAACTTTACTGGCCATATCCAGCCTTTTCCATAATGACTCATCAAAACTGAAATGTAAATATCAGAACCATTTAACAGCAAGTTTATTCCTATCAGTCTATGACTTTGAAAGAAGGAAAGAAAAAAAATCAAGCAAAACTTAGATCCAAAAATCCAAGATCCAGTTTATCTTCTTACCACAAGCCTTTCCATCTTCTGCAAACTCTGGCACACTTAACCAGAATACACTTGGGCAGCCATGTGAAGATGTTTAGTATGATTTCATCTGAGAGCTTGACAAATAATTCTGAAAGAGTATATAAACCATTAATCTCTAGAATAAAACAGAATACCATAAAAATTTAACAGAATACTTGCACCAAGGGGGTGCACTTCACAGCTGTTGTATGAGAATGTAAGGAGTATGTTTAGTAGGTAGGTAAAACTGACATTTTGTATCTTTTACATTCAGTACATTCAAAAAGAAAATCAATAATAGTTTTTATAATCTTAATCAAAAGTTGTTCAGATTTCTTTTTATAATATGGTGCAGATACTTTTTAAGATTCAGACACAGCTAAGAAATGTCTTACCATTTCTGCCTCTGTCTTCGCAAACCTTTCTTCTTTTCTTCAGAGGATTTTCATTCTCCTCATTTAGCGGCCTGTGTGGGGTTGGGTTCTTAATCCAAGGGTGAAGATGTGGGGCTTCATTACTATCATCTGATTCTGTGTATCTGGCTGTTGCCTTTGGAGCCTACATAATCAAACATCAGTTCCATGTCAGCATTTACCTTACTTGCACAGTGATACAAGATTTGCTATTTATTTCATTGTTTAAAGTCTAATATTTATTCCGTATTAAAGCTCATATGAGTATATTTTTGCCTATGGAAAATTAAGACACTTATTTACAGGGTTTGATCCACTGAGCACTTGATTTTGCTGAGAAAACATTGCTGAAAAACTGCATGTTTACCAATAGTCAACAGGTTCACTAGCCCAGAGGACCATATTTCTTTAGATCGACAGTTAACAAGTTGCTAGGAAGATCTTACTTCTGACACTCATTGGCAAATGATATCACAGAACTGGGATGGTTATTATATAATGGCCAATGGAGGTGTTAAAAGTTGTTTCTGCATGCACTGGATAATCGGATCAATCACCCTTTGGGTTGTTTTGATGGGCTGGCAATACCAGGTTAAGCGCCATAATATATATATTTATAAATATAGGATTACAGCCAAGTATTCTTACCCCAGGTGGGTTTGAAGATATTGCCATGAGAATCTTAGGAGTGGGCTCTGGGAAGGCATCCCTGCTGTCTTCCTCTAACTCATTTATACCACAATCTTCATAGATTTGGCTCTTCCTCTTGGGATCCATGTCCCATGTTAGCTTTGTATTCTGGAGGCTAGAGTCCAGTTCGCTTAATGATTTTCTTTTTCTGCAAATGAAATACATTAAAAGTTATTAATAAATTTTAAGTAAAAATATGCTTTCAGAATTATCTCTGCCAATGAAAGGGGTAATGTTTCCCCCTAAAATAAATTTTTCGCTTTCTTTCTTTGGTGGAGGCCTGCACCTTTGAAATCTTCTCAAGATCATATCAAGATCGTTTCATAATATTAATTACGTTTACCTACTCAAAACTGCTAGTGTAGTCTACACAACAAATCTACATTTTACCAACAAATGTAAATATGGTCCAATTTTTGTTTCTGTTTTAAATAATCACGCTTAGGGATAAAACAAAATATGAAGAAAATAACAAAATAAGCAAATGTAAGGCACATAATTATTAATTATATCCTGAATAGATAAAATGAAATAATAATAATTCACATTAAATTTCAACGAACATAAAAATTGCCGGGAAAGACTTTTCAAAAATTGGTCTCAAATTTTACCAGGCATAGATCCTTGGCATTTCAATTTGTTAAAATTAATAGCTCATATTATGTATATAAAATACTACCTCTTTGTTGCATTTCTTGAGTTATGGCTTTCATCAGTTCCAGAAAAAGTATTTTCCTTCTTGTTCTTTTGCTTCATTTTTAGCGCCCTATTCCTCGAGACTACTGCTCATTCGTCCAATGAAAAAGCTTAATCTTTGATCTCGCAAAGTAACACGCGATCGGAAGGAACTTAGACAAGACGAACCACATTGGACTCACGCGTTCATGCCGCTGATGTAACCAGTCTTACATAAAATGATATGTTTTTAGATATTTAGAACGAAAGTGGTAAGTTATTTGACATTGTTATAAGTAAAAGAATTTTGGTGTTATCAATAGCGTTAACTCTCTCTCACTCTGCAAGAAGTTGTAGTTCTCTCTCTCTCTCTCTCTCTCTCTCTCTCTCTCTCTCTCTCTCTCTCTCTCTCTCTCTCTCTCTCTCTCTCTCTCTCTCTCTGTGTGTGTGTGTGTGTAACACAACTCGTCTGTGTTTCAGTGAGGTGGAATAACTAGAAGTAGTATGAGTTAGGTATTTGAAAAGTGTAGAATTCCTAACATCGTGTCAAGTTCTAACATGTAGTTTCCTAACATCGTGTCAACATGTTAGTTTTTTTGAAAGAACTATTCCCCCATTTTTTTAAGTGGATCGGGAGGGGGGGGGGTATAGTCTCCTATTTGTAACTAATTTTATATACAGACAGTGCATGTGTCTGCATATATTCTGATCACTGTGTCTGTCATGTCATCTTGGTTTCTGTTAGACATCTGACACATCTGTTGTTCACCTTAACAAACCATATTTATTTTACTTTAGATTCACGCACATTGCCAGTGTTATATAATATTAATACTAGTATATGAACTCTATTATTCAGATGATAACTTTGAAATATGGAAGGTATGTTAACACGGGAATGTGTGTTGATGTGTAATGATGATAACTAAGGAGAGATTGTGAATAGTGAAATACATTTACTTCCCCTTTATTTTGACAAGTCATATTACAAACTGTTTTTGAGGTGAGAATTGCTATATTACTTGAGAATTTATTTTCACTTTTTTACCGTTGGCCCTATCTAGTCATAACCTGTTTCCTTGTTTTCCAAATATGTGCCATCTTCAGTGGCTTGCTATGGCCTTGAATCTTGAAATAATTTTGTGCCATTTGTGAGAAAAAAAAAATTAAACGAAATAATGTAGAACACAAATGTGCCATATGGAGGAAAATTGGTTTTAGATACCCACATCAATATTGAACTTTTTATGCAGGTTATATCCTTTAAATGCTTAGCATGTGCTTTGTATTTAAAATCAGAAGCTTACAGCAAACTGAGATACGGTGTTATTTATATATGCTATTTATGTATTTAAAACTGTTTTATGAACTTATCTGGACGAGGTATTGAGAACCCTAACTATTATATAATAATTCCTCTTTTTGGATATACTACAATGATACATTTTATAGTATTCCAAAACTGAGAATAGACTGATACCTGTGTAAGCTTTTAACACTGATATTGTCTAATTTAGATTGCCCTCTATAGTGTTCACCACTGCATAGAAAAATGGGAGCAGCTACATCAACTGAAGCAAGTTCTGCTGTCACTGACCAGTTAACAGGCAAAAAGTCTCCAGCTGTGCCAGCTAGCCAGCCCTCTGTCCAGAGACCACCAGAGGGATGCCCAATGCATAACAAAGTCAACACAAATAACAATAACAACAGTGCCATGCTACCACCACCTGGTCACCCACCAATGTCCAGTTCCAGTGAGTGTCCAGTACAGCATGGACAGAGAAGTGCAGAGCCAGTGTATTACCCCAGCGAGTGCCCAATGAACAGGGAAAACGAAGGCCCATTGCCATCAGGCATGGGTGATATTGACCCCACAAACATGGTAGGTATTGGATGATTTTGAACTTAAGTAAAGGCCAAAAGATTGTAATTATAATGGTAGTCTCCTAAATCATGTATGGATTTGAATACTCTTGCCAGTTTCAGGATGGTTACTTGCAAAAAAGTACAACTGAATAAAAGATAATCTTGTAGGGATTCACTATTTGAAGCATGTTTGAATGTCGGTTCTGTCATACATTGTTTTAATTTTCAATCCACATTAATAGGTGGCATAATAACTGCTCAGATTTTATTCCAGTTTGGTATAATAAACAAAAATAATGCTTTCTAGATGCCTCCTCCGAACCAAAGGCCGTCTCCAGACCAACCTTTTCCGCTAAGCACTGACAGAGTAGTGTCTTCCATACCAAAGGGTGGAACAGAAAATGAATACTGGGTTTATCCATCTCCTCAGATGTTCTGGAATGCTATGCTAAGAAAAGGTAAGAAAAGCAGTGTTAAAGACAAAGGGAAATGTATGAAAACTAGTAAAATATCACAACTGATAGAGGATAGTCTTGAGTATAATAGATATGAGATTTGTAGATCTTTCAACTGCACTTTTACTGATAATGTGGCTTGTAAAGTTTTCATGATTGCATTCCATTGGTTTTATTCATAGATATAAAGTAAACACTCTGAAGCTTCAACAAAATAAATGCAAATAAATCTGTTCAATTTCCCGATATATTTAGGGTGGAGATGGAAAAAAGATGATATCAGTGAGGAAGACATGAATGGTATAATTAGAATTCACAATGCCAACAATGAGCAAGCCTGGTTGGAGGTCCTGAAATGGGAGGCCTGGCATGCAAAGTAGGTTGACTGAAAAGACTAGATCTATTATTTTTGGGAATGATCTATCAAGGATTATGAAAACAGAATGGGGTTTATTTTATGTTGATATTATGAAAGAGATGAAGTGATCATAATGCTGCATATTGATTGAAATTTTAGTAAAAATTGTAAATGAAACTTTTCAGGGAATGCTGTGACCCAAAATTGAAAAGCTTTGGAGGTAAAGCCAAGGACTTTTCTTGGAGAGCAAAGATAAGGCATTGGAGAGGGTAACTATATAGTAAATTTCTTTAATGAGTTTACTCTTCCTTTTTATATGAAGCCAAATTAATGATTTTTCACCTGAAAATTGGGTATTGATGCAAATGTGGAAAGTTATATCATTTGGACAGTGGACAGCACAAGTTTGGTAGGTTTTTGGAAAGAGCAGGAAGGAGACAACTAAGAACTGGATGTTCAGTAAGAGAAATGATTTCACTTCTTCATGTTTCGAGAAGTGTTCAGTATCCAGTGCACTAACTGCTACTCAAAGAACAATACCACCTTCAATAATTAAGATAACGTGAGACCAAAGTTTGACCAAAGTAATTTTGAGTATAGTTACAAATTATTGCAGTGACAGATTTGTATATGTTGTTTTCAGATATGACCTTCCTTTTGACCGCCATGACTGGATTGTAGACCGCTGTGGCAAGGAGGTGAGGTACATCATAGACTATTATGATGAAGGACATGAAGTAGATCCAGTCACTTATCAGTTTACCACTTTGGATGTGCGCCCAGCACCTGACTCTGTCTCAGCTGTGTATGATATTGCCAAAGCCACAGTTTTGAGAAGCTGGTACTCAATGCCATCCATATTTGGAAGAAGGAGAAACAAGACAAATGTGGTTGACTCAAGCACCACTGACCAAGGCATTAGTGGTGACAATAGTAGTAGAGCTAACTCAAGCAGTAGTGAAGCATCATGAACAATATTTTGTCTTGGACAGTTGAACAGCTGTTATATGAATGGCATGTTGAATGGTACCTCAAAATACTAAACAGAATTTTCTCATAAATATTATAAGTAAAGTGGTGGAGCGTGGACTGTTTCAGAATGACAATATAAAAATAAGGACCTTAAACAGGACAAATTGTAAGCAAAAAACATAATTGGAAATTGATAGTTTTTAGGGTGATTGTAAAATGTGTCAGCTTTATGTACAAGTTACATGATTGTTATACTTTGCTGTGATGCTGTGCTAATTTTCAAAGCACGTGTTGGTCAAATTGAAAAATGTTATAATGTAAATAGTATGTGGTGAAACACTTTCAATATTTGCTTTGCAATTCAATATTTCCTGTGTAAAATAAAGCCAAATGTGAAACTTGACAGTTTTAAAGGGGTGGTTTTCAAAATGATCAGATGCTAATTCTCTAATTATATTGCTTTGAATTGTGATCACTAGTTGGTTCTATTTTTATCCAATACAGTTTGTTGAACTGGAATGTCTTTGATTTCCAGTGGCTCAGTAGTAAGCAGGCAAAGAACTTATTCAGTGACTTGATAGCAATTTGCCGTATTTGCATAGCAGTAGGAGCATAAGCCACAAAAGGCATCCACAATTTTTAACAGCAGGTTGTCTGTGGTCTTTTTTGACTTCATGTTTCACAAGGTATTTCGGTAGGTAGTAAATTATTCCGTAGGTTAATAAACAGTACTTTCTTCAGTAACCCATTCTTCCATTTTTATTACAGACAGTCCCCTGAAGCATTATATCACCTGTATAACTTATGAAGGAGAAATATTGCAACACTTGGGACATATACCCCATTAACCAATTCGGGCTAAAAAATAAATAATACTGATTGTTATAATATTATCACAAAATGTCCAAGGATTTTATTTGTCTGTAGATAAATTATAATTTATATATATTTTGCTGATGACATATCAGTGATTTGGAAGTAAAAGTGTTATTTTCGATTTCATGATTTTGTGTACTACTTGACAAATAGGGGCTTTTAATCAAATTTTATCACTAATGATGTTAAATCATACTAATTTTCACAGGACGTTTGTAAACAAGACTGCTTTACATTGGTTTAAAAGAACAAAGGTCATAAATCTGTCACACTTGACTGTTCTTGGTTTTTTTTTGACAACTGCATAAGTTTCAAATTGGTGATTTCATCTGCAGCGGTTACAGAGTTATTCCCTTAACCAATTGCTATTTACACCCAGACCCAGTCTATGTTCCAGGCACTTCCACAGGAAAGAAAAAAATAGCTGAAGACAAGGCATTGTTTTGTAATAATGACCCCAGAAGTTTAATTTGGACCCAGGTCAAATAATGATAGGAAACAACAGTGGGGAATTCTTCCATTATACTATCCAATTTTCTTTTAGTGTAATGTTTGCTATAAATAGTCTGATGGTGGTGTATGACATAATGGAAAAAAAACAACCTTTTTTTTGCTGCTGCAACAACTATAATTGTTGGTGATTGAAATTAGCATTTTTACTTATACTGGTGCCCTGATTATACTATTCATATTCTCAAAGGTAAAATTTTTCAAACTTTCCCTAGCTAAATGCACAACAGGCTGAAGATTTGTTTTTAGTACATAAATGTGTACATTATATCTGTATGATATTTCTACAGGAAAATCTTGAGATTGACAAGACCACTTATTTGTATTACAGCCAAATGAAAACAAAGTACTTGGATTTAATGAATTTTGTTTCTTGCTTATAAACAGATGCAAGTCACGCATATCTATATAATAACAGCAGACAGCCAAAGTCTCCTTTGCATGTTTTTCGCCCAAAATACAACGTTCTGTTGACAACTGATACGGTTAGCAATACCTTAGGGCAGTGGGAAGATATGTTTGAATATGATTACAACTGTTAAAAGTATATTTTGAATCCAATTTCTAGCCTTTGGCAAATTTCATTAAAGCCTCGGCATGTGCGATAGGTATCACATATTATATTGTCAATAACACTACATCAGATAGCAGGATTTGCTGGCCCAGTTGTAATGTCCTTACACGGCAGAGTGAGTTCGATTCCCACTCAGTCCCAATTTTTATATGCAGACACTGTTAGTGTCTGTATACATTCTGATTGGTCTGTCCATGTCGTCGACATTGCTGTGGCTGTCTGACACATGATGTTAGCCCCATAACTGCCAAACTATATTTTAGTTGTACTTTAAATTACTGAGTGACTTTGTCTGGTTAAGAAACAGGTTGCTATCTAAAATCAGAATGATTGGTTTACACTTACAGTAATTATTGTTTGTTTTTTTTTGCTCAAAATTGGCGATGTTCTCCCCATAGCTTCCAAAACGTATTTTTGTTTTACTTAAGATTTACTGGATGGCTTTGTTTGGCAAAGAAGCCAGATGCATTTGAAATTTGACACAATCGGTTTATATTTACGGTAATTATTGTTTTTTTTTTTTTTGCACAATTGTGGCGACATTTGCCCCATAACTGCCAAACTATATTTTAGTTTTACATTTAATTTACTGAGTGGCTTTATTTGGTAAAGAGGCAGGTTGCTGTGTAAAATCGGCACGATAACTTTACATTTATGTTAAGTACTCTTTTTTTTTTTTAGTTTGTTTATATAACTAAATTTTCACACATCAGCATTTTCAGTGGCTTTTATGTCCCATGAAACTGAATCACTTGCTAATTTTTCAGTGTCCATGTTATCTGTAGTACATAATGTAGGAGGGTAAGAGGGATTATGCTGTTTTAAAGCAAATTGGCCAGAGTATTATTTGGTGCTCTCTTTTCTGAGTAATGTCTGAACATTTGTCAGCTTTGCTGTCTAGTTTTATTTAATTCTTAATTATTATTATTATAAATATATATTAATATAAAATGATTGCTGATAATTCTTTTTGCACCTGAAGGCAGAGTAGGGGGGGTTGGTTATTTTTATTGCTTTTTACCAGATTTCGGTTGAAAAAGCATGTCACAAAACAAATAAAATATTAAGCATCTTTTATTAATTACACCAAATACTGTTAACTGTTTTTATTGATGTTCAATACTTTAAAATAAATATTTTCTCTAGAGCCCAGTCGTACCAGAACATTTTTGTTAAAGACACAAGTCTCCGGGCAAGTGTGACAATCAGGCTTTTAGACATGATATAGTACATAAAGATATTATATAAATCATGTATACTAATCTCTTATCATGGTTTAATGATTGACATGAAAGGTATCAGCTAGTTTATAAAATATTATATTATTTTTCATCTCAAATGCTTTCAAATATACTTCGAGAGAAGCATCTGCATATTGTTACACTAACATTCTCAACTAACGCAGTGGAAGGGAGCAACTGCTCATGGCCAAACTGACACATTGAAATATCATTTGCCAAGGATGTGCTCAGTTCTGAGTTGGACAAAAACATCTATTTTGACATCTATTTATGGAGGATGGCATAAGTTAAAAGTCGAAATATATATAGAATGTGTATTAAAAAAAATCTTATATTGCACATTGTTTTAAGAACTACTGTGTGTTAAAATGCATTTGTCAATTTCATGACTTAAAACTTCAGTATTGTGTAAGAGTCAAATTGTGATTTTCCACAAAGTGTCACCAAAAATCCTCAACAAAACTGTTATCTTTAGTATAACAAGAACATTGGTAAGGTCAAATGTTCATTTTTTATGATTGCCCCAGGGATCAGATTTTCATGTCAGTGAGTCAGACGATTTTTTTAATCACTGACCATATTGCAGTACAGTAGATCTACTCTTAACTTAACCATCTGGCTGTGCCATTAATGAAACCTTCACCATATGGTTTCATCATGATGAGGGGTATCATATTTCAATTATTTACTCCAGATTCATTTATAACTTGCTTTGCTTTTTTCTTCTTTGATTCCTGTGAGTTATCAGTAGGGTATTAGAACCACAGTAATGTATTTCAGCAATGTTCAAATTAAAAAAGAGACTTAAATCTTATGTCTTCTTTAATGCACTACAAAAACAATTTAATTAACAAACAACAATCTTGATGTAAAGAGATTACAAAAATAAGCAAATATGTATAAGCTATATACAGCTGACAATTGTTTCTTAAAGGCTATCTGATAGCTTCTGTAACACAGATTTGCAATTAACCACGAACATTATAAATAAAATATTTATAAAAACATGAAAAATATTTTGAAAATACAGCTCATTAGAAAATAGCATAAAGCAAATGTTGTTTACATACAAAATGCACATTTATGTGGACGGACTGCAAGAACTTTATAACAGACTGTTCTAATTTTTTAGAAATCTACTCTAAATATAATAAATAATGAAAAAAAATTATTACATATGGATTAATCAAATGAGAATAGTTTCTTTGATTGCTGTGATTTAATCACTTGACTTGATTATTAATAATTTTCACATACAAAGTGACAGTCTTGATATCCCAAAGGACCATATTTCTGAAAGGTCAAAACTGAAAAGGGTTGATGGCAGTTTGCCAGCACATCACAGCTAGTTATATAACAAAACTAAAAACTTGACAAAAAATACAGCACATGCCACATAGCACAAATTGGGTAAATGCAACTTTTTTTAACTGGAACATAAAATGACTAAACCAATCTCGTTTAACCTATAGGTAAACATGACACCATCATTTTAGTCAAAGTTGCCAATTAAGTACAATTTCATATAAATTACACATTTGGGGATTGGTATTACCAATATAAAGCGCATCTGAGATGTATAATTAACATACCTACAAATATAAGTCTGAGAGATGATTATACCAGCAGTGAATACTACAAAGCCACACACTTGGTAAAATCCCTGATTTGCTAAAACTCCCAGTGTTTATGTTAAAACCTAACAAAATACAAATTATTTTTCCTTGGCAAATTTTTTCCTCAGTTCATAAAAACCATTAATTTTTTTCTATGGCAAAAAGCTCCCCTTAAATTTGACAGCTCAGCTTTTATATTTCAGTGAGATCGGGACCAAATTCTGATGGCAAGACTGAAAATATTATTATAAAACATACCATCCACATATATGAAAAACATTCGTGATATTAATTTATATGGAAGACATGTACATGGCTGGGTTCCAAGTATCACTACAATTCTTCTCTACTTAGCACCTGATCATCCATAATTTCAAATCTTTTCTTTTCAATTTCAATTATATCCAGCATTTCTGCCACTATCTTATTGTCACTATGGTTGTCTCCAGGTAAAGCATGTCGAAACTGATAGTTAATTGCAAACAGAAATTTCATCAAATTGGGGAAATTAAATTCTCCCATAGTATCTTTATTGTAAGGAACTCCACTAAACTGTAAGTTCTCATATTCATTCAACTGCTTCCCATGATTCTGTGCATCAGCAACAAGCACCAACAGACAGGGTGTGTCTAAGAAATAGTCGCTTACTCCCAGAGCCTTCAAATCCTCTGCTTCTGGATTCTTCATAACTCCAAAGTTATAATACTTTTCAAATCGCAAGGCTAAGGCTTTAAATAATGCTGGGGTGGCTGTTTCATCTGAAAATAAAATTTTCCTATCATTCAGTTAAACATTTTAGTATTGTTCAAGATGTACCTTGGTCTTCTTGTCACTGACTTGTGTCTTGATGCAGCTCCTCCATCTGACTATAATACCTTCTTAGCATGCATTGTGCATTCTTATGAAATCTGCACATTTTCCTTTGATTTCATATGGGAATGTAAAACGTACTGCCCTTTTCATTTTCATATAGCCTGTGTTATATTTTAAAGACAGTTTACATCTGTTTAAATAAGAAATTGTATTTAAAAGACAACTTACATCTTTTTAAACAAGAAAACTGATACAAAGTTAACCCTGCTCTAAATTTTTATGCAAAGGTAAAATGCAAGAAATGCATGCAAGTGATCACTTAATTTGACCAAATTGTTTTTAAATATGTTCTCAGCTAGGTACCTTTGAGTTTTGAATTCGAAGCAAGTGGAACACTGAAGCTACCATCTGAATTTATTCACTGGACTTATCAATTGTCCTTTCAACATTTTATTTTTTGTTTTTCTATTTGATTTTGGCAACAGACATTTTGAAGTTCTTCTATGCAGCATCACTTAGAATTGCTTTTGAATAGTGCCATTTTGCCGAGTAAATAGGTTCATATATTGGATACTTGGGTTATTAGAGGGCATACAATAATTAAGGTACTATGTCAAATTATAAAGACATCCACTTGGATGGATAATTATTTGTTGGTGCAATGATTTGAGCAGACTTACATGTGCGTGGCAAAGGTCTAGCCATTACCTAAATAACTACAGGCATTTCTAAGAAAATCCCTGTATCAACTGTATTACATGTGCCAACCAAAAAAAAAAAAAAAAATCATAGAACTGTTATGAAACAGGGTAATAGTCAACAATTGCCTTTCATTTACTCAGATGTCCTGCTTTAGTTCCTGATGTTGCTTTAATGATGAGCTCTAATTTGATATACATGTACATTACATTATGCAAATATGCAGTGGAATGTCAAATTTGCAAAAAATTGTAAATGTGGTGAGTTTGATTCCCAAGAGAGTCTAAGGAAAATCTATTACTCAGGAATGACATCTGTCTGACCTGTAGAAAAATAGAAACATTCATACAACTAATCAAAATCAAAAGCAATTTCTTTCAAATAAAGGTAAATCAATTGAAGACATTTTAAGACTTCATCTAAGATACATATACTGGTAATATATAAAATTAAAACCTTCAATTTCTATCCAATAGCATAGTTGCACTTTTGAGACAAGCAATTACCCCTATTAAAGATAGTCTTGTGTAACTTGTAAGTCACAATGCACTCTGGTTAACATTGTTTTCTCTTTCTTTGGAAATGATGAAAATTTCACAAGAAATCAATCAAAAATAGGCTTTTACATTCCATGTGATGCAAATTTGATTAGTCAAGATATAAGAGACTAATCAGGGTAGTTATGGCACTTTTCCCTTCATATTCTAGGAAATTGTCTATTCTTATAGTAGTTAACCTTAAGAATGAAATGTCACCGAAGGCATCTTCATAATAAAAGTTGATTTGTAGATGATCAGCTGTATGGCATATCCAAAAGGAGCAGAATAAGAATGCCAAGGGCAGAAAGTGAAATTATTTAGAGATTAAAGATTTTTAGCATGCCCCATACAGAAAAAAAGTGGTAAACACACATACCAGTTATCAATATAGTAGGGAATCTGGATGGATGAGACATGTAACTATCTAGGACAAAGCCATGAATGTCAGACTTGAATATTCTCTGTGTTTTATCAGGCAGCGACTGCAGAGCCTTCAGCTTAGCTTCATTTGGGCTATCAACATCAATATGCTTCATCAACTTTTCATTCTTGTTCCCAAATGGATATATTCTGGCATTGGGCACATTGTTTTCATCAATATTCTGAAAGAAAAGGATACCTTTTACTACACAATCCTTATTATAATGGTGACAATAAATAAAAATCCTTTAATACATTTTAGGAATGATATTTAAAATGACACTTTAACACTTTTTGAGTCTTAAAAGAAGCAAAAATAAAATGTTATTTTCCCATAGATTAATATTTGTACTAGTAATAACATAAAGCACCTCTAAAGCATATTAAGTTAGACAGTCTTACCTAAATATTAATGCAATGATCCTGTTTTAACACCTGACACATTATTAATATTAAATAAAAAAGTTTGTACTTTTGCACTTAAGCATATATCACACTTATTCTGTAACAATTATTTCACAGTGGGTTTTTAGGACTCGTTCGTCATTGATCTAACCATGATAGCATATGCTCTACAAAGTAGCTGTGGTCTGAGGGCAATGTTATCAGTGGTCTGATCTCTAAGACACAGTTTTAAGTTTAATCTTTTAGATCATCATTTCAGAAACACTTAAACCCAAGCTGATGAATTGTCCAACAGAGAGCTTACTGCAAAATGCACAGTCATTACAGTCAAAATTTACCTTTGTCTCACAATTTGGATTCATAAATCTATGTATATTTTCTATATTTTAAGCAACTATATCTCTCACAAAATAACTAAGAAGTCTAAATTAAAGCTCCTCTGTATCTGACACATTTGAAATTGAAGTAAAAAAAAAAAACTTAAATCAACTCAGGTAGATTCTCCCAAATAATATTATGTTACTATTAATTGCTCTTAGGAATGTTCAGATATTTAGGGTAATTTATTAAAAATAATCATTAATATTAAATGTTGAAGGAAAATTGCAAAATAGTGCCACTGCAAATTGGCACAGCCAGAGAATGTACTTTTCAATAAACCTTCGAATGAACTTATTAATTTGTCACGGGTCAATTCTGGAATGATAAGGTATGTCTTTACATACGAGCAAATCTTGCAACATCTGTTTTTCCTGCCTTATATCTACCATTCCGACCCAGACAACACCTCTGACTGACGCTGTCATACTTTTCCACGTTTTCAACATAGTGCCATCATGGAATATAATAATCCATGCTTCCTTGCTTCGGAGAACGTTCTCAGAAAAGTTACTTATAGTAAGAGGGAATATGTCATTGAACATCTCATGTTTCTTGAAAGCAGGCGTTTGATGACTCACTTTAGTTTTTTGTCCATTGACTTCCACTATTACTAACGTATGCATTAAGAAAATATTGAGCAAAGAATGAATGCTGTGCAAATTCATAATGTGCCTGTAAACAACACACACGTGTGAAACGAGGAAGTACTTCTGCTATACATCCGGGACCTTTGATCTAAATATAGCCATATCGCATAAACGAGTAGAGCATTATTTCAATTTTTGAAAATATATTCCATTGACAACTCTTGTTCCTAGATTATCTTCTTATATATATCGTTAATACCATAAAATTAATAGCCCCTGTCTCTTTTCTTTGAAACCAATTTGTTTAAATGCCCCTATCTCGTTCATGCGAGATCCCATACCTCGTGTTGTTTTACCGCCATTTGCAGTGAGATCCTCACCGCTGTTCGTTGTGCCTACTAATACTTCTCTTCTTTCTGCATATTCTGAAGTTTAACAGTATGGATGGGTAAGTGATAAGTAAGGTCTTGTTTCTGTGGATCTGTTTTTCTATGCGTCCACTTTTACCCGAATGAACTGGCCAATATGTTCGTTTATCTTCGGCCTTTTCGGTTGTCATGATTTGATACAAACCTGTTGTTTCGTGACTTTGTTTATTCAAACGTCACACACGTGTTGACTCAGGGTTGGTCGCACCTAGCTTTTTCTCATCAGTTTATACGCTGTTGCTTTATCTTCGCACAAATGATTTTCAGCTCTAGCGCCGTGTTCTTTGCTTAAAACTTTATTATCTGTGTATATTCTTGTACTAGAATCTTTTAAACTCTTCTGAAACTTGTCGCTGTCACCTTAAAAACAGGATTCTCTGAAAATGGCGATGTATGAAAACAACAAAACATGGAATCATCAGCACTTCTTGAATCTAAGTTTGAAGTGTTGAACATATTTGATCGAATTTGCTGTGAAATTTTGAAGGGCTTTATACTATCATTTGTGTGAAATAAACATTTTGTGACAACTGAAACTATATCTGGTATTTTGTTTTATGTTTTGACTTCACATTGTTATAACCACGGACTGATACACAACTATTACTTGTGATTGGTATTGCATAATTCAGTATGGAATATAACTGCTTGAAACAACCTTGTTTATATGATAGAAATGAAAAGACCACAAATGGCCATAAAAAGTGCCAGTTTCACCCACAGTAATGATATGATGTAAAAGAGTAACACATATCAGTTGGCACAGGCTTTGAACTTGCTGCCATTTGTGGTTGCTAATTTTTTTTCGGTATGATATGTAGGTTATGTAGAATATAAAGTCACTAATAGCACTTGTTCTTAAAGCCATAGTAGATTACAGGTGGTTGGAATTAGAACCAAAGACTTTTGGTTGAAAATAATGCACAGTGCTGATCTTCTCTTCTCCCAAAGATAAAATTTGAATGTTTGCCCTATCATGAGCTTAAAATCAGAATTACTAATATTTCTGTACACAAATAATTAAAAAGATGCAAAATTACACATCAAAGATCTCATTGCGACCCATATTGCTGGTGTGATTAAATTTTAAAAGAAGCAAATGATCTAAAGAAAATTGTAGGAGTACAGTAGGTCTATGTGATCTTAATTGACAGGACCCTGCTGTGAATTTTAACCAAAATGCCAGAGTTCTATCTTTCAATTTGCTACTAAATTATTAGGTTGCAGGACGAATTCCTGCTGTCAAGAGCCCAAAGCTGTATGGTTAGGAATTAACGATGGCAACCACCTGCTGCTGCTGCAAAAAGCTGAATACAGATATATATTTCAGAATGTAAATTTGAAGAGTAATATTTTGTCAACTCTTGATGGCAATATTTCATGATGATGTCCAACATTTTACACCTTGTACAGTATCATGGCCCATTTCAAAACATGCTATGTGAGCATTTGGTACATTATGGTATTGATTTTCTGATCTGTATACAGACAGGATTAAGCAAGAGTGTCATGTCAATCATGCAAGTGATGGCTCCACACAACCAATTGAGAGGAAATACACAAGGTTTCTTTTCTTCCCCAAGACTGTTTTCTTAACTATTCATCGGCAGATTAATTATCAGAAACATGGAAAAGGGCAGTCTTTGCTTTTGCCTATGCTTCCCTGTTTAAAGCTTTTCTCATTTATCCTATCTTTAAAAAATTGAAGTTCATGAACTGATTGATGGATTTGACCGATTATAAATGCTCTTGTAATTCTTTTGAAAACCTGTTAAAAAGGTTAAATAATAAAATTGGAAAGCATGCAATGATGATGAAATTTACCATCTAACCCTTTTATTCACAGCAAGGTTACTTATTATTGAGGTTACTGAAAAAAAAAATTCAACACTACATTTTAATTCCATCATAACAACAAGCTATTTAAGCCAAATATCTGAAAAAATGCTATATGTTAACTATTATTTTGTTAACTATATATATAACCATTGGATTTCTTACATATAGAATATTTGCATATATTTCAATTTTCTGCAAAACATACAGTAGTTAACTTCGGAATCAAAGTTAAATGTGAAGAGAGAATAGAAGTGCATTTTGCATTTAAATACTCCATTGCACAGGTTTTGATGTCCCTATCAATACTTTTCCTTTTATGCCCAGTGTCAACTGCACCTTACTGAAAACGCTACAAATTTATTTGTTTACAGGCATCCCCACAGAAGTTAAAAACTGTCTTTAATAGTTAAAGATTTCTGTGCATTATCATTATATAATTGAAAATGATAGTGATATAATGTTCAGTGCTATTCTGTATCACATATTCACCTCGCTCCATTAAGAGGTATTGGTATATATTCTCACAAAATAAATTACATGGTCAAGGCCTTAGTCATCAGTATTATATTTAAAATCACAAAAATTAATTGCCCTGTGATTTGAAAACAATATCCCCTCCTATGGTGTTGACTATCCAAAGATTACATGAAATAAATTCATAAAATTCTTCCCCAAGTTTCTGTTCCAACCTGTTATTTTATATCGATAGATTTATCTCCATCTTTGCCTGACCTCTTATTTGTACAGGAAATTTTAATCAAGTGAAAAGTATGCAGCAAGGTTCAGAAGGTGACAGATTTTCAGTTGCCACAGCTGGTGGGTGCATATTTTCTCAAGACTTCACTATTGTGTGGTTTTATTGTTGTCTGTTCAACGTTATGCAGTGCTCTCCTCCTTTCTCTTTGTTATGATACTGGCTCAGCAGCACAGGTATCCAGTCAGGTGTGCTAATTCTATCAGACAAGAGTGTAGGGTGAGACATTAAAAAGGGTTGACTTCACCCGAGGGGGCACCCAGTGGGCTTGATTTTTGTAAATAGCTGTAAAAAATGTGATCACAAGATGAAAAGATATGGAGAAGGGGGTCTTGTTAAAACTACATTGTTAGCTGTTTTTGTTTTGGAAAAAAATATGCCACATTGCTTGTACAATTTTTTAAATTGGAACTTGATAATCATTGATGACAGGCTCAGTAGCATATTTGCTTAATGAAACCATTTTAGCAGAAAATGCATTTGTGAAAACTCATTCTTTTGATAAGCAAACAGAAAACAATTTACTCGGCTAGTATTCTGTTTGCTCTACAGAGAGAAACGAATACTTTCCATTCATAGCTGCATAGAAAAGTGGAGTGCAATTGTGTGACAGCGATTTGCACCATGTCTGCAGTTACTGAAAAGAGTTTATTTCAAAAACCAAACCATTCACTGTATTCATTCCCATCCCTTCTTTTGGTACAGGAAATAGCAAACACACATCTAAAAGGCGGGTAATGTAGAAATTGTGTCACTACTTCAGCATACACTGCTTCACTGAGAGCAAGCACACTAATCTTCAAGATTGAGGTCTTTACAGATTTGTAAGTAGGCAAATGTGAGGTACTTTTCATCATGGAGGAAGGTGAAGTTAACTCACAGAGATAAAATTATCTCTTTGAGGATCAAATCAAGTTGTACACATTTAGATACAAGGGATAAAAAATGATTATTGATTTGGTTTAATACCTGCCTTGATTCAGAAAATTGCATTGGGTTACATTTCACTTTGAGTTTTTTTAAGGGGCAGGTGGATTAAAAAAAGCAATGCCCTGCAAGAATGGTGCTATATGCCAGGGTGGCTTCTTGATTCAATTTCAACATGTTGAGTCACGCCCAGTTTGTGATAAAATCGATATATCTTGTATTATGTCGACACAACATGTAGAAAGAAACTCATCAAAAGCAAATACTTCACATGGCCTTTTATAAAAGACATCAATCATTGATATCAAACTATAGTTATCATAATCATTGTGAATTGGCTTGCTAATATTTATGCATTTTTACCTATTGGCTGTGACAACTGATGATTAAAATGGAGAATACTGCCCTTGCTCAAACTAACATTGTGGAAATTAAGGGAGGACTGCAGGTTGGAGATTTTATCTTAAATTAAAGGTCTTAGCATTTTTATTCCTGTTGCATTCATTTAATGTATCTTCAAAGCAACCTAAGTATGCTTGAAACACAACTCCAAGATCATTGTGTGATGTAATATTGGGATTTGTGGGGCAGAAACATCATTTTTGGTTTCCTGATTCTCTCAGGCACCTGCGCAGTTATAAACATGCTTTTAATGTATTTTCAAAACATCTAATCATTTAATCATCTAATCATTTAATGGTATTATAACACTTGAACACAGTACTACAAAAGGGATTTGGGGATTTTTCTTTAAAGTTGATTTTATCTATAAGAACATGATTTTTAGTCCTATTTGGGTACAGGCCCCCCCTTAACGAACTTCTAATTCCTTTTTACTGAGATTTATTATATAAGCACTTTATAACAATTTAAAACCATTGATATGGCTTAAACTGAGAATGAGAAAAAAATAAAGGACTGAAATGTGCCTTATATTGCACCATACAATATATATAGAGAACCAAAACTGGGTAGCGCTAGCAAAATTTTTGGCTTAGCCAAATCACCACTTTTTTTGTCAATTTGTTATCAAAATGGTTATAATTTGACTAAAACAAGGTAAATCAGGCCCTTTTTCTTTAGCCAATTTAAGTCAGTTTTAGCATTTGGCTAAATTGGCGAGTGTTAGCGCTACCCCAGCAAAAGTTATGCTCTTTTATATCAGTTGTATTTACATGTTAATAGAAATATGACATGAATATACATGATGATGCAATTTGCATTTATGTTAATATGCAAGCATTTCTTTCTTTTCAGGGACTTTTTGTCCACAGGGACAAAGGTAAGTGGAAGATGGGATTTCTTAAATCAAAGGCTGCATTCACATGAAAAATCTATTTTCTAAAAATCTAAAAATCTATTTGTGGTATCTTGTGATCACGGTCTGTGCCCTGAATACCTCGTGGCGTAATTACTGGTAGCGCTGAGAATTAATTACAACTTTGGAAGTAACTGGCTCGTGCTGCCCGTAATTAGGCTGTGGGGTATTCAGGGCACAGACTGTGAGCACAAGATACCGCAAATAGATTTTTAAAAATAGATTGTTCATGTGAACGCAGCCAAAGCTATTACTACACGTAGAGTTAGGAATTTGGGTTCCTGCTAACATTGCTTGAAATTTTTCATATTCTTTTCTTCAGTAAAGTCTTTTTCTCTATTGTGGTTGCTTTGGAAATGCAAAAAAGTCTGTTTAAGTTTATCTCAGCAGTTTTATTTTTAGTCTTATGCTAGCTAAAACAAATTGTTTGCAAAATTAAATGTTTCAGACAGAAAAGAAGAAAAAAAAATTGAGATCTGTATCTTTTTCTTAAGTCAAAATAGATATCTGAAGCATTTGACTAGATTTTTATACTGATTTCACTTGTGATGCTTAGATGTTGCTGGTTTTGTGTGTGGTGGTAGGGGGTGGGAGACCTTAGTTTTACAAATTACCATTTGTAAATTAGTGTTGTGTAGTGTTTAGAATACCATAAACACCAGGATACTTCATTTGCATAGCATGCAATATTATTGATTTCATGTTTTACAGTTAAGCATTGCATATTCCTGCATATTTACTTAAGAAATAAGTTTATCCATCTTTTCCAGTTCATTAATATTTGTTGCGTGATTTTTTTTCTATTCAAGGTGCTTGCTGCAGGAGAATAGGAGAATGTGACTGTGCTACAGAAGATACCATCTAGAATATTTTTCCATTTGATTAAATGTTTTTCGTGTTGTGTAAGGTGTAGTCTTTATATCCATTCCATTTATTTATTTATTAAAAAACAGATTATTTGGTATATGAAACATATCAAACTATAATTTCTAAAATGTGGGAGTATGAAACATTCTCCCAATTTTTGAAAATTATAGATTTGTATAATATCCATACAATGTACAAAATATTTTGCCATCACTCGTGTAGAAGTGGTCACTTATATTTGCTTTCATGCACTGAATTTTAGCGCCGAGTTTTTTTATGCTTTTAACAAAAGTGTGCCTTGATAAATCAGTTTGTCATTAGGTTGAGACCAAGACATCAATTTGTTGCACCTCTGGCCTGTGTTTGCTGGCATCTCTGGCAAGTACATGTACCTTTGTAACTTTGCCAGATTTCTATCCTTTTAATGTAGAGTAAGCTTTAACATATCATTAACCTTGCGATTGTCTATTTTAAAACCTATTTTGTTTAATCTTCAGTTCACCAGCTGAATACCAAGTAGTGCTTAGCCTTAATCGAGATATTCTTGTTTAAATCAGGGGTATCATTAATAAAGTTTCCAGGTTTATTCACAGATTCTGCTCACGATTAATTTTGTTTATATCTGCTCAGTTTGATTTGCAGCTTTTCAATTTGGATGTTGATTCTTGGGTTATTTTTATAATTAAGATTTCAGATACATTTTTCATTTGTGCAGAATGGATGGGCTCTAATCAATGACATGTAAAATCAATTATGACAAGAATCCTTTAGTATCATGCAACTGATGGTGATCTTTGTGTGTGTGTTTTTTTTTTTTTTTTTTTTTTTGGGGGGGGGGGGGGGGTGCACAGTCTTATCTTCTCATCCAGGATCAAAAGAAGGTCCCTTTGCACATAAATTTATTTTGCACCAGATAGAATGCCATGAAATAAATTGTATTTGGTCACGTTATTCAAGTATAAAAGAAATTTTGTTCCTTCCATAAAATTCAATTTCAGCCACTATATATTGAAATATTTCTTGTATTTATTTGTTTTTTTACATTACATTAATTAAAGTTATCTCACTCTCTTTACAAGATTGAGATTGCAGTCACTAGATTCTAGGAATCTTATTCTATACCATAGTAAAGAAATCCCTAACTGGTTTACAGATAAATAATATGGTGAAAACACACGAGGGAAGAAATATATGATTTTAAGTGAAAGTCAATGTTTGGTATGCTGGGGAATATATTTTCTAAGTATTTCTCTAAATACTCGTTCTCGATTATTTGCTTTTTTCTCCCAAGGGGGGGAAATATAGGTTATCTTGTCTGTAGTGCTGATGTTGGTTTGTTGGCCATTTTTGAAAAATTCCAGTTCTTGCCTTTGTTGGCAGAGATAACAGACATGTTGTCCATGTTCAAGGTTTTGTCTTTTGATAGACACCATACTGTGACTGATCTGATAAGAAATGAAAATACATGATTCATGCAGTGTTTGCATATTATACACAGAATCAGTGCTGCTGCACAGAGAGTGAAACCTGCACAGCAACCACTTAGGCATGCATATCACACTGATTTCATTTGCAAAATCGACACCAGCAATCTGTTCATTTTGTGTTGTAGGAAAATTGAATCGTGTTCAAAGTCACCAGGGAGTTGATAGTTCAACAACCGTAAAAACCACACACTACGTTTGGCCATTGTTTCCTTGGAAGTTGTATTTCACTTTCAGTTTGTGCTGTTTGCTTTCAAATCTAGATTTGTATTATTGCAGGTGTAATAGTTTTCAGTGTGAGAGACCAGATTTTGGTTAAACAAGCTGCATGCCTTCCATTCAACTCTGCTTTTACTCTTGATAAACCAAGTATTTTAAAAAGATGGATTGTATATTTGCAAAATAATGTTTTTAAGCCCAAGAAAATGCTTAATTATGAGTGGCAAAATTTATCTTTGTTTGATCAGTTATACAAATTCATGCATTATTGAGATGGTGCTTATCTTCAGATGAAATATTTCATTGACTTTGCTTCTGCCTTTCTTACATATCAGTTCTATTAAGAGAAGATGAAGCAGGTATAAAAAAGAGAAATACAAGAGCCTTGTGGCAAAATGCTAATGGTTTTGCGTACATCAACAGATCATTTTAAGGGAATAAGCAGCACATCATATTTTTTACCTCAAATCAATATTTTGCTTTTGTTAAGAAATGATACTCTGTTTATATGTGAAGCAAAAGGGCTGTGTAATGTTCTCCAGTGTTTATGCTGAAGATTGGGACAATGGGGTTTATATAGAAGTTCAAGGCCATTGAGGGTTGAAGAATAATGTCTTGTGGCTTAGACTAATGGCATCTTTGGTGAGCAAAATATTTCTCATTTCAGCGAAAAAGAGAATCCAAACAAGTTAAATGATTTTGGTGATGCATCTTTAATTCACATTTTTTGCTCATTGTATACAAGGACTCAGACAGCATGTGCTTATATTATTTATTTTGAATAAAAGAGTGCACACTGGTGTGGTTCATGTAATAGTATAACATCCGTGAATTGTATGAATATGTTTGTCTGTGTGTTTAGATAAACTTTGAATAGATTGTTTTACCTTATTGATACGGTGAACCGAAAATTGGGATTATATTAAAGGGGGTGTAATTTCAAGGTCAGGGTCTGCTATGCGGGTTCTACAGGTGCTCAGCCCACTGCAAAGCATATATTTGAAGTAGATAGAAAAGGGACTAAATCTGATGCAAATGCGTTTGAGACTGGTCTGAAGGGAATTTATTTATAGGTTGGCTTCCATTGAGTGAGCAGTTCATCCTTTTCATCTTGAAGTTACCATTTGCCCAAGCCCCAGGATCTCTAGGTGCCATGCAGGTAACAGTGTATTTCTGGGAGATTTCCTGCAAGGGTGGTAAAAATAGTTTTTCTTGAAGATTGAGATATGTTGAAGACATGGTTATGCCAGGGATGTTAACACCTGACCTAACATGTTGCAAAGTTTATCCAGGAAATTTCTAGATTGTGCATCTGCATGCATGACTTGTAACAATGTCTTCACCATGTGTTTACATTTGCCTTTGATTCTGCCTGCCATTACATCTGTATGATGCAAATGGAAAGCAATAATAAGGCCAAGTCAACCCTCTCAGATGGTTACACTATAGATTACCTGGGCGTGGTTAAGCAGAGTATGTTTTGCATGGTTCCTGTTAAACTATTACAGCAGCCTCCAGTCTATTTACATTACAGGTAATGCTTCAACTGCAGTGTGAACATGAGGTGGTATTGATAAGCAAAACTAACATTAATGTTGTATGGAAACTGAGGACAAAAAATCTGATATTTTACATTTATATCCTTGTTGAGGAAAAACTAAAATCATTTAATGGTTGATTTTATTACTGATTAAGATGGGTAATTGACAGTTACTGGCATCCTTTGTTAGTTCTAGAAATTAAGTTATTATTTCAAGGTATCTCCAAAATGCCAAAATGGAGTTTGGTTTTAAACCTCTTGTCTTCTTTAGCTTATCTTCTTCCATGCTCAGGTGATTTTTGTTTGACAATTGTATGCAACTTATTGTAATAGAGCATTGGTTAAAAATAATGCAAACTTAGATCATGTTTTATCATGATCACGTTCTTGCAGTTACTCACCAAGATAAGTATAAAAAGTGATAAATTGGTCGAGAGCCCTCTGTCATCACTAACACATTCCCTTGCCAAGGTGGGTGAGAAAGGTGCTACAGTGTAGCCAAGCTGCCCTGCTGGCAAATTTGATATCTTTTCTACCTGCCCTCCTGCTGACCCACTGGTAATTATAGCAGTTTGAAAGGTCAGAGAGCACAACACCAGTCTAACAGACTTAGCCCAATTTCTAGTTGATATCCAAGGGTGGGCCAACGCAATGAAGGATGGCTGTATGCCATTAAGTACTGTATGATATCTATGCATCTTGTATTTTGTCAAATTTGATAAGATACAAGATAGTTTATTCTTCTATCTTGTTTAAAAAATTTGAACTAATGCAGACATCTGGGATAATGTCTTATTCCATTTTATTAAAAAGAAAACAGTCTTGATGAAAGCTGGATGTGTAGTCTGAAACTTTTGAATTCAAAATGAATGAAGATTTAAATGAATTTAAAACTTATGATATAGTAATATTTTCTTTTTAATTCTGTATCAGGGTGTTATTGATAAACTTCAGAAGGATTGGAACTGGTTATAAATGCTAGTGAGGTGATAATAAATTTGACTGCTATTTCTAATAGTTTGCCAACTTATTATTATAATTTTTTTACTCAAAATTACAATTTAACACCAGCTCTGAGCTCCTAAGCACCACTAGAGTTTGGTTATTATTTGCCATCTCAGGTATGCCACCCACTCTGAATCTCACTTAGCAGGCTGTAATACTTGATTAGTGAAGGAGAAGATTGGGGCCAGTTGGTGCAGTCTTGTGCATCCGCGAAGAAGGGAAGATGGAAATGTCAGTTAAGAGGGGGAGGGGAGGGGGGGGGGCAGAAGGTTAAGTGTGACTAAAATTTAGGATAATTTAAGGATTTTCCTTAGTTGAGTCATGAACTGACTTTTCACATACAGCTGAAGTGGCATTTACCCTATTTGACTCATTGTGTAGATTTGTGAACTGAAAAGATGTACACAGCTGTTTAACACTCATAACATCTTTAAACAAAATTCCCTCTTTGTATTTTGGTCGCTCAAAAATTGTGTGCAGTACTAGTACGTAATGTGTGTACTTTTTAGGTACATTACCTGAAGAACACAAGGGTCATATGTACTTTTTCACCAAACATTATATTGGTTACCTTGTGCATCAGATTGTATTTGATGTGATGGGTGACATAATTGATTCTTCATGTATTTAGTGAGGTGACGTTATCAGATATTTTACTCACAACTTTTTAACCAATCCTAATATGGTAGCAGTGCACCATTAGAAGATACATTGCTTGGGTAGGAACCATATAAACTCCAGTTTAGATGCAGTTTTCCACAGGCACCAGGTGATCCAATATTTACAATTTTGGGGAAATGTGTAATTAGTGAACAGGTGAAAAATCTAATAATACAGTGAAGATGGGCACCAGCTGCATAGCCCCTTGTCCCAGCTCCTGTCTATTTGGTCCAGTCACATTTCTAGAAAATACTTTTAGCAGATTAAATGCTGATTGATGGAAAGTTTTTTGCCCTTTATTCCCCTTATGTGACTTATTTGCTTTCAGATGGCCATAACTGTGTTCATTTTCTCCTCTGCAATCTAGATAAGATCTTTCCATAAGTAATGTCAAGTCTCCCTTGTTGTTAAGTATACATTAAATGAATACTATTAGGTCTGCTTAATGGAAGCTGTGTAATGGTACTATATTCCCTCGGTCCATACCAAATTTAAGTGGGATCAAGAAATTGTAGTGTCAGATTCAACAAAATTGGTTACCTTTACTCTTGTCAGGCTGAAAAACAGTAACAAAAATATATATTATGAGTTTGAATCATTAATTATTATCTTGTCCTGACAACATCAATTTCAAGTTATTTCCACTTTTATAAACCTAATGACAATTAATTGTTTGCAACAGCCTGTGTGCATTATGGTTTGTGTGGTTTTGTTATTTTTAATTATCACTGGTCTGAGAACGTGTGAAATTTAATGGAGGGAAACAGGGATATAAGCTGCTGTATCACAGTGCCATATGCTCTAGAGTTAAGCTTATTTGTCAGTGGTTGTAAGTTTAAAATTTCAACTTGTTAGCATTTCAAATGCAATGTCAAATACAATTTTTAGGTTGAAGCTCCACAGTTATGTGTTTGAAAATATTGCATATCTATCAAAGGTGTTAAGCAATGGTAAAGAATATATTTTTAAAGATTACGCTGAGCCTGGTGAAGAAGCTAGTTATTGATCTGTGATGGACAGCAGAGGTAGTCTACCTGGGTGTTGTTACATCACTGGACAGGTAGCAGGCAAACACCCTGATTAGCAGTGGCTACTCGGTTTTATTTTGGGTAGATAGGGACAGGTGCCTGCCTTATAAACTGCATTCTTTCTCTAATGAAGATGTCCAAGAAAAACTCTTTGAATGCGGGGGATCTGTATTGGTGCTGACTGATTTGAAGTTTGGAGCTTGTGTTTGTTAAAACTGAATCTGTTTGCCATGCTCCTTGATTATCATAAACTTTCTATTTTGGCACAATTGTTTTCTGTTTAGCATCTGCTATGAAAGTGAGCTTTGTATTTGCTCCCCCCTTCCCATTAAAAAATGTGATTTTTAGACTATAAAACATGATGGGGAATTTTTATGCATTTTCCATATTCTTTGAAAAGGAAAAATGCATGTCATGTCCTTTGTTCTGGGTAGCTGTAAAGATAATTAAAAGCAATCGCTGGCGGCAGGCAGGCGTTTTTATCTTGCCATCTGGTGTTGAGCAAAGAAAGGAAAAGGAAAAACATCCAAACCATATCAGCCCATCACATTCATGCTGTGGTTGTCAGTTTCACTAAAGAATTGAAAGTGTTATTTATACTGTGACTTCTTTTCTGTTCGTACTCAGGACAGTACTTTTTGGCCTGCATATTATGGAACAATTTGCAAGTATCTCACTAATTGCATTTTACTTATTTATGAAGCTTTGCTGCATTACAGAATGAATGGTTGCACAAGCTCTAAATTGATGCTGAAGGTCCTCTAACTTAGGATTTCCCAAGGGAAGGAGGGTAATGGGACTTGGAGAATATATTACCTCAGTTTTCATATTGTTCATAGCCAGTGCTGATCCAATCCACTACTTTAACTAATTACTGAATGGATCTAGATGGCTGGATAGCTGGCTGCTTACTTTCTGATTTATGAAAGCGATATTGATTTGACTGTGATCCAGGTGGATGTTATTGTTAAACAGGTGCTTTTAACTGCATCAGTGCTGTGTGGAAGGGAAGAGGCCTACTTTGTGGGGAGGAAGGATATCGGGAGAGGTAGAAGTTGCTGATAGGAAAGACTTGTGATCAGGGTAGTAAAGTGGCTTGATATTTCGATACAATCCCCAGATCGAGGTGGTGCCGCTGCTGTCATCCAATGAAAAGGCCCACATTTTGAGGGGTTAAAATAGTCTCCTATTGTCACTGAGTCATTGCTTGGAGGTTCTATTATTTACATAGGCGCAATTGAATAGGGGCTTGGAAGCGGAACTCTAGTTGTATGGGGTGGTTATATCAATAATTGCTCAGTCCCAATGCTATCCATCCATTTGGTCAGCAGGTCCCATTGTTGACCCAGGACTTATTTAGTGTGTATTTGTCAAGCATTAGCATTAATTGATCCCCTGCCAGTTTGTTGGACAGAGTGAAGTGCGCTATTTTTACTTGGCACTCACACATCATCTACACTAGTGCTTGTCAAGTCAGGAGGAGGAGATTAGTTGGAGAAGAGTCAGTTTGCCTGGGAACCTCATTCTGCGCTGTTCTCACTATAGGACAAGGTTGCCGGTGAGAAACTCTCATATTGTACACATTGTACATTATCATTACTACGACAACGGACAATCTGAGCTCACGTGGGGAAATACATTGAGACTTTTTTTGTGACACCACCCTGGTCAGTCAAATTTAAAGGTCTCCATGCTTCTGTCATTCTCGAAGGTCAGTCCTCCACCGTCTGCATACTATGGTTTATCACCTATTCAGACCCCGCAGGTGCCTGTTACACTTCCCATCCCAGCACAGCAGCCTCTGTATGTGCAGGGCATGAAGGTAGGGAACTGCTGAATATTCTTCTTTCTATATATGTGGAGCGTGCCTGAAACCGCATTTTGATTTCACTGTCATGCAGCGTTATAATTTATTTATGCAGGAGAGATGGAAAGAAAGTGCCAGCATACGTTGCCACATCTAGTTTCCAGACAGTACTGATTGGAATGGACTGTTTTGGTTTAGTTGTTGTTTAAATCTTGTTTACTAAAACTTCGTTTTTTTTCTGTAGCACTTGTTGCTGACTCATCATAATTTTGTAATCATATTTTTCAGTTGGAAAGTGATGGTGGCAATGGAGGTAAATTTCTGCTGAAATAATGTATTATGTATAACTGGAAGAGGAGTGAATATGACTCAGTCTTCTTTCAGTCTGTTTGCTAGTAGGACTTAACATATTGGTTCTCTTCTTTATTTTTTCCAGCGTGGATCTGATGAGCTTTTAGGTCACTCACAACTCCCTATGGTTACAAACGGAGCCTCTCCTCTCACAGTCATGGATGCAAACAATGATGCAAAAAAGGTGAGACAGATGACACCTTTCAAACAACAATTTTAGAACCTGCTGATTGTGAATTAATGGTTTTATTTAGCTTATGTTTCGTGAGGTTTGAGTAGGAAGTAATATCATATAAAAAAAGAAACCAACATTTAAACTCCAGAACAATATGACTTTTCTCACAAATTCTGGAGAAAGCAAAAGGGAAGTTGTATCATGTGACATATCATGAATTCTTTCTGCGTGGTAATCAATTTTGAACTTTTGACCAGTGGCAACTGTTCCAGTGCTTCCTGTAGAATTTGCTTAATTTTAGAAAACTTGTGTGGTTTAAAGTTACCATTTAGAATGAGGAAAAAATGCAGTTGAATTGATCTTGTGGGGTTAAAAAGAAGGTAAGAAAGAAATGAAAGATGATTTGCTGTGTAAGGGAGGTAAATGGAAATAAAATTCCCACACTTATTTTCGGTTTAGTATTGAAAGAAATTCCTGTAACCCGTCTTCACTGGAGGCATTTTTCATTGTGTGAATTTCAATGGAAGACGAGACTTCCATGTGGGAGTGAGTCTCATCAAAAAGTCCCCCAGGTGCCCGTTTGTCAGGATGCAGTCACTTAATACTCCTGAAGTGAACTCCATCATTTCCAACAAGACCTCTTAGATCTTCAGATCCAGGTGTCTTATTGAGTTTGTTTACCTGTTGGCTTGGTAAAGGTGTGTCTTCAACATTTACCTTGAGACACTTAAGTCTCAGCTATTGTGCCATGAAATGTTCAGCAGGAGCCTTATTAGTGAAAAGCAAACTGAACTCGTGAATAGTTTCCCCTTGATAATCCTGCTTAAGAAGCAGGGGATCTTTTATTAAGTGTTCTTGCTTCTAGATTTTAAGACTTAACTCAAACTGTTGAAGTATTTGCCTGTCTGAGTTCTTAAAATCTTATCTAATCTAATTCCCAGCCTATTGCCATAAAACATTTTTTAAAGAGAGAATGAGATATAAAGGTTTCAATTGTGATTGCAATTTGAATGGGTCCTGGCTGATTATGTAGTGTTGTGAAAGGAAATAATGACATAAATGCTATTGTCCTGTTTTGAATGCAACAGCTTGCAGTGCATGACAGGCGATGGAATTATTTATTGACAGTCTAAATTCAGAATTTTTTATGGTGTAACTTTTGTTTTGTTGTTGATTTGAGTTGATAGGGAGAAAATTTCAATAAGAATAAACGAGTTAAGTTCTTTCACAGCATGACACAGTCTCAGACAAGAAAACACAGCACCCAGCCATTTTCAGACATTCCAAATACATCCTCATCTTACATATAAAACACTTGAAATCTGACTAGAACACCATACCAAATTCCCCTTTTTTGTTCAGAAGTGACTTTCAGAAAGAAGTACTTCACTAATCAGTAGTAGTCCATCTGTTGACAAAAGGTGTGAGCATGTTTATACAGGATGCTAGTAGAAGAAAAAACCACAGCTGACCTCCTGGCTGTCAAAGTTTGGCAAGATTAAGAAAAAATAACCACAAGTTGTTGGATAAACCAAACCAGTTCCATAGCTTTAACATAATAAGATGGTTGTCAAAGATAGGGAGAATGTCAGGGTCTCGAATTGCCTTCTTTATTCAAACTTTGTTGAAACGTTGGTAACAAGAGACGAGCAAAGAAATTGGTTCATGTATTTTAATGCAGCAGGTGAAGCAAAGATTTCTATGACAAACCCTGATCAATAATGCAGGCTGGTAATATGATCCAAGAGGAAGGCTCAGGTGAAGACTGACTGTGGTGTGGTAAATGTATCCCTTGTATTCCCTTACTGCGTGCTGTTGCATGTGCTACATGGTGTTTATGCTGTTTTCGTGATAACGACAACAACTGCCTGGAGAAAATATTCAAACAGGAGATATTGATTGATGGCAAGAGAGCATCAGACTTACTCTTCTCTCTGTGTAACTTTTTCCAGTGTGTCAACACATGTCTCCCTTGAGTGCACATCTAATGTAACACATGAAAAGTTTATCCCTTTTAAAAGCTGGATTCTATTCCAATTGATTTTAGCTTGTTGTCCATTATCGGTACCCTTTTCTCTTTTAATCAATATCCTCATTTATATCAACAGATCTCTGGTGATGTAGCCTTTCATATTGTAATGAAGTAGATTGATGATTGCAACTCGCTCATCAAATGAGGGTGGTGAATTATTGATGCTGTTGACGCGATGTATTGTTCTGCTGTGGCATGCTTTGTGAAGACCAGAGAAGTTGTGTTTTCCCAAACGTCCACTTTGAGTGGGGCTTTTTGGTAGATTAAATTGTACAATGTCTAATGGCTGTTCTGTGGAAAAGCATTTCCCAGACTGCACGTTTGTATAAAATATACAAGAGGAGGAGAGCTACTCCACTCAGTTAATTAGATAATGGAATGGATTTGGATGAAAAGTGATATTAACCTACATTGTGTACTTTTCTGGTGATGAAGTGACAATATAGTGCACATAATGACCTGTTGTTATCCGTTTCATAGTTACTAAGCATCACCCTATAAATTTTGAAGTCTGCTGACACACTTGCCATTTGCCTAATTGGAAATTGCCATTTAGTTTTAATAACCTGATGGCCTTCCATTATGATCTCATATGCCAAAAAAATAAATAATTTACCATTCTTTTGTTAGTTTTGCTGTCATAATTATAGAAATATTCACTGTAAAGTAACAGATTTACATTGTCACTATTGGGGGAAAAAAAAAGAACGGTGTTGGATTAAAGAAATGTTGAAGGGCATTCAGAAAGATCAGAAAGGATCTGTGAAGTATGCATTTCCTTGCCAGTGCAAGCTCTCAATTTTCCAATGTCAAGTACCTGCAGCATGGATAGAAATGTGCCACGATTTTTAGGACTGTAAATACCGCTTAAGCTTTGAATGGTGAGAACACAAATAAACTTTTATAGCAAATAAATTTTATTGAATACAACATGCATTGAGAGCATTGAAACTGTACAAGAAAAGTTGCATTATTTGCATAGTGGCTGAGCAGCAATTTAACGAAAAAGACCCTGCATATTATATGAGCTTGCATGCTGTATGCACCCGCACACTACAAATTCATTTCATTAAAGTAGTTACTGTAGTAGAACCATGGCTGGATCCTGTGCAGACACACTAACTGTAAGTTGAGATTGCACTCTTTATGGGCTTGGATTATATTGTGCCTGGTTGTCTCACCTGACATTTTATGACTTTAATTGTGGGCCAATTTCTTACCTGCTGTAAAAGGGGTTTTATTATGGCTGTTGTTCAGGATGGGAAGATGGCCCTTGGGATTGAAATATGAGTCCTCAAGGTGTGCCTTTGGCAGTTAACTACAGAGAGGGCAGTTCAGTATAATGGATTTATCTTTATGGAAAAGCAATGTAATAGAACTTGATGGTTCTGGTAAAATCCAAACCCACCCATGAAAGTGGCATTTTGTATAAAGAATATGACGGGAGAGGACACTGTATCATTGATGAGACTTTGATGTACTGGCCTCACATTATTACTTACGAGCATTTTGCTGCTAAATTGGCTATTGGCTCCATGTATTCCATCTCTCTTAGGAAAAGTGTGAATTATCAGAGCATGCCATTCACAATGGCTGGGCTGAGACAGACATTTTACCTTTTATGTGTAAAGTTGAGGTTGTTATTTTATGGCCAGTGGGGTCTCAGTTTTGCGTTGGCAAATAAATAAAAGTTGGACATTTACAGGTAGATCTTGATGCATTAGTTTTGTGACAGGACATTAACAACAGTTTTGGCCAGCTTATATATTCATATGTAGATGGTAGAGAAATGTTTGTAAGCCACTCCAGTACAAATAACGCTATTAGTGAAGGTTGGACAATAGTTCTTTCCCCACCCCTTTATTCCTTGAGGCGGGCTGTTTGCATTCCCTTTACACGGGTTTACATAAGAGATTGTTTTGTGTGACTGATTCAGGTGAATTCAAATTCTGCACCACCATTGTTCTAAGTGCACTTGCAGTTTACTTAGCAAGTCAGACTGTGCATGATGTATACAGGTACTTGAAAAATGGTGGCTGTGAACTGCAGCAATTTTGCCTGGCATGGCATGGGCAAGTGAAAATATGCACATATTAAAGATATATTGATAAATTGTCAAGAAGACTTTGTTTTGTATTATTAATGAAAATAAAGGGGAAAAAATTGACCAGAATTTGGTTTGTAAGAATATATGCCCAGCTGCCCTTTTCTGAATTGCTTAAAAATAGCATTATAAATCATCCATAATGCTGTATTTAGAAAATGCTCCTTTGACTTTGAATATTTCATCTAAATGTTTAGTTTGATGAATCTTATATTCTTCTATATATGTCAGGAGTCAAGGGCTCCTTGCAGTAACTCACTAGTTCAGAACACATTGTATATCTCTCTGGCTAGAAGTTTTATCATGAAATACCAATTATAAAATGCAAAGATACAGAAATTAATATTATGTGAAAGAAATTCTCACTGTGGTTGTTGTTTACTATATAGAAAAATGCATGCAAATAAGATGGTTTTGTTACAAAAATAAGTAACACAGCAATATTTAATGTAAAAAAAGAAAATATCAATTCAAATGAATTGTATAATTTATTCACATTTTTCTTTGTTTCCAGGTTAAATTGGATCAGAGCCAGGTGGGTCCCCCTTCCAAAGTGGTCCACATTCGCAGCATTCCCACCGATGCCTCGGAAGCAGAAGTGGTGGCCCTTGGTCTGCCATTTGGCAAAGTAACAAATGTCTTGGTCATGAAGAAAAAGAATCAGGTATGATTGGTTTGAAATATTTCCCACTTACAGTGTTAACAGCTTATTTGAAAAAGTCATCTACAGTGAAAATGGGGAAAATAAGTTGTTTTAGGTTTGAAAGCTAATTGCTATCTAATAGAAGGTCATCTCATAGTAGCCACTGAAGCAATTTTAAGTACCTTTAGACAGAATATGGGCTTTGCTCCAGGTAGTGCTGTATTTCTTTGGCAATATCTATCCCAGTTGCCAAATGTGATTTCTTTGCAAAAATACATACAATACTGTATGACAAAATGCCAACTTGGGTAAATGAAAGGAAATATGCATGGATTTTGACCGGTTTCGGAAGAGTAAATCTCTCTCCTTTCAGAAATAACTGAATGTTGCAATGTCAAAGATGGATGCTCTGTCTCTATTATTGTAAACAGCATAATTGTTTTGTTATGCAATACCAGAAACCAAACTAGGCTGATAATTGAATATTGGAAAAGCTTGTATTGTGGTGAATTGGATTTCCAATCTCTGACCCTTGACTGATATTTCAAGTTCTTCCGTAGCAGCAGGTGCAGTCACAGGCTATTCAATATTCACCTGTTCCACTTCTGAATAGTGAGAACATGGAATATATTCTCATTTGGCACACTTGCAGTTTTACCAAGGATTCCCATCAGATTTAGTTGGTAGAAATTTACATTTTTATGGAGAATTTTATTAGAAGTGTTCCCGGTTGGGTGGTGTGATGAGTGCACAGTGCCTTCTGCACAGGTTTTCCTTCTGTTTTAAGCTGTTTGTTGCGTATCTTGATCAAGAATGCATGTCTAGGAGCATACTCTCTGGGATCTAGATCTGAAACATTTTTTTCAGATGGGGTAATTAACATAATAATGGCAATAATAATAGATAAACAGATAAATATAAAAACAATTGAAAGAAAAACTTTCCCTTCAGATAAAAAAAGGACAGTAAGGCCGAGAGAAAATATAAAAAATGCAATTTCACACAAACCACTTTTATATAATAACACTTCTGTTGACAATTGCTGATCTATTATTGCTGTCATTTAAAGTTAATAGACTTGATTGGTTTCCATTAAGCCAATACAAGGTCAACAAAATGCATGTTATAGGATGGCAGCACGGTGCAGGGTTTATGTTTGCCTGTCAAGACATTTCATTTATCCCTTCATGTCTACTCGGCAGACACAGCGGACATATAGGAAATTGGCTTCATTACCACAGCTTTGATTCTCAGCTGAGCACCAAGGCCTTGCTGTTAAGATGGAGGGGTCCCTGCTGGCTCTCACCTGGGATACTGAGTCAGCACACAGATATGAAATGTCATGTCTCCTCTGATCTGTTTAATGCCTGCAATAACTGCATCTTTATTGGCCCGACCCAGCAGAGAGGTGCTAGTTTAGAGCTTCTCTTGTGTCAAGTCCAGGATACATGGTTTTTCGATTGAAAGGTGTTGCATGCTAGCTGTGTGTGTTTCTGATGAAGTTCCCATGGGGTTAAAATTACACTTCTCTAATCATCGCTCTTGGTGGTTATGTATTTTTTGGTACAGGTGCTTTTAATCCTACATATGTAGGTTTTCTTGTACCTTGCAATTGGGCCTGGAAAACTGCTCTGTGGCTGAATTTTTTATTCTGAATTTACAAGCTAACAACATATACCCATCTAATGGTTTTACTTTGAAGGCAGATTGTACAAATGTTCCCTTTAAATACCCCGTGTACCAATTCATCACTTGGCTGTTTCAAGGTGTTAAACATGATTGTGATCATGGAACAACATGCAAGGGTTCCATTGACATTGAAGACTTGCATGATTGCATTTGTAACAAAGTCCTTTTGTAAGTAGAAAAGATTGGAACTCGTGTTGTCATGTGAAGACACCAAACAGATAGCAGCTGGAAAGTAAGGCAGCATGCACTTAAACATTATTAGACCCAATCTTTTTCAAAGCTGGTAATTGTAGTGGAACTAGAGGTGTTTGAACTTTTCAACTTCCCTGTAGTGATAGAACACAATGCTGGATGATGGACGTGGTGTTCTTAATGGGTTTGTACCTAGGCAGGTGTGCTGGTGTGTTGATAGGATCATCTGTTAATAACAGGAAATGAAATGAAAAAAATAGTTGATAGAAGTAAAACAGATGAGTTGCTGACACATCTGATATGAGATTCATTGCCTTGTTTGCTTAAGTATTAGCTAAGATGATATTGATAATGTAGACTGACATATAGATGTCTCAAGTTTTTGACTTTACTTTTTTAGCACCAGGATATGCTTAAGGTCACTGTTATGATTTAAGGTTTTATTTGTGAAAAATGTTTTTGAAAGACAGTTGTGCACTTTTGCAGGAGTATTGAATAAATGAATTAAAGACATAAACAGTAATGAAACTAATTCAGTTGAATATATTCCTTTCTGTTTCCAGGCATTCCTGGAGTTTGGTGACGAGAATCAGGCCTCCACCATGGTCAGCTATCACACAGAGGTCCCTGCAAACATCAGGGGCCGGACAGCCTATGTACAGTTCTCAACCCACAAAGAACTCAAGACAGAAGTCGTGGTAAGGAGCAGCATTACAATGGGCTTTTGTTACTTGGACAAGATTTCTAAGTAAAAGTTTGTGATCATCAGAGCTGAGTCAAACTTCACCTATGGTGATATTGACAATATGAATTTTGACTTTTTGTAAATTTGAAGTTTTTGGGAATTAAATAGTAGTAAATGAGTACTGTTGACTGACCTTGAAAGCTGCGAGGTGTATCTTAATGTGACCTTGAATATTGGGCTGCCCTGGTGGTAAGACTGGGCGTTTCCTTCAATTGTGTAGTGTTAGAAATGTATTTATGTATTATACTTTTTCCATTTTGTGAAAAGAATAATTCTGGTGCCATGTAAATTGTATTTGCTTCGTCTGGATTTCATATTGATAAACACCTGCAGGATTTGCTATGCATTGATCATCTTTTTATACTCCTGTTGACAGAACTGATATTTGCTTTTATTCCTGGGTGCCTTTAGATTGACCCTAAGCATATTGTATTTTGATGCATTATTTAATGACATTGGTAAAAATACATCAATACCAGCCACAAGGTTGAAGGTAATGGTAGTTAAAAGTGACAATTCTTTTTTTTTAAGCCAACCCTTGTTCTGAAATGCATGTAGATTACAAAAAAAAAAAGACATTCCTTACTCAGAACCTGCATCATAAATTTGAATTTCAAAAACTAATTTATTCTTGATGATGATTCTCTTCCATGATGTTCCAGTTCCAGTTATCCTATATATGCTAATGACTCTGGTTCAAGAAAACTGAAATTTGATAGCACTTTTGAACATCTGCCACTGCTAGTGATTTACCTGCAAAGTGATCCATAATTGAAACATTGTTTTCTTTGTCAACTCTTAGAGCAATTTACATATAAGAAACAGAAAGAGAAGATTTGCACTCATTATGACACAGAGGTTTTGATCAGAACGACATATGCATGCGTGTACATGCATACACACACATACGCAATAGATATAGGGTCTTGTATAAGAGAAAACGTCATTGTGCAGCTGATATAATGCAATTCGTGTTAATAAAGGTTAGTTGTGGTTGGAATTGAATCAGTTGCCAATATGCCGTGATATAACTCTCTACCCCAAAGTCACGATATACTTGTTTGTCATAACTCTGTACACATAAGAGAAAGACTTGATAAAGGAAGGACAAATCTAAATTTACTTAGTCTCCAGTGTCAATTTGTTCCCTAGCATTCTAAGACTAGAATGTGTACTTTACTCTCTTGACTTGATGGAGTAATCTAAGAGAACAAGACAGAACTATGCAGTTTTATATTACTTATAGGGTCTCTTGTGTAAATTGATGGCAGACACCTTTTCTTTCATTTTCCCTTGAGGAAAAAACAGTCAATCACTTGACAAGCTGATGGCTGTTTTTGTTGCTCTGTGAAGATTGTTAAAGAAAACTGACTTCTGAAATGTAGAGAATGATTCCAGTATTTCACACCAAAATGAGTGATAATAAAATATGTTAGAATACAAATACCTCTCTATTTATAACCATCTTTCTCAAAGTGCTAATAAATCTTAGTCTTTTGCTGCTAATTCAGGAATAAAAGTACATTGAAAGCAAGAATTTTGTGGTCCCCTTCACACACTTTTAACATTGCTTTAAGTTGAAGATTTTATGGTGCAAGGAAATGTGGGATCATTTCATTTCCTGTTAGCTTGTTTTTGGGACACTTTTTTTTTGCGTCTGCTCATGCTTACACCCTTTTCTAAAATTTCATGGTTGGCACTATTTGCAATATGAGTATTTCAGTATGTTTTTACTTTCTTATTCCAGAAATGTAAAATATTCCTTTGGTTTAGCTGTAATTATATAATACTTGTGGTTATAGTGCTGTCAAGCTGATCTGCAAGTTTAATACATGCTTTGAACTGGGTGTGACTGGGACTTGCATCACTCAGCATGAGGAATTTTTGATTGGGCCCCCATTTCTTTCTGTGTAGAAAAGAAGAATGGTTGGAGCGGAACACACACAGGCAACTTTATATGTTAGGGTTAATAGAAAACGTAGGTTATCAATTGGGCTCATTTAGAACCTGAGTGCGAGATGGGATTAGTTGTGTGGCTTTAATAATAGCTGACAGGGATGTCTGGAGGGTTCACTGGGCAAACAAATACAGTTACTAGATCAGGCTTGAGCTAGTAGATTTGCAAGAGAGAAAGAGAACTAATTGAAACAAAATTAGGCAATTCAAGAACCCAGGGATGTTTAGCAGAATCTGCTTTTTTTCACGTTTTCCATTTTATTTCAAAAGAAGAACGTCAAACCTAAACTTTTGAATTTTAAGAGAGAGAGCTGTAGCTTTACTTTTTTAAGCATTCTTTCTTGTTATTTATGATTTATTTTGTTATGTTTAGGGGTCATGTGTTCTTATTCATGGCTAGCTTTGATGTGAGCTTTTTTTCCAAAGAAAAATAAATCAACAGTCGACAAACAACAGTTTTTACAGCTGAACATTCCCATCACATAAAGTGCCATTACTGCAGGCAGGATTTGGGAGATGAGTTCAAGACGAGTTTGAAATGGTATGCATTACTCTCGCATTACTCTAGGAAATGGAAACCTGAGGATGGAATTTCCTGGAATCTAGTAATTTCCCCCAGTGTTAAGATCTTCTGTGAAGATTTGTTTTCTTTTGCACCTGTCTTATCTGTAAGAGGTGTGTAATCACTCCAGTATCTCCAAGGGGTGACTGGCTGCTAGAAGTCCGATAAATTTGTTATATAATACTTCATAGCCACCATCTATGCAGTTTCTAGGTGAAGGGTGTGGTATATTTGTCATTCCATAAAGATGAGCTCTCACATACCTTGCTGCTTTTCCACCTGACGAAACTTGTAGAAATGGCAATTAATTGTTGATGGAGTTCTAGTCAGAGGCAGAAAATATTTTGAGGCATCTCTGTAGAAGTGAAGCTGGATATATACACATTCCTGTTCATGTTAAGATGGATGTTTTATAATGCTTTATTTCAAAAAATAGCATTATTGTACCACCAGCGTTAGCGCTGGCGGTACACATGGTTTTAGTCCCGTCCGGTCCGTTCCGCCGGCTCCGCCGGCTCCTGCGGCTCCGCCGGCTCCGCCGGCTCCGCCGGCTCCGCCGCCATGTTACCGTTACCGCTTCTCCTCCTAGACGGTAAGGGCCCCCATACCCATCTCTTGGATTAAGGTCACCTATAATCTCAACTCGTTCCACGTAAAATTTGGGCTTTGTCGGTATTGGGGTCTAGGTGTGGCACTCATTGCAATGCACCCTTGTCCAAAAATGGCAAAATTAAATGCTAATTATCTACCCTACGGAAGGAATTATGGGAAAAATTTCTACAGACGGCTTTCCAAAAGTCATATGTGTAGATTTCAAATATGCCCTTGGATTTGACCTTTGACCTTTATTTCAAGGTCAAACGGGCAAAAATTTTCAAAAAAATGAATTTTTTTTCGAAAAAAAATTTATTTGCGCTGTTATTCAGACACCACACAGACTTAACCAATAATATTATTGGAAAATGTTACCCTTCAGGTCATCTTTCATCTGTGTGAATTTGGGGTCAATCGGTGCATTTTCACGGGTGTAGCGGCCATAAGATACCGAAACTGAAAACTGTCTCTAATTCGGGAACCGTTAATGCTAGAGACCCATTCTTTTTTGCATTTTGTAGAGCATGTAAAGCCCAACACTGGAGGTGGTCTCCGTTTTTTTGTATTCCATACGGTTTTCGAGTTACGCTGTATCAAAAAGTACATATTGGTGGTGAAAGCAAAATGTGCAGTACGGTAATGGATAATAAATTTTGAACTCCGGAAAAATAAAACATAAGGCTTGGCAAAGCAGACAACTTGTGGTCAAAAATGACATTATTTCATCATATTTGAACATCTGGAACTTCAGAGCACCTCCCATTTCAAGAATTTTGACCAAAATGACCTTTTCTTTATTTTAATTAAATTTTTCCGTAGGAAATTTATTGCACATTATGGTAACTCCAAAATTATAACATTTAGTCCCTTATATCTCCAAAACTGGCAGAGATAAGTCCATAGTTACTATTGAAGTTGAATAGGAAGTCATGTACTGGCAATCTTACTGTGACCTTGAAATTGACCTTTGACCTACTTTTCACCATGAACTGAACTTTGCAAATTTTGCCTCCCTTTTATCTCCAAAACTGGCAGAGATAGGTCCATAGTTACTATTGAAATTGAATAGAAAGTCATATACTGGCAATCTAAATGTGACCTTGAAATTGACCTTTGACCTACTTTTCACCATGAACTGAACTCTGCTAATTTCTTTCTCTTTTAACTCCAAACCTGGCAGAGATAGGTCCATAGTTACTATTGAAGTTGAATAGGAAGTCATATACTGGCAATCGAAATGTGACCTTGAAATTGACCTTTGACCTACTTTTTATCATGAATTGAACTTTGCAAATTTTGGTTCCCTTTTATCTCCAAAACTGGCAGAGATAGGTCCATAGTTACTATTGAACTTGAATAGGAAGTCATATACTGGCAATCTTACTGTGACCTTGAAATTGAGCTTTGACCTACTTTTCACCATGAACTGAACTTTGCAAATTTTGCCTCCCTTTTATCTCCAAAACTGGCAGAGATAGGTCCATAGTTTCTATTGAACTTGAATATGAAGTCATATACTGGCAATCTAAATGTGACCTTGAAATTGACCTTTGACCTACTTTTCACCATGAACTGAACTTTGGAAATTTTGCTTCCCTTTTATCTCCAAAACTAGCAGAGATAGGTCTATAGTTACTATTGAAGTTGAATAGGAAGTCATATACTGGCAATCTAAATGTGACCTTGAAATTGACCTTTGACCTACTTTTCACCATGAACTGAACTCTGCTAATTTCTTTCTCATTTAACTCCAAACCTGGCAGAGATAGGTCCATAGTTACTATTGAAGTTGAATAGGAAGTCATATACTGGCAATCTAAATGTGACCTTGAAATTGACCTTTGACCTACTTTTTATCATGAATTGAACTTTGCAAATTTTGGTTCCCTTTTATCTCCAAAACTGGCAGAGATAGGTCCATAGTTACTATTGAACTTGAATAGGAAGTCATATACTGGCAATCTAAATGTGACCTTGAAATTGACCTTTGACCTACTTTTTATCATGAATTGAACTTTGCAAATTTTGGTTCCCTTTTATTTCCAAAACTAATGAGATAGGTCCATAGTTACTATTGAACTTGAATGGGAAGTCATATACTGGCAATCTAAGTGTGACCTTGAAATTGACCTTTGACCTACTTATAATCATGAACTGAACTCTGCTAATTTCTTTCTCTTTTAACTCCAAACCTGGCAGAGATAGGTCCATAGTTACTATTGAAGTTGAATAGGAAGTCATATACTGGAAATTTACTGTGACCTTGAAATTGACCTTTGACCTACCTTACAATGAACTAAACTTTGATTGTACCATTTTAAGTTATATATATTTTTTGCGTATTTTGAAAATTCTTGTTGATTGCATTTTACAGCTTGTCAAGCATAAGACTAGTGGCTGTGTCCCTTATTTTGCGGATGTGGGGGTCTATACGAATGCGCTTGCTCCAGCTGGTGGTACAATATTCGGAGGCGGTATCGCCTCTCTGATCCTCTAGTTGTGATTTTATGGGTAACTTTGCTAATTCAGAATACTAAAAGTTCTTATTTTATTTGACATCTAGTTTCACCCACAAGGCAGTTGAGGAGTGAGATGCTGATCCTATTAAAAGCCAGTGAAGTTGAAAATTAACCTGTTAAAACATATCTTTTATTGCCATGCTTGTCAACAGTGGTTAGCCCTCATGTAGAAATGATAAGCACATTTTGGGAAGAAAAAAAAAAATCTGCTGTTGCCACAGAAGCATAAGTGATGGACACTTAGCTATAATAAGACATCAAATATATTTGACAAAGTGTATTGAGCAATATTTTTGTGTTTGTAAAAGTGTGTGTGTATATGATATATCACCATCTGTTTACCCAACAGATAAGTGATTTATATCAGTGAAATGAGACAAAAGATTATTTGAAAAAGACCCTTCCCTGAATGTTGACATTTGAGTGCTTGGTGTAGTCGTGGCTTAAAAACATCTATGTGCATGCCGATTTGACTTGGCTAGTGATAGCTTGTTTCTTTCTGCTTAATGAAGATTAGAGGTTGCTCAACCACAATTAAAATGTTTTCAACAGGGAGGTTATGAATAGAGAAGATAGAACAAGTTGTTAGTACAGAATGCTATAAGACTTAGTTTCTGTAAAGTAATAAAATCTTGCTGTAGATTTGCAAGAAAATTGAAGGAAAATATGGGCTTTCCAGTATGACAAAAACTGTTAATGTTGAGGCATCTTGGCTATTAAAATTGATCAATAGACCCCAAAGCCACATAAAACATATGCAGATATTTTTCACTATGCAACCGTAGAAGATTGAGTTCTTGTTGCCATTAGGTAGTAGATATTGCCATCCTGCTCATTCTACATGGGTCACTTGTCATAATGTATCCATGTGTTTGAATTACAAGAGCAGACAATTTTTACAGGAAATTGGTTGATGATTATTTGTATAGAATGATTCAGATATCACACATGCTCTTTGTACATTATATTTCTATGGTGAAGTGGATGGTTCATTTTGAATTCTTTTTTATCTGTTGTGATGTTGTTTAAGTTACTTTGACGCTGCTAAAACCCATTTGTAATTTGGAAAAAAAAATGGTTTTAGATAGAAATCTTGTTGTTTTTACCTTATACATAGAAAGGGCCCTTATGCAGTGGTTGTGGCAAATTTCAGCACTTGAGGTTATATAGTTGATCCAGGGTATTGGTGTCTTTTGATGTATTGAAGTTAGAGTCATGAATTCTATGATGAACTAAAAGACAACATACTTTCACTTAATGGCATAGGATTTCGTACCATTGTTTGAATTGATTGAAGTGTTGGTTTGATAAATTAAAGTGTCCAACATTTAACTGAAGCTTGGATTCGGATGCAGAGTTAATATTTTGGCTGCAGGATTTCGAAGGCAGATCTAAATTCTTTAATAAAATTTAATACAATGTTCCTCATTGCTCTGTACTTTAATCTGGAACAAAAAGCTTTTAAAAGTAAATTTGCTATAATAATATAAAATTGCTGTGAAAAAAGTAATCCAGAAATAGTAATTAGGGTAATTTTATTCACAAAAAAGCATGTGAAGAGAAATTGTCAGTCCTAAATTGCATTTTAATTGGCACCTCCATCTTTATAAAGATGTATTATGTATAACTATGGTTTATCTGCAAGCTGTTGCCCTTTGAAAATGATGGCACTAGTCCAAAAAAATATTTGAATTATTTAATTCGTAGTGGGGATGAGAGAGAGGGAGAGATCCTCAATTTCAATGCAAAGCAAATGTTTCATGGTGATTATGATGTTTTTTGCATATTCTTGTGCTGCACCAATTTTTTTACTGCACATTTCCCTCTTTTTGCACTGTATAGAAGTATTAAAATATGACTGGTGTTTCTTTCAGAATCCTGCAGCCCAGGCAGCATTACAGGCGGCAGACAGTGTCCAGGGGGAGGGACAGAAGACAGTTCTGAGGGTCATTGTAGAAAATATGATCTACCCAGTTACAATAGAAGTTCTCTACCAGGTAGGAGGACACTTCTAGCTTAACAATACCATGTCCTTAATGTGGAATTGTCATTATTACAACTACTGAATTATTAATTCATCTATTGATATTGCCAATTTTATTTATTTATTTATTTAAAAAATAATTTCTTAAAAGCTATTGATTGATAAATATTTTGCAACTTGTGAGTTGAATCTAAAAATTTTCTGAAAATCTTCATTTTCATATTATTCCATGACAGACAGTTGATTTCTCCATGTTCCACTTTCCAGATCTTTACAAAATTTGGAACTGTTTTAAAGATCATCACATTTACAAAAAACAGTAAGTAAACATCTACAGTATGCCTGAAGGACAGGGTATCTAATCTGTTGTCAGAGATGGTGGCAGATTTCATAGAAACCTGAAAGAGTTTACATTTTGTCATTGGGACATATATGTTCATATTAAATTGTGAACACTCAGCCACTCCCTTTTATGATTAACAACCAGTACAACCTGGATCTAAAGGTTTATGCAGCCTCTCTGCTAGCTTGTAACCAGCATGTTTTGAGTATGGCAAAAAAGCAAAAGAAGGGAGGAAGTCCAGCTGTTCCCTCTTGTATGTTTGTAGAAAAAAATACAGTGATGTACTGCATGCAGAGGGTTTTGGGGAGCTAACAGGTTTGGCAAATAGCAGCATCATAAACATATGTTTATAGAACAAAAACGTAGATGAGCAAACTGAATCCTGGCAATGCATCAGTGAGTGAGTGAGTGACAGATGATTCTGTCTCCAGCTAATGTGTCCAGTCAATGCCTAGGTCGTCAGGCATGCACTGATTCAATATGCCTATCACTTGGAACAAATGGGTTTCCTGAAACTTTAATGGAAGTGTTGACCTACCATCACAGCTGTTGCTGTAGTGATAAGGTGGCCACCAGAATAATGGCACCAGAATCTGCTGTGTCATTCGATCAAGAGCCCTGACAAAATTGGATAAGTACGAGGCACGAGGCATGCTGAAATATACATTCACTATAATTGCTGTTTTTTTTCCAAAGAGAATTCCCTCCTAGATATTCAAAAGAATAATCACCAGATAAAGCATTGCTAGCTCATGATATCAGACAGTGGGTGTGAGGGTCTTTAACCCACTGAAGTGCTTTTATTTCAAAGAATTATAAATGAAGGAATGAAATGAAATATGAATTTAAATTTACTATACAATAATAGTATGAGTAATAAAAAAGGCCATTCAGAAGAAAGATTCTCAGTATGAAATACTACTGTTTGTATTGAAGTTGCCAGCTGAGGTGAAATCGAAATTGGTCTCTAATCTCATAGGTTTGCTTGCTTGCTTAATTGTTGAAATGTGATAACTCAGATTAATCCCATTTCACATCTGCCTGTTACTTAGTAATGGCCCTGGCAGCATGTAGATATCTAGTCTGTGTATGTGACACATCAACTTGTATAGAACAAACTGCTGTGACCATTATAATGCCATATAATTGCGAACTTAGTGCAGCCAACTGTAACATTAATCAGCTGTGTTCCAATGCAGTGACAGCATGTATTATTGATTTTTGATTTTCAAGAATTAGTGGATTAGAATGTTTCCACCAATTGGCGTATTGTATGCAATAATGCATGCATGCATAAACGTTTATGCATGCATGTATAATGGGCTCCCCTTCGTCATTGCCCATATTCTGGGCATGCTGGTGACACTGGCGCTGGGCCCATGTGTTCAGATCAAGGGAGGCCTTATAGGAAGCTTTTAAGTCAGTTGTTCTTTTGCTTCAGTTCACATTAAAAGAATATCCATTTAAGGCTTAACTGATCATCATGCCGGAGATAAATCCAGATAGAGTAGAGCACTTAGTGGTGCAGCATTACTGTTAACCACAAGGGACAAAAAGGTCTTCAGACTGACAGTCTGTATCATAAAGAATAAAAATAGCACAATTAAGTCATAAATGATTCTTAAATGAAAAATCCTCCAAAACATTTTTAATGATTTTTTATTTTGAAAATTAAACCATTTGCTGACTTTCATTATTACTCCCTTCCCAATTCTCCTTTTCCCCATTTTACTTGTTAGTCTTTGTGACACTTGTTTTTCTCCTTTCAGATTCATTCCAGGCCTTAATACAGATGGCAGATCCAGTAGCTGCACAAGCTGGCAAACTGGTAAGTATATGTGAATCGGGTTCCATTTGCCGATGAACCACATGGTGGTAATAGCCTAATTGAGGCACATAACAACACATGAGCGATGCTTTTTTCAATCAAAACATTGTTACAGTTATCTCCAACAGCACATTCAGGTCTGCCCAACTGCTGCCAGATTATGAGCATTACCGATGATCTGCATGTCTAACAATTTTCAGTTTAACCCACTGATAGTCCGCATAACTGTACATATATATTTTGTGTGGCACATAGTTATGTATAAAGTTTCATGTCTCACAATTTTCAATATGAGAGCTACCTTATTTGAGTTTGTGTCTAGTTTTCACATTGTGGTTAATGATGGAACAAATGCATTGAGACATCATTGACTGTCAAGTTAGACAAAGCCTGCCACAAATTAGTCCTCAAATATTTTGATAGACTAGATTTTTAAGACTGTTGCCCTTATTTGGAAGATATACAGTTACTAAACCTTCAGTATAATTTTTACCCCTCAATCTAGCAGTTGAATATAATGCTGTGTGGTTGTATCTAAGATGCTCTAAAATAAACAAGACACTGTTGGCATTAATTCATCTCAGGTGAAGGACTATTTCTAGACCAAAAGTACACCCAGTCTCATTGCCTGCAGAGCCCTGGAACCTGTTTGTATGTGCCAAAAAACAAAACAAAAAAAATATATTGGTATGATTTAATGAATGTTGTTGGGTTGTGCCAAAAATTGCTGACATGTAAAACCTGTTAAATGTGCAAAAATGGTAATTAGGCAGCCCTTACATTGTCGAGTCTCCACCAACACAATGTCACAATGGTGACATTCAGGATACTTTCATACTGGTATCTGCTAGTACTAACGAAGGACAGATGAGGCCACTGATATCTTGGCCTGAGAGACAGAAATTTGGGTTCACAAATGTAAAGAATTTCTACAGAGTTTGTGATTAACTTCAGTTCCAGCAGAGACTGACAAGGCCTCTGTAGGGTTTAAAGATTTCTAAAAGTGAACCCACTGAGATTGAAGTTTCCCTTTGTGGTGCAGTAAATTGAAACTAATGAGGAAATGAGTGATTTGAGATTTGAACATCTTAACATCTGTGCTCTGGGGTAAATGAAGATGGCATTGAGCTTTATTTGCAGCCAGTCATACAATAAATGGCTCCAATTTTGCAGATCATATGATACTTGCCTCTCTGATTAACCCAACTGCTATGATATTGTGCTATCAGAGTATGAAAGCAAGACACCCGACTCCTATGAATTGCTATCAGATATGTCTATTGTAGTTGTTTAATTTTCAGTTGTCATAGCACTTATGTGCAAAGTGATTGGCAGTGCCGCTAGTCTGGGAGCTACAATAATTTTATCTGATAGAGTTTATTTGAATAACAGCTTATGCTACCAAAATTAAGTGTTTTGTTTTTTGATTATTTTTAATGTTTTTACCTTGGTATTTAAGTTTAAACATCTTTTACAAGAAATTGGAGATAAAAGAAAATATGATGAATGCAGTTTTCAAAGTAGTGTGTACTTAGTCAATTGTAAACCTGACTAGAAAAATTATATGAAATTTTATTTTTTTTCCCTTTAATTAGTCACTTGATGGGCAGAATATCTATACAGGGTGCAACTCTCTGCGCATAGACTTCTCCAAGCTGTCCAGCCTTAATGTCAAGTATAATAATGAAAAGAGCAGAGATTACACCAACCCCAGTCTCCCAACCGGGGATTCCATTGCACACCATCATCCCATGGATCATGGAGCAGCCGCCTTTGCTCTGGGTAGATATGTAGTCTTGTTATGCACTGAACACATTCTTTCTGGTCTAATTATTTTTATGCACTCAATGCACGCTAAAAAGTATGTTTTTTCAGTAACTTGTGTCAAGGTAACACTTCTGTATTTTAGAATTAATTATTTTTTGCAGTAATTTGTTTTATTAGATGAATTGGTTGTTTGGTTTTGTATACATTAACGAAGTAGAACAAGGAAACAATTGAGTTTTTTTGAAGAATTTTGTGTTGGGTGTATCATCATGACACATTTGTTCGCTTTCCCTCTTGCCTTCTTTGGGCAAGTTTCAACATCTGCCTCCATAAAGTCTGGTAGTAGTCTCAAAATGTCAGGCCACATTTTATGATATAAGGGGAACTTACAAGATAGCCTTTTAAGAATATGGATTGCTGACCAACTATGGTCACTTATACATGGCACTGATAATTCTGTTCTTCCTACAATTATCACAGGGTGAACTTCTGTTAATGATTATGCTTTAGGTTAGTTAAGAGCTGCTTTGTTTGTCAGCTGCAGGAGAGACCTCCATTTTCTACATGGATGTTTTGCTAAAATAAAAAGTTTCACCCTGTGGATATTCACTTTGTATTTCAGTCTTTAGCTTTGTGATGTCTGCTGTCTGTCTGTCTGTCAGTACTTGTCTTTGACCTTGCTTCAAGCTGTGTTCGCTTTTATTCCCTATCCTTAACTTTTATTCATATCTGCCATTTTGTTCAAAAAGAAAAAGAAAGGGGTGGGGTGGGGAAAAGGAAAATATGTCATGCATTCTGAAATTTAGGGAATTTCAAGCTAAATTTATTGAGATGAAAGGGTGACCTGTATTAATTGGACAGTCAAAATCTAAAAAAAAAAAAAAAAAAAACCTGTGACTGAACGGAGGCACTCCACTCTTGTCTAAATCTGTGACCTGTTCTGTCACTCATTTTCTGTTCCTCCTCCTCCGCCACTGTGATTGACCAATAGCATGACATATCTCATCTCATATGTGTCACAAGGTACCCCAAGTGTTCTGGCATCACCATTTGCGACAGCTGTACCTGGTTTCGGAGCCACTCAACTAACAGCGTACGGTGCCGCTCACCCTGCGGGAGGTACGCAGCTTGATGGTCTATACCACACTAACCCATTTAGTAAGCTTTTGATTTGTTGATGCACTTTTATTTGATTCACTTATTAAGTTTTTTTTTCTTAAATGTTGTGGGAGGCAGCAAGATCTGATGTACAAAGATGTGTAAATAGAAAACACTTTTTGGAATAACTTGATGTAAAACCTAAAATATCAGACATGAGCTTTTTCCACATTTTTAAATTCAATTCTGATGGTTCCGGAGATTCATCAAGATCTTCCATGATAAATGTTCAGAATTTTTTTTTCTTTTTGAAACCTAGGCTCATGTCTGATATATGCATGTGTCATTTGTGGAAATAAATGGACACAATACCATATTTTATCATTAATTTATTGTATTACTTGGTAATTGATGTAAACTTTTTGGGTTACAGACCAATTTAAAATTATTAGAGGAGTTTGAAAACATTGAATATTGGTTTTTCAGCAGACATTTAAACAACAAAACCCAAAACAGATACTCAAACTTAAACTTTTGCATTTTGGTTCATGAGCGAGTCAAGCATTTATTAGACTCCCTCAAGTTCACGTTACTTGAAAAACTGAAAGTGAGAAACTCATACAAAACTCATTATATTGAGACATGATCCAGATCTTTCTGCTTCCACTTTTTGATTTGCATGATATATTATGTTGTGATTTGAGAATCATCATCATTGGGCTTTGATTTGGGGTTTGGGGAAAACTCTTATCAATCTATTTGTAGCTTTGCATGGTGTATAGAAAAAAAACTTACATCTCTCTTTAGAAAAAAAAATTATGGGGTGATGCATGCAGTTTCAGGAAGATAGATGCATTCAGCTCTGTTCATAGTTTGTTTTACACACTTGACTTATTTTCACAGTGTATATAACTTATTTGTTTGCATTAGTTTTTGGGGATAGAGAGTGATTTTAGAAATTAAAAGAAAATAAAAATTTGCATGATTATCCTTTGCTACCACCATGCTTTAATACATTTTGTTATATTGTAGTCAATCATACATCATGTTTTAGTTATTTTAATTATAATCATGTTGTGGTTAGTTAGTTTTTTTACTCCCAAAAAGATCAGATGTGTATTTGTCAAAATGTCAAGAACAAAATGGCGGTTTGAAGAAAAAATTATGTGCAAAAAGTTTTCAAAGAAATTAAGGTGCATGTCCCACGAGTAGGGAGCACCATGCCAGATTTTGATATGATTTCTTGAACAGTATTTGTCTTGAGGATAGGGTATGGTATTGTTTGCATGTGCTGTTTAGTTTCCCATGCTTATTTGTGCTATTTCTTTTTTTTTTTTTTTTTTTTTTTTGTCCGTACTGTAGCAGCACAAATGAGGGGATTGCCAGGTAAGTGTTCATTACCCTTAACCCTGCCTGTGTGTGTTTGTCAGCTTTAAATGTAAGATGAAAAAGAACACTAGTAAGAACAGACCAAGAGGGATGAGAGGATGTAGAAACCCAAGCTGAACTTCACAAAGAATCTTTGGTCAGTGGAACAATATCTGTCCAGGTTGTTTTACAAAAAAAAAAATCACTTCTGTGTTTTATCACATTTTTTAAGTTGTACTCTCAATCTTGAAAGCAAAATATAATAGACTAGACACTGAATCATGCTCACAATAGTGGCTTTGTAGGGCTGCTGCGTTTTAATTAGCTAATCGGTGGTGAAACTGTCTGAGACAGAAAGCATGTAGTAGACTTCATGTTTTTATCAGCAAATTTTAGTCCACTGACTAAAGTTTTTTATGTGTGTGTGAAACAGGACTATGCTGTTGTACCTATTTCAGAATTGAGTCTGTTTTGTTACTTTACTGAGTGAATATCTGGCCCATGTGATGTTGATACATATCTGCACAATATGGGGCATGGGGTTGCACTTGGAAAATAGCATAGGCATCATGTGTTTTGATAGATAATTACATACATACTCATATTTGAGTTATTTCTGTTAAGCAGTGTTTTCAGTTGGAACTAAATAAAAGAAAGTTAGAAACTGAAGCCATCATTTGTGGTTGAAAAAGAATAGCATAAGTAGATTGATATACCGATGCCACTTCGAGGAGTGGAGGTTACATCTGTGCTGCCCTCTACAGTCTAGTCATGTAGTGTAAGGGTTGTGTTTTACATATGCAAACTGGCATTTTCTTGCAGCTGGTGGAGCTGGTGGTGGGTCACCTCTGGCGGGGTTCCCTGGTATGCAGCCATCTCCTGGAGCAACAAGTATGGGTCTGGCAGGCTTACAGTTGGGCGGGATGACCACGGGACCTGTGGTCCTGGTATCCAATCTGAGTGAGGAGGTCAGTACAACAAGCATGCACTTATTGTGTTCTTATTTATGTACTGGTTATGCTGCTATCTCTGATATATTGAGTGATAATTCATCATGAAATGGCTTTTGGGTTTCATAGCCCATGCCACTATGGCTTTTGTTAATTATTATTTTCAAAGATCAGGAAAGAAGAATAAGAGGCACAGAAGCTGCATGTTCTACCACCAGCTTTTGATGGTATGGATTGGAGATATGCAACATGTGAAACCATCAATATTTGAATTTGTGATCTGCTTGGTAAAGTGATTTGCCAATCCACATCAAAACTGCTTTTCACCTATTAAGATAATGCATGTCGCTGTGTACATACTCACATATTTAAAAATGTCCTTGACATATGATTGGCCCAAATTTGCATGCTGTATTAATGTGTCCAGAGTTGAAAGATTGTAGTATTTATGATTATCCTTTTTATTGCACAGCATAACCAAATTAAAACAGATGGAACCTAAACAAATAAAAAGTTAAAGTAATTGGTTTAAAATAAAACCTTTTGGTGAACATAAAGGACAATAAATTGCCACGAAAAAGTTTATGTTTTCAGTACAATTCTTGTAATGATAGTTATATACAGAATAAAAAGGAAAATGCGCTAAATTTTGTAGTTTCCACGTGGTTTACATGTTACAGATTTATTTGCCTCTTCAGTATTATTCCACAGTAATGGTTTTTGATGAAGCAATGTTGTGCATGACTCATTTTATACATTATTGAATGTTTAAATGTAGGCAACTCTACTAGACTGGATATTTTTCACTTTAATGACATTGGTTGAGATTCCTCAGTACAGTGTATGGTGTATTCTGTCATCTGCCTTATGACTTTAACTTAACTGGTCTCACTTAAACTATATGTTTTTCTCTTGGCTCAATCTCTGTATCTTGATTGGGTTTTCTCCCCTTTGCTCTCCTCAAGTTAAAGCAAATTCAAAGTCTTAATCAAATTTACCCTAAGGATGGGATGAGCTTCTCATCTCCCCCAAATCAGTTTTTGTGTTTGGTTTCCTTTGCCCATTGTGAAACCTTATACAAGCTGTCAAAATTGATTGGTGATATTCACTGAAGCAGCAATGCCTGCCTTTTGTCGTTACTTTTGAGCTAGTGCGGCAATAGCATAAGTTAGAAGCACGATTTCTTAATCCCTTAGAGCACCATACTGCAAATAGTCACTGGAGCGATGGCTTCCACATGAATGTTTTTATTGGCTGGGGATTATTTCTTGCTTTGAGATAAAGACTCCTTGATAACAATTTTATAATAGTGGTCATTTCAAAAGATGTGTTGAAAAAGGTTTTATTTGTGCATAGTTTGGGTGGATAAAAGTAAAATAGACAAAGCCTTTTTTTTTGGTCTGGAGGGGAGCATCTCATAATTGCATGATGTAGCAAACCCATGTTGTGTGGAAGCCGAAATTGATTGTGCAAAGTGGTTAGGTTGCCATTTGAAATACTGAGATTTTTAAACTACCTCAACTGCTAAATTACTGGTACCTAATCACTCTGCTTTCCACAATTATACCAGAAGGCTTAGATTGTGACGATCTTTTTTCCTCCTGGGGAGAAGAGATAGAGATGCGTCATATTGTTGTGCATGTAACCACCTTGAAGTTTCTTTTGGTTTTGTTGGCACTTTTTGAAATTAGAAATGTTGTCATGGACTGTTGGGTTGGTGTTAGTCAGTTCTGTCTGACATAATTTCTTATCTAAATACATTTCCTTTTTCTTCCTGTTTTAGGATTTTGTTGTTTCCTTGAAGAAGATCTTTATTGCTTTTATATTACAGTTTTATTATTAATGTGTATTTTGGTGTTTTAGTTAAATTGGTTTGAGTGGGGGCATGTTTGCAAGATCTCATGTTATTTATTACACTCTAAGCATGCTTGCTTTATTTTATTTGTGATTAATAATCTACCAATCAAGAGGGGCTTTCATTGATTTTAAAGTACTCATCACGTTCTTTGAAATTTATTGATGATGTCTGCATGTTCTTATGTTTTTTCTCTTTTGCATGGTGATTTTTTATGAATCTGATTATAATTATCTTTCGTCAGTGATTATATTATTAATATAACTAATAAACATCCACACTGAAGCTAATTAGTAGTTTTCACTGCATTGCTCAAAGGCATTGGCTGGAGCAACAAAGCCAGAGCTTCAGGTGAATTGAACAAAAAATCCAAATCTTTTCATCAATTTTCAATTTGCCTAATTGATCATCATCACATTTCCAGATAATTAGTTTCGTGATTGATACACACATATATATTTATGAATATATACATATATTCCTGTTTTCTTTTTCCCCATCCCATTATCATCTACTGCTGCTGGTGTTTCCAATTGTGGACTCTCTCTACGTTGCTCGGAACTGATCTTCCTCTTCGCTCTGCTAAACAAATTCCGTTCTGATACTTCAACTATAGATGGTTACGCCAGATGCTCTGTTTACCCTATTTGGTATGTGTGTAAGCACTTGTTTATTTTTCAATTTTTTCTTGTTTGTAGATGTAGAATTATTATTTTATTTTGAATGTAAACAGTTAGGTGTGTGTGTGCGCGTGTGCGTGCATTGTTTGGTATTGTATACAATTATTATCAATCATTAATTTTTAAGTCCGCATGATATTTTTTATTCTTAAAGCTTTGACTAGAGTAGAAATTGGAGAAGTTCACAAGTAGGCAGTTATACATATTGCATGAGTTCACTCTTGATCTTTTAAGCTTTTAATCTTTTCACCAAGATTCATAGAGCTTTTCAAGTACAAATGTCTCTGTAGAAATAACATTTGGTTTTCACTTTTGTAACTTGGGCTTTGAAAGTCTGAAACCTACACACATTCATTTGATAATGTTTCATTTTATGTCAAGAGCGTGGAAGTCTTTGAGTTGTTGTAACTGTTGTCAGCATTATTAGCAGTATGTTTAATTTGTGTGTAGTTTAGAACACGTTGCAATTAAAGTAAAGCAGTTGGAATTTCCCTACACCTGATTTTTACTTTTTGATTACCTGAGGGATTTTAGATTACAAAAAAACAACTAAGATGATAAAGCTCCTCCTGTTGTTCCACAATGGAATCATTATGTTTGAAATGTAAACCTACACTTGGAAATTTTGGTGGTGATGTAAAAAAAAAAAAAAAAAAAGTGTCCAGTTGATTTTTTATACATTTGACAAACTCTTTCAAAATCAGACATATCAGGTTTTGATGCCTCATAGCTGCTTGACTTTAGTTAATTGTGTTGTTATAACAAGTGTGATTGAACTTATGGCCTCTTACAAGAAGTTGACAGTCCATTCTCATTGCTTCTGTTTAGGGGTATACGGTGATGTACACCGTGTGAAGATCCTATTCAACAAGAAAGACAATGCACTCATTCAGTTCGCTGAACCAAAACAGGCAGCCTTAGGTAAGATAGTCTTGCAAATTTTAAATTTGAGCCTCAAAGCCCTGAATGAGGTCATTTATAACAAATTCTTATCGAAGTTTAGTTATTAATAGTTCCTGACACTATGCTATGCATTTCAAATAAAAGAAAACAAAAAGAAAGATATTTTGTTCATTAAGAAGTGAGGTGTCATGTTGAATTTTTGATGCAGGATGAGCTATTGTTCATTTCAGCAATTCAATACTTGGACAAGGTGAAGGTTTGGGACAAGCAGATCCGGGTGGCTCCATCCAAACATCCAGTTGTGCAGATGCCTAAAGATGGACAAACAGTGAGTTGTTGTCTTGTCAATGTGACATTACTTTTAACTTAACATTGCAGAAGTTATCTGTTCTGAACTTTTTGCACCCAGTGATATAAGTTACCCTAGTACAACAAGATTGCTATATTAATTCAAGTAGATTTGAATTATAAATTTTTCTCATTATTAGGAATGGCAACTTTGTTTGATCATACAAATGTCACACTTGTACAGTCACAAGTTATCTGAGCACAATTTGCATTATTATAATACATGCTCTCTTACAGAGGGAAAGAATATTTCAGTGAGGTAACTGTTTTTCAGGATGGTGGTCAACTGACAAAAGATTACACAAACTCTCCATTGCACAGATTCAAGAAGAAAGGATCCAAGAATTACCAGAATATCTATCCTCCCTCTGCCACTCTCCATCTGTCCAACATTCCGTAAGTAGCTCACCAACTCATTGATAAAAAGGTACTTTTTGCCATTTGTTACTTGATCTTACCCATGATTTATCTGAGGGAACATACTCTTATGCAAATGCATTGGTAATTTAAAATGTCTTGTCAAAAATGGACTTATGATGATGTGTAGTGTAATTATGGGCACAACAATATCATACAAGCCTGGAAGGTGCACATTTCTGCTCTGTACTACAGAGATGGTTCCACATTTTACAGTGCCTTTGGTAATTTTTTAAAATTCCAGACCCACTGCCACAGAAGAAGAGCTGAAAGAAGCTTTTGGGAAACATGGCGTAGTGAAAAATTTTAAATTTTTCCCGTATGTATGAAAATCAGTGTTTTTATTTTGTTGTAATTTATAAAATTGGCAACAGCATTTGTTTAAATTTTGAGATTTAACATTGTGATTTGGAGTTTTTAACTGACCGACATGAGTATCATATTACATTGTGAAATGTAAGTCCAATTTTCTGGTAAATTTCAGCAAAGACAGAAAGATGGCTTTGATTGAAATGTCCCAAGTTGAGGAGGCAGTCTTAGGGTTGATGGTGAGTTTTCTTATGTAAAAATTCCTAGTGTTTGAAAATAAGGTTCTACTAATATGATAAATGAAAGTTGATATTGGCACATGAATAGTGTATAATTTACCTGTGTGTAATTAATTTCAGGGCATGCACAACTACCAGCTGAGTGACTCTAGTCACCTACGAGTCTCCTTCTCCAAGTCAACCATTTGATCTCTGGGAAGTACTCTCGCATTATAGCAGTGGAACCAAGGGAACAAATTCTTTAAGGGACTTCAGTTTAAATTTATATATATATATATATATTAAAGAGAAGTATATGATATTGTATACAAAATAAACAATGCCTACAGAGAGTAGGCTCTCTACCAGGATGCATCTTATATTTGTCTTGAGAAAAGAAAAAAACCAAGACTTATTTAATTGGATGCAGAACTTATAACAGCCTCAACTTTTCACAGCTATTTTCTTTGAAGTGCAATCTGTATTGTATTGTATTGTAATGTATAGCTGTGATTGTTTGCATTTACACAAGGTTAAGCTGTTCTCAGAGCACTGTAACTTACATTGGATTTAATCAGATGGGAAATATGGGTGTTCTCCCAAAACTGGATGGTCTCTCTGAGACCCAACTGAGATGGGACAGGACAGGCTCATCAAGGTTATCTTTTTACACTTAAAGAAATATATTTGGCAATAGATTATTTTGTGTACTAAGATATCAAATTATAACAGTGGCTAAGGTATTGTTTTTGAGATGGGGTGGGGAAGGCTGTTACTGCATATATAGCTGTGGCAAGTTGAGCCTCTATGATGAAGTACTTTGTAATATTATCAGGTGAGAAATTATTTTCCTAGCTTTTTATAATCTAGTTAATCCTATGGTAAAATAGTACCAAAAGAATTTGTGCAAGTAGTATATAGATACAAGGTATATGTAGCCTTTTATAATTCCTATTTTTGCATTTTTGGGTGTTTAATTCTTGTTATTACAATACTATTATTATGATGTATACTGGGGCAGGTTGGGAGGTCAGAGTTTCAGCAGCAGGGAGGGTATATGTATCATATATTTTTGCATTTGAAGTAACTGTTATTTGGTAAGGTAACCTAACTCAAGTGTTTTATTAGTAACCAGATTGGTGTAAAAGTCTAGCTAAAGGTCAACCAAGCTCAGTCGTGTATACCACATGGGTATGTGGGGATGTTTGTCTTGCAGACGGTTCTCTAGGGAAGTGGGAGACTGGGTATGACAACAAAAGGCAGACTACAGATTCAGATGCTTTACGTTTAATGTTGGAATTAAGATTGACCATTGATGATACCCCCTTCCTTGCGCCTTGAACCAAATGGACAGCACAAGGTTGATTGGCTTCAGACAATCAAAGCTGATATCTCGGTGGTTAGATTCAAGTCCTTTGGGGTCTGCATCAGCCAATCCTGATTCCCGGTGTAATTCTTTCAAGGTTCTGAGACAAGTATCATTGAATTACTCGTTTCTATGGCATTCCAATTTTTGTAGCGTTTGGCTCTAGCTACTTTTATATTATATAAACCTATATCTAGATGGAGGGTGATCTGTTGTAATATTAGTGAACCCAAGAGGTTATTTCTGACTCTCTGCACAAGTTTTGAACTTTGAACTCTAATGTCTCAGGAAGGAGCGAATCCTGACCCATTTCCAGCAGAGGCGCTGTAAATAATATGTATTTTTCTTGATATTAATGTATCTTGTAGATTTTTTTTTCTCATTTAATGGTTCCAATATGTTTATTCAGCACAAAGCTTTACCAGGGTTGGGGGTGCCTTGATCAGTGATGTACTTTTCGACTGTCTGCAGTCCACTAGTGCTGGTTATGATAGAGTTGGCATGTGTTCCAAATTCTCAAACCATCAACAGTCATTCCTTAAAGATTACTTTCAGTTATTATTGGAACTTCTTGAGAATTCTGTTGAAGGACCATTTTGGCTTTTGTTTGACCATGTTTGAAGTAAATTTCCAATGAATCATCACAAATTAAGTGACCTTGTTAGCAGAACAGCACATGGTAGACTGCCCTCTTTCCACCAAATTTCGGCCTACAGTGGAATTTTAGAGGACACAGACGATATGTACAATAGCTGATGACTTTTTCAGTGTAGAGCACTTAAGCGTTTAGTTGTGTAGGTGTCAGATTTGCAGAGGTCATGACCCCATCTGACCTCTAATGGTCATATTAACATAAAAGCATGCTTGAAACTTCTGCATTTAAATTGTTTGGGAGGCTATTTTAGTACAATTTGATTTTAGAATTTTTATTCAAAATCCAAATAGGCCTTTTAACATTTTGAAAAAGGGATCACATTTTCCCTTGTTTAATGTTTTTTTGCCTGGTTGGATTGTAATGTTTTTGGTTTCATGATCTCTGAAAAATCCTACACACCTTCCTAAGGTTGCATTTTCTCAATTTTGTATATAAGAATACTTGAAGTGATGAACAATTTTTCAGCAGCATTTTCTTACTGGCCCTAGCTGATATTATAATTATCTCATGTTAATGTAATCCTATAAAAGTTCTCTAAAAATGCCCTATTTTGTGATTGCCCTCCAGGCCCAAGGAAAAGTCAAGTCCATTTTTCTTTCACATTCTTAGTTTTACACCAAAAGTGTATGTGTTGACATGTGATTCTGTTTTGAGTACAATCATATTTCAGGGGAAAAAACTTAGAAGTTTAGCGATGCAATTACTTAAACCCCCTATTTGTGATTACTGGTATTACACCAAAGACTGGAATGCAAGGTATTTATTGGAAGATACTCATATTTGAAGGGGGTGTGGTAGCTCGTTTCCCATTGGTCCATTGCTAGACATAATGTTACCCATCTTTAGATTGGATACTGGAATTGTGTATCTGTTAGGGAGATGAGGTGTAGCAAAAGACAGCAAGAGGGCCCACATGTGCCTCAAAAACAAGGGAACAATTTCACACACAAAAGTTTTTGTAGCTTTTTTTATCAACATTTTTCTCAATGTTTTATTTATTGAGAAATTATCAAAGCTGTTTTACTCCTTTTTTTGAGGAGCTCAGTTTTGAGATGCAGAGCTAAATTGTTAAGACAGGCGACACTCAAGTATTTGAAGTTATATATATATACATATTAAATGTGATATCCCAACAAAGACCAGAGAGATAATCATTTTGCGAAGTTTTTTTGTAATAAAAAACATTGAAATTGGCTTTTTTGAGATTTGTCAATTTGAGTTGAAAGTGGAGTATAGCAGCTGTCTTCCTCTGTTTTCTCAAATAACTTTTCAATTCTCTGTTCCTTATGGCTTTGTAAAACTTCCTTTATAATTTTCAAGCTGTCAACTTTCTAGGACATGTGAGAGAAAACTGACCACTGTGCGGGCCTGTAGTGATCAAAATAACAATTGATCGCAGTTTGGGGCTGGTTAGACTAGGATTTTGTATATAGTATTGTCTATACTGTACTACTATCTATCTATTCATATTCAGACATTAGTAGTGTGAAATTTAGATGGGTATTATCTGGATTCTGAGTGTTGCTTGAACTTGCTGTTGTTGGACTTCTGCCAAAAACTTACCATGGAAAAAGTTAATAACTAAAAAAAAAAGGGGGGTGGGGGGTCATTATTGATTATTGAGACTGCAACCTTTCATAACAAGACCAAAAGGTGGGGAATCCTCTTTCTTGTTTTCAAGGTTTGTTTGTGGCAGGAGTCTGTAACTACATCCTCTTTGATTTTCAATTTTCAAATCTTAGCACCTGACAGTAGTAACCACAGCTGCACATTTTATCTTCATTTATTTTATATTTACTCTCAAACTATCAGTCTGTAGTTAATCATCCTCAGTCTTTGTTTTCGTTTATACTATGCTGCTACTAATATAACCAGAAGAGCTGAGTGTATGTTGTCATTTATATCGCTATTAAACTTATTGTGTCATACTGTCGTTTGATTCTTCACTGTCTTCTCCTTTGCTTTTTTGGCTAAAATAACTTGATTCCTTGCTGTTGCTTTGTTAATCCTCCTGCTAAATTTAGTGGTGTTTTACATCACTGAAATCAGTTCAGAACACCTGAATTAAACGAAAAGGAGAGAAATGACACTGATCAACAATGGAGAAGTGAATGACCAGGGCTGTAGATACAAGTATATAATACGTTGTGGTCAGTTTGAACCTGTGCAGGAGAAAAATCTTTAATTTCCATTTTAATTTTTTAAGTTTTACTGTTACGCTAACCTGGAATTTAACTGACCTAAGTGGGTGAAGTAACATCAATGAATCTAATAATTGCCGCGATATGGTATGCAGGTTTGGTCTCCAGTGTAACACATGCAATTTTCTGTCACCGGATAATTAGCATTGGCAACACACATCAAAAAGGCAAAAAATTGTCTAAAACATAGTTTCTTTTTTATTAAGCTCAGTATGCATGGTTGACAGATGAAGAAGAATATAAAATAAATGCATTAAAAAAAACTTAAAATTTGCATTAAAATATTTTCTTAACGTCTGAGGAAATTTTTCAATTTAAATTTCCTGTATATGTAAAATGACTAGTATCAGTTGACCTATTGATGTTTTATCTGTTGTATATAAAAAGTGCAATCCATTTACTAAACAAAAAACTAATTTCATTAATGTAACTAGTTATTATATACAAATACCATTGAGATTTTACAACAGAATAATTAAATAAAAAATAGACTGATAATAGTATGCTAAAGCTAAATAAAAAGGTAGCAATCAAGTGCTTTGTTGGAAGACCATCTCCCCTTCGAAAAAAAAAAAAAAAAAGCCTGGATTTAAAATAAATATTTAATATTTATTGTGGAACAAAACAATTGATCAGATTAAGGTCTGGAGATGCCTAAAAGCCCTGGTCACAACAGGCTGAACGGGCTTTTACATGGCAAAATTTTGCACAGAATCTTATGTGCCACGCGAGTTCTTGTGAAATTTCGAGTTTGCAGACAGCCAGTAAACAAGTACAGAGGATATAGGACATGTCCAAAGAACTCTGAGTAATCTGCAAACATCGAGGCCTCGAGTGTAATGCATGACAATGAAGAAGCAAGTGTCCTTAGTGTGTTGAGTACAGTGCACGCCATCACAACTTACAAACAAAACCCAACGCATGGCTTTTTATATGACTTAAAACCTATTGCATTGTAATTTGTACTAGCACCAAGTAAACATATCTGACTGTGACAAAATGGTGTAGTATTAATCTGCATCATGGGCAGGACAGGCAGTTTGTTTACATTGAATCTCTTTGAAGAAATCGATGTGCTGAAACTTGAGCACCTGTAACAAAGAACTGAAGATCATACACCAAGTTTAAACAAAATATATTTAATATAATTGCATTACAAATTCTAAAAAGATAATGTAAAGTAAACATTTGATTACTTCAAATAAAATGTGACCACTTATCATACAGAAAAACAACAAAAATGTAAAGTCTCTCTCTCTCTCTCTCACACACACACACAAAGTTCATTGATATATATCAAATGCAAAATGCAACCCAATCAACTGCAGACGTCCATTCAGTCAATGCAATCATTTACATAATTAATCTAAGTGCCCACCTCATTTCCCCATGAATACCAGCCTGGTTGCAAATTTCTGGCAAACATTTCAAGGCATGTGCCATCTTTTGGAACAAACTTCTTCAGAATGTCTATAAGGATACACATTAGAAAATTATTTGAATAATTAATATCAGTGTATGAAATTCAAGGAAATTACTAGCCAGACCGCCGGGCAGGTAACTCTGAAAAGTTACCAGCCCGGCCATGTAGTTACCTGCCCTAGTTATGATAACCCCTAGAGTTAAGAGAGGTATGCTGAGGGGGTCTAGAATGCATTCTTGGGAGAGTAATTTGGAAATGAAAGGGCAATATCATGCCTTATGCATGGAAATTTAGAAATTGATTGGAATTTCTACTGAATGGTACCTTGTCAGTGTTGGATTTAGAGGGGGGTCAGGGGGGTCCTGACGCCCCCTTTTAATTTCTGTAAAAAAAAAACCTCTTGAAATAAGACTTTCACTAGTTGAATCATAGTTCTAAACCATAGCAAATGGCATCATTCACCATCTAAAATACCAAAAATTTTCAGGGCCCTCTAGTGGGCGGGGGAGGGCGGGGATAGTCAATTCAGTTTATGTTCACCTTGCAGGCTGTCTCATTTCTTCTTCAATAATTTATTCATAACTTTTATTCCGATTTCATGATATCATTTGATCATAATTTTTGCTTTTCTGTATAGCAACATGCATGACCAAATATATTATATTGTTGTCAAATAAATCGATCTCTGTGCTGACAATAAAGAAGAAAGAATTCAGCACGTAGGGTCCCTTTGAATATCGCTTTTTAAGCTTTAAAAAGCGGTCGGGAACGGTCCTGCACGCTAATGGCCCATAGACAGTCCTGCAGGGCCCCGTATCTCGAAAGCATTGCTTATTGATAATAGCTATATATTATATGGGGCGAGTATGGGCGAGTAATTGGATCGAGATGCTTGCGCTCGGTCGCAATGCGTGATACTTTCGAGTTATGGTTTTACAAAAAATGTTGCCGCTCGACTAATTGCAAATCGAAGTCACCTTTCCATGGGTCCCAATTTGTTCTCTTTCGTTTGGTTCTGTCGTAATCTTTGTTATTTTTATTTCTTTCCTCAATTGTTTTTCTTTTGTGAACTTCACTATCGGACTTGATAGAATCTTTTCATTTTTTGACAGCCCAAGATGAAAGCACGTGGGAAAAGAACTACATCTGTTTGGCGTAAACTCGTAGGTTCACTCATAATTTTGGGATTCAAATTTTTTGTAAAATTCTCCTTTAATTTGCCCCCGTTGCCTTTATTACTGTTGATTATAAGGACTTCATGTACCTATAAGTCTATTTAATCAATATTATAACTTTTTATACTTTCACATTTTTATTACTCTCAACCTACAAATTGCTACTCGCGGTATCTCCTCTACACAAAACAATGACGTAAGGTTATCTGCTGTCTGCTGTGCACTGAAGCTGGTTAAGAACAATGTGCCTCGTTTCAAATTGTCTTTCAACTTCATATCACACAGACGGAACTTCGAAAACGAGGCCACTGGGAGGGAGACTGTTGGTTACATTTCGATACGAGCGTTCGATTGCAAGCTATGGTTAGTTCTTTGCTTCTATGAAAGTGGGTGAAAACAGTGAGTTTATTTGATATTTTGCTGAAATGGCTTGTGAACATAGACAAAACTAGAGGATCAGAGAGGCGATACCGCCTCCGAATATTGTACCACCAGCTGGAGCAAGCGCATTCATATAGACCCCCACATATACAAAATAAGGAACACAGCCACCAGTCTTGTGCTTGACAAGCTGTAAAAATGCAATCAACAAGAATTTTCAAAATATGCAAAAAATATATATGTTACTAAAAATGGTACAATCAAAGTTAAGTTCATCGCAAGGTAGGTCAAAGGTCAATTCCAAGGTCACAGTAAATTGCCAGTATATGACTTCCTATTCAACTTCAATAGTAACTATGGGCCTATCTCTGCCAGGTTTGGAGTTAAAAGAGAAAGAAATTAGCAGAGTTCAGTTCATGATAATAAGTAGGTCAAAGGTCAATTTCAAGGTCACACTTAGATTGCCAGTATATGACTTCCTATTCACGTTCAATAGTAACTATGGACCTATCTCTGCCAGTTTTGGAGATAAAGGGGAAGCAAACTATGCAAAGTTCAGTTCATGGTGAAAAGTAGGTCAAAGGTCAATTTTAAGGTCACTTTAAGATTGCCAGTATATGACTTCCTATTCAACTTCAATAGAGACTATGGACCTATCTCTGCCAGTTTTGGAGATAAAAGGGAATCAAAATTTGCAAAGTTCAGTTCATGGTGAAAAGTAGGTCAAAGGTCAATTTTAAGGTCACATGTAGATTGCCAGTATATGACTTCCTGTTCAAGTTCAATAGAGACTATGGACCTATCTCTGCCAGTTTTGGAGATAAAAGGGAAGCAAAATTTGCAAAGTTCAGTTCATGGTGAAAAGTAGGTCAAAGGTCAATTTTAAGGTCACATTTAGATTGCCAGTATATGTCTTCCTATTCAACTTCAATAGTAACTATGGACCTATCTCTGCCAGTTTTGGAGATAAAAGGGAAGCAAAATTTGCAAAGTTCAGTTCTTGGTGAAAAGAAGGTCAAAGGTCAATTTTAAGGTCACATTTGGATTGCCAGTATATGACTTCCTATTCAACTTCAATAGTAACTATGGACCTATCTCTGCCAGTTTTGGAGATAAAAGGGAATCAAAATTTGCAAAATTCAGTTCATGGTGTAAAGTAGGTCAAAGGTCAATTTTAAGGTCACATTTAGATTGCCAGTATATGACTTCCTATTCAACTTCAATAGTAACTATGGACCTATCTCTGCCAGTTTTGGAGATAAAAGGGAAGCAAAATTTGCAAAGTTCAGTTCATGGTGAAAAGTAGGTCAAAGGTCAATTTTAAGGTCACATTTAGATTGCCAGTATATGACTTCCTATTCAACTTCAATAGTAACTATGGACCTATCTCTGCCAGTTTTGGAGATAAAAGGGAAGCAAAATTTGCAAAGTTCAGTTCATGGTGAAAAGTAGGTCAAAGGTCAATTTTAAGGTCACATTTAGATTGCCAGTATATGACTTCCTATTCAACTTCAATAGTAACTATGGACCTATCTCTGCAAGTTTTGGAGATAAATGGGAAGCAAAATTTGCAAAGTTCAGTTCATGGTGAAAAGTAGGTCAAAGGTCAATTTTAAGGTCACATTTAGATTGCCAGTATATGACTTCCTATTCAAGTTCAATAGTAACTATGGACCTATCTCTGCCAGTTTTGGAGATATAAGTTACCATAATGTGCCATAAATGTCCTACAAAAAAAATTAATTAAAATAAAGAAAAGGTCATTTTGGTCAAAATTCTTGAAATGGGAGGTGCTCTGAAGTTCCAGATGTTCAAATTTGTTGAAATAATGTCATTTTTGACCACAAGTTGTCTGCTTTGCCAAGCCTTATGTTTTATTTTTCCGGAGTTCAAAATTTATTATCCATTACCGTACTGCACATTTTGCTTTCACCACCAATATGTACTTTTTGATACAGCGTATCTCGAAAACCGTATGGAATACAAAAAAACGGAGACCACCTCCAGTGTTGGGCTTTACATGCTCTACTAAATGCAAAAAAGAATGGGTGTCTAGCATTAACGGTTCCCGAATTAGAGACAGTTTTCAGTTTCGATATCTTATGGCCGCTACTCCCGTGAAAATGCACCGATTGACCCCAAATTCACGGAGATGAAAGATGACCTGAAGGGTAACACTTTCCATTAATATTATTAGTTAAGTCTGTGTGGTGTCTGAATAAGACCGCAAATAATTTTTTTTTCGGCAAAAATTTTGTTTTTTTGAAAATTTTGGCCCGTTTGACCTTAAAATAAAGGTCAAAGGTCAAATCCAAGGGCATATTTGAAATCTACACATATGACTTTTGGAAAGCTGTCTGTAGAAATTTTTCCCATAATTCCTTCTGTAGGGGAGATAATTAGCATTTAATTTTGCCATTTTTGGACAAGGGTGCATTGCAATGAGTGCCACACCTAGACCCCAATACCGACAAAGCCCAAATTTTACGTGGAACGAGTTGAGATTATAGGTGACCTAAATCCAAGAGATGGGTATGGAGGCCCTTACCGTCTAGGAGGAGAAGCGGTAACGGTGACTTGGCGGCGGAGCCGCAGGAGCCGCAGGAGCCGGCGGAACATACGGGTCGGGACTAAAACCATGTGTACCGCCAGCGCCTACGCTGGTGGTACAATAAAAGGTGAAAATAGGCTGTAAAAATAGCCAGCCCGTCGGGCGGGTAATTTGCAAATCTTACCTGCCCGGCCTGAAAGTTACCAGCCTCGGGCTGGCGGGCAGGCGGCCATTTCATACACTGTTAATATGTCGCAAAATTTCCCATATGACACACTCCAAACAAACACCTAAAATGGTTTGTGATAGGTCTATTACAAATGATCTCTAGTCTACTGTTAGGTAACATCAGCCTGCATACTTATCAGTAAGTCATTTTTAACATTATAACACAACTTCCTTTGTTGTTTTTTAAGTATAATTAATTAAAAGAAAAAAAAACTACCTCCTAATGGTGGCTTCCGTGAATGATTACTGCAAGGAATGCTGACAATCACCCTGGGTTTTTTCGGGAAATTACTGGAGTTGTTGACTGGTATGCCTACAGGGTAATATCGTCCTATTATCAATTTCTCAAATGGTTTCTTGTGTGGTGAATTCAGTGGGTAAATAGGATCACCTGAGCGAGTCACCTGCAGAAAATGACTTTTAGATATTATATGTTCATAATATGGAGGTACCATTAAAATTTAACAACCCGAGACCTTGGCCTGTATTCCAAAAGCTCAGATTTTTACTTCACCCAAACTAAATGCGAGTAACAGAAAAATTGGCTATCATATTACACTAAAAAAAATTTTCCAGAAAAATGATGTTAACTGAGAAATCATTATGCAACCTTGTAACAGAATTTGGTAAATCAGTTGGTTATGAAGTCAAAAGTATCTTTTAATAACATACAGGTACTTGCCTTCAACCAATACCATTCTGTCAGGTATCTGACTGACCACTTTGGAAAGATCTTCTCAATGAGGTGATTTTTAAGGCCTTCCTTGTTTGTTATCCACACAACCACTAAACAACCAGGAGACATCAGGGTCCGCAAAGGCTTGTGAAGGTTAGCAATGTCACGCCAGGACAATAAGTCATAGCTGATGATTAAATAAAAAATCCCTTTAGAATACCTGGCTTCTATACAAACTTTGCATCTCTGCAGCAATAGTGTTTAAATCACTTTAAACAGCAATTTTTGTGACAAGTAACTGACAAAATTGCAGTAAATAACTCACCAGCCTTTCCTCAAGGCAGACTTGTTTTCCCACGGAGGATCCATCACTATTAGGTCAAATTTGCTTCCATCTGTAATACATGATACAGAAATGTCCCAATCATTTTACCTTTAAGTAAACCTCAAACATGCAAGACAAGTACAATTTCCAACATCATAAACATTAAAAGGCAAAATAAAATATGGGCCCTGAACATTTTCTCATAATAAAACAATTTGTACAATAGTCTGTAACTAAGGCTCTGTTCTCACAATTTTTAGATCGATCTATCACCGCGGGGAGTCTCACTAGATTACTGTCAGATAATCCCCCTTAAGTGTCCGTCCCCGCCTACTACAAGCTTTAAGGGGTAATTAACTTTCGTGTCCGCCCGGCTGACAGCTATTTAGCGTGAACCCCCAGGGAGTTAGGTCGATCCAATGTAGGTCGATCTAATCTATGAGAATGGGGTGTTATAAAAACTCTAAATCAATAAACAGCTGACATTCTGGCACAGTGCTCCCCACATTTGGGCACTTAAAAATATGCTAAGTTGTGATTGCTTTATTATGATACATATACATAAGGCATGCTATGTTATGTAATCAAAGGAAAATGCTTGTTTCCAAACCTCTCAACAGAGGTCTTAAGTGATAAACATCTGACATCAAGAAAGAGCAATATGGTGGCACAAGGTACTCTCCATCGAGCCATGGAATGACAGACACTTGATCACTGACATGATGAATCACTGTGTTGAACAAACTTGGTGGCACAGTTTCTGAAATTTAATAACATGCTCATAAATTATCAATTAGAACTGTTAATTGACTACCTGTATAGCCATGTAGTAAGATTTTCAAATGAAAACATCTTGGCATCTTGAACAATTTTCTTGTACTACCCGACCATCCTCACCCATGTTTTCAGAGTGCACTACAGACTCATGAAGAGATTATGGGCTCTTTCTCATTAAAGCTGTTGGTCTACATAGATCAATCCAACATTGCAGCAACTCTGGCTGAATACAATCAGTTAAACAGATTAACACACCTCCTCCTGGCATTGAGTAGAATACAGAAAGATGGTGATTACATGAGTATATTGGACACAAGAAGAGCCATGTTAATCTGATAAACTGATTGCAAAGTACAATCTCACAATGTGCAATAACTGAGCAGAGTGGTACATGTTTTATCATTATTTTGAATGAATATGCTATGTATTTGAGAGAAGTGTAGACTAACTAAAGGAAATGAAAAATCTTAAGACTGCAAAAATCAGGTAAACTTTCCCTCTAAGACAGTCATACATAAATTTCTACATAAAAATGTGGCCATATAATTTGTCACCTTGCTTGCTAGTAATGTGCCAATTTAATATGCTCATATGTGTCTTAGCAAGTTTCTGGCTGGACAGAGCAAGTTTGTCTCCGGGACCTTCAATCTTGGCAGCAAGCCTTGCAGACTTGTTGTTATCATGTTCAAACCAGACATCTAAGTGTTGGCTCAGAGATTCATTTTGTTGGTTTTCAGAGTGACAGTTTTGTTCTATTTGTTTTTCTTGAGCATCAGGATTGAGTTGAGCATGTAGGTTTGTGTCATTTGGCCTGGAGTCTTGTTGTTCTTGTTGGCTTTCAAATTGGTAGTTTTTAACACTACTTGACCAGCAAGGGGCATACTTTCTATGACAATCTTGCTCATCCTGCAATCTATTGCCATTTGTTGAAGGTTTACTGTAAAGCAACCCATTTGAAACCCCACTCTGCTGGTTCACTTTTGCAAATAAATTTTCCTTTGATATCTCACAATCAGACTTGCAGCCAACATGTTCATCAGTTGCACAGATGTGTTGAACTTTTGTGTCACAATCACTGAATTCCACTTTATGTGCAGTTTGCTGCTGTGAATGCAGTCCTGACAACTTCAAATGCTTGTGTTTTTGTTCTTGTAACCTTGATGGTAGATGAGCCATGTCTACTATCATCTGTACAGGGAACAATTTTGTCTGTGTAGAATGACCTCTCTTTGATGCCTTGTACTCTTGCCAACGCAGCTGAGTGGGTATGTTGTCTTCTCGATCTGTTTGTTCTAAGGACTGGCAGCCAATTTGAGGATTTGTGGTTTCTTGTACTTTCAATAACCTGTCAAAAGCCTGGTCAGCAAGATTCTGTTCTCTCTTCCACCTCAGCATTGCTTTTTTATAACTATCTGGCATTCCGTCCATCTCTATATCTGAGCAAACATGACTCTCGCTATGCTTGTCAACATTTATTGCATGGTGGTTTGTTTCCGAGTCTGTCACAATGACCTGCTCAGTGGGTGCAGGTAAGTCACATTTATCATTTAAAGTAGTAGTGTAAGAACCACATAGTTTCACTGAATTTTTCAACTCTGAAGAGGACTGTCCACTTTTACATGCTAAGCTCTGTACATCCATGCTGTGTATGGGTTTGGGTGATGTTAAGCACTTCATATTTTTAGCTCCAGAATGCAGTAATGGAGTTGGAGTCACTTTTGAAAATGATTCTCGGCAAGATTCAAAAAATGTAGCCTGACCTTCTTGTATATGATTTTTATCAATTTGTAGGGTTTTGTCATTGATATTCTGTTTTTCCACTTTCTTACACCTTGCTGTAACATCTTCACTGAGAAAGACATCCTCAGATATTTTTCTTTTTCCTAAAAGGCCCCCATAGCTGAATTTCTGGTCACTTTTCCCCACTTTCATGGCATCACGCACTTTGTTGGTAGATTCTTTTTCTTCTGTGTTGGCAAAATCTCTATAGGAACTGTTGCTAAAAGGATCACTGGTTAAAATTTTCTTTACAAAGTATCCCTTCTTCTTAGCTTCTTCCACCACTTTCCAAAATGCAGCAAACAGTGACTCTTCAGACTGGAAAAGAGGGGTGATGCAAAATTTAGGAAAATGATGAAGTATAATATATGATAAAAAATGGACACTGATTCCCTAAGTCATAAGGTAAGAATTTTCAATATTCTAGCTAAAATGTAAAACCAACAGCCTATAAGGCTAAATGGAATATATTATCATTAAACAGACTAACTGTTCCAATACCAGCATATACGCATTAAACAGACTGTTCCAATACCAGCATATACGCATTAAACAGATTAACTGTTCCAATACCAGCATATACGCATTAAACAGACTAACTGTTCCAATACCAGCATATACGCATTAAACAGACTGTTCCAATGCCAGCATATACTCATTAAACAGACTAACTGTTCCAATACCAGCTTATACAAAAGTTCCTATCCTTGTTTATTATATATATTATGTGTTTGCTTAATGCAAAACCTCATAGTTTCCTTTTCAGTCAGCTATGCAAATTTTCAGAAAAATATTCAGTGGCATCTTTTAAATAATAAATGACCCTCACACTAACTAGAAACTTGTACAGTAAAGCACCAATGACAAAGGCGACTTTCACTAACCTGTCAAAATGTATCAAGAAGCTGTTGAACAAATGCTAAGAGAAATATCTGCCATAGCTGATAAATATGTAAAGGCATATTTGACAGAACTTACCTCAGCCTGCCATGTCTCTGTAGGGTTTTTATTTATCAAATTTTCACTTCTGCACCAGGTTCTGGTTTCAACCATCTATAATGGAATGCATTATGTAAATTATTTAATCTTTTCTAAACAAACATTAAGTTAAAAGTGCTAATGGCTATGTGAAAATGCACCTAATGTTCTGTTATAATCAACCTACCCAGTTAGAAAGATCCAAGTTTAAATAAGCTAGGCTTTTGTATTTTTCTCATAATTATGGAGTACACAAATTGAAATACCCAAGCCAGATATTTCCTTTACATTGATTCTAATGAAGAAAACACAAGACCCAAATTGAAAGATCACTAAAATCTACCTTAAATTAAACAAGTCTATTCAAATACAATTACAAAAATAAATAAAAAATAAAATAAAATAAATAAAATATAAATAAATAATAATAATAATAATATACCACATCTAGATCTGTATTTAAGAAATCAGTCACATACTTAAACGTTGTAATGCGGGGAATATTCATGCTGTAGTGGTATACTAAGTACTTAAGAACTGCTATCAAAAGATACTGACATCATAAGATATCAACAAATTTTTCTATTTTTTTTATGTTAGAGATGATAAAACAGTATTACTATTATTATTATTTTGAACATAAGTCAAACATGACCTATTGGTCCAATATCTATGGACCTTAGTCGAAGGGTTTACAAAAGTGTCCTGTTTGCTAGGTTTTGGCTTCAGATGCTAAATCACCTTTCACATGACCAAGGACCATATATGGTGGACAAAAATGTCATTTTTGACTCAAGTTATTTAGCCTTGAAACAAAAAATCCTGTTTTACCATCCCATCTATAGAGTAGAAATCATAAAATCTCTTTCATAGTATGTTTGAGATGTATCTAAAACAGTTAATATCACTCACAGCCAGATTCACCTCTCCTTCTAGATGTTGCTTTTTCAATTTTTCATACTGACTGTTCATGATGAATGGACCATGTATAGCAAACAGATCTTCATGGCTTTTAAAATGCCTGTGCTTTTTCCTATCTGCATCTTCCGAGTCTTGTCCATCTTTGTTTTTAGTCCAGTCTTGGCAAGTCTGGTAAATTTTGTTCAAGCTTTCCTCGTGATCTATAACCCAACCCTGGGTACACTCCACAATGATTGACATGTTCTTGTTGGTTTCAAATGATACATTAGCCAGGACATCTAATTCTAAATGCCTGAAAAAATAAACACAACAAAAGAAAATTATTCCTGATAGTATCTGCATTAAACTTAGTTAACTCAAAAACCCAAAAATGGCTCGCACCTTTAAGAAAGAAAAGCTACATTACAACTGTCTAACCTTACTCGCCAACATGCAGACACGAATAGCTCATGAAGACGGGTGGGTACTTGATGTCGTACAACAACATACAATATGTTTATAAGTTCCCAAATTTTATAGATCTATATTTTTAGATGACAGACAACAAGTTAGATAACAAAATATTGAAATTAGCGTGGGATGAATTAAAATTTCTCCCAATATGTCGATAGACTTGTGTCGTAATTTGCTAGAAAATGGGTACTGAGGGCAAATGTAAACAAAATGCACATGGGACATTTTTTCACTGGGATTTCGTATGAAATTTCTGGCAAATGGCATCAGTGTTACCTATTGTTGACAGCGAAAGCAAACACGATGGCATTTTAGAACAAGTGTGGCAAAGAATTGTTGGGAGTTCAGAGCAGGCTATGACCCTCCTTCCTGACATTATTGATTGTTATTCAGAGTCTCACAGACATTATCATACTATACATCATATTATCAACATGCTAAAACTGTGGTCTAGCCACCAGCAACATTTGAAACAGCCGTTATTGGTTGCATTGGCAGTGATATTTCACGAGTGAGTGGGTGTGGAGGGGATATTTACTGAAGATTTAATGTATTACTCTAGCATAAACTGATACAGTACATTGTACCAGTACTAGTACCTACAGGTACTTAATTCTGGGAATGTCAGTTTTTTCTTCTTTTTTTTTTTTAAATAAGAACGGATAACAAGCTAATGCTGCTTGCATGGCACAAACTTAGGGATGAGCAAATGATTTTAAGGAGGGGTTTGCCATAAAACCAATAAAAACAATATAAAACGTTAACATTGTGAAAAATTATGTCAGTGTTTGATTAGAAAATGTCATCTATTTTAAAGTGTTTCTAACAAATTACAAATAATAATACTGGTAATTTCTCTCAAGTTATTGGATTTGATATATCCAATTTTTTTCAGTGTGATATATGACCCTAAAAGAGATGACAACGAAGAAAGAAGTGCAGAATTCTTTAAAAAATTTGCCAGAGAAATGAGATTGGTAATCATATCATGCTATACATGTATGCATTTCACTCAGCACAAGAGTATTAGTACCACATTCTCTTGAATCATAAATATTTAATAGAACTATCTGTAATGTTAAATTTGGACAAATGTCACATCATGAGAATACTATGTTTAATTCTAGTTTAATATATGGTGTTTGAACATATGTAAGGTTTTGTTTTATTTTTTAGCCCTCAGAAGAAAGCGAGTTGGTTTCAGGGTGGATTGTTTTAACCAAGAGTCATAAGACACCTGTCCATGCCACTCCAGGGTTTTATGGAAAGGAAGACTGGCACTACCTCCTGGACTTTGACATGGCTGTGCTTGGTTGGCCTGATGAAGGTGAGTACTGGGTACATGTGTTGTAAGTACTGCCAGGATATATTGCAGAATAAAAAATGAAATAAACTGTATATCTGAAAGAATTATTCTGTGGGTGTTCATATGGACAATTGCACAATTGATACTATATTATGAAGATTATGCACTGTAATTGTGATTATATTATGTGGACTTGATTTTGAATAAATTAAACAGAACACACAGATCGAATTGAAGCTATATATCTGGTTTTTTAATTATATTTACAGACTATGAAAAGTACTCTGATCAGATTCGACAAGAATATATCCACATACCTTCTGAACATTTTAATTCAAGAAGGGTCCAGGTAAATGCACAATTGATGGGGAGTAATTGTCTGTGTGTGTGGGAAAGGGGGGAGGGCTTGCAAAGTGTGTGGTTATATATGTCTGGGGTAACGCTAACACTCCCCAATTTAGCCAAATACTAAAACTTACTTACATTGGCTTAATAAACAAGGGTTGATTTTGTTTTAGTCAGATTTAAAGCATTTGGAGGAAAAAGTGATGAAAAAATAGTGATTTGGCTAAGGGAAAAAATTTGCTAGCACTACCCCAGCATGTGTGTACATTTGTCAGCTTTGCTATTTAGTTTATAAATAGTAATATTTATCAAAGTAACATTATTAAAACATTACATATGTACTATTTTGAGCATGACCAAATATGAGTACTTAAAGTGCCAGGATGAAAATAGAGAACACTATATTAGTTGCAAAATTGAATTATTTCATTATATATATATTTGCTATAATAAGACAAATCTATCCCCTTTCACATTGTAACCCAACACATAGGAATATTTTGACAGACTTTCAAAGGTGATAACCCATTGTTGTTACCCAATATCGTGGACATGCATATATATATATATATATATATATATATATATATATATATATATATATATATATATATATATATATATGCTAGTGAACAGTATTAAGTTGCATTTAAAGTCTGGGCTAAATGAATGTATTCCTAAAACACATTAGTTTCTAGAATTATCATGAGCATGTGCTCAAATTGTTCAGTGCAGTATTTTGCATTTCAGGTTTTACAATCATTCCTTCAAATTCCCAACATTTATGCCACTAAAGAGTTCAGGGACAAGTTTGAAGTTCAGGCAAGAAAAAATATTCAGGAAGAAATCAGGAGACTACAGAATTCTTTATTGAGTGAGACTGTTTGAAAGATCTATTGTTATGGTTTAAGGACAATGTTCATGTAAAAATCCATTTCTCGAATTTTGAAGATACAGCACTCAATCTATACACTAGAGGTATGTTTTAATCGATCCCCGCCATTTAAAAATTATAAAAACAATCTATTAGTAGAAAAAAAAGCGTTTTAGTAAACCTCACCTCAATATGCAAAAATGAAGCAACAGATCTGGGTCACGTGGTACTGTGACGACAATCACGATAAAGGTCTATGAGACTCAACTGAGCTGCATGGTGCATACAGACGGAGAAGTTAAGGAAAGTTGTGTTGAACGGAGTTGAGGAATTTTCGTTATGCCTCGGTGTGTTGCCGTGGGATTCACCAAAATTGCAGCTCTCGTTGACAATCTTTCTTTGTCTGTGACGGTCTTCCGTGACTTACTTACTAACTTCGGTGACAATAGTTGCGATGCTCTAGATCATGGTCACCTCAGGTGGTTTAGATCATATCAAGAGCTGGTAGTCTTTCAGATTAACTGTCATCAGTTGGCAAACTTACTGATTGCTGATGCATTTTAAATGCATTGTAGTTGACCAAAAGCTCGTTTACAACAAACCTGTTAATTATGCACCGCTGCAATTCCCAAGCCAGGTAATAACAGGTATGAAACTCGTCTTGGTGGGCTTTCATATTTTTCAATATATCTCATTTATTTCATGGGGTTATTTTATTGGTATTTGTAAATGATGTTAAATATCAATACTTAAACAGTTAAGTTCAAACACGGTCGCGAACATTAATAAAAGAAATTGCTCTCAGGGTATCTTGAAGCTTCCGTGGAAGAAAACGTGTTGAGGAAAAACAGGAAAAAGAGCGTTATATTAAAGAAAAAATGGGAACTGCTATAATAAAATGGTTCGTTATCCTAATTCGTTTATGCTTTGAGGATTTGTTTCTGAAGATTATTTCATCTGAAATATTAAATAATTTAAAAGATTGATTATTTTATAACTTGAAACGCAAATTCTGCGTCAGTACGCAATTTTTTTTTTTGCAAATTTGTAAGCTTATAACACCGTGCTATAAAGATCTACTCAAGAAAAAAATTTGCTTGGGTAAAATTGAGTACGGAATGAACTGGAGACACTTGGCTTGTCATTAAGTTTACACGAAAATATGTCAGGTAACTTTATACTGTCTTTGAAAGAGTAAAGATTGAAAGATAATTTTAGACAAACTTTGACGGGGGAAATACCTACAAAGAGTAATGGGCTATTTCGCCAACATCTTGTTGAAAATTTTACACTGCAATTCTATTCAAATAAGCTAAGGAACTAATTGCCAAATTAATACTCTCATCATATAACAGGGGGGTAACCAGACCTGCAAAAATTGTACGCACATATTTAAAAAGATTACAAGCACATACAGCAAAATGTAGACTTACGCAAAACATGAAGGACAGCGTAATCACAGCAAATGTACCGTATATAGTAGCTTAATTTCCATTAATAATAAAATCATCATTTAAGTCAAAAATATTCTTGCGATTTAATAACTATTTTAATTTACCCAGAACGGTATATTTATTTTAAAGGCGGTTAACTGAAATATAGTTTTATGATTTGTTTGTGAAAATTGCCCATGTCACCCTGTTAGTTTGGAGGTCTAAGCTGGATCAAGTCCGTGTTAAAATTCCTATGAAGTTGTGCAGGAAAAATTCTTCCTTTCTTTCTCTAGCTCCTCGATAAACCTGGTGTTCAGATTTTACCTAGTACCCCCAGGTCTACGGGAGCTGCGCTTTGTAACTAACACACAGGTAGATTTTTACCTGAGATAACTGGAGTAAAGCTTACAGTAGATAGAGAGTGCGTTCGATACAAGCAAGACAAATTGAATGCCATTTAACCCTCTAATTAAGAGGTAAAGGAAGTTCCAGTTAGATGGATGATTAAGATAGGACTTAATTGTAAAGGTAACGGGCATTGTTTACCTCAGTTTAATAAAAGTATGCAAGGCGGAGTGTCAGCGGTTTAATAAAATAAATTGAATTTCACAAATAACATGGACCTCATATGCAATAATCAACATTTCCCTTAACTCATTCAAATGCAGTGTTTTATACAACTTGGGATAACCATAATGAAATGCTTGTTAAAGAAATGACTAGACGGGAAATGGTTTTACACAGCTTTACGAGGATTTAGACCCCTCGGGTAAGAGATTTGAATGAGTATAAACTTTTATCAGAAGCCAGAGAAGTAATCTTACAAGTAGACAATGCAGCTCAGTTTGACAGCTAAGCACGCTGTTCTCCAGTGGCTCGATTGTCGTCATTGGACCACGTGACCCCGTAGCTCATTAACTCCCAGGCCGAGCAAATAGGACGTTTTTTAAAGCCAAAAATTTACAAAATGAGCTTTTAATTTGTGTATTTGGATAAAGATATCGTTAGTTGGGCATGTTTTCTGAAGAATATGTTCCGTTCAGGCCATTCTGACGGCATGAAGCAAACCCTTTAAGTAGCAAGAACAAGTGCATGAGCAAGTGAGCATGATTTTTACCCAAAAAATTGAGAATTAATTAGTTTTTAAAAAATCAAAATGGTGATTCAGATTGCAATACAACTACAATATAGATAGTATTATAATGTAAATCAGTGGGAGAAAGAATCAAATATATATCATGATACCAAAAATTGGCAAAAAATATTCACAGGGATGTGATATCTTGTGGTTGTCAGTGAAAATGAAAAAAAAAAAAAATCCTCAGAATCTGACAACATCTTCCCCTTTGCAGAGCTGGCGTTATGACTGTGCAGTGAAATGAGCAAATGAAATGAATGATTATAAGGATTAAAAAAAAAAATGAAGTGCATAACAGTGTTAACACCCTATACCACTGAAATGGCACACCTAATGCAATCAGAAACACAATTTGCTGCAAATTGAAGTGAATCACATGTATCAACGTCTTATAAAGTTAAGACAATAAGAATGTGGTGAAATTATGTAAGATCTAATTAAACATCTACATGCAAAAGTAAACAGATTAGGCAGCATATTTTCCCAAAAGAAGTTTATTCAGAAAAATATTGCAAATGTTTGTTGTGAACTTACATGAACTTTCACATTAAAATTTACGTGTCTAAAACCATAAAAAAAAACAGTTGAAGTTAAGAGTTGAAAAATGCATTGTTTTTTCAAACAAGTTTTTAAAACCTTCTTTGTACAGTGTAATAAATTGCATTTTCAATGCTGTTTACTTTTGTTCAGCAAATTACATGTTTGTCTGAATCCTGGTTATAGGCATTTTTCCCTAACAGAAAAATGTTACCATATTGTAAACTGGTGAATGTATATAAGTATTGTAGAACCTATTAATAAAAGCTCTGGTGGGTTTGTTCACATTATGGAGATTCATTGCACTGTAAAATTGCACTCAACTCAATAAAACTCTTCAAATAAAACAGTGCATCACATATGTAAAAACAAAGGTGTGTGACTGTGCTGGTATAACATACTAATGACATAAAATTAAAATATTATGTAACCTTAGCAATACTGGCTTTGTAGCACTTAACAAAATATGACTAGGAATTTAAAATTTGAATTATTTTCTATAGGCATAACATTGAATATAAGGTGAATCTTTTATTTCTCTTTTTTTTCTTGTGTTTTTCTTGGGGGAGGGGGGGGGGCATGTATTTTGATCTAATCCTTTCCTTAGCATCTGTAAGAAAGACCTGTCAAACTAATTTCAGCAAATAATATACCTCTGTTATCAAACACATATTACCTTGCAATCCAAATAAGCACAGATTAAATATGTTTTCTCTTGACACCAAAATTTTAAAGTTAAATCATTTACACGAAAGCTGTTATTTCAATAATGCAAACCACCATTCTACATGGATTGTCAAATTGGCCTTTACACAACCAAAATATAATAATACAATACCATATAACTAAACATCCTCATTTTCACAAATCATACTTTTTTCTTTGAAGCCTCACTGATGACAAGTATTATGCAACTTAAATATTATATTCAAATATTTCCATCTAAGCAACATTTAATTAACATATGATGATTGATGTACGTACTTTAAAAAAGTGTTGTATATTTCTATGAAAATGGAGGATTGCATTATTTCAGAGAAAAAATGAGTAATGACTGGAGGTAATTATAGTCATTTCCAGTATTTGGTTTCAATAAATCAACTATAACCTTACATGAAATTGAAAAGATACATATTGCCTGATTAGATACCAATGTGTTTTAAAAGCAATTCCATGTTCTAGAGTTGTCATTTTGGCTAATGGCATTTAACAAAACTATGTTGCTGCATAGCAACAAAGCAACTTTTTGGTAAATTATTAATCTATATACCAGTACATATCCTTTTGATCAAGTCCAAGTTGACATGTTTCATTATTTTCATTTAGCCCCATAGGCACTTACGCATCACATCTGTACTATTTGTCTAAATAAAGGTTTTCTTTTCACCTTTAAAAACATTACCATTTTGTAGGTAGGTTCAGGTATCATTGTAATTAACAAAAATGATAACAAACATTTTATCGCAGGATATTTCCCAAGTAACAAAATTTCTACATCTATTCAAAATAAACTGCAAATACCACCCCAACTGCATACATGTGTGGACTCTCAAAGGTATCTGAGGCAAAATTGTCTCTCTCTACATCCCAGATACACCTACTGCCAACACGTACACACTGGTCCTTCTTCTGACCAATATTTACCACACTAACAAACTTGTATCTGAAATAAAGTAAAGTTACAAATTCAATATATTGCACTTCACTACATGGACAAAATGCCAAAATTCAAGCATTTTACCAGAAAGGACAAAAATTTTATGAGCGTAGAAAACATTCAGTATAAATATGATCTCTACGTCTACAACATTTGAATGGCAAAAGCACAATATTACTAGTATTATGATAAATTACAAAATGAGACAGAGTTTAGTGTGAGGAAGTTGATAGTGTTTTAAAATGTGTTTAATTAGAAAAATATAAAAAAAAAAAATTTCTAAATCTCTTTTTATTTTTTCATTAACTTTCATACCTTGCAAATCCTAGTTCCTTGACTCTCTTTTTGATTTCTTTGGCAATTTCTTTTGTTAAAACAGAACACTGAATTGGATCATACTCTTTGCCTTATGAAAGAGAGAAAAAATATATCACTTAAATATATTCAGTTTTACTGAAACATATCACTGCAAGCTTAAAGGTATATTATGCGTGTTTGCAAATTTCCCTAAGTCATATAGTCTGTCTACAAGTCCTGCAAAGCCACTTATCTTTCTAATATCAGACCTCAAAAATGATAAAACCCCTCAAGTAAAAGTACCCGTCATCAATAGTTTCTTCTGAAATGTACAGAAAGAAATGGTGTTCTACAAGACTGGACAGTCATTTAGAACTGAAACATATCATTAAAAATAGAATAAAAAATCAAGTCCAAGTGAAAGAACCAGTTGAGAAATGAGTTGTAAGTAGGAGAATTTTTTTTACAGAGGAAAATTCATTTTGGCAGGTACATCCCATATACAATACCTTTAACATTGCAATATTGATCAAAATAATTGGATTTTGGCTTTTGAATAGAATCCTTTGTAATTGTACTCTCGTTTTAATTTAAATACATAATAATATTTCACAATTGCTAATATTAATCATAAATTGAAAAATAGTATACATTTGAACTACAAGAAATTGCATTAAGGAAAACCATTTACCGTTTAAAAACTGATGTAAAACATCCCTGATTATGACATTGACTCTCTCTGGTTTAAACTTTGTTGGAGGGTCCATTTGGTACGTGTTCTCATAACATACCTAAAGAAAAAATAAAACCAGCACTAAACAGATCTATGTTCACTGAAAAAAAAGACAAACAATCACTGCCCCCCCCCCCCCAAAAAAAAAGGGGGGTTTATAAACATAATTTTGTTTTTCCCCACAGAAATAGTGGCTTCAGTCCCAAATAAATAATTTAAAATAGTATCATTCTGTTTTATGAAGGAAATAAAACTTTTCACCTCATGGGATATAAATATTTTGCACCAGCATTACTTTCACCTTTTTGGAATGTAATGTGACACATTATCAATACTTTTGAGTTGGGTACAGCCACTAGACATACACTCTGAAGCATCATCATCATCCAGCTAAAATAGTATCACACATAATAATCTGTAACATGACTTTAAATTATTCATTAAGTGCCTCATCAAATTGTTTTCAAGGGAAGCATTTTTCAATATTTTCAATAACTGAACAACTGAAAACTGTGACAACATTGAATCTGATAACCTACAACAAATATTTTGTCACATACCACCTGAAAACATTAGAACTGAATACTTTTACTTTTTAAAATCCTTCAGTTTTAAGTTACTTATTTAAATGTACTAGTTTAAATTCAATATAAATAACCAAATATATATTAACAATATGAAATAATATCTAAACAAGCATCATGCATTTTCACACACACACACACACACACATCCTTACCATTCTTTCTTTTTTATGGTGGTCATGGTCAAAGTCATGCTTTGGTCCACAACCAAAGGCAGTGACACTGGATCCACTGGGTGCTGCTTGCCTGTGTCCTACTGCAAACAGACTGGACTTGGTCTGCAGCGTATGAGGCATATGAAGCCTACTCATTTTGAGTCATCTGAAGAAGATGCTTTGTACATAACTTACGTGTTCATTTCAATTTTTGAAAAAAATCCAAATGTAAACTAAGCACTGACCACACCTGCAAGCATGTGTATACAAATGACTGCTTGCATACACACATGCAGACAACTAATTTGATTAACGTTAAATGCATGAAGAAATGATAAATTTAAACTTTTCTGTTAGTTAGAATAAATTCTTTCCATAACATTAAAATACACTATGAAAATTGAAATATCTTTTTATGAGTGAAATATATGTATGCTGGAAATAGCTTTATCAATTTTCAAAAAAATTAAAAAAATGAAAATGGTGTACTTTTTTACACTGATAAATTTGAATGAAATAATTTTAACTTAAACTTAATAAATGGCAGCTTGTCCTTAAATTTGATGGCGAGTTGTCTCTATACAACAACAGTTAATATCAACACAAGGTTCAACCTCCTTGGATACCAATCTATAAATCATACTTAGCTGTGTCTATTACTTAAGCTGCATGGATTCTATGACCACTTAAACAGATTAGACATGTTAAATCAATAACCAATGCTGTTTTCTACCTGTATTTTGGTGAGACAGTTGCATTCAATGAAACAAGTAAAACTATTACGAAAAAAAAAAAAAAGAAGATGCCTATTCTCTGGATTCTTAAATTTTTTATATGTTCCTGCAACAAATATCAATCAAAATTTTACCTGTTTCTTCCTTAACGAATAGATAAAATGGTTGTCACATTACAATTGAGAAGGAAAGTCACCACATTTTAATCTTTCATGTCGTAATCGTAAAACCATATTTTCCAATGTTTTAATTATTAGTGTTATATATACCTCCCCTGGTGATTTAAGATTTAGACCTGACAAGTTTAAGGACTCGAACAATTGCAATGCTGTAAGTAATTACTAAGCAATCACACAATTAGGTGTGAAATCACAAGAAGAAGCAATAATATAAACTTCTTTGGAAACCTTCTCTCTGAAGACTAAGGTCTGAATAGCAATTGATTTTTGTTAGCAACAACGGAAGTAATTCACTGGTGTCTCACTATATTACACAGTACTTCTGTTAGAACAAACTAATTTTATGAGAAGAATTATTCCTTTGACAACAATTGTAGTGAAGTTGTATGGTCATTCATCGTGTTCATATTTAATGTTCAAACTGTAATCCCTTACCAAAAGAGGGTCATAATATCATCTATAGATGGTGTTTACAGAGTAATTAACATTACATTTGGTGTTCAATCTGCATTAAGCTTATACATAATCCTATAGTCTATATTTCTCTAGATAATCTAATGTATATGTTCATTGCCAAAGGCTCATTAGAAACTGCTCATCAAATACTAGTACGCTCTGTTTATCTGAATTGCATAGTGACTGATATAAGCTTTATTATATGCTGACTCCATTTCTCATCTATTTTTTAAAACTTGAAAGAAAAAGACTAAAAAAAAGATATATAAATATATGACATTTTATAATGTAGGATTAACATTACAAAAATGCAATCAAATATTGTAATATACCAGTAGTACATTTTGATCAACAATAAAAAAACTTGTACAAGAATTTCAAACCAAAAGCAATTGAATCAGAGGTTATTTTTAAGAAATTTCTGTAGGATAAAATAAAGGTTACAAATTAGAATAATATGTGTACCAGTAAATAAACAAAGCTACCAGCATATTATACACAACCATGCATATATAACAAGTTTACATGTGGATTGACATGTGAAACTTCAAATTAAAAAAAATCAAATTATATAAATCTACACAAATTCTTACAAATAAGATGCATATCGTGAAAATTGAATCACCAACCTTTCATGAGAAGTACCAGTATATCCATATGTGGCAGCAGTACTAAAAACACTGATCTACTTTAACTCACTGCCTTGAAAGCAACTAGGGCTCTATCTTCTGCTTAAGATGTTATTGGTTGGAATGTAGGCCACTGCTGATTTCAATATAAGAGGACTATTGTTTTGACCTAGCAAGGTTCATATTTCAAAGCCCCTTTAACAACCATGCTTTCTGGTGTCTGATTTACCAGTAGAAGGAATTATATCTCATATCTCCTGTCAGTTGACTATTCAAAAGTTTCAGTTTATCCTTGCAACCATGACTCATTGAGTTAATAAATTGTGATCATTTTTGAAAATATATCTTGAGCACATTGGAAAATATCTCCTACAATGCCTCAATCAATAAAAATGTTTAGTCCTTTATTTGGCTTTAATGTACCAGCTTCTAAAAGTACAAGCATTCTGATAATTTATTTGTACAGTAATTTTAATAAAATCTTATTACTTTTCCTCAAAAACACAAACGCTAAATATTATCTCCGTAAATGGCGTCCTATATTAATACTCGTAGTCATACCCCCCCCCCCCCTTCTCAAAAGAAAAAAATGAAACTTGAGTAGATCAGATCTTTCAACTTGTGTCATTTCAGTTTTTGCTAGATGCGGTTAGCGAATATGCTTTTAATCTATATTAATAATATTTTTTCTGTGGTGGACGTTTTGGGGTTCTTCCGTAAGAGAGTCATCTACCCCCCCCCCCGCCTTTTTTTTTTAATTATTATTTTTTTTTGTCAATTTCAATACAGTATCACTATGACTTTTAATATCAATGTCGTTGATATTTGTATCACTCTAAATTAAAAAAAAAAACTGATGAACAACACTAAACCGATTTCTCGGCACACTTTTAAAGTAAAATTTGAAAGAGTTAAAGTGACAATTGTTAATCATCGTATATTTTACTGAAATATTTTAGTAAAATCATTACTTTATCAATTTAACTATAGCATCGATGTAAGAAAACCGAAGAACCACATCACTCATACCTATTTCTTGGCGTTGCCTCGGAAGCGGGAAGTGAGCGTCTGCCTTTTGTCGTAAAGTGGAGTCTGAATATGCTTTTTCGTCTCCCGTTATAGAAGTGTGAATGTCGCAAAGCATTTCCAACAAGACGTTTCTGATCAAAATAATAACTCTTTGATTCATCTACTGGTGTTATAACAACTGACATGTGTCTTTTATATTATGGCCATGTGTTAATCCTTTGACTCCTAATATCTGTAACCACAATTTAACCAACAACCATAAAAGAGTACTCCCTAATGCACGTTGAGATTGTGTTAACGTCGGTAAACATGACTTCTAAACAAGCCAGTGGCATGACTTCTAAACAAGGCAGTGGAGACAAAAAAGAAGGAAAATTATCGGATCCAATTGGAATAAACCCGATGTTTGTCGATGAGGGTTTCAAGGAGAGCTTTAGATGTTCATTTGTAGACAAATTGACGTTCGATCATGGTCTGTAGGTTTATGTTCACTTTGAATAGGCCTAGAAATCGATGTCATTATATTAATTGTCACTGTCATATACATGTACACCAGTGATTGTAATTATAATTATCAGTACAAAAGGGTGACACAAACATATAATAAAAAGTTTTTTGCTATTAGATACAACAAGCAAAAGAAAGCTGAGGTAACATTTAGACATTTTAAAAAAGATTTTGTTTTGCGTCTGCGTGCTAGCACTCCTGTCCTGATTACGATTTCTGATATTGCTGTATACTGTGTGTTATCAGAAAACGCAAAGAGGAGTGCTACTCTGTTTGCCTACATTCTGATATCAGAAGGTAGTGTCAGTCATATGCCATGCTTTACTTGCATTCCATAACATGGACAGGGGTGTGCGCCACTCAGCACCTATGTGTGAAATCGCCCCCATTGACAAATACAAAGGACATATCTGGGGAGGTCCACATTCCCATTGATTACTTGAAATCACACAGGGTGCCATGCAATAATTTTCTAACAGAGTACTAGCGCAATATTGTATTGTACACACACACACACACACACACACACACACACACACACAGTAGGGTACCAATTTATAATTCAAATCTGGTGAGATTGAGACTTGCTACTACTTTTTAACTAAAAATTTGTTTCTCAGAAGGTGAAGCTATACTCCATGCAACTCCGTTTTCCTGCTGTGTATTGCCAAAATTCATTCAGGACCCAGGGAACTTTTTGGAGACACTGAAAGATGAACTTTTGGATCAGGTTTTCTACCAGAAAAATAATGACTTATACAAATTCCAGCAGGTAGGTTCAAGTAGAACTGATACATTTACCACATGAATACCATACTAGTACAATAGCAAATGATACTTGGACATGCATATTTTGAAATTTGAATGCAATAGCTGTATTTCAATTAATTTAACTCATTAAATGATATGGTTTCCTTGTGATACCAACAATGCACATTACACTCTGACTGGTACAAATTCAAGAAACATTTAATTCTAGCTATAATCCCATTTTAGTTGCAGTGCCTTTACTGCAATATTGTGATGTCATTATTTTGTTCTTATCCGGAGGGGGGGGGGAGGTAGTTGCACTGGTGACTACTGAAATTGATCTTGGGGGGATCACAGATGAAAGAAGAATGTCCACAGTAATGACCGTTAATTGATAAGTCATTCTGCTCTAGAGTAATGACTTGAAGAAGATCCACACACCCTGTGTGAAGATGCTGTGCCAGTTCCTATATGGAGATGTGCTTCAGTGGATGAGAGAAGTGACAGGAATTCCACTCACTGACAAAGTGGACTTGACTTGCTCTAGATATGATGATACTGGTAAGTACATGTACAACTTGTTGTAGTAGTTTAAAAACTTACTGGTTTGATTGGAATGTTTGCTAATGAAATTTTGCATGGTAGATTGTCTATCACTATTGAAAAATATATGGTTTTAACCATAAAATTAAAATTGTCGTTTCTTTTATGTTCAGATGTTCTACTTTGCCATGATGATGAACTTGACAGCAGGAGGATAGCATTCATCTTATATCTTGTTCCACCTTGGAAACAGAGCGATGGAGGAGCCTTAGACTTGTTTGATATGGATGGTGAGGATTAGATTGGATGTTGACAAATGTATAAAAACTGGATGTCTTGATGCACTCTGTAGGAACTGACTGTTATGATAAATATGATATGCATTCAAATTCTTTTATTGCATGAAAGTGTTTAAGCAGGAAATATGTTTTGTATGTAACCAGATCTCAGGGTAATGAACAGAAATATGTTGAATTTAAGTCAAAGATAAATTGTGTTTTGTTCATCTCCAGATAATGTAGAAGCAAATTTTACTGATCTTCAGATTGAACTTCTATTTAATGTGAATTAAGGAAGAATATTTATAATTGTCAGTGTTTCAGTGATCTGTATAAGTGACCTGTTTTCTCTATAATTCACAGAGCATGGGCAGCCAAAAACAGTTGTTAAGTCTGTACTTCCGGCTTGGAATAACTTTGCTTTCTTTGAAGTTACTCCAGCATCTTTTCACCAGGTGAGTTAGAAGAGATTTAAATGACACATTTTGCTGTTTTTTTATGTTATAGAAGATGTAAGTAGACTTGTCATTTCAAATTTTAGGAACATTAGATTTATTTGACCTTATTGACCATAAATGCAGTGTAGGACCTTTGTTTTTGGCCCCAGATGCCAGAAGGCATAAAAGGAGACAGTAGTGTAGTATTGACCATGAATGTGGCTCAATTTGGAAATCTGTAACAGTACAGTTTGTGCTATGCATTACATGCTGTGTAGACTGACTATCACATTAAAAGCATGCACCTTTTTTTGCAACATTCAAACTCTCATTTTTTGTGTGTTTTTGATGTGTACTATATATATGCTATTCACAGTGCTGGCAATGGAAAATGGCCCTTACACTACATATAAAAAATTATAAATAGGGGGCTAAGGTACCAGTACATGTTTGAAGGTTTGCACTAATAAACTTAGTTTTTCAGTAGTTTTTAAGTGTGCTCTTTAATTAAAAGTTCTACTGTGAAACCTTCCTGTAATACATCGTAGGTTGCAGAGGTTCTGACATCAGACAAAACCAGGCTATCAGTGAATGGTTGGTTTCATGGTCCCACAGTTCCCAGGAGTGCACCACCCTATGATGAGCTACCAAGACCTCTGCAAAAATATGTATCAGTGCCAGTAAGCAACCAGCATGAGGAAATATCCTATTTAAAGTAGTATATTGAACTATCTTGTTGTACTTATGGTTACATCTTTAACATTTATGGTGTTTTATGTGGCTTGATGTTTCACCTTATAATTTTTGTCTGCGAATAGAAAAAGCTTGAATATTGCTCATATTCACTTGAGATTTATTTTGAGCAGATAAGATAAAATGTCAAAAGTATAAAACAAGATTTAGAAATACTGACAGGGTTTAAATGTTATTTATTTACAGGAAGAATTTTTGTATGAATGGATCAATCCAATCTATCTAGACATGGAGGTACAAGCAGAAATCCAGGAAAAGTTTGAAAATGAATCGGAGATACAGTTACAAGATTTCCTAAAGGTAGGGACATTTTAGCAAACTAAAAGCAATTATATATTTGGAATGTTGTTTATATTGTATTTGTTAGATGTGATATTTGCTTGGGTGAGGTAATTATCTTGTAAAGTACCCAGTAAGATAACTTACTTTTCCAAAACAAGCAAGAAGTATTGTCTATCACTCCATAGTATATCATGAATCACCATCATTTACAGGAAGAAAAATATAATGCAGTTATGGCAGCACTTAGGACAGATTCTGTAAAGTGGAATTTACAGAATTCCCCACTAAAAAGGTTTGCATTTGTGAAGTGTTGTCCTTATTTAGTGGTGCGGTATGAATTGATAATTTTAAGTTATACCAAAGAGTATTATTATTATTATTATTAGGATTTTTATCTTAGTATTTTAAAGGCATTTTTGTGTAATATTTGTTTTAATAGTGATTTTATTTTCACCAGCTGATTTCTTACTCAGTTATGGCACTTATGCCTCCTGCCCCTTTTGCAGCTATTTTAAAAATACCTCTATCCAGTCCTGTTCTCACCTCTCCTCTCCAGTTACTTCCAATTCATCCCTAGTCTTTTGGTTTCAGCCTCCAACTCTCTTCAAGTGTTTTGCAACTCTGTATTACATCCTGAAAGCATTAGGTTGAAGTTTGTATTACATTTTATACACCATATAACTTTAAGTTTGCATTTCATGGGCTTTTTTTCAGGAAATATCACAGTGCCAATGAAGAAAACCTACCAGAAATCTTAAAGCAGTGTCTTACTTTCTTCAGCTCTGAAGCAATGTTTCTCATATTGTCAAACCTAACAGGATTAACTTTACACAGACTTGCCAATTACAATGACAATTCTGATGCTGTTGCTGACAGGGATGAAAACACTAAAAATATGGAGGAGTCGGCAACGAAAGATAATATTGCATCAATAAAAGGAAAATCTCAAAAAGATAGTTTTGGTGGATGCCAAAGTTCCAATGATAGTGATGCTAGTGATAATAATTCAGCAAAAAGACAGAAGCTTGACCCTGATAAGGAAACACAAGCTACAGGCAATAAAATTGCTTGTAGCACAGACAGAGTGGCCCAAGCAGAGAAAAGATACCCAGGTAAAAGAATATGTCCAGTTTCTGTAAATGTACTTTGTTTTTTATTAAGTTTCCCTTAAAGGAAGAAATTTCTCCTTGGTGATAATTAACATATAACTTAAGCAGTAATTTGTCACGTGACCCACCATAATCTAACTTGATAATCTGACTTTGTGTGGATTTAAAGTGGATTTTTAGTGTAATGATGTTAAGAGATTAATTGTCACATTTGTATTTGTCAATGCCCAAAAATATCTGGATTTTTTGCTCTCAGATATATTTTAAGTAATTAAATTCTGTACCTGAAATAAAAAAATTTCAGATGATGAGTGTTTTACTGGTAACCCAAGATGTAGAGTGGAAGTAAGAAGCTGGTCACATGGTTGCTACACATTGATGCACGATATTGATGCAGAAAAGTCCGACTATGCTCTGGATGCTATGCTGTTCTACAATTGCAAAGGTTCACTTTCTAAGAACAATCTTTTCAAAATAGCAATTTTGATAGTTTTTGAATAATCGTCTTACACTCATCTTGTCACTCAAACTTGATTGCTCTTTTTATTGTTGGCAAAGTCATGTAAATGTGGTCAGTTCTTTTAAGTCCATTAATGTGGTACAGGAAAAAGGATGAATCATGCACTTTTCTCTACTCTTACCTATTATAATAATAATAATAATAATATTTATTTCTTATATAGCGCATTCCATTTTTTACATTTCAATGCACTTTACAAATAATTAAAAAGTCTAAAAATAACAATACTAAAATACTTTAACATTTACTGATAAAATTAATTAATTAAAGAAAGCAGAGAAAATTGTCAAACCTAACAGGATTAACTTTACACAGACTTGCCAATTACCTATTGCCAATTACCTATTGATTAAGTTGTATGACTGACCCCCTTATTCTGACTGAGATTTCTTGCCTTTGAGTACTGCCATAACATGAAGCAATCCATGTCCAAACTTCCCTGTTAAAGTTAGATTGTGTGAGAGTGCAGGCCTCGTAAGTGGTAATTGCAGTTTGCAGTCAGATTTGTGAGCATGAATTGATTCAAGGAGTTTCAACACTATCCAACTCACAGATATGTTTTCATGGTTTTACTTTATTATTACAAAAATAATGATAAATAATTAAGTCTGAAAACAAAACAAACTAATGTATTTCAATAATCTGCTATCCATACCATGTATTAATACAGTAGCAATGAACTCTCCACCATCTCCAGCTCATACCCAATGTACCAAAGGGTAGGTAAGCAACGTGGTTTGTAGCGCATTGCTCGTGGTTGCTTCTTTTACATTTGTGTCATGAAATCGTGGTTTGCATCATTAATTTGGGCATTCGTGTGCACAAATTTGAGGCTCAAATTTGTAAACGGCTAATCCATTTTCAAGGCCTGGGATAGCAGTATTTCTAAGACCATCATTTAAATTTTATTAATTGATATTGTTATTTGCTTTATAGGTTGGAAGCAGGAATATGGCGGATACACATCATATGTTGCAAAGGGCGAGGATGAAGAGGTGAGGAGGTGTGATAAAATGATACATGCATTTAGTTGTGGCAAACTTACATATCAGACTTAGTTTATCGTCTTTGGAGCAGTACGTATTGAGATCTTATTTTCTATTGTTGTAGTTGCTAACAGTGAACCCCATGGAGAACTGCCTGGCCTTGGTGTACAGGGACAAAGACACTATGAGATTTGTGAAACACATAAACCACAAGATACAAGAAATGCCGGATGGATCAGTTTACTACGATATTTCAGCTGTGTATTACGAGTGAAGGTGTAATTTTTTCCCTTTGAGACAATTACTTATGTTGACATAAATATTTACGTTATAGTGCCCACATGGAAGCTATGTGACAGAATGAAATAGACAAAAGAAAACAATTATTTGCAATGGAACTTATACATCTCATACAGGAAGAATGTGTAGAATATAATTTATGAATTTTTAACATTTAAATCAGTTTTGTATAATCAATAAAAAAAAAAAAATTTAGCAGTCTTATGTAACACACCAGATGTAAATGATTGAAGATATATTTTACTTTTTATATTTTTTTATACAGTTTAAACTAGTTTTAAATTGTTAACTATGGTAATGTTGACAAGGGAAAGCGAGCTATTTTTTTTCTCAGGCATTAGGTAAATTACAGTTGACTAATTTTCTTCATGAAAATCATAAATGTGGCTTTGCCATGCATAATAATATTATGAATATTGAGCTTCCAAAGCTTGGCAGATGCTGTAAGCAAGGTGGCATATTTAAATGTATTCCTCATCTGTTGTATTCAAAGTAAACTAGTTGCCCTAACCAAAATCTAGTCAAAATTGGCAAAGTGCCAATTAATTTGTCACTACAGTTTACTTGGTTGCACAGCCAAGAGTAATAAAGAAAATTTGAGGTGTTGCACATCCTCATACGACATGGAAAAATTGAAGCAATTCCCTTATTGGGATCAATAAAATGGAAGAAATCAACTTGAATCACATGCAAGTTTTATTTGCTGTTGAAATCCAATCTTTATCATATACCATAGCTGAAGAGGCACTATCTGCTTTACACAACAAATATTACAGTAAAAGATGGATAACCAAATTATTTAAAGAAAACAATCCTGATTTGCAAAAACCTCATTTTGCACACACAAATAGATTTAGAATATCTTTAATTAGTATAAATTAGGCAGACATAAGCACTTCGCAGTAGAATTTCAAGACCTGTAACAACCACAATGAATGCACGCACTAATTATCCAAATTATATCCTAAGACTTTGGTTGGTCTCCATATCTGCAGGGACAGCACACAATGTGATAATATGTACATTAAAGGAAATAAATTACATTTACTAAACAAACAACAACTCTAATTACTCACTAAGACAACAATCATTTTCACCAAAGATGCACATGGAGAGAAAAAATGTACCTCTGCATAGTGAACTTAAAATGCACATTTATGTATATATTACTAATTTTCTTTTTTTCAATTTATTTAAAAGTAACAATAGTCTACAACCATTTCAGGATTTATAATTTTTTTTTGAGATATGGAAATGTTTTTTTTTTTGTTAGCATGCATTTGTTATCTTACCAGCCCCTCTTGATGTTTATTTACATGTGAAAATGTATCTACAAGTGTTATCATAATCACTTTTCAATGTCATGCCTGCAAATGTTAGAAAGATAAAAATATTTACAAATGAAAAGGCACTTCACTCAAAGAAATGATTTTCAAACAAATAAAAAAAATCCTCCTTATGCTTCAAAAATAAAACAATATAAATAGACCAGTGTGACAGAGATGAAAATATCATGATGTGGAAGAGCATACGAGTTTACAATGAAGTGGTCTAACACAGGACAATGTCATAGAGTTAGCAGCATTAATATAGGTCAGATCACTGTAGACAAACAGTACCTTTAAGATAGGGTAGTATCCGTATATATAACTTAAGTGTTTTAATAGGGTGGTGTTACATAATTTTCAATTCATCATGATGTACCAATTGACACTCCATCTATTGTCAATTGGTGAAAATTTGCATTGGTATTTTAAAACAATACCCCAACATCAAGATCATGACAATTTCCAAAACTTCTAGAATTTAAACTTTTTTTGGCTGGTAGAATTGTAGTTTGCATAGACGGCATTCAGAACAGCGGACTTACTAGTTCACAGGTCAAATATGGCCGACCCACTTGAATACTTCCCCCCAGGGAATCTATTCAGTGTCTATTAGTGGATTAGTTGGCAAGCTTTTTAGTTGGTTGCCATATTTGGCCCTCAGACTAGTTAGTCCACTGTTATGAATGCAGCCATAGATTGGCAAGTAACATGTTATGCTATGATACTACCACAGTATGTATGTTTAATGGAAATGAATGCAATTTCTTTCTCCCTTTTTTATATATGATATGACAATAAATAAGCACCGGGGTCATTCAAATTTACTCCCAGCTGAATCACTGATTTACATATAAAACATTTGCACTTAAATCTTGACATGTTATCACAAGGATGCTGTGTGAAACATTTACAAATGGTGTATGAACTTTTTCCTATTTGTCCTTTACAAGTTACTCAGGTACACATTTATGTACATTATTTTACATGCCTGTATTTGTCACATACCCCCCTCCTGTTACACATCAGTGGTTCAATCAAGCTGACACATCATATGAGCACAAGTTTTCAATGCTTTGAAATATAAATCAAAATCTATAAGCTTTTACTTTTTACAATTAAGTAAACCTCTGCAGTTATAAAGATAATGAATTAATGCAAGCATGAACCGGCGTATCTGATTAGTTCATTCTTGTTTCAGATATTTGTCTTATGCTAAACAAGTCTTTGCTCAGTGATCTCTTAAGTAAAGTTACATGTTAGACATGTTGCTTGACAAAATAACACATAACCCAAAACTTCATAATTTCAATGACCTTGGCTTGATAATGGCAACATTTAACAACATCTTGGCTTTGGCTGTCAGGTCTAGTTGATCTTGTGTCTTGCCACAAGCAACTTTTTCCCAGGCAGTGTCCATCTAAATATCAAGAACAATCAATAAATTAAGATGTCCATAAAAGTGCTATTGCCAAAAAAAGAATAAGTAAATTAAAGAGAACCTTAATATACAAGATTTTGGGGGGAATATTTTTGAATTTGTTTCGCAGCTACCAAGTTTAGCAACACATTTACAACTGATTCGTACATTTCTGCTTTACAAAGAAATTGTAAAATGATTAAAGACATCTTTTAACCATTAACCCTAAGAACCAACATTAAGTATATAATACAAGGATTAAAATACTAGTAATAATAATAATCATAACAATAAATAAATAAATAAATAAATAAATAAATAAATAAATAAATAAAGGGATCTAATTATTATCACACTGTTCCCAATCACTTGTTATCACAGAGCAACTGCAGAGAGAACAACAGGTCAAGTCAGAATATTAACTTGAAAAGCAGAAATTACCTTGCCAATCATTTTCTTTGGGGTAACATCAAAGCGAATGCGGGGAGGCTTACGCTTGGTCTAGTAAAGCAAAATAACACATTGAGACCTCAAACCAAACTTTTTATGTATTTGAAAGTTATATCTGAAGTAAAATACTTAATAATGCCATCCATGTAAGACTGAGCTTTAAGGCCATTTACTGAAACTGCAAATACATTCAAGAGGAACACCAAAAAGAAACCAACTACCACACCAAGCCCATTCTTTTCACACTCACAAGCTGATCAATTACCTTGGTTGCTGGAGCTGGAGACGTGGGTAGAGCAAAAGCATCATTGAGCGGGTCCATGAAGGTCTCCTTCAAAATGGATGGGGGTGAAAAGATGATACTGTGGTCTCCTATCAGAGACTTGCTCTGCAATGAAATCAAATAACAATAATGTTGAAACAGTTAAAAAATAAATAAAATAATAAATAAAAAACTGCATATCAAATCTTAAATAATAATAATAAAATAAAAAATAACATTAAATAAATAATTTATGAAAACCCATTACTGGATCATCATTTCCATCATTTTTTTTTTCAATCTTTAATGTTAAATAAAAGTGTTGTCATTAATTGCATCAAAATGGGATTTTATTGTCTCTATCACAGCATCCAGATAATAATTCATTTGCTTGGAATTTACTTATACAAAATTTAGTAATATTTTCCACCTTTACTGTCAACATAATAAGCACTGAACTTTTTTCAACCCCACAACTGTAACCTGACAAATCTGCTGGAGAAATATAAGTGACCATACCGGTGTTTCAGGCATTATGAGAAGATCCTCTTCAGTTGGTCCTAGGGGTACCTCGCCAGGAGTGGACCATTTTTGCTCCAAAGACTTTCTAGCCTTTTTAGTGGGAGATTCATTCTGATTTAAGAAAAAATGAAATGAAAATAAAATTCAATCAAGTGTCAAACTGTAAAATAAGGATGTAAGGCAAAGGACAAACATGTATAAAAGGAACAATTATTAAAAGCAATATGAATTTCTTAAGCTTTTTGCTTACCTGTACTACATACCTTAAGTAATTCACTGAAAGAGTACAAGTCAAAGCATGATTGTAGTCAAAAGGTTTCAAACAGCTGTTACAGCATTATGCAAAAAAGAAAAAAAATGTTGCACCTGAGGAAACTGGAGGGAAATGCCCACCTCTTTCTCAGTTTTCCTCTTGTGAAGGTCACCACGGAAGGCAGACACATCAGTCTCATAGGAAGAAGAACCTGTGTCTTTCTTAATCACCTCATTGAGATCTGCCACCAAATGGGAAGGTGTTTCAGGAGTCTAAGAATAGAGACAGAGCAGAAGAGAAAACTTACCTTTTTAACACCTTTTATTTTTTAATTTGTAATCAACACACTGGCAACTAGGTGCCAGGTGCTGTTAAATGTCTATCTACAGGGAATGGCACACCATGCTGTTAGATAAAATTTTTAATGTCTCTAATGAATGTTAACAGACTATTCCATCAATACCCATTTCTAAAAATACATTTTAGTTTCAAAAGTCTAGCAGTCAATAAACTTTTTAGGAGCATTACTGAACTAACATACCAGCATTGTAATTGGTCCACTAGTCCTCTCAATTTCTGCTAGAGCATTTTTAAAAGGAGTGGGAGTCCTGGGAGCCACATCAAGCAGGGCCCTTCTGGTACGTGGGGTTCTGAAAACAGCCACCTTTGTGCTTTCCCTGACATCAAAGTTAACAAAATGCATGTCAAAAATAATTCAAAATCAGCCTGAAATAGTGATTCTTTCTAGGACTCTCAAAAGGATCTCATTATAATTACAAGATGAATTTGTTACAAATGCTAATATTGGTATTATAGGGCAATAAAATGGAAATGCTTTTCATAGTTGTGACTGTGTATGGCTACAGAAACGAGACTTTGTAGGTGAACAATAATCATGAAAACATGGGTTATTATTGACACCCACCTTTCTGTCCCATGTTCAGTCTTAATGCACATATCAGGAGGTGCACTAAGGTGGACTGGAGTGGAGTTCCTCGGGGCTGCACACACTGGAGTGGACGTCAACTTCCTCCCAGGGACACCATCAGGGCTATTGAAGAACTGAAGATTAAGAAAAAATTTGAATTAAATATATAAGAATGCAGCAAAAATAAATAAATAAAATAAAATAAAACTTTAAATAACAACTGCTTGTTTCAGGTCTAAAAATAAAGGACAACTCTAAATTATTGTTTTATAAAACATTCCGTAATTGTAGGTTTTTAATTAATACTTTGTTAAAATAAAGCATCACTTCATAACCTAATGAACTTTTGCATTTTCAAACAAATTTCTTAAAAGTCAAAAAAATACAAAAAGGTATACTAAAAATCTTCATATTTCAGTAAAAACCAACCCACCTGAGAAGGTGAGAAAGGTAAGGCCTTAATAGGCGTGCCAGATTTCTTGGGTGTCTTAGGTTCACTTTTTACAATGGGTGTCAGATTATGACAATTTTCTGTCTTTTCTGTTTTGTTTTCTACCACTACTTCTTGGGGTTCAGCCTTTATCTGAACTTCTGTCTTCTCCATGCCTGTGGGAGCAGAAATTGACCTAGATTCCTTCTTTGCTGTGCGCTTCTTAAACAATAAACAAAGAAATAAAAATTAACCATAAAAACAAAAAAATGTTTACTTTGCACACATGTGACATGTACATAAAATAAAGAAAGAAAGAAAGAAAGAAAGAAAGAAAGAAAGAAAGAAAGAAAAAATAGATGACACTGACAAACAGTGATGAGAAGTGTTTAAAGGTACATATGAACTGAGCATTGGTGGAGCGTGGATTCCCAGTAACATACATATGAACCACTTCTACTAGTTTCTTATACGACTCAAATAAATGTCATGCCAAGGGATAAACTGAATAAATCACTCGATTGGTCATAAAAAAGCTTTAGACTGCTCCTTTCTTTCAATTCTTTGGTAAGCAATTTAACTTACTTTCCTGACCTACTTTTCTGCCCCATTGATATACAGCATAGAATGCTAGCAGAAAAATCCGTTCAAATACCAATTTTTGGGGGTACAATCAAACAATGCCTTTTGGTAACTTTCTTAGTTATACTACTCGAGTCTGTATGCTGGCATTTGGTTGGCATCATAGGACTTCATATGCATCTTTAAGGATACAATCCAGTGCATTAAAAATTAATAGTTTTCTCACCTGCTTTCTCCTCTTACTCCTGCGTAAAATGGGAGGGGTGCTGAACTTGGAGGCAATTGGAGAGGTAATGGAGATAAGGCCACCTTCTAAAGATGCAACATCATGGCCATCAAACCTGTAATCTGAAATTCACCAAGAAAAATCCATTTAATTCATTCTATATCAACTTTTAGTTATATCAAAATTATAACATTAAATCAAAATATTTTAAAAAATATTACTATGCTGATTAACCTACTTGTGGATCCTTTTTTGTTAAGGCCAGTAAATTTAATAGGTGTGACTCCAGTAGCTATATCAGTACCAGTCAGGAAATCAAAAGTAGTCATGTCACCAAATGAACTGGAGTCTGTCATCTGGTCGACCAAGTCAGGGATTCCCCTAAAAATAACAATGCACTGAAATTAACTTAAAAAAATCCATTAGAGTAAAAGTCAGAAATAAATTTGGATAGGATGAAAAATTCTGAATATGGTACCTAGTAAAATCAAATAAACAGACAAAATGCAGGTTCTCGTTTCACTCCTGCTAAACAATGTTGCTGCCTGTATTATAAGGAGAAAAATTTTTAACATTTTTGCCTGTATGTGATCATGCATAAATTAACAGGTAGCCTCTGTAAACTATTATTTTGAAGAGAAGATATATCATATGTGTTTGAGTTTCACTTACTTCAAAGGAGATAGGATACCAGCATCAGCCCATTTCTGGGGTGAAAGTGGGGAAATAGATTTGACTTGACTGATATGGCACATTTTGGAAACTCCTCCTTGATTTTGAGTTTGGTCTGAAAAAGATCATAGGCATTTTGCTAACATGTGCTCGATATATTACACTAGAAATAGTATTAATTGTACTAAAAACAAAAAAGCATCCTTTAAAAATATTTACTTCTCTTAGGTGTCAATAAGAGAGCTGAAATGTTTTGGTCTTCAACTTGGTACATGCTTGCAGACATGCTGAAACTGTCGGCCAGATCGGTCATGACCGAAAAAGTTTGTCTAAACCGGTAGAAAATTGGACTTGGTCGGTCCAAAGGACTGACAAGAGCTTTAAGAATCGCAATTTTGAATTAACAGTCATCTTTCAACATACTTCACTAATAAAATTAATAAAACTCAAAGTGTACTGCCCTTCCATTTCAAAACTATCACATTCACAAAGTAAGCTACCCTTATCGTACTGGTAGTATCTGTCTCAAACAAATAGAGTGATTTTTGGTCAGACAAAAATTCACTCGGTCCGGCAAATTTTTCATTACTGCCGTCCAAATGTCCGGCCATTCTGAAAAGTTTTCAGCATGTCTGGTTTGACTGCATCCTCCACATCTGAATATATATACATGTATTTGCAGGAAAATATCATTACAAAGACTTAAAACCAAACATATTACAGACAAATTTACAACTTTTGGAAACCCTTTATAATAGTGAACCTTACCAGTAAACCCCTGTGCAGTAGGGTTAATAATTAAGCTACCCCCATAATTCTGTATTCCACTTGGTGACTGAAAAAGGAAGGATAAAAGCTTACATCCCAAAGACCTCATCTACTTTAAAACAAAATCTTCACATTTTCAGACCTACTTGCATAACAGGCCAAGTGCCTGAATATATGTTGTCAAGCCCTGTTACACTAGAAAAGTACTGTGGAGTCCAAGAAAATCTCTCTTATATGTCAGCACCAAAACCCCAAGAAGTTTTCCAATGTTTACTTACTTGATAAACTGGTGTGCTCTGAAACAGTCGCACTGGCTGTAATCCCTGCATACTGGAGGTGCTAGGGGTGTATGGGTTGCCTCTCTTCTTCTGCTCTTCTTCCTCATATTTTCTCCTCATGGTAGAGTTCCAATGGTTCTTGATAGCATTATCAGTCCTTTACAAATTATGAAATTTAAGGTTTAAATCTTAAAATTTACAAAAAATGAAACATATTGTTGAATTTGCAAGATTGTCAGCATGAGCATGTCATTTAAAATTAAAATCATAAAACTCCAAATTAAAATTGCATTAAGATACAGTTGACATTAGAATTACAATGTTCTTAATTCTGCTTTCTTATTGTTTTCTCAAAAATGAAAGATTTTCAATAAATTCATACAAATCAACAGGTACCTTCCAGGCAAGTATTTGGCAATCTCTGCCCATCTATTTCCCATTTTTTTATGTAATTGATAGATCATTCTATCCTCATCCTCAGTCCATGCTGTCTTTTTGATGTCTGGATTTAAGTGGTTGTGCCACCTATAAAGGAAGATGAAAACATCTCGCATACAAATTAGGGCAGATACATACAATGCAGGGGCAACTGAATCAAATAATCTTTTTAAAATATTAACTTGACACAAAAGAACCTATCATGTTTGCCACAATTTTGGGGAAAAATACTTCAAATTACAAAAACCATGGTACCTTTCTCTGCATTGTTTTCCAGTCCTTCCTTTCAAGTGCTTTGCTATGAGTGTCCACCTCTTTGGCCCATACTGCCTCACTAGTTGCAGTACTTTGTCATCTTCCTGTAATGCAATTACATACGTTTAAAACTGCACACAATGTCATAGTGTAAGGACCATTTCCAAATACTTAATCTAATCAATAGTTTCTTTTACAATAACTTCTTTTGACAGATATTTGACCATTTCTATTATTGTAGTAGATATTGCAAATTATATATATAGCTCTATCAGCTGTTTATAGAACGAAAGTTTCTCTTCCGAATTCTGCAATACAGCATCGGTACCTCTTTTGTCCATGGTCCCTTGATCAAGTCTGGATTGAGCACCTTCTGCCACCGAGTTTGACATTGCACATCCGATCTGTCAGGAAAATATCCTGATATGGTCCTCCAATCAGAGTTATGGCCTACATGGGCTTCAACAATCTTTTTTAATTTGTCATCCTACAATATTATACATTTCAATAAAAATGATTTTCATAAGAACAACATATTCCTAAAAGTCTTAATAAGGCTTCATTCACATGCAATGTCTATTTTCTAAATTCTATTTGCGGTATGTCTTATGATCACGGTCTGTGCCCTTAATATCCCGCAGCGTAATTACTGGCAGCGCGAGCCAGCTACTATAAGTTACTATAAGTAACTGGCTTGCGCTGCCAGTAATTACGCAGCGGGATATTCAGGGCACAGACCGTGATCATAAGATAGCGCGAATAGAAAATAGATTTTTAGAAAATAGACATTCCATGTGAACGAAGCCTAAGTGTCCATTGTGGACAAGAGGGGTACTGGTAAAAAATTGTTTTTCTCAATATACTTGCTTCTACATTTGTGCATCATTATTAAAATGCACCAAAGGTGAAACAATACCTTGGTAGATGCCATAATATTAGACTGTGTGGTTAGTTAGTTAAAAAATATACAAAATCTGTAAGAGATTTTAGTTTTAAATCAAAACATGAATTATAAAGTTAAAATTTATCTTCAAAAAGTTGGCATTCTGGGGTTCCAAAAGTCTTGAAAAATGCAAAATCAGAAATATTTATTCTGTAAATGTAAAACACTGCTCACTTCATCCTTTGTCCACCTGCCCTTGTTAATGTACTTCTTTCCTCTCACTGCTGGCATATCATAGTCATGATCTTTATGTTCATTATCATCACTCTCATCATCAGTAGTTGTATAATGTCTGGTTCTTAAAAAAATTGTGAATAATATTTGCAAACACACATAATAAAAAACAAAGATACAGGTAGGGTTAGGAAGGCTACACTCACAGTTGGAATCTCAATGTTTTCTCCTAACTCAAAACAGGACTGAAACTAACAAATTTTCATACCTGAAAAACACTGTGAGCAGCAGTCCTAATTAATATTGACCTATCATGAACTTCACTAAGCAGCAACTCAAAATGGCTAGGTTTCTTCGGCAATATTGGAAAATGAAAGGTAAGGGAGAAATGTGTGGACATCTTATCCAATCAAGACGGGGACTAATGTTTACATTCACCATTCATGGGTGAATATTTTTCTTGTATTTGACCACAACAGTGAATTTTTAAATATATTTATATAAATAATACATAAAAATAATGGGATAATTTTCTTAATAATAAATTCATTTTTGTTGTGTGGAAATGTATTAATATCAAACTGAAGCACCAGATGTACATGAGAACAAACTGAAAGGCAACAAGTCCAAACAAGTGAAAATTCTCTCACCTTAATACAAACGTATTTTCAACTGCATTTATTCGTTTTCACAACACGATTATTAATATGTTTGATCCTAGGTATTGATTGACTTAACTAACTCTAATATTATAATTTCAACGTTAATTTTTGTTACTCTTCATTGGTCTTCTGGCTTTCCTTCAATCGCCTTTGTCTTTACCTGAATGAACCGACTCTGTAATTTTTACCACCAAGCAGGCTCAAGTTCATCTCAACGCAAGATAGTAAAAAAAACTTTAGTATACTTTAAGTCGAAGCTATAGTTTCATGAATCACTTTCATTCCTTTGCTGGTAGTTTCAATATAATATCATTTATAACGCTCACGCGGTGTCTCAACGTTCGACGTTCATCACGTTGTAATCAACAATGAAAATGGCTTCCATTTGCAGCGCGCAAAAATGGGATCCACCTCTGTGATATAAATGCCGGTAACTGAAGAACTACAGGTATTTGGAACTAAAGGAGCAAATAGAAAAATAAAATCACTTTTATCTTATTCGTGTTATCTAGCTCGAATTCTATCAATCAATACGAAATAAAGCTTTACATCGACACCCGGTAATTAAGATACCACACCACAAGCAGAATGCTTTGACTCTCATTCTCTCGACGCTAAGCAATAAATTTTCCGACTTACCTATAGTAATGGTGCCTGGACATTCTAATTCAGTGGTTTTTATGAGCGTCTTTGCTCATCATAGTAGCCCTTAAAATATATCAAAAGTAATCTGTTCTTTCTCTGTAAAATCAGCTGATCAAATTATATTGTAAAATGTTTGGGCGCAAAACCTCAATCCAACTTGGCGCTTGTTAGTACGACCTGGTTTTTCATTGGTTGAAATTGACATGCAGCGCCCTCTTTACCTAAACACGTTAACGCATTGCTTACGTGTCGCCTTCAGTCTATCGCCGTTTCCATGGATTGGCAGAAAATTTAATTAATCTGAAATAAACACCGTCCACTGCAGATTGAAAAATATGTTCACTATCACTAGCCTAGTTTGTCGACGCTTATTTATAAAAAACAGCTTCTATTTGCTACTGTTTTCTTAGAAAATATACCTTGAATGCAGTGACGGTGAAAGTAGCAATTTGGTATAGTGAAACTTGGACTCTATTTAGGTCCAAGAGTGAAATATTTGAATCAATTCGCTTAAATAAATACAACCGAAACGCAGGTTTGATTCTTTTGCCCAAATTGACTGAAATTCGTTAAAGCTGAGCTCAATCATTTTTTAAAATTAAATTTCCTACAGTACATGTATATTTTTAATAACTGCATGAAATCTTCCCTTTTTTTCAAATACTTTCATTTTTATTACATTTTAATACACAATGACATGAAACGGGGCAATGAAAGAAACATAACTGTTTATTAAGATTGAAAAATTCATCAGAATAAATTTCATCTTTTAATTAATTACTTCATATGTACCCGCACATTATTGAAAAGGTTAAAAAATACATGTATAATTTAACCCTTAATTGTTACTAACTAGTCCATCAGTTTTTGAATATATCACCTCCATCACAAACATGCTTTGGAAAAATATAATCCTTTTCAGTGGTAAAACACATTTATTTATTTGATTTGAGATAGAAGAGGATGATGGAAGTACTGATCTGCAGTACAGTACCATGAATGTATAACCTTTACCAATCAGTTCATGTTCTATCAAAATATGTACATGTACTTGCCAAAATAGGCATGCTTTGAATGTCTATTGATTACTGCCAAGTAAAATGAAACATTATTCAAAAATATTTTGAAAAAGAAAACCTAAATAATTCAAATTTCAAATCGCAAATCTAAGTGATACATGAGGTATAATTTTGATGAAAATTTATTTAGTGTGGAATTTGCAACTTGCATGGTACATGTACATTGCAGACTTAGAGAATGTAACATCTCATTTTCACTATAATTAACCTATTACAGTTATTTAAAAATTCATTTATAATATTATTTGAAATAGAACTTTGCTGAAGAATCTACCTATATTACACAATATTTGTTGTTGTTGTTCACTTTCATCAATCACCAGACACACAAACAGCATCTAGTTTGGCAAGATACATTATTGTTTAAAAAGCATGCACACAATCTGTGTCAGTAACTGATTTAGAACTTTGATGTGTGCAGCAATGAAGTTTTGAAATTAAAACAAATTACCCATTCTGCATTGGGATTTATGACTATATTTAAACCACAACATATATTCATATCATAAAATGGAAATAAATATTTATTTTCACCCTAGCACTTTCATCCCACATCTTTACACTTCTGTTATGTAACATTTAAAATACTAAAGATGCATGACCTTTCGATCCTGTTAAAATAATATCCATTCCAAATACAAATTTTAATGAAGAATTTCTAGAGTATGTAAGTGCACTAGGAGTACATGTGTAGTGCAAATCATGTTCTGCAAAAATATATCTTTTAAGATTAGACTATAAATTTATATAAAATCATCACATACAAAAGATAGACCAACAACAGGCTTTGTAAAATTTGCACAAAAACTAAAACTATGTATCATAAAAAATTAACCACAAATATTTTAAAGTGACAACTGATAAGTTGCATACATGTACATCTTAAATTAAAATAAAGCTCAAAAAGATGACCATTGCCATATCTTAAAATTATATTACTTTTAAAAAAGTAATTTTCACCTTTCAAGTGACAAAGTTTTGTAATGGCATTTTTCCTCAAACAACAAACAGACCATCTTCCCCTTCTTTATTTAGACAAAACAAAAACAAAAATAAAAAATAAGCAGCTTTAGTTGCATCTATCATATATCAGTATTCAAAAGCAAAACTTTCAATCAATTTTTGACAAGCCATTTATATTTTGAGCCATATCTGTAATCTTCATATCATTATTATTTGCATTTAGTTTCTTTCCTTTTTTTCCTCTCAAAAAATCATTTTTGAATACAGTCCAGAAGAGAATGCTGTTAATGACAGTCATGATAAGGGTTGTAATAAACAAAAGCCACCAGTTGAAGGGTGTAAATTCATCTTCCTTAGCATAAATTATAGCCTTCCAAATCCATCCAATTGCCAGGCCCCTGCACACAGGAATAGTGATAACATTTAGAATGGCATTTGTCCTGAAGACCAAGTTTGACCTCTCCACTTTTGCTAACATCATGAGTTTGCGACCATGCAGGAAGATTGAATTTACTTCAGTTAGGAGTGCCACTACCATGAAGCCTATACAATGACAGTTTGCAATGTTGTAGTAGAATATCAGGAGAACCTACAAAATATAAAAAGCATTATATCTTAAAATGTTGGATCTGTTTCAATAATGAAAAAAATTGCTGACACTGACATGACATTGGCATCACTGATAATGACCTAAATAAAATCAAACTGCAAGAGATCCATACCATTTATGGAAAGCAGCAGAAACAAGAAATTATACTGATTATGCTTATTCTTAAACTTAACCTGCACCATAAACATACATATTAAACATCTCAATATGTACTTTAATTACAAAAACATACTATTTGAAAGTTATGGGGCATCCCCCAAATACCACATCAAAATTATATTCTGATTCTGAAAAAATGTATTTTTCTAATGTTTAAATTGACCTGTAGTAAATACTGAACAAAACATTCCCTGTTATATAGTAGCTACATTCAAAGTAAAACTAAAATATGGTAAGCAGTGATGGCCGAAACACAAAATGCCAATGAAAGGGAGAAAAAGTATTGCGACAACTACAAAAATATTGATGGGAAGGTTATAATAAACAAGTACTCCCAATATGCACAGATACTGACTGTACTGTATTTGTAAATAATTAATTGAGTTCATGTAGGTTTTTTGGTAAAAAAAAAAAAAAAAAAAAATTCCATAAATTGGTTTGAGGATAATTATACCACATTGAAGAGATCGAGTCCCTCACTTACAACGATATGGTGCAAAGCCACTTCCCACATCTGTGCTATTTTCTTGTTGATCAAAATATCAAGAAAATCAAATGTAAAGTACCCTGAAAATATATGAAGTTGATAGTTATAATTTCAAATGAAGTTTACTCAGTGCATTTAGAAAATCTAAACAAGCATGTCCACATAAGCTTTATAAAAGAAAATCCTTACATGGTCCAAGTTTAACTTATGATAATAGTTGCACATCCTCACATTTAAAAGAATGTAGCATAACTGTCAAATGGATAGATATATATGACAAAAGTAATAGAAGCTGTGACAATATAAATTTCTAAAATGATAAAGAAACAATTAAATGACAGTGCACAAAATATGTATCTGTTGATTATTATGCAATATTACATAATCGATCACCACCACCAATTTTAATACTTCTGTTATTATGGGCATTCAAAAAATAAAACCTGCACAAGGCTTTAGCCCCATAGGATCACAGTCACTTCAATAAAATGAAAATTTGTGGGGAAAAAACCTTCTTGTCTTAAAAAAGTAATCTTGCGAGGTTGTTCACTAAACTCAAGCTATATTTTTGTCCAAAGAACCATTCCTGTAAGTTGAAGTTGGGGATTAATAAGTACATATTCTTCCTTTAATAGTAATTAAGATTAAAAAGTGGATGACAACAACAGACTCAAGTGATGGCTTTATGTCCAGACAGTGTCTGTCCATAAACAAATTATGGAAACTTGCTTACGTACAGTAGGCAAAAAGAAAAAAAATCTACATGTACATTATGCACTTTCCAGAGGTGAATTAAAATGTTCAAAAGATGAAATTTTCTGATAAACAGTACTCAAAACTGCAACATGCAAGGGAAAAAAATCATTATGACTACTACATTTTACATTTTTGAAACCTGAAGAACTAAAAGACCTACCAAGAGAAAAACAAACCAGCAAATAAGATGTCATGGAATAACTCTTGACTAAGTCAAGCACCATTTCTGGAGTGAGCACAAAACTACAATAAAAAATAATTGATATCAAAATAATATATTTTGGTTAAAATTAATTCAAACTGTACAACCATCAATTGTTAGTATTTAGTAAATGCACATAGAATGTAAATATTCATGAGCAGATGTAAGATAGTACAGCAGTTTTTAATAAGCAAATACCACAGAAACAAGTAGGTATTAACATTAAAAGATACCTAGGTGCACCAATGACAGAGACAACGTACACAATTTGAAAGATATTTAGTTTTTTTCTGAGCATCTAAAAGAAAAAAGACAGATTACAAAAACAACTAGGCTAATTCCACTATCAATCAGGTTGATACCTAGCAAAAAATCAGGAAAATCTTAAATGTGAAGTACTAAATTGACAGGTGAAATAAGCCTTGGTTGTTTTGTAATTTTGTCTTTTAGTGAAACGGAAGGTGTCCCGTTATTACCAGCATTAAGACAGGCAGTAGCTCTAGCCATCCTCTATATAGCCCAGCCCATTTCTGTTGAAGAGATAGTATATATGCAAATTAGAGTACTAGTACACTTGTAAGCATCTAAAATAACTGTAAGTTTCAAGGATTAAACTAATAAAATAATAATTTCACAAAGAATCTTCACAATTTTAAAGCAGGCTTAAATCAAGACCAGATTGGAACAAAGCTTGCACAGATTTATTGCATCCACAAACCATGACATATCCTAGCTGGTGGGTTTTGGTTAGTGTAGGAGGGTTCACTTATGATTCCTCTGAACTGTCCAAGTGAAGTGATCAAAGTATTCAAAATACTAGTAGCATTGCTTCCATGTGGTCAACGTCATGACTTGTTGTCAAACCATTACAAATCATGCATATTCTTGCAGCAAGCAGAGAAATATTCATGACCATTCCTGTTCTTTCTTTGAAAGTCTCAGAAAATTCTGGAAAGTCCTGCTTCATGGATAAAACTGTATTACTTTTTTGTTTTATTACAACAATTTTATTGTTTTTTGTGTTTCTTTGAAGGATTATCAATAATTTATACTTAAACCATGTGAATATGCAATTGCAGCAAACCCTTCTAGACTGGCCAAGAACCATAAGGATGATCACAATTCAAATTCAGTTATCAATTATAAAGAATAATGAATCATGATCAAAGATTTGACTAGGTAACTAAGGTTTTAACTAAGCCTGTTCAAATAGCACACTCCAGCAAGTCTGGTAAGCAAAAGCAGTCAGAGACCTTTACATACAATTAGCTGTCACTTCAGTTGCCTTCCAAACCACAGGTACTAGAACCGAGTACATCTACCATGATGAGCAAAAAGCAGTGTTAAGACCGGACTAAAATTTCCATAATCAAAACTGGCATCAATTACTAGATAATATTTTCCTAAACAGGCTAAAATAATAACTCAGATTCATCATCAGCGATTATTGAGATTGTTTTGGGATGTACCATCAAGATGGCCTCATGAGTGTGATACAGGAAAAAGTAAACTACAAAGAAATTTTCATATCCTGTAAAAATTAACAATTTACTGATCATCCAATCTACTACTAGCATGAATTTTCATGTGTTAGCATTCCTATTGATGGTTCTGAAATATACTGACTGTCAGTGTATATCAGAAACGTCAATAGGAATGCTAACGCATGAAAATTGTGCTACCAATCTACTTGGACATGATTTTGTAGTTTTAAGAACAAAATAGGAGGAAAGCAGCATTAAAGATTCTTTGTGAAACTTAACTTATCTGACTAAGATTTTTAGCATCTATGGACTAAAATTTTATTGAATGACATGTTGCCTGGCACTAACCATTTATGTATATATTATTTCTAAACATAATTTATGATTAATTCAAGCCAAATGTTGAAGAAAAAAAAGAAAAAAAAAACAAACAAACAAATGGTAAGATGACACAAAAGTTGTAGACTTATATCCAAAAATTATTTCATGCATAATCAAGATTGAAAATAAACATTTTTATCTTCAATTTAAGAAAACACTTTAGTTATACATTTGTTAATCTCAAGCTCTGATAAAATACATGGTGACAGAATTAGTGTTAAGGTCATCATTTGAAATTTTAATCATCATTTTCATGAGTCTACAAACAGTATCCTGAGGGGGGGGGGGGGGGGGGGGGGGTTAATGTCCTGAAAAATATACAAATGATGATCCAAATTGCTGCCAAAGGTAATAACTTATAGCTTTTCACCTTATACTCTTTGCTGGGGAGGGGAGGCTGGAAGAAGCTACTCTTTGTAGATATGTGAAAATGATGATAAATATTCATGAGCCATTAACTTCCAACCTTCAAATTACATTATTAAGTTGATCAAAAAATTGCTTCCAAACAATTCAGGGGACAGTTTGCAGGATTTGACACAGAAATAAAAAAATTGCAAAAATTTTTTCTGGTCTTTAAACTATCATTTCGTTCTTATCAACTAACACTTTCTTCTCAAGGCATACAGGTAAGCAATGACACAGATTTTAATTTACAGCAATAATACCACTTTCAATTAACCTAAGTCTACAGCTTCTTGCATTCTTATTCTGGTACTTTCATTTCCAGTAAAATGTATTTTCATTTCCAATAAAAAATCTTGAAATAGTGGTCTTATTGCTGTAACAGTTGCTAACTTCAATTTGAGGTCACATATGCTTTTGAGGCACAAGTACAGGATTTAATAATAAGCAAAATTCGACAAAACAAAAACCCTATGAACTATCCCCTTCAATATCCAAAAGATGAAAAAACATTGTTGTGCCCACAATCAACGTGAAAACAAACCAGGAAAAGACATTATCCAGGAGAATTAAAATTGGAGTTTCTTTTAATAAGTCCGAGTTTCAGAGCCAATTGAAGCATACCAGCTTCTTCATCTTCAAAGTTCCGTACAAAGAAGTACCCAACTGTCCTGTCTGAACCTTACTGGTCTTTTGACTTAAGTTTACCAAACCAAGTGCAGACCTTTTACTATGCCACATTCCCTTCTTTGAGGCCATGAAATCCAGATAGCCAATGCTCTAGTAAAACTGTAATTGTGATGAATGTCAAAGTGGAAAAGGCATGCAGATGCATATTTGAAAGTGAAGATGCTGGCACACAACTGACTTGAAGCTCAGGGTACTGTTTATTTATTGAATGCAGTGCTCTTATTCTTTCTGACATGGACAAAGTATTACTAGTAGTGTGAAAAAAATATAATTAAACATCAAATTTTCAATATTTAGATTTACTAGTAATGAAATTATTACTGACAAGTTACTTTTCTTTCTTTACTGTTCTTCCATATTAAAACGTTACTACTCTATTAACAGAACTGTTCATCTAAACCAGCGATATTTACCAGCTTAGCACCCAAACTGCACAGAAAAGTGCATGAATCCACGAAATGGAAAAATTCTTCCACACCCATGGATCACCTGAGAATGATTTAGGAGCACCAAAAGACGCTACCAATTTACTCAAAATTGAAAAGAAAATGATGGACGAAAACACAAAGCAGACCCATATCTTCTCGAAGTCCTCCAACATGATGTTGCTCACTTTCACTGGTAGTCTACGCAATTTCTGATAAGGTCTACTGAGGTCATGTTCAACTACGTTCAAGACGCACCATTGTTCCCACGAAGTATTCCGGCAGAAAGTGTCCTGGTACCAATAGTAGAACAAAAATTATTATCAAAATGAGGTGAATAAACTGTAAAAAACAGAACAGAATACATTCAAGCAAATAATAAAGACAATTGAGATCAATAAATAAAATAAATCTAGACTTCTTAGGGGATTGCCTTGTATCACAAATAGTATCGCCATCTATTCTTTTATCAGCATTTTTTTAATGCAGATGGCGCCCAGGAGACAGTAAACAGAAAACCAGTGGTCACTGACAGACAACTGAAAAACACGTTTTACACTGACATTTATCATCAGAATGGGCGGGATTTGACAAATTTACACCTCGTGATATTCTTATTATTAGCCAGACAATTAATACATTTCTCTTGGCAAAATGGGCTGCGAAGGCAGTAAAAACGCAGACACAAAAGTGAACCACGAAAAACCACTTCAAAATGAAACAAGGAAACAGAGCAGCCCGACCCAGCCTTTGAAAAATGTTGAAAATGGAACAATTGGCAAACCAATTGACATCTGCGAAGAGGAGAAAGAGAAGGATAAAACTGGCGAAGAATCGTCGTTTCCCGAACCAGTTGAAATTCCTGACATCCATGCCACACATTTGTTAGGTGTCACTGAGGTATGGCCTCTGAAGTTGCTTACTTGAATTATAAGTCTAAATTATTGTCTTCTGTCTTGCAAAAATAAAAAGTAACATGATATACATACTGGATATATATCTAAGACAAGTCAGCATTTTCACAAAATTAATTTTCCGCATGTTTTTTGTAGGATAGTAAAATTGAAGAAATGTTAGCAAGATTTGGAGAGAATGAACTGTTTGTGGATGAGGAGTTCAAGGCAGATCAGAAGGCATTATTTTACAGCGGCAGAGTTGAAGAGGATGTAGTTTGGCTCAGACCAAAGGTAGTTTGACAATACACTTGAAAAATGAATGCAGTTGCAATTAAACAAAAGAAACTGCCAATCCCAACAAAATAGGGTGACATAAAAGCAAAATATGCATCATAGTTCAACAAATGAATTTTTTCCCTGGGGCGTCATGACCATGCATCGTCCTCTTTCCATTTCTAAGTAGTGTTAAGTTTGATCTGTAAACAAGCTATCTTAATTATCTTGTTCTCTGGGGTTGTCTGAAAAAGTAATAGAGAGAAATGTATTGATTGTCTGGGTAATAATAGTATTGTTTTTATGTGCATTATGTTTGACTCTGTCATTAAAGTTTGACTCTATCATTCAGGCTATGGCTTTGAAAAATCTTTTGGCAAATGACTCCCTTCAATATTTGAAAACTCAAGAAGGGCTATGTGCTTGTAGATCATTCTTGGAGTTTTCAAATATGGCAGACAATCCCTTTATAAACGATTTGTACCAATTTATTAATTTTTTTTAGGACATAGTTAAAGAAGGTCAGATACCACATCTGACAGTTGATGGTGTGACTCGTGATGACATAAAACAGGGGATCCTTGGAGATTGTTGGTTCCTTTCTTCTTGTGCTGCTGTCTCTGTGCAGGAGAGATTCATGAACAAGGTACTCATCTCATGAATGAAGAAAGCAGGCTTACAAGTTGATTGAAAATAAATCTGTCTTGTTTTGTGGTTTAACAAACTCTCGTGTTTGACAGATAGATGGAGATGTAAAGAAATAAAAGGTTCGGATGTCACAACAATATGCTTATACTGTATACAGAATAAATATATAATATAAAAATAAGTATGTGTTTGTATATTTCATTTTTCCAGATAATAGATTAAGATTGTTACAAGGGTTTATAAAATTTTCATCATCTTTTAAGACAAGGTTAAAGAAATACATTTTTAATTGGTAATTTGCCATTTGTTATAATTTCAGATAATTGGAAAGAACCAGGTGTTGTGTGGAAATGGTTATAAGGGAATAGTTCATTTTTGTATGTGGAGATTTGGGGAATGGGTTGATGTGTATATAGATGATCTCCTGCCAACAAAGGATGGGAAGTTATTTTATGCCAAGTCTGAGGATCCTACAGAGTTCTGGCCACCACTCATTGAAAAAGCATATGCTAAGTGAGTTGATATTTATTTTAATTTATGCAGGGCTTTTCACTGTTCTTTGGAAAAATATGATATAGAGCAGTTGGATTCTGGTCCTCAAAGACATGTTTGTGTTTTATTCAAAATTTTAAAAAATATATTTTAAAACACAACTAATAATTTATATGGAGGAAAACTGCTTGTAATTGCTTGCAGGAAAAAAAAGCAAAGCATACATGTACTTTCATAAAAAAGATCACAATATTTGGAAAACAAATTAAAAATTGATGGAATTCTTATGTTCCAGACTACATGGATCTTATGAAGCCATAGAAGGTGGGCAGACCATGGATGCACTTGTTGATCTCACTGGTGGGCTGGCAGAGAGGTGTGAATTGAAGGAAGTGGATGTCAATAAGTTTAAACATTTCCACAGGGCTCATCAGGCAGGAGCATTCATTGCTTGTTCCAGAAAGGTGGGAACACAGTCACACTAATTGTCAAATATTTATGTCAGGAAACTTCTCAATAATTTTATGAGCACAGTTTTTTTTTATTATGAATTAATGAAAATAAAAAGCCTACATAAGAAAAGCAGATGGTAAAAGTACACAGATTTAGAAATGTAAAGGAAAACACATTAAAAATATATTGGAGATGTGTCAAACTATGAATTAATCAGCATTTGAGCTGTAGCTTCATTTTAATATGATCACATTTTTCTTTCAGGGAGATTGGACCATGTCAATTGAAGCAGATCCAAATGGTTTAGTTAGTGGTCATGCCTACTCTATCACTGATTTAGCAACTGTAAGTACTAAATATTATATAGGTTTTTGGTTTTATTGTAATGATTAACATTTATGTGACAAGTAATGTACAACATCTGTATTTATCTCTTCCTATGCTGTCTTTATTTGTCAGTGCTAGAGAATGAATAGTGGGAACAGAACAGTAGCAGGACAAAGTGTAGATGCTCTTCAGAACTTTATGGCACTTTATACCACTGAACCCTGTTTTGGTAGTTTTCATCCCAACAGATATGACACTGAAATAGTGGTGCTTTATAGTTCAAATAAGTGAGTTGAAATTTTACATCATTTGGTGTAATTATTTTTTACTTTTTCACTGTTTAAAATTTATGTAGGTGACAGTAAAACGTCCTGGTGCTGTGGAAATTATTGAGAGGCTTCTTAGAATCAGGAATCCATGGGGAAATGAGACTGAGTGGAGAGGAGCTTGGAGTGATGAGTATGTCTTTGTGATTTTTTTGGTGTTAAATAAATGTAATTTTCAAACACGGCCTTATTTAATGCAAATTATTATGCAATTAATTTCATGAGTTACAACTATTTGTGCATGCTCATTTCTTGTTGTTTCTTTAAGCGATGAAAACTGGCAGTGGCTTGATGAAAAAACTAGAGAAAAGCTTCACCATATATCAAAAGGGGATGGAGAGTTTTGGATGCGCTATGAAGATTTCTGCTCAGAATTTTCAGAAGTTACAATTTGTACCCTTGGTCCAGATTTTGATGGAGATGGGGTCACAGATCAAGCAGGTATAGCTAAATGTCTCTTTTGCCCTAATGGACATTTTATGGGTTTCTAAAATTCTTTGTTAAAATGAAAATCATTTTTAAACAATGATAAGAGATAGTAAATTTTAAAAGCATACAAAGAGCTTAAATTTTATATACCAAAATTTTATGAAAAATGCAACATTTTTCCTGAACAAGGTTTACCATATCCAAATTGCTTCACTCAATTATGATCCATATGCCCTTTTTGACTTTAAGGTTTCATGATTTTGGAGTCACTCTCAATATTGATAGAGAATGGTGAATTTCACTCATGGTTGTAAAAGTTAGATCTTGACAGGGTTATATATTGAAATTCCCTCAGTGGTTTTTGATAGGGTATCCCCATTTGATAAAGAGAAATTTGCTAACATTTCCATCTATTATCAGTATAAGTCTAATGGGTTTTGATGCTTTTGAAAGACAAATGCTTTACAAATTTACATACACTTAGTGCATTTATTATGGAAACCAGACCAACATTTTATTTTTCTGGAAGTTGCAATATTCTTTTTTAGGTCACATTGAGAAAGTGAAGGGAGAGTGGAAAAAAGATATTTCAGCGGGAGGATGTAGAAATGATTTAGCCAGCTTTGCCACAAACCCACAATACCTTTTAACATTAACCGAGCCAGGTATACATTAAGATTTAGAAATGTTCAGTGTTTGCCGTTAATGAATGAGAAAATGAGAAAACTTAAGCAAAAATTGAAATATGTTGGTGTGGGACTCTTCCCTCTTTCGGAACAAAAAATTACAGATGCAGTTCCTGGGGATAAAAGACTGACACAGTGCTTTAAAGTGCCTCACATCGTGTCAGATTTTTTTGCACTTTTTATGATAACTTTCCATTATCCATAAATGAATAAATCACCTGGTGATAGTGATAGCAAAACATATTTTAGATGATCTATTGGCCATTGCTTTAATAATCAAATTTCATGCTTTTTACAGGTATTACTCAGTTATGAATATACTATCCATTCTATTTTAGATGATTTTGATAGTAGTATAGATGATCTAGATGATGAAGGAAAGTGTAGTGTTGTGATTGCTCTGATGCAAGAGCATCGCAGATCTCAGCGACATTTGGGAGTCAAAATGTTACAGATTGGATTTGTGATCTATAAGGTAAGCAGTTGGTTTGAAGTTGCCATACATGTAAGCTCTTTGTTGTGATTGCTCTTCTTTGGACATAAGCCATTGTTAGGTTCAAGTAGCCATTTTGGTATTTTGCAATACTTACAAGACTTAATGCATGGCAACCACAATTTTAGAAATTCTCTCATACTTATGTTGGAGTTAAAGATTTATTTTTGAGCCACTATCTTAAAAATAGAAATCACAAGCTTATGAACAGGTGTGTGGATCTTAATTTTTTCTAGTCTTGGAAAGGGTTGGTTTACAGCTGATGAAGGGAAAGTGCTGAAAGTTCCTGGAAAAATCATTTTGTTGCTATATTAAAGGGATAATAACTCTTCATATGAGATCTATATTTCACAATAAAAACATTGTGAACAACTCATAGAAATATAATATATTCTGTTGTACCACAAAAACGGCAGTTATAGCTATTATTCTGATATCTGAGCTTGTCTTTAGACCACTTGACCTCCATTAATGGCTATACTCTGTTATAATCTCTTAAGAGATTATAACCAAAAAAAAAAAAAAAAAAAAAAAACTTTTTAGAAAAAAAAACAGGGACTAACTTTGAATGTAAAAATGGATTCATTAACCATTGGTAAGTATGGGAAAATTGTTGTTTACTCCAGGAAAATTCATTTTTTGGCCAAAACGAAGAGTTATTATCCCTTTAAAGGGTCTTATGCACATTGTGTGCCTTTAATGATAAAGTTACAATGTGTTTAGACTTTTATGAACCTCAAAAAGTGCTGCAAATGCTGCATTTTTTTCACTTCAGACAGAAGATCCAGAAAACAGATTGCCAGAAAAACACTTCCGTTACAACTATGATACAGGCAAATCTGGTGTTTACATCAATTATCGTGAAGTCAGTGGACGTTTTCAGTTAGAACCAGGTCACTATATTGTAATTCCGTCCACTTTCAATAAAAATGATACAGGGAGTTTCCTTATGAGGTTCTTTGCACAGAAAAAGTTCACAGTGAAGAAAATGTAAAACAAATTTTTGCTTTATGTGCTACATATATAATAGCATATTTAATATATTTATATTTATTGTGGTAAATCAGACATAAATCCACATTTATTTTTGTAGCTGCTGTAGGTATAAGTGAATTTTGTGGACAATTTCTAATTGATTTAATTCTATTTTCCTTTCTTGAAAGGAGGAAGAGGTTTGATCTTCCAGCAGATGTTTCAGACTATGAAATTGTTTTAAGCTCTTGAAATTCCCTTAATATTGAGCATATTATAAAAAGAGCATAATCTTTGGAAAGCCGTCCTCTTTAATTAGAATTGAGAATTTTTGAGCCTTATTATAAATTTTATTACATCCATTTGTATATTTACTTGTTATTGTTTTTTAAAAATTTAATTATATAATAATCCAGATTTCAGTCATGTATACACTTATTGTTAATCTCTTACCCTGGCTGTGATATAGCAAGTGATTCACTCACTGTTACATTTAATGGCAATAGAAAATTGTTTTGATGTATTAATAGCATTTTGTTTAGATGTATTTTGTGTACGTATATAATAAGGGATGCAACTTGCAGTCAATTTCCATTAATATATTTCCAGTACTTCACTGAAGTAGACATTCCATAAATGTTAAGAATAACTTTGCAAGTGCCTAATAAAACCTGCAACTCCATCATTTGTGCAGCTGAATGTTCCGAAAAAATAGAGACAGTGGAGTTTGTGAGATTGAATAAACCAGATATGGAATCAAGTTGTTTCCATATGGAAAAAAACTTTTGAGTTTCTTCATGATATAAAAAAACAAAAATGACTGCCGCTTTATAAATAAACATCAGTATTATGTGTGACCATTGGCATACAGGCATCTGTGTGCAAAAACAATTTTCTAAACAATTACTACAAAAAATACTTGGCAAAGTCCTATACTAGTTTACTGATAACTTCAACTGGAACTGTCACAAGTAAGAAACTTGACTTGAAACAATTGGACATGATATTGTGGTCATTTTTACCCTAGGGGAATAATCTAAACTATGTTGGTAGTTCAAATTGCTGTGGGGCCCAAGCTGGCAAATTATTTTTAAAGTCAATTTAACTCTTCAAAAAATTAAAGTGCTCTATGTCTAAATAGTATATTTAAATACAGGTTTGAAATCTCTACAACATCAATAATAATATAAATGCATATGGTCCTGCAGTTTTTGACTTAAAGTGGTCATGACCAATATCCCTACCTACTATCAGACAAAAAGCTTTCAATTTAAAACAAATACCAATTTGGGGAGAGATAGCCCCTCTGACAGTAGTTCCAGTACATCTTCCAAACAATCTTTCAAGGGGGTATGCTCCTGAAATTAAAACAATGATCCTTATTTCATCTCTCCTACACTTTGTCAACACCAAAAAAATTAATTTAAAACCCTTGATTTTACTGAACATGAAAATGAGAAAATTTAACTTTCCAAATAAAAGTTCAAAACAGTAATATGTATGTGAATATCTATACCAAATGTCTTTGTTTCCTTCAGTCTAATGTAAAACAGTCAATCTGTCCAGGTTTTAAAATTTACAGAATCTATAAATTAATATTCTTAAAGTTATTTCTGAGGAGAAAATTGGATCACTTTAATTAAGTCCCACGTGCAAAAGATATCTTGAAAAGCCTCTATAACAGCCAGATCTTTTCAGAAATGGTCTGCCATAAAAAACTCATACAATTAGAACTAATTATAATAACCACAAGTAATAAATATTTGACATGATCATGCATGTTGAACTTAAACCTAAACTCATTTCTGGGATGTTTTTAAAATCCTAAACAAATCCCTTCTATCATACATTGCTCACAATGTGTGTCCAAGTTCTCCCAAAGGGACAAAATGACACAATAAAGGAATTGGCAGTGCTTTGATGTCTTTTGTGAATCATTTAAAAAAATTGAACTTAATTTTTACATTGAGGAAGTGTGTAAATAAAGTAAATAGTCATACAAAAACATTTGAAAAAAATGATCAAAATAATGCACAATTGAGTATGTCTTTACACATATGTAATATTTACAGCAATTGGTCAAAATTTGCAAGATATTGGTCATTTTACATTCAACACACTGTATCAAATTAATGCAAAACAAAGTAATGATATTACACATAACTCTTGTGTGGGGGCACAGAAGGTAAACTTCTACGATTCTGAGATATTGTCCTCCCTCTCCTCCCTCTGTCTCCCTTTCCCCTTGGCTCTGTATTAACAGCACTGCCTCTGGGACTCGGGCCCTCTGTGACACTAGGGCGGTCCATATGTGTGCCATGGAGAGAGGTCTCAGAATTAGACCTCTGTAGTGTCAAAACTGGAGTTTCTTGTATCCTCCTTTGGCGTCGACTGTGCTCTGTGGTCTGATCTGCAGTAAATGGTTGATGTTCTGGAGAACCATGAGTTGGTAAACTCTGGTAGTTGAAGTTCCCGGACAACCGTGTTGAATGTCTTTTCTTTTGGCATCCTGGACTAAGAGATTTCCTCCCCGTGGAATGGTCTCGTGACCTGCTCTGTGACCTTGCCCTGTCACCCGAGTTTGCCCTCCTCCTTTCTACAGATCTTGATCTTTGTTGATCAGGAGTGTCTGTGTCCAAAGACTGCACAGTTTCCCGTGTGGACAGAACATCTGGGCTGTCAATAAAACCATACTGCTTGAATTTGGGATTGGGGTCCTTCAGACTTTTCATGTACATTTTAACCAATGGGTTGCCATTATTGACAGATTTGTCACCTGCTGCAGGACTTTCTGCAGCAGCACCATTATGATTGCCAACAATGTCTTTTGTCCCTGCTGAAGACTTTCTTCGAGCTCTGTTTCTTGATTTCTTCTTGGACTTGCCAACTGCTGTTGTGGCATCATGGTTTTGCTTCACCCTTGCCCCATTGTGCTGATTGTCCCTGCGTTCCTCACCCACTATTCCAACTGGACTGTCCCCGTGAGTGTGGTCAACATTGTCCTGGTTACAAAAATTTGCTTTATTATGTAAAAGTTGTGAGTCACTTTGCACAGCTGGTATATGTCTACTAGAGTCAGGTTGCACTCTGAAAGCATCTCCCCTACTCTCATTGGCAATGGCAGGATAAGAGGCATCGGTCTGCAAAGCTGTCATTGCAGTAGCTGCTGCCCCCTGTTGACGGCGTTCCCGCATCTCTCCAGTCTCTGAACATACAGATGCAATAGACATCTGTGAAGTTATGGAATGTGATCGCCCCACACATTTCCTTGTATTTGGTCCATTGGGAGTGAAAACAGCATGCAGTGGGCTTTTCTGGCTGCCTCCCTCTGAAGTAGGAGCTATGGCAAGGGGCACAGCTCTTGGGTTAATCAATCCCAACCTGTCTGATCCTGCTGTTGGTGAAGGTTCTTTAAGGTTGGTCCCAGTATTTCTATCAGGATCAATAGGTCTGAAGATGAAGTCCAATGAATTAGGAGGAAGACTCCTTCTAGCCTGTGTACCAGATGGTGGTTCAGATTCCACAACTTGGAAGGCAGATGCACGAGGAAGCTCCTGCTCATGGTCACAGGAGAAACTCTTCACAAATTGTTTAGGTGAGACTGCCTTCATGACTGGATTGTCATGGCAGTAGCCCCCTACAGCCCCCTCAGGGTCACTTTCCCGCAATATGAGGGATACCCTGGGGCTGTCCCTGTCACGCCACACAATGATCTCATCCTCTCGTTGTTCTATGAAAGCTCTCTGTGGTCCACATTTCTTTTCAGTGGAATCCCCAGAATTACACGAAGTTCTTGATAGAGTACTCTCAGGTCTAATCATTTTTGTATTGTTCTTAGAAGCAACAGGCTCATTGTTTCCTTCTCCATTTTCACTAATATAAGAACTTCTTGGGCTGTCAGAATTTCTTCTTATTTGCAAGTTATCATTTTGCCTAACCATGGAGCTTCTTGTTCCCTTTGGAACATAATCATCAGCAGCACTAGAGGACTGGATCACCATAGGTTCAGCCACAGAGCGTGGAGACATGGTTGGCTCTGAGGCAGCATTGTTTTGCACCTGCACCCTCTCTACTCTGACATTCGGTATCACTACTGGCCCTCTATCTCTTATCACCTGAGAACATTCAGGATTTGACTCAGTGCTTGCATTTGTATTGGACTGTGGAGTTTCAGTAGCACTTGCACAGTTACAAGGTAATGGCAAGGTACTGCTGTTTCCAGCATCATGTTCTCTTCTTGTAGAACTTTCTGATGCAAGTTCCCGAGAGGTGTGTGGATGTTCTCCAGCAGCCTGACCCCTCGCAGCATTTCTACTGATTAGTTCTGCTATGTAACCTGCAGGGGGTACATTAGGCAGCCGCCCAGTCACTGAAGCAGATGGTCTGCTATTTTCTTGACCTAACTGCTGATTAGTATTGGCTATGGTATCATATGCTGGTGGTAGGATGTCTGGAGCTTTCCATGGTGTATATGGTGGTGGTGGTTCCTCGTATGGTGGAAATGCTAAGCCAATATTCACCTCATCGTAGCCTGCCACATATGCTACAGTGTCATCCTCTAGATGGCGCTCACTGCTGGGGCTGTTTAGTCCTAAAATCAATTAAACACTTGCTTAAATTGTGAGAGTACCATTTAACTCCTAATGTTTAATATCTGCTTCAGCTCTTTAAAATTTGTTAAGATGGGTGCTTGATATTCCAGACATTTCTAGTTGACATGTGAACTATCAAACATATGTGTACATGTACGAAAAAGTGTGTGTGTGTGTACTGATGAGTATGGACATGCATAAGTAGTATTGCTACAGAGAACAAACCTTTTAATCCACTGCAGTTTCCAACAACAAAAGCCTCAGGGAGCGATTTTAATAGATTTTTTAGGTGTTCCATCATGCACCTAAGGAGAATGTCTTTAGAACTTTGTTTCAAAACCTGAACTTACTTCTCATCATGACCAGCATGCGTCTCTTCCTGAGTCTATGTATCATGAACAGGAGCAGTGCCAGGATGAGGATTGATGTCAAGGTACTGGCAGCCAAACGTAATCCCAGGTCTGCAGCACTGGCAGCATCTACAATAATAAAGAAAATGAGTGACAAGCTGAAAAAGACATACAATATATATATATATCTGAAAATATTCTGTACAATTTTAATAGTTTAGTAATGTTGATCAAGAAATAAGATCATTGTAATTTAGGTTATATGCATAAAAATTACCCAAGAAAAAGTGAGGTAAAGCCAAATAAATCCACAGCATTAATTAACACAAGTTTCTTTAAAATACATCATTTGAAACACATTTTACCTGCTGTGTTCTCCACATTGGGGACAACATTCCCTCCAGTGCCATTGGTGGCAGGTGGAACAATGGGAGAGACCACACAGACATATTCACAACACTTGCCCTCCACCTCCTCAAACATCTTACACTGTGGTGGGGAGCAACTGGGGGAGGCACACATGGTGGGGAATCCCTTCTCACACACACAAACCATGCAGGGGTCATCCCCCTTAGGGATGTACTGAGATCCCTCCTCCACCTTGTAACCCTGCCAGTCATAGCACCTTGCATCGACGGCTGCAACAGAAGAGAAAAGATAAAAAGTTGAGAAAAGAGCAATGGGTATACATGTCTAGGGCACTAGTGAATAAATGTAAATCAGTCTAATTTCAATATTTTTAGGATAAAAAACCTTGATGATGTTCAAGCATTTTATCATGTTTTGACGTTTATAACTGACAACCTTAACAGTCTATACCAGTAGATTTAGCACTTGCCAACTACACACATTTACAGTATAAAGAGCTGGTACATGCCTTAATATTTTACATCTGAATTACAATATTATGTTCATTTTATGTATACCTTGCATAAAAATTCTACCTTAGCACACAGGTTTATCAAAATGACATTTCCTTCAAACTGTAAAATTTATTATGCCCCCGAGGTGAAAAGTGAACTTCAGAAAGAGACACAAATCCTTTGAATGCATAATTTAAACATGTTAGAGTGCTAATACAGCAAACTGCACACTATACTGCCCTAATACAGCATGGCTTTACTATATACACCACTGCCCCTTTTTTAAGGAATCCTACTTAATAATTTCTATTAACTTTCACAGTTTTCTTGAAAACTATCAAAATTCTCAATGTTTTATAACCTTTGATCTACATCATGCCAGATGTCATTTCCATATGTCTTGTGTAGTACTAAAGATATCTAAATTCTACTCTATGTCCCAAATGAATTTCTAATAGAGAAATCAATGGCTAGGAAAAGACACTTATGGATTAGGTCTGTAAGATCAAATTATTCCAATTGTCCAAGGAACGAGGGGATATAACAAAAGAAGAGTATGCAGCCATATCTATATCACATACAAAATGTAAAGATCAAGACAGACTGACAGCTAGCAGGTTCATAACACTAGACAATTTTAAATCAATGGGTTGGTGGTAGTTACCACAGCAGATATTCATATTTCCAATAAATGTCAATAAACTTTCCACTTCATGCTGCCATACATCATGGCTGTTCATCATTTACAATATTCTCTGGGCTAGAGGCATACTCAGCTTGGTAACAGAGCACCCTGTTCTGTGCTGTTTGGGTAAACACATACCACATAAAGATCATTGTTGCTCTTTTCCTCCCAGAACAGAAACGGTAATGGAAATAAATGGGGAAACCAGATGAGATAATTTCCCTCCCTTTACTGCAAACTTTAAACATATTACTGGAGCCCCAGACAGAGCTAGCTAGTTTATCTATAAGGCTACAAGATAAAAATATCCCTGACTCTACACAAAACTCTGTTCACATCACACACAGAGAAAAAAGACCCTTTTAACTGGGAAAAGATCCATTCAGAATCAAAACAAGATCCTGGTTTTATGCCATTAAAAAACAAAAGTTTTACTGTATAAAGCTCCATTGTTTCCAAAAAAAGACCCACCCAATTTTGATATTGCTGGCGACAGACCTGGCTAAAAAGCTTTCACAGAACTATCAGACATCAAAGGTGGATCTGATTCTGAGAAACATTTTTCATTATTGATTTTTCTTGTCCAAATGACTATGGAATGCTCTGTTGTACATAAACCTGAACATGCCTTCTAGTTTAAGCTGATTCCAAAGAAAGTTTTATATACAAACATTGTGAGCACACTTAATAGCCCAAGAAAGTGAGAAAATATAAAAATAGGCATTTATCACACATTTCAAGAGACTTTATTGATTTTTTCAGATATGATTCTAATTACTAGCACTGCTGTCTTGGGAGACTTGTGTGCTTTTTATAAATTTATTAAGATCCTGTGTCAACAAACTTGTCAGATATTCAATATTGGTTACAGCCCTAGTGAATTCAAATGACAGATTTTGTCCAAAGAAATGCTGCATTTCTATCCCAATAGCTTATGAATGATCAAAGCAAACACTTTTGTATTTTCCTCTTCACATGTTCCAATCCATAGAAAAAGGCTTGGGGTGTTTTTTGGCAGTACAATATAGTTAAATTGGAGGGTATCTCAAATTTTCTTTGAGAGTGGGAGTTTGTAGGTTACAAATCACTAAAACCATCTCCACAACATATCATGTTAACAATACAATGAAAAGTAGAGCCAAAGTAAAAAATCACATGTTTCATTGCAGTAATAATCTTTTTAAACCTCTCATTTGGCATCTTTTAAATGCAATGCTGAAAATAAACTTATTTCTCTGTGCTAATGGCTCAAATGTTGTCTTAGTTAAATATCAGTATCTTAGTTATGTTGGGAAAAAACCACAAAATATTTGCATAGGGTGAAAACCTTACAGTACATGCCTCACAGCATCCATCACAATTCTTGTTTTTACATATTTAATGCAAAATCAGCAACTTTCTAAAACTCCTCACGTAATTATCACGTAATAATCCTACATGTTTGACAAAATGACATCCAAATCTTCACTTTCACTTTAAGAGAAATTATAGATAAAAGGATTTTAATGGCCTTGAAATCTTTTATTTTCTTTTTAAATTCAAAAGAAATTTTTATGACTTAACACACCTCACATTTTTTTATTTATGAAATGACTAACCTATCCAAAATAACACTTAAACATGACATAAAATAAGAAAGTAATGCAAATAATAGTAACAGTCATGTTTAGTATTTTTAAGTAAAAACTTGACTCAATATAATGGTGACTAATTAGTACTAGAAAGTACCACCAAAATCTGTTGAGACCCCTGGGAAAATTTTTTCACAGCATTTTATGTCAATATCTTGTACACTATCTATATATGTCAAAATTAATTTCCCCTAAGCACTGATAAGTGATTTCAAACAAAGCAAGAATATGACTGGAACATGGCCTCTGAGCAAATTAAAGGATGGTAAGTTAACTCAGTTTATAGACAGAAAGCATGATATAACATTGAAAAAAAAAATTATGTATATAAAAAAAAAATTTATGTGTAAAAAAAAAAGGTATTTTTTCATGACAAAGTTATTTTGAAGAAGACTGTATTTTCATGCACACACCTCAGACCAGAATGTAAAAAGCTTCATAATATATAATGCATCTTGCTGCTATTTTGCTTAAAGGGACAAAAAATAGGATTAAAAACGCCTTTTTAGTGCATGGATTGCTTCTTTTTTAACTTATCTGAGAACAATTGCTATGGGGAAAGCATAAAATGGCAGGTAAATGGCCTTAATCAATATCGAAAAAAAGAATCATATTCACCGTCCACTTTCGAACCCCGGGCGTCAGCCATCTTGACACAGTTTGAAATAACGCGGCTTCTCGACTCAGATACGAGATGTAAACAATGCAGACAGCATGTCGTTTCGAAGGTGAGCGTGGACGTGAAGGAGAAGAGGAATTGCTCACCGAATCTTTGCAGGTAAGCGAGTTATATTTACCAAAAGTACTTTAAAATGGGAAGATGGCAGTGGAAATCAAAATGTCTGGCAGAGGAAGTTAAAAAGCGTAGATAACTGCTAATAATTAACGTTTCCTCGGGTAACGCACTCGCAGCCAAATCACTCGCACTGGGTACGTACTACTAGTTATATGAAGCGAGATAGTGCACTTTACCCCTGAGGTGTATCGATAGTTCTGTCAAGCAGGAGGAATACCCTTTTCTGCTCAATGTGGTCATCTACCAGTACTTACAGACTAACCTCACACCATATTCTCGCAGGGGAATCTCATGAGATATACAATGTAACTCGAGTACTAGTGGGGTTAGAGGGTGTTCTTTGTACGGCACGTAACTACGTTAGCTTATTTGTAAATTTAATAATATTGTCAATGAATATGATTATAAGGAATGATTTTTTAGCCTTTCAGAGGAGGAATTGGGTGATACACCCCTTCAAGCACGAGTGAAGAGATCAGGTATGTTAATAATTTTAGCAGTATAACATGGGCGGATCCAGGATTATTTGAAAGGGGGGGGGGGGGGTCCGCGGATGCAAAGCCGACCCCCCCTAGTTGGCGTGGGGTCCTGGGCCTGCTTAAAACTTTGGTATTTTAGAGGGTGAACAGTGGCATTTGGTACGGTTTAGCACTTTACTGTAGTAAATTAGCTAGTCAAATTTCTAATTCCAAGTGGGGAATATTAGTGTGATTTTTTTACATCAGTTCTTTGAAACCATGTGTGGTTATGTTATTTCTTCTTGTGGCCTTTATGATTTAATGCAGCTGCAGATATTTAAATTTAATTTTTTTTTTTTTTTTTTTTGCCATAATCAGACTTGCTTCTTTATAATAAGCTGGTTATCATGTAGTGATCATGCCCTCTAATTTGTTGATTTTTGTTAAAGAATAGTGCTGTTATGATAATATCAATACATTTTTTTCTTTATAACCATTTTATGTAATTTTACTATTACAGTGCCTCAAGTTATGTCTGGAAAACTCATACCAGGAAGCACTCCAATCTTACAATACTGCATCACTTCAATGTCGGTGTGACAAGTTGTGTAAAAGACTGCTACAAAAAATTTGCAGCGATGACCACATGATCCACCACCTTTTACCAAAACCGAGTGAACAGTTTTATATTATAATGCCCATGTACATGTATTTAAAGTGACAAGACTGAGATCAGCGAGAGCCTCAAGGCCTTTATTTTCTGTGCATTGTCAACTCTTCAATAATTTTATAATTTTGTCAAATACATCCAAAGATTCAATTCTAATGCAATACTTGAAAACTTTTTTAGAATATATTTTAATGTCGAACACATTTTTCTAAGAACTAGCCCTTTAGTAAATTAACATGTACTATCCAACTGTTATTATTAATTAACATATTGTTATGTACAAAGCATAAGCTGCAGTATCAATGTAGCATTAACTGGGTAGAGATTATGAATGAAATAAAAGTTTAAATATTGAAACATCTTTTATTTATATTTGGCAAAAATACAAGAATAAACAAAGTTTGCTACATAAGTTTGGAATTTGGCCAAATCATCTTTATTATTACCTATTACATGTAATGAATAAGACATACACAGATTCTGTAAGCTAGAATGCATAATTATTTTCATACTCATTAATGCCATCTTCATAAATAAGCCTTCTATTCAAGCATTCACAAACTTTCACATTGTGCAGTACACATTATAGTATGATAACATTTTTGAGAGAGACTTATTAATAGCCAGGCTATCATGTTAAGAGTCTGATGTACATGCAGACCCATGAGGATTGCAGATCAACAAATTATCCCCCTCTCTGTCAGTGTATTGACTCATGTGAGCTGACACAAAAGTCTCCATGCAAAGGGATGTGTCATAAGAAAGGACCAACCCAACTTACACAAACATAAATTGTTTCATCAGTAAGATATTCACACATACTTTTCCAAGATGTGCAGGGAATAAATAGAAAGGTTTAAATATTTCTTTAAAAAATACAGGCATGGCTTCCCTGCATGAATTCTAAATAATGGCTGAGTGGAGAATTGAATACAGGCACAAGTGTTCACTCAAACCATTTTTGTAGGTCTTAAAAGAAATGACATGCAGTCATTTGCCAAATACAGAATTTTATGCTGTAACAAAGTCACAAAACTGCAACTGGTGATCTTACAAAATCTAACAACACACTGGTTTAAAATCAAGTTGAAATCACAATATGCCACCAGTACCATATTCCATAATACATTTGATGTCATTTAGATTTAAGAAGTAAATGCTGGACCAAAATGGTTTATTCTCAATATCAGGCATATGACTTAGGTTTGGGAGGAAAGACCACCTTGATTTCCAATCTGTCTGCATTATAGCATACATGTAAGTGCTAGATGGTTTGAAGTCAGCAGATTATGCTTTGTCACATTGGCAAGATGAGTTCACTGAATATATCCTGTAAGCAGCACTCGAAAGTCAGGAAAAGTCTCTCACTATCCAACTCGTCCCCGCTTTGGACCCTCAAGAAAAGTTCCTCTTTTTTTGGTGGAGAGCCATGGAGTTCCTCTTCCATGTAAAAAACTCTTCTTCAGGACATCATAGTGGCAGTTGCTCATAACCTTTAGGTCTAAAAAAGCAAATCAAAATAATAATAATAATAATATATTAAGATTGCAACTCAGTGGGTTGAAGTTGTACATAGTGTTAAGAAAATTATAATGAAAATAAAGTGAATATTTGCTTGAATAAAACTGAGTTAAAAGACTGCTAATTGAACTTTAAAATTATTGTACTTAGGATAAAAGACAAAATACTATTGGAAATTTAAAAGTGCATACGGAATAAAAGAGCATCAGAATCTGTCGGTCTTAAATTGTGGCACTTTGTTACTATTGTTTGATCTTAAAAGACGATTGGATTGATCAATAAAGATGTGATTCAGTTTGTCAGAGGATTCAGTTATTTTGTAAAAGAAAGTTTTGCACAGATCTCTTCGTTTATCTAAAGTACACATATGCCAGGTTCAGGGTTTCATCATAGTATAGGTCAGGGAAAATAATCTTCAAAGCACTAGTTTGGTCAGTCTCTTAGAGTTTGCATTGCTCTATAGTTAGTCCTGGATGCCACACAGGGCAGGCATATTCTAGAATTGAGTGCACAATACTTTGGTAAAGCTTAGCTCGTTTCAGTTGACGGAGGAAATAGAGTCTTGCATTATGTTTACATTATGTATCGCCAATTTGGAAAAAAATTTGATAAAAGAGAAATCATGCACCTATATGCCTAATATATGAGGAGTGAATATCAGCTTATTAAAATTCTGCTTACTCTAAAGACATGTTTTAGTCCCATGTTGGATCATCAGGATCCTTTAATTCCCTCTTCTTCAGCATCTTCCTCCTCTTCCATCTGCACTTATTCCAGTTCAGGCATACCATAGGAAAAAGTTACCTTGATACTGCAACCAAAAAAAAAAAAAAAGCAACAGTACATAAAATAAGATAATCGAGTTTGAGAAAAATTATGTAAAAACATAACTGAAATAAGTATAAATGCCATTTTTCTCAATTTGATCACCTTAAATTATCTAGACTGTCATCTTCAACTGCACTAGTATTAACTACAACTTAATTTTGAAGTTTCTTGATCACTTCATATTGGTTTAATCTCCGAAATACTGGTTGGAAGTTAAAATTGTATGATATAAATTATTACTCTGGACTATTTAATACATTAGAGAGATGTACCAAACATATAAACATGCAATATCCCCTTTCTGATTTATTTATTTTTAATGTAAAAAGGAGACAAATTGTCTTTAAAATATAAAATCAAAATACTACTATTTATTTTCACTTATAGTTGACATGCCATTTAACATTGGGTTAAACTTAGATACAATAACAGCTTCTGCACATTCATTTTGGGATTTAGATGCCTAAAGAAATAGCATCTTTGTCATATGTCTTAATTACTGTGGTATGCCTAGATGTTAGAGGCACAAGAATGTGCCCTCGGTAAGTCAAAAATTCGCCCCGGTCATTGTAATGTACATGTAATGAGACTAGTATCTCCCACCGTGTCCGTTTTTATTTAAACTTTCTTTGCTCTATAAACTAACCCAAACCCTGTCAGAGTCGACATATGAGCAACACTTGCAATTTCTGTCATCGATACCACTCATATTAGTTACAATTTCATGGCATATTTTGACAGTCGAGCCTGACAATCGTTAAGATATACAACGAACACACGTAAATAAACATAAATCTCTGTGCTTAATAAATATTTTCACTGGTGTCTTATCTCAAAGATTATTGTAAATGGTACTCACAAATCCAGTAAATACTTCGCGGCCAGGCCATTCTTCGTATCCATGGCCACCCAAGCGTGCACGTTTTCATCTGCCTTCTTCCTCGCCGGTGTTTATTGTTTGCCTGTCGTACATTTGCTGATACACTGTTTTACGCATGTTTTTTGTAAAGGCTGTTTCTTTTTTTTTTTTTTATCTGTCTTCGCTTCTTCGAAGGACTCCCAGCATAACTGAGCCTCCTGTTTCACGTTGTCCTTTCCCGGCAGCTTGAACTGGTTTTAACTAGGTCGCATTTACGAGAATCTCGCGAGATCCGGAAGTCTAGAGAGCTCAATGATGAAAATGGAGGTGGTTGTTGGTAAACCTCCGCTTAAGCGGAGGTTTTCTTTTTATTGTATTTTCCAAAAATGTTACAGAGCGATGGCGAGTGCCGGGAATGATAGATTAAAGGTTGGTAAATCGCGGAAAAGTAGTGTTAACCTCGGGATAAATCAGGATAAATCAATTTTGGCGCGAAAATCCTCTTTTGTGTCCTTTTAAGCAGAAAATAAATAACCTCCACAATGTCATAATATCACGAGACATATTCACAAATAAAAAGTGCTTAGAAATATAAATCTAGGTACACTGTACACATTCAAAAGATACCAGCCACCAGCCATCATTGAGCAATTTGAAAGGTAACTGGCAGCACAAGTGCAAGTGGGTCGATGAACAGACAGTAAGTATTATGAATAAATGTTTATATGCAAAGGTATATTTTAACATTAATGAGGGGGGGGATAAAACATTACAAAGAAATGCTCTGTTGACACTGTTGACAGCCAGGATATTACTGCGCGGCAATGCAAAAAGAAGGTATAAGAACAACTTACCAGCTGCAGGTCTTGGAACCAAAACAAAGATCGCCAGCACAAAAGAAAACCACTGTGAACATGATGTCAGCAAAAAAGACATGCCAACGATACTAGGACCAGGCCCTGTCAGGTGCTCTGCCGGCCTCTCCCTTCGTTCGTCCGCTCGCCTCATGTCGTTCGTTGTCGTTCGCTACATTGTTCTAATATTTTCCTAAGACACTTGGGGTCACGAATTTGCAAAAGTGCGTCTAATTTTACCTCATTTTGGCAAGAAAAAAAACAGGTGTCCGTGAATGTTTCACTACATTCCTAAACAAATATGGCAACCTCTCTATTGGTAAGGTCTTAGTATAAGGCGGTATAAATATTGACGCCATATTCTCCACGATAAAACCTCGTTTTCGATTGATTAAATTACTGTATTTGGAGCAATAGATCATGAATTTATCTAAATCGAGACCAAGTTAAGCGAGAGTTATATGAAGACATTACCCGCGGGAGTTCGGTAAGTCAAATTTATCGACTATTTTAGTAAAGCACTTTCTTGAAGCTGAAAATGCGGTGTTGAGTTGAAAATTTGGGGAAGTTAAGTGCATCAGTGCTTGAACGTCTGCGGCATGGAGCAGAGAATGGTCTTATGCTGTAGTTATATCTTCTTTTTGATAAGTACTCGGTACAAATGTAGGTGGTTCAGAAATATTCAGATTGGTTCAAAACGGGTATAATTTTTGTACAATATTAGGTTTTAGATCTACACTGGTAAAATCAACATCAAGTGGATAAACGATTTTATTTGCTAATGGATATGGCCCTAGAAACTACCAACTCTGAAACCAGCACAGATGGGTCACCACCTAAGTGGAAAAATCCAGCAGAGGTGATGAAGATGAGGAAACGGAAGAAAGCGAAGACTGCTGGACTAGAATCCCAACTGGTGGTTCTCAAACCACACAATGTCCAAGTAAGACTGTAATTGCTTACAAGTTGTTAATCTCATACTTTAAAAATAAAATGCTCTCATTCGTTTAAGCACTCTGTCAACTACACAGTACACAATGTAAAAACAGTGAGTAAAAAGTTAATGCTGTTTCTTTTTTTTTTCAGAATCTTTCATTGAAAAATGACACAAAAAATTTGAAAAGGAGAAATCCATTTAGCTGCACAGACTCAGTTAGTAATAAAAGGCTCAATGCACCTGATAGTGACATGAGGTCTACTGAACCTGTGATAGATGCCAGGTTGTTTTCAGTACTTGATCAAGATCAGGTAAACGTGTTGAAATATCTTGAAATATGAAATGTTAAATGTAATATACAGTTTTTAACAAAAGGATTATTTTTAAAATGATGAGTATATGAATATTGGACCTTTGTGTCAGATAGTTTGAGTGTACACTTTATTTGTGAAATATTATTAATTTGCATTAGGTTATAAATAGATAATTTTTTTCCCAGAGCAAGAAAATTAGTATTGCCTTCTTCAGTAATATTTTTCCTTTGTGGTTTTCATTAAGATCTCAGAAACTGATGGAATTGACCATGCTTTAAAAACCACAACAGAGTCACTTCTACAAAGGAATGATGGGCCCAAAAGTTCAAATTTGAGAATAAACTCCTTTCCTCAGGTCAGTTTAGTGTGTGTGTGTGTGTGTGTGTGTGTGTGTGTGTGTGTGTGTGTGTGTGTGTGTGTGTGTGTGTGTGTGTGTGTGTGTGTGTGTGTGTGTGTGTGTGTGTGTGATTGAGACTTATGTTTTTTTTTCATTTCTATTAAACCTGTAACTTTGGAAGAAAAAAATTACAAGAGAGCATGCAATTTGTCAGTATAGGCTGTTTCAGTAGAAAATGTAACGCACAAAAAGAACTACCCTCTTTATTGAATCCAGTAATTTAAAAACATTTATTGTGTTTTACAAGTAAGTTAATTGTTCCAGTTTAAAGTTGTTTGAACTTGGTTTTCATATTTCAGGTACCTGTTAAACCAGATGAAACGCAGCAAAGAGAAAAAAGCTTACCCTGTGATTGGAGTTTACGCCTTAAAATGAGGTTTACATCCCCTAAGTCATTTGCCTGGTGTGGAGCTTTAAAGGGCAATGAGGAAGCCAGTGGGATTGTCAACTTTACTTGTTGTAACCCTCATAAGGGGTCAGCACTGAAGGTGAGACATGTAAAATTGATAACCTCTGAAACTCTAAACATCAAAGCCTTGTGAGTGAGTGCAGGGGCTGAGATCATTTCAAAGAATTTGTCACTCCATGACAACTCTCTTCCTGAAAACTTTTCACCTCATCCATTCATATGAAAAATTTAGAAGAGAAGTGCCACCACACTGTATAAGAATTGTGTCTAAAGCTACCCTAGTAACATGCTAAGGTTAGATCTCGAGTGGCTATTACTGAGCAAGAAAAATGTTTAGAAAAATAAAACCTCTGTGGGATGGACCATTTGTTGAATAAACCATATAGATGTGCTATTAATGTTGCTGTAGATATTTTACAAGGATAAATTACTACAGATGCTATTCAAATTAATTTTGATGCCGATACTGATCACACCAAGAACCATATGCTAGGGTTGGATGTATGTAATTTTTTTTAGACTCTTATTTTAAATTCGTACTTTTCATTCTCAAGGTAAATTGAGTTGGTGTTTTGATGCCATGTACTTTTGCAGGACAGCACGTTGTCAGGGCTCCGGTTCCAGGAGGCGTGCATGTACTGGATCCACCCTAACATTCCTTGGCTCAGGATGTTTCCAAGGATAACAGGAGATGTCAAAATAAGGTGGATAAATGACTTCTTTGTGAAATACAAGAATGTTGTTTATTCTGACTCTGACCAAGACAACTATATTATATTCAGTGTGATTGATTTCTCCCTTAAGATGTGAATTGCAGTCAGTGCCTTTTTATCATCAGCACCAAGTTATGTTTGAGGGGTGCTTGTAAATCCATTTGGAGTTGGTTTCTTTTCTTTTCTCATGACTGTTTTTAAGTGCAATAACAGCACTTGGCCTAAAACAAGTATATTCAATGATTTTAATAGAAGTGCAAGTACATATAATTGTAATTTCCAACAGTTGATGTACTATAACCTTAATGATGGATGTTAACTGTCTTGATATTTTTAAAATGCAAAAAAGTACATAAAAGCAGTCTCTTTTGTCATTTCAGTAATCCTAATACTCTTACTGTTGATGAAGATATCAGAAAACATTTGTTGGCAGATTGGTAAGTGAAAATATTTAGAAAATATCCTTGCTCTATAAGTTTTATAGATAGATAAATGCTTTTTTTTTTTTTTTTTTTTTTTTTTTTGACAGGAATATTACTCATGATATTATTTGCGTTTTAGGATTGAAAGCTTCACTTCAGTGTTTCAGCTTGTCAGGGCAAATTTGTGTCCCTATTTCTACGTATGTACACATCAGTTCAGTGTGCTGTTTCGTGCAGCAGGGATAGGTGGCAGCACTGACATGGACGCTATTCTCACACCCTCTACTCGAGGTTTAAGGGAGGCAATGCAAGCTGAAGGTAAGGCTTTCTATCATGATAAATCTTTATGGTGTGTATGGGTTTATTTATGCAGTTGACGCACAACACAATATAAATACAATACAATATACGTACAATGTAAAGCAAAGTGTTCATCAAAATGGTCTTAATGAACATTTTAAGGCTGTATTCCCAGAGCTTTTAGATCGATCTATCCCCGCGGGGAGTCTCACTAGATTACTGTCAGATAATCCGGTTTAAATGTCCGTCCCGCCTACTACAAGCTGTAAGGGGGTAATTAACTTTCGTGTCCACCCGGCTGACAGCTATTTAGCGTGAACCCCCAGGGAGTTAGGTCGATCTACAGTAGATGGATCTCATCTCTGGAAATGGGGTCTAACTTGTTGATTATTGTAATCCATTTAGTTTGAGGTTCAAAGAAGTATTATACATTACTAATGTATTATTGGGATTTTTTAGGAATAGAATTCACCTTGCCCCTTAGACCAGCTAGACAAAGCAGCAGTAACCAAATACCCAATTCTCAGGCAAACGCTGAAGGTGAACAAAAGGACAAAGTATCTGCTACTGATGAAAGTGCCAGTAGAAGTCCACTAGCACCAGAAGATGATGCAGCAGAAGATCACGTAGAAGAAGATATAGAGGACACAGACGGGGGTGCACAAACATGGCTTGAGAGTCTAGGTGTGGATAAAACCAAGTTTCCCGAACTGGAGGCTACAAAAGTCAAACTGTATCTTTTATTTTAGTATTGAATCATGAAACATAAGTTTATGAAGAAGATCTTAAATTGCTCTTCATTAAGATTTTTATGTATTATGAGCGTCAAGAAATTAGCTATATTAATTTCATTTGAGTCACATTGTTGGTAGACCTTAACTTGTCTCAGTCAGCGTGAAGGTTTCCGTGCCATTGACAACAGACCAGAGTCTACGGTATATGTGGAAGGCAATGAAGTGCAGGCTCTGTATAACTTCCTGTTGAACTGCAAAAGCTGTATAGCCAATACTGGTGCTCAGACTGGGATTCCGCCCACCATCCTGTCCCCTGTTGCTTTTAAGGGAGCTACTTTGAAGAGTTTGAAAGTAAGTTTGTTTTTTTTTATATATATATATTAAAATAACAGATTTGTTATTAAATTTCATATTTTGATAAGAAATTTCTTACCTCCAAAGTAAAATTCAGTATGTCATTTTATTGACAGAACAAAAAATGTTAATTCTTTTTGACTTAAAAGATGGATTATTTGTGGTAAATTACACTGTCTTGTTCATTTCCATTGCAATCTTTACCATGATAAGCTTACGGGCAATTGCTTTTCTCCCCCATCAGGTTCATCAAGGAAAAGTTCGACAACAGGCCACAGATGGCAGCACCAACACAGTTTTCATGGTGGAGGTAGTTGGTCCCATCCTCCCTCACACACTATTCAAACTGTGCAGACTCTTTGAAAGCTCACAGGAACAGCAATTTTCTGCTGTCTGTCATGTACATGAGCCAACGGTGCCTTTCAATGGCATTATGACTGTCAAAAAATCTGGTAGTTTGGATACCGTTGTTGATCCATTGGATGTTGAACACTATATCAAGGATGGAAAAAACATAGAAAAACAGGCAATTCGAGAAATAGCTTGTGATGGGTTATTGTATTCCTGGACAATGACTTGAATTCATGGTACACCTTGAACTGTTCCTTCATTTGAAAATCTGTGGTTTTACTCCATTTTTAATAATTGAATGTTTACCAGGCTCTTTTATTAATGATAAAAATTATTTAACATATTGTGAATAATATACTGTTATAAACGATTTTAAACTTGTAAATTCATGTAGATAATTTAATACATAAAGAAATGCTCTCAATTTTATTTTGTTGTGATTATGTTCAAATTTATATGAAACTCATAACCAATCTATTTTTCAAGTGTGTCATGTTTTTCTTTTTGTTAACATTTTATTTTGATGAATAGGAATTGCCAGAAATGGAAGAAAATGATAAAAAGGTGTAGATAAATGTACCAAAAATTTTGAAGTGCCACTCTTCTTACACAAACATTTTTTTTCAAATTAATATATTTAATAGACCTGAAGTATGAAAAAAAAGTGAGAATCAATTAAGATTTGAAGACCTTTTTAAGTTTTCAATGATAGTTTTTATATTTTTAGTATTAACACTATAACTTCTGTTGTATTGTTTTTGTATAAAACCCATTTGAAAAAATAAGACTGACATGAATGTTTTCTAAAATATATTTTAAGTGACTCTGAAGAATGACAAAAAAAATATTCAATAAAATTGAGTGTCTCTGATGCACTGAACAAACAGTTCTGATCAGGTGGTATGCTGGTTCTTAGAACATTCATATATCTGACATTATGGCAAAAGAATAGGTAAAATGTCCTTTGTTACTGCCTTGCCATATAGACCATTGAAAACTTTGCTATTATCTTGTATATTACATATGTAAATTGAGTTCTGAGAAATTGTTCTATGTGGCACTGTCCCTTGGCACCAGACCCATGGCTTGCAGACATACTGTGGCAGCCATAGCTTTGGCTGCTTTCTTATTGTTACATGCCACTGATGGCTGGTACTCTGTGTTATTAACTTTCACCTGCAGTAAAAAAAAATTCCCATTTAAATACTAGCTATAAATTACTTCATCTTATATTGTTTAAAAAATACAGAAGCTTTCTCATTGGAATAATATAAATTTCTATTGCATTTTTTACCCAAATTCCTAACTATTGAATAAAACGTTTGAATATTGTTATTCGGTACATTTATTAAAACAGAAAGTGGTAAATTGTTTCATACTTTGAACAGGAAATTCTTTTTGTGAGATGGTCCTTCTTCAAAAACGAGCTGAAAGTTTGGTGATCCCCATCTTCTTTTATTACACAGTTCAACCAGTGCAGACACAGGATGTTTACCTAGACATCAAAATACAGCAATATTATTTAAGTCACAAAGGAAGTGTCAGCATCAAGAAATACATTTGCTCCCTCATTTAGAAATCCTTATTAAAGTGAGTTGAATCAAATTATATTTATATATATTATTTCTATGTATTTATCAACAATTTAAATTTGAAAAAAAAAAACAAAAACAAACAAACAAACAAACAAACTTTTCCACTGTTTAGACAAAATGTTTTTTTTTTTAACTTACCAGATAAATCTTTTGGCATTTTTGCCACAGGTGCTTTCTTGGGTCCTTCTCCTTCTCCATACAATCCTGAAATAGTTCATATGTGAAACTGTAAGCAGTCTGAATTTTATGCTCTAAATTAATACCATTCTATTCACTGCTACAACAAATGAACTGCATACTAAGGCTTTTGTTGGAGTCCTTTTTGGACTAAACAAAATAGCTACTAATAGATATCATTGTTAAAATTTCCACTAGTTCCAAGGGGCTTGTAATTCTCCAGGATTGCCACATGATATTACATGGACAAAAGAGCATATATAACATAAATTATGGTACCTTTAAGTATATATATCCACAATACAGACCACTTCTTTATGCTGCAATACACAAAATATTAGATGATTATAAGCTTACCTTTTCTGTCCATTTTGACGTCCAACATAAGAGGTTCACTGGGACCTTCATTATTCTTCCCTAGGCCCTCTCCAGGCTTCCAGCCCATCTTCCGTAGTAATAGCATCCCTACCCCACCCTGTAGTGGAAGGGCATTCACCAGCTGGTTCTACAATATACACATTAAATCAATGCCAGGTTAAATGTTTTCTTCTTGTCTTTTTTATAGGTGTTCATTTTTTCATTATGCATTAGATTAATGACATCTGTACTTTACAAAGAATAAATTGTAACAACTCTTAACATTTACAAAAACATAATACTTGTAATATGACATGTTTTAATGTGTAGTGTGAAAGGAAAGGACTGGATGTTGAATATGGTGGAACATTTAAAATACAATCTCTTGAATAGTTGTGTCAAATTAAACAATTTACAAATGTAATTTTTGTTAACAGCACAACTGAAAAAAAAAAAAAAAAACAACAAAATATCATGCTATGTTTATTAAAAAAATACGCTTTAGGCAGAATACAAAGATCTGGCAATAAGACAAATTTTAGTACTGATTAGAATCTTTTACAAAGCTGTTATTCCACATAAAGATAACTTTTAACCAAAATACTACTTTTGGGTAATTTGATTTTCAAAACTGTCCTTTTGTCATACAATCAAGAAAATTTCAGGGTCATTTTCAGCATTTTGTTAACTAAATCACCTCAGTCACGACTCTCATCACAGAAACACCGAGAAGTCAGAACCTTGATAAAATGTTTCAAAGTGCTGTTTCCTATTGGATGGTTTCTGTAATGAGAACTTACCCACACTTGACAGGAAGTAGCAAAACAGTAGTCTTAGGTCTCCCAGGTCGTGAGCATATGTAAGATTACACTGGCACAAACAGTTGTGTCTGTATAGCTGGCAGGTAACAAGTGATCCTACAACAAGCTTTCAATGCACTCATTTCACATATAACTGGCTGTAAAATGTTTGAGCCAAATACATGTGGAAACAGTGCAAGACCATTTTCTGGTGAAACTGAATCTGGCCACATAAAACAAGATCACCAAGTTGAAGGTATGAACTCATTGTTTTCTAACATATTTTATGTCTTCTTTCTAAAATGAAACTTAAACGGGTTTTAGAATCAGTGTACGCAATTAGTTCGTGCAATAATTCTTTTAAGTTATGTCCTTCTTGGCATCTTTGAAACCAAAGTCAATTCACTGATAATGATCACAGCAGTGGGACTACATGGATATGTACGAACACACTGATGATTTTCATATATTTCAAATTCATTACAAAACCAAAAGCATACTCTCAACAAGAGCAGATCTATTTTCGGACCCATTTATTTAGACCTCAGCTCAAATACTGTTCAAAATATCTTTGCAATTTGTGAAGAATCCCACCACTGGAGAATTGTTGTTGTAGCTCACCAATGTGGAATCCTGCCATGGGAAAGCGAATTTCCCATCACAGGATTCCAGATTAGTGGTGTCTTAGCAAGGGAATATATTTCATTTCCCATGCTAAGATGCCCCCTGAAAAAAACTCAGCAGCCTTTTGCTTATCACCCTTAGTTAAAACATAACTAGAGGATCAGAGAGGCGATACCGCCTCCGGATATTGTACCACCAGCTGGAGTAAGCGCATTCGTATGGACCCCCCCCCTCCAAAAAGGGACACCATCACCAGTCTTGTGCTTGACAAGCTCTATAAAATGCAATCAACAGGAGTTCTCAAAATATACAAAAAAATATAATTAACAAGGCAGCAAAGCTGTCAAATGTACAGACAAAAAGAAGAAAAAAAAAACAAAATAGGGTACAGTCAATTCTGATGCAAAAGTACATTATGCTAAACTGCAAATTCAACATCAAATTTTAATTATGCTCAACAGGTAATTCCAATGTAAGTAAAATGTGTAACAAGCATAAGGCTTCAGCCCCATAGGAGTTCAAGTTCACACTCTGAAAATGTATAACTTCCAGAAAAAGAAGTCAATTAGACTGCTTTTCCAACTCAGGCTGCATTTTAGTCCTGTATTTCTTTTTTGAAAGTTTGAAAATCATAAGTAACATGGTTTTCCCATAATGGTTTTCATGGCAGCAGCACCCAAAATTGTGTGTTCTTCTATTCTGATGCAATATTACATAATGGTTAACAGCATAATGACAATCAATTTTTAATAATAAAATAAAGGTATCATGGATTTTCAGAAAATATGTCTAGCATGGGTCTTCAAGCCCGTGGAACTTCAAAGTCACACCTTGAAAATGCCAATATGTGAAAAATTAAACTTTCACAAAAAAACTGTTTAACCGGCAGAAAGAATTACCAAACAGATTGCATTGCCTACTGAAGCTGTATTTAAGTCCCATGTTTCTTTCTGTAAGTTTGAGAACAGTAAATGACATGGTTTTCCTTAAATGGTCATCATGGGAGCAGTGCCCAAAATAGGTTTATTTTCAAATTTTGATGCAATATTACATAATGTTTAACAGCATAATGATCATCAATTTTTAATAATATCATGTATATTCAGAAAATGTGACTAGCAAAGGTCTTCATGCCCATGGAACTTCAAAGTGACACCTTGAATATGCCAAAATGTAAACTAGACAGCACTGTGCTGAAATGGGTTTATTTCCATTTTTAACACTTTTTTAATATAAGATGAAATAAACAGTTTACTGCCATTTTTATATGATCAACTAAGAAAATTGATGAGATGGGACAATTATCAATAGAACTGTGTCAAATGTCCAATTTCCTCCATTCTGACATTCTGAACATAGTAAATGATTGAATTTGACTGATATGAGTTTATTTCCATTTTTGACACTTTATTACACAATACACGATAACAAGTTAAACATTATTTCTACATAATCAACTAACAATGTTGTAAAGATGCAGGAAATGTCAAACAAACACTTTTATGTGTCTTATTAATGAAATAGTAAGACTGTTAACATGCCTAAGAATTGAATTTGAGGAAATGTGAAAAAACAGCATGACTTCTAAAACAATGGCCCGATTATACTACTTTTCAAACTCAACCTGCATTTAAGTAAGATTGACCACTCCTGTGAGTTTAATGACAATTGGTCTATCTGTTTTTCTTATATTGTGTTTACAGTGTTGCATATATGCTAAAATGTGAAAAAACAGCATAACTACTAAAATAGTGGCCCGATCATGCCAATTTTCGAACTTGACCTGCGTTTTAGTAAGATTGATTACTCCTGTGAGTTTCATGACAACAGGCCTATCGGTTTTCCTTAAAATGTGTTAACAGGGTTGCATATATGCTGAAAAGTGAAAAAACAGCATAACTTCTACAATAATGGCCCGATCATGCTGATTTTCGAACTTGACCTGCGTTTTATGAATACTCATTAGCTCTGTAAATATAAAGCCAAAAAGTAAAACTGCCCTCCACTTATCGTGTTAACAAGGAAAGTGCACGGCGCCGGCATCGGCATCGGCGACGGCGGCGACGACAGACGCAGGTGATGGCAATATGTACAGACACATCTGTGTCTGTACATAAAAATGGTCAGTATATGACTTTCTATTCAACTTCAATAGTAACTATGGACCTATCTCTGCCAGTTTTGGAGATATAAGGGACTAAATGTTATAATTTTGCAGTTACCATAATGTGCCATAAATTTCCTACAGAAAAAATTAATTAAAATAAAGAAAAGGTCATTTTGGTCAAAATTCTTGAAATGGGAGGTGCTCTGAAGTTCCAGATGTTCTAATTTGATGAAATAATGTCATTTTTGACCACAAGTTGCCTGCTTTGCCAAGCCTTATGTTTTATTTATCTGGAGTTCAAAATTAATTATCCATTACCGTACTGCACATTTTGCTTTCACCACCAATATGTACTTTTTGATACAGCGTAAATTTGGAGATAAAAGGGAAGCAAAATTTGCAAAGTTCAGTTCATGGTGAAAAGTAGGTCAAAGGTCAATTTCAAGGTCACATTCAGATTGCCAGTATGACTTCCTATTCAATACAACAGTAACTATAGACCTATCTCTGCCAGTTTTGGAGATAAAAGGGAAGCAAAATTTGCAAAGTTCAGTTCATGGTGAAAAGTAGGTCAAAGGTCAATTTCAAGGTCACAGTAAGATTGCCAGTATATGACTTCCTATTCAACCTCAATAGTAACTATGGTCCTATCTCTGCCAGTTTTGGAGATAAAAGGGAAGCAAAATTTGCAAAGTTCATGTGATGAAAAGTAGGTCAAAGGTCAAGTTCAAGGTCACAGTAAGATTGCCAGTATATGACTTCCCATTCAAGTTCAATAGTAATTATGGACCTATCTCTGCCAGTTTTGGAGATAAAAGGGAAGCAAAATTTGCAAAGTTCAGTTCATGGTGAAAAGTAGGTCAAAGGTCAATTTCAAGGTCACATTTAGATTGTCAGTATATGACTTCATATTCAAGTTCAATAGTAACTATGGACCTATCTCTGCCAGTTTTGGAGATAAAAGGGAAGCAAAATTTGCAAAGTTCAGTTCATGGTGAAAAGTAGGTCAAAGGTCAATTTCAAGGTCACATTCAGATTGCCAGTATGACTTCCTATTCAATACAACAGTAACTATGGACCTATCTCTGCCAGTTTTGGAGATAAAAGGGAAGCAAAGTTTGCAAAGTTCAATTTATGGTGAAAAGTAGGTCAAAGGTCAATTTCAAGGTCACAGTAAGATTGCCAGTATATGACTTCCTATTCAACCTCAATAGTAACTATGGACCTATCTCTGCCAGTTTTGGAGATAAAAGGGAAGCAAAATTTGCAAAGTTCATGTGATGAAAAGTAGGTCAAAGGTCAATTTCAAGGTCACAGTAAGATTGCCAGTATATGACTTCCCATTCAAGTTCAATAGTAATTATGGACTTATCTCTGCCAGTTTTGGAGATAAAAGGGAAGCAAAATTTGCAAAGTTCAGTTCATGGTGAAAAGTAGGTCAAAGGTCAATTTCAAGGTCACATTTAGATTGTCAGTATATGACTTCATATTCAAGTTCAATAGTAACTATGGACCTATCTCTGCCAGTTTTGGAGATAAAAGGGAAGCAAAATTTGCAAAGTTCAATTCATGGTGAAAAGTAGGTCAAAGGTCAATTTCAAGGTCACATTTAGATTGCCAGTATATGACTTCCTATTCAACTTCAATAGTAACTATGGACCTATCTCTGCCAGTTTTGGAGATAAAAGAGAAAGAAATTAGCAGAGTTCAGTTCATGATAAAAAGTAGGTCAAAGGTCAATTTCAAGGTCACACTTAGATTGCCAGTATAGGACTTCCTATTCAACTTCAATAGTAACTATGGACCTATCTCTGCCAGTTTTGGAGATAAAAGGGAAGCAAAATTTGCAAAGTTCAGTTCATGGTGAAAAGTAGGTCAAAGGTCAATTTCAAGGTCACAGTAAGATTGCCAGTATATGACTTCCTATTCAACTTCAATAGTAACTATGGACCTATCTCTGCCAGTTTTGGAGATATAAGGGACTAAATGTTATAATTTTGGAATTACCTTAATGTGCCATAAATTTCCTACAGCAAAAATTAATTAAAATAAAGAAAAGGTCATTTTGGTCAAAATTCTTGAAATGGGAGGTGCTCTGAAGTTCCAGAAGTTCAAATTTGATGAAATAATGTCATTTTTGACCACAAGTTGTCTGCTTTGCCAAGCCTTATGTTTTATTTTTCCAGAGTTCAAAATTTATTATCCATTACCGTACTGCACATTTTGCTTTCACCACCAATATGTACTTTCTGATACAGCATAACTTGAAAACCGTACGGAATACAAAAAAACGGAGACCACCTCCAGTGTTGGGCTTTACATGCTCTACAAAATGCAAAAAAGAATGGGTCTCTAGCATTAACGGTTCCCGAATTAGAGACAGTTTTCAGTTTCGCCATCTTATGGCCGCTACTCCGGTGAAAATGCACTGATTGACCCCAAATTCACGGAGATGAAGGATGACCTGAAGGGTAACACTTTCCAATAATATTATTGGTTAAGTCTGTGTGGTGTCTGAATAACAGGGCAAAAAAATTTTTTTTCGTAAAAAATTTAATTTTTTTGAAAATTTTGGCCCGTTTGACCTTGAAGTAAAGGTCAAAGGTCAAATCCAAGGGCATATTTGAAATCTACACATATGACTTTTGGAAAGCCGTCTGTAGAAATTTTTCCCATAACCCCTTCCGTAGGGTAGATAATTAGCATTTAATTTTGCCATTTTTGGACAAGGGTGCATTTCAATGAGTGCCACACCCAGACCCCAATACCGACAAAGCCCAAATTTTACGTGGAACGAGTTGAGATTATAGGTGACCTAAATCCAAGAGATGGGTACAGGGGGCCTTACCGCCTAGGAGGAGAAGCGGTAACGGTAGCCGTCCGGCGGAGCCGGCGGAGCCGGCGGAACGATCCGGACGGGACCGAAACCATGTGTACCAGCGCTAACGCTGGTGGTACAATTAGCATGTGTCCTGAAACAAGTGCCTCCCATTTATCAGACACTCTCATAAGCATTGCATCTCAACTGCTACCATACCACTTGTAGGTAGGCAAGATGCAACAACAGGACAGGAAAGAAAGTCAGGTCTTCTTGTCTTCATCACTTGAACTACATTCACACGGACTGCATCATCTGAAATGCTTCTCTTCATGACTTCAAGTGTGTGTTTGCCAAAAAATTCACTTTGACAGATAACTCATGCAAACCTATACTAAAACATGCAAACCCTAAAACCTTTCACCTTGCAACAAAGCTCAGTCTTAACCTTACAACTCACAAAAAAGAGTTGAATAAACAAACAGTCCTCAGTATAAACCTTTTTGGATTTAACCATTTTGAAATCAGCAGAAAAAAAACTCAAAATATGCATTTCATGGCATAATGGCCACTGGTAATGGGATGTAATATTTTTTGATAAACACACACCAGAAGCATAGTATATATTTATATATTCTCATCAAATACTAAGTAATGGAGATATCCATACCTTCCTGAGCCAGGCCTGCTTTTTTGGATCACCTGTTAACTCCTGCTGACTGAGCACTGTAGCTCCTGTTGTGCCAGTGAACGCACCTGGAAGGTACTTGGAATTGGCCCACTGTGTCATCTGGAATTTACCAACAAGTTTTTTTAATTCTAATTAAAAATTGACAGCCAGACATTTACTGCTAAATATCATGCTGTTATCATGCATATTTTTTCACAAGTAATTAGTGTTAAATTAGACATACAACTAGGTTTTCATGAAATTACCAAAAAATTCATGAAAAATAGGCAAATATTTTCAATTATAATATATAACATGAAATTATCTTTTGTACATGATTTATTTTTTGAGTTTGCTAAATTACTCCTTGCAAAAAATTGTAAGGCAACAATTTGTGTTCATTGTGCAATAGAAATGTCCACCATTACCTGTTGATTGGCTTCAAACATCTTCCCAAGAGCTTCCACATCATGAGGATTGTCCTGCAATTTTCTCACAGCTCGCAGGCGTTCAGTTACAATAGAACCAACATCTATTGACTGTAATACAAAAATTATGTACCCTGTAAAAGTCAATATTGTTTCAAGCAATTTTCAAAACAACCAAAACCAACTTGAGGACCTTCCTGTAACATATTCTCAAAGTGTTTACCAGGGCAATAGATACAACTGCTCATCATATAATATGTAAAGCATAAACTAACCTTGTTCACTTCCTCAAAGACTTTCTCTGTTTGTTTAGCCATAGCAATGGTCCTGGTGACACCCCCTGTGTTGGGATCTATGCCTTCTTTCTCTACAGGGACCCACTCAGACTCTTTGGCCCTGTGATGGCTGCCACTGGACACTGGAAAAGTCAGTCTAAGGGCAGAACCCTGGGCAGCTTTCTCAGCAGGGGTCAACACAGGGAGCTGGGTGGCATTCTGGAATGTAGGATACTTTGGTTCAAACTTGTGTATTAAATAACATACCTGACATACTTTCTAAAACTGTCATGTGGAAAGCAGGGCATGCCAAGTTTCAGATCATATTCCCAATGGAAAAAGGTAGGCAGATATTTTATCTACCAAGAAATAAAAAAGTAAAACCTTCAAAGTGGATTACGACATAACAGAGAGTAACAAACCTTAATATTCATCATAATAGGAGCTTTTGCCACTTTAAAGGGGTGGTTGATGAAGGGTCCATCTTCTCCCTCATCAGATTCGTAGGGTTTGTTGTTAACTTCATCATCACTGGATAAATCTTCTCCACCTCCCTCTGCCTTTTTGGCCAACCGCTTGCACATGTCTATTATATATAAATAAGTAAATGTTTGATGAAAACTATACACTGCATATCACATTCCATCTTAAAAGGAGCCCTTTTGAAGAAGGGCTTTTTGTTCATGTCATCTGGTGCAATGTTTATAATTATCTATTGTAACAAAAAAGAAAAAAAGATGGATTTATAAATTTAAAGAAAAAAATTTTTAATGTCACTATAAATAATCCCTTACCTGTTAGTTCTTCAACTGACTTTCCTCCAGCTCTGAGTTCAGCTAGCATTTCTGGCTTTAGAGAGACAGGAGGTCCTTGTCCGGATTTTGCATTTGCCATGGCATTTTGTCTGTAAACAAGCAAAAATCTAAGCAGTCTGGTACGCTTTAATATATAAATGACAAAGTTTTCCTTTTAATTTAAAAATCTACTTAAGTTACTTCCTTCCTCATTAAATAGCTAGTTTTGTCTAATAAAATTTTATTTAATGATACATTCATTTTGATGCTTATTTACAATATCAAAAGTATTCACATTGCAATTTGTCTCAGTCTGGCTTTATCAATGGTCAGTCGCAAGTCATCTGGACTTCGCGAGCGCCTGCGCCTTTCTCTGGATAAAGATCTTGATCTGAAAGCAAAGAAATCAAAATAAAGTGCACATTTTTTTTTCTTTTACAATGTAAAATAAATCATAATCTTGACTTATCTAAAAGGAACTGTAATAGAAAATACAAGCATACACAAAAAAATTAATAATTTTAGATATATCATGTATTAAAACACTAGGGTTTGAACAGAAATTTGTAAATAATTTTTTGGCTTGGATTGTGTGCTTTGAGTTCTCAGTCACAAGGAGACATGTGCATTTGTTTTTGATATACTAACCTTCGACTATGACGTCTCTCCCAATCACGACCATCTCTCCTCAGTTTCTCATCATCTTTGTGTTGTCTTTCACTGCTTCTCCTATGGCGCCTGTCAGTGTTATGACCCCTCCCATCATCTCTGCTTCTCTTTGACCTGTCTCTATCCCTGCTGTGTGATCTAGACCTTTTTGACCTTGACCTGTCTCTACTATTTGACCTTGACCTCTTTAGCCTTTCCTTATCTCTGCTGCGGGATCTTGACCTCCAAACTCCAGACTTTCTGTCAAAACCAGAGGGTGACTTGGATCTAGGTGACCGGCCTCTTTTAGGGGTTCTTGATCTACAAAGAGAAATGGGTGAGATAAAGTTCATATAGGCTCTTTCATATTTTGCAGTATACTTATTAGTATCGCAATATTTTGACAGGTCCTAACAATAATTTTGCAATGTAATGTTGCCATTTGAAACCATTCAAAATTAATCCCGAACACACCATCTACTTGTCAGGCAAAAGTACAGAAGTAATAAAGATAACTTATAAAATGAGGAATCTTGAGAAACGAAATTTTTCAAACAAATTCTTATCTTGCAAACACAGCTGAAAATAAAAAGAACATACCTAGACCTAGATAAAGGCTTGTCTTCTTTTCCTTTTTCCTTATTCTTGTTTTTCTTCTTCTTTTTCTTCTTATGTTTTTTCTTTTTCTTTTTGCTCTTTGACTTTGCTCCCTCAGTATCAATCTCTCCTTCTTCTAATGATCCGTCATTGTTTGAATCTGCTTCTCCAAGAGAATCTGACAAAAAATCAAAATCATCATCGGATGATTTTTCTTCAGACTTCTCAGAGTCAGACAGCTGACCTGGAATAAAAATACAACAGAGTCAATGATTTCATTTTTTGATAAGAAATTGGTTCAAATCAAAATAACAAAAAAAAAAAAAAAAAAGTAAAATTGAAGTTAAAAATTTATAAACATCATGTTTACTTTTTCATATATATAATTCTGAGTGGGAATGGCATACCCTCTTCCCAATTTTTCCTCGTTTCCTCGTCCATCCATTTTTCTCCAGACTTGATGAAGGCAGAACTAGAGTCTGAGATCTTTAAAGCAATACCAAGTTTTTTCTTGGGCTCTTGAGGTAGTATTTCTGTCTTAGTCTCCTGCTGATCTTCTTCTGCTTCCTGTTTGGGTTCTCTGTTAGGTGGGACAAAATTTTCTTCTCCTTCAACAGGCTCCATAGGATCTATATCAATGTTTTCATTTCCTTTTGAAACATCTTGTGTAACTTGTACAAAACGCTCGTCATTGTTTTGACCAACAGTACAAGTAATGTCATCTATTTGAGCCCTTTTCCCATCCTCAGAAAAATGTAGCCCTAAAACATCTGATTTTCTACTCTGAACTGTTTCTTTCTCATAGTTCCTAGATTCACTTTCAGATTTTGTATTCTCGTTGGTCCTGCTCTTTTTACTTTTATCTTCATGGGAAAAGTTTCTTTCATCATCTTCTGACATTTGTGAATCTTTACTCTTTTTACTTTTTCTGTAATGTTCCTTTCGTCCACTGTCTCTACGACCGTCAATTTCTGGTCTATCTTCACTTTTATCTCTGTGCTTTCTTTTCTTTCCTTTCTCATCATGCTTGCTAGTCTGATATTTCTCGCTTGATGATTCTCTTTCTTTTTTCTTATCTTTGTGTTTATGTTTTCCCTTTTTACTCTTCTTTTTATCTTTGCTCTCTTCCTCTATTTGCCTATTCCCTTCCCTGTCTCTTGTTTTCTCTTGTTCTATCTCCAGCATTTTTTTAGTCAGGAACTCCTTGAATAAGTCATCCACAACTTTGGCTTGTTCTGCTTTCATTTGTCTCTCTCTTTCCAATTTTTCCAATCTACTGCTCTCCGTTTTATCCTCTGCATCATTTGTATTGGCCTCCTCATTCAACTTAGTTTTCACATGAACAGATATGGGGAGGGCAGGCTTCTGTGAAATCTCTGTCATTACTGCCGGGGTTGGAACCGAAGTGGTTGTTGGTACCACTGATGTGGACACTGAAGTGGAATTCTTTTTCTGTTGAAGTTCCTCCAGCTTTTTACGTATCAGTTTGATTGGCCTGGTTTTTTGCTTGTGGGATTCCTGTGGTGCACTGGTATTTTTGGGTAAAGGTATTTCTTCCACAGCAGAGGTTTCTATGGACCTGAGAAGTAATTTCAAGATGTAATAAAACTTTTGAAAGTACTCAATAAAAAAACTATTTAAATTTCTATGTGTAATTTATATTATAGGCATTAAGCTTAATGTTTGAAATCATAACTACAACACAAAGCTTCAAAAATCCTTATCCATTCTGAATATGGTTTGAGACAATAGCAAATCTAAAATAAGGCCTATTTGGCAAAGGCACATCAACTGCATAGGCTGTCCGGTTAGCCAAGCTCACCAGAGGTAATAAATGCCATCACTTTTGTCTCCCAGGCACTGCTATTACAACAGTATGGGACTGCGAATTACTTCTAGGAAGTTGGAACTGCAGGATTATACTGAGTATACTGCTTATAGTGAGTTTATCTTTATCAGACTGTTACCTGGCTGTAAATGTACCTGCATATCTTTATCCTATAAGGTTTTGTGCATCAACTGGCAGAATAAAACAGTCATACTGTTGTTCAAATAACCAAAAACATCTTCAATACTAACCCCTTGGCTCCAGGTAATGGGATGCCTTCCACGTCCATTACTAAGTTCGTCCTTAGGTTAACTGCAGAATATAAGAAAACTAGTTATGAACTGGTAGTGTGTGTGTGTGTGTGTGTGTGTGTGAAGGCATACATGTCAACTCTCTCGGATAATCCGTGAGTCTCCCAGATACAGAATGAATCTCTTGGTCTTTGAAAATTTCCACCACTGTCAGCTACCATCCTGTCACAACATACGGTAATGACTCGATCTTTTCAATGACCAAAAATTATCAGATACATCATTTTTATAACATTTGTGGTACTTTTAATACATAGATTAGAACTACAAGGTAGTGTGCTTTGAAAATTTGTTGTAACCACTCAATAGGAATGCTCTTATTTTAGGAAATTATGACTTAAAAAATACAGTATCTGTAAAATTCACAATTTTTCGACCCCCCCCCCCCCCCCACCACCTTCGAGTTTGAGGCTCAGAGTACGTGTTGTTGATCACAGAATTAAATTATACAAAAACTCCACGAATAACTTACACGACATAGCAAAGTCCGCCGTGCCTTTTTAAAAATTGTGCAATCTTCCCTTTCTCAATCACAACGACATTATTGTGTCTCACGAACAGAAGATTTTGCCCCACATTCCTCATTGCTCATCGTTGTCGTTCATCCTCAGCGGTAGATCTACGGACAAGATCAAGGTCGACTTTTTATTGGACCAAATAACCACATGACGTCCCACCTCTAGTAAAATTCTCACTTTCACAGCTACCACAATGAGTCTTTGTACTGTGGTTTGCCCTTGAAAAAACTGATCAGTCTCCCCCTCCCTCCCAAAAAAGTATATTTATAAAATGAAATAAAGAAAGTACCCATAGCCATTATATTCATACCATCATTAATATATTTTTTCTACTTCCAGGCATATGGATTATTTACATACTGCTGAATGCCAAATTTGGTGAGTGATAAGTATAAGAAATAAAAAACATTTTGATATACTTGCCTTTTCAGTAGAAAAAATTAACCAATTACTTAAGTTTTTTTTCATGCAAGATGTTCAAATAATGAAAAATTATCATTCTGAAATCCATTTATTAACATAAAATATCATCAATATAACAGGTCTTTGATTACCAGGTCAACTGATAATATGACATATTTACAATTTATGACTGAACATGAATTTGACCAGGCAGTTACAGTTTGTGAAGTATTCTTATGGAGCACACATTAAATGAACAGAATTTATTTCATTTTTCAATTCTTTGCCATATAATTCTCTAATTCAGAAAAACTACAATTCATTCTTTTAATCACAAAATCAATATACATTGCACTAAAACCCAAACTGTCTTAAAAATCAACTTCACAAAGGAACAACCGATATACCAGACATAAGTTTCTCCAAAACATTGATGTCGTACATATCTCTGTATCTTAATGCCAGAAATTTTGTCCATTAAAGTTTCAAATTCCAATACTGCTTTTGTCTACAGTACATGCTACAAACTTCATATTTACATATTGCCATGATAAAATAATACTTGAGCAGGCACCAAACTGCACACAAGTACAATTCCAAATGCTGAAACACTGACGATGAATGCAGCTGCTTTAAATCTGTTGCACCATGCTATTACTAATAGCTTGACTCTTCTTTTCAAAATAGTAATACTTTACTGTCCATCCAATGACTTCCTAGTTTTTTTTGTATATCTATCTGTATATTCAACTTCAAGAAGACAAAATGACAAGTACTGTAGGCAAGCAAACAACTGCCACATGTAGTCAAATTATAACTTGAGATTGACCTTTTTACAAACTTTTTGCAAAGAACTTCATACTTAACCAAAACACATTCATGATTGCTTAAGATTTCAAACTGAACTACACTTCAAACTGCCATGATGGTGAAAATCAAACACTGGCACCATTTTATGTAACTAATAAGTTTATACTTATTATGTCACAACTTCTGTTTATACATGTAACTTATAAAACTATATTTATATATGTGAGCTTATGAAACAAAGGCTCTCATTTCAGATAATTTATCAACTTAACTACACATTATCCTTACACATCTTATCCTTTCTTTCTTGTAGTTTTAGAAGAATGATATACATTATAAACTTTGGTCAATGTCAATATGCTGTTTGGCCTACCTCAGAAAAGTGATATCAACTAGGTAGCAGAACAAAATAACATACTGACCAAAACAAAAGTCTAAAATTCTTTTACTTAAAACAAAACCATCTGGTGCCCTATGAGAAATACTATCTACAATCAGACCACTCATAGTAAGACATCATAAATAAGTTAAACCAAACACAATGTTTTTTTTATTCTCGGCTTTTAAACCAAAGAAAACAACACAACCAATTTCTATACTTTAACAACTCTTTTGCATAAACAAAACATGCTACTTATATTACATACTTTCCTAATATTTTGCACAAGTTTTCTCTTAGTTCTAATACTCCTGCAGACTGCAATATAACACCAGTTTTATACACTTCGTCCACTTGCACTCATAAATACCTGGAAAATTTTGGTCCTTTTCCTATAAGGAACAACTTAATGGACAAAAACAACTTGCAATCATTAAATGATCCATGCTTCAAAGCAAATATTACACTCTCTTTGGGAAGAAAACACGAGCATAAATTCAATTATGCACTGACTACAGAAAGATAAATGGAAAGTCCCATATCTTTTGTTAAAGGTGACATATTTATAGTTATATATACCTGAACTGTGATTAATATTCATGAATGAAAAAAACATTTCTTGTAAAATTACAATGACTGGACTTATATAAACATGACCAAATGAAATAAGAAATATTTCAATGCTTAATTGGTCTTAAATACATCAATATTAGATAATATTGAAGTCATTAAAATTTCAGTTGAAAAATAACATGTTGTAAAGCAAAATGTCACCAATAAAAATTACTGCATGTAGACAGATGTGAAATAAATCCAAGTAACCAACATTTGATAACACATCACAGCCTGTTCAGGTGAATAGAACATTTTCTGGACTCAATTTGGAAGAGAGTAATATTTTGCATATTCATATCGCACATTTGATCCAAATAGTACATATTCATACATAACTGCATCAGCTTTTGCTCCTGTTTTCCCTATCAGCTACGTAAGGTGGGTTTGCGCAAGAATCACCTTATTTCTGAAGCACTCCCTTGGGTAGCCCTGTTCCTGCACTTCAAATAATTCAATGGGCTCCTTTTATAGGGAAAGGATGGGCTTCTGTATTTAACACCCATTTGTCAAGGGGCAATAAATCATCTTCAGAAAATATCAAGAAAAGGTACTTCAATGTTTCTGCTAGGAAAAAACTCTGCTGTACATCGTCTTTTGTTGGGTTTGTGCTATACACATCTTTAAGTCCTGAGTACCCGTTGTCCGTCCTACAGTGTTTCTCCAGTGCCTAAGTGTCAAACATTGGAGCACTTTTATTAATGAGTCACAGCATATCATTACACTTTGACATATGTTGATAAAGGGTAAGTAATCTTTTCACAGTGCAAACTTCCATTATGGTGATATTGATCTTCTTTTATTTTCATTCCCGTTTACTTTATCAAAATGTATTGTGCTTTAAAAATAAAGTTAATGCACAAAAAAATAAGGTTATCATGATCAATATACTGGAAAAAAGCACTATTTAAAAAAAACTATACAAACTATAAAATATAGGGTAAGAGTTATCTGTATCCTGGGAACAATATAAAACTTACCTGCACTGCTTCCCAAGCCCAGTCCCTGTATTTTTTATCTTTAGTAAACCTCCACATGTAAAAATAAGTCTCTATAACTTCTGGTCTAAGAATATAATATTTTTCATTGGGCCGAGTTGCCTTAGCTTCATTGTTGGGATCAAATCTGAATGCTTCTGGTCCCAGTTGGGTTGCTAGAAAAAATTATTAGTCAATTAAAAACAGCAAATGTTACCAGAAATGTATTTCTGAAATTAATAGTCTATGGAATAATAATTTATATTCACAACCAAACTAAATAATGTCTTTATGGACCAACTATTAATTATTTCCATTTCCAAATTTTGCAACTATTAATGATATTTTTTGTTCTGACTATGTCAAAATCAATATAATTAGTTCCATAAACTCAAGTTCATAAAATAAAGAAACCCACTGATGAGAAAACAATAAATACAGTTAACGTAATTTTTTTTTCACTCAAAGTTGGTGCTATGAACATAATAAAAAACAATGACCTAAGGAATAATAAAAACACTACCTAAAAACTCACCTAAATTTTCAATTTTTTATGTATCTTTTAAGTACTCTAGTACTTTCTTACCTGATCTGGTATAAGACTCATGACATGTATGGGCAATATCTTTGCCTAAGTCTAAGTATTTCTCTTTATTTGCAGAACCCTCTGCTCCCAGTGCAAACATGCCACCTGCAAAAGTTCAGCAAAAATGAACCAACATTTGTTTTATTATTATTCACAAGCACAAAATTAACATAAATGAAAAGATATTATTTCTTAAAATCCCTGAAAATTGATATATATGAAAACATGAAATGTCCCTGAATATAAGCTGAAATGTTGCCGATGAAGTTAATTTCACTTATGTAAACTAAGAAAATAAAAAGTTCTGCTTTCCTAACATCAAAATGCAGAATGCCGTTGAATAGCCAAAAATTGAGCCCTCAGGGTCAACCAAACTGGCAACAAAGTAAGCCTGCAAAATCCCATGTGAAAACGCAATTGCTTTATTGCCTACATCAAACCATGTTTTCAGATCTTACTTTAAGTGGTGTGATTTTCACCCTCTAGTCCCTAAAGAATTATAGCTGAGTCAAAGCACAACTTAATGGCAGTAAAAACAACCAAATTGGGCTCTCATGCAGATCTGAATACTGAGAGTAGTGAAATAACTCATTTTGAATTGATCAATAGGTTAGCTAGGCATGCTCTTCAAATATAGATTTGAGCTAGTACTACTGCCACAGCCAGTGTGATCTTTATTGATGAGCCCCATCTGTGCTAGTTCTCCACCCTAGATAGGTTTCAGACTGGCACATTAATTGCTGTTAATTAACATCACTTATTTTGTGCTATGATTTATTCAGCTTCAGAGTACTAAATATTTAATCTCTATAGTCACCACTCATATATCTGCTAGTGTCATCTGTTTGGATTTTCTTTCAGGAAAAAATAAATTTCTTTTCACATTGCAATAACTGCTTTTAATAAATGGATGTTATCTACCAAAATTAACTTGAATCAGCAAAGGCCACCTGCTGCACAATCAACATATAATTAATGACTCAAATTCTTAAAGTTTCTGTGACACATGGGAATTCGCAGATGGATATGTCTGCCACTTTATCATCAGTGTCAACAAAGGAAAATTAACTTCTTTTTCCAAATTTAAAACAAATTCATTCAAAAGAAGAGGTGAAGTGGTAACACTTAACATATTGTTAGAAATATTCTTTTGTCACAAACTAATAATTTTATAATAATCAAAGATATGTTTGATGTCGATCTGAAATTTATTTGTGAAAAAAAAATTTATTGCCAATTGACATTACCAAACTGGTAAAAATATTCCAACAAATCCTATCATATTGTTATAAATTGTATTTGCCTTATATCATAAAAGATTATTAGTGCTTTTTGAATGACTTAATATGTTTATAATAGAGTTGCAAATATTTATAATTATAGTATTATGAACTAGCAAAAATTTTTATCTCATATATATCTAGTTGTTCTATAAGCAAGTGCACTTTTAATTAAGTTGTATATTTATTTTTCTGTTTTTGAGAAACTGAAAAAAAAAACAGCTTCACTAATGTCTTGGCATTGAAGATATAATCAATTCTATTATCATTATTGCTCCCTACACCATTGTAATTCCTTTAAATTGCTACCTTAGTTAAAGGGAAAATACTTTAGCAAAATGTGTAATGTATGTTATATGTTATGTTATAATGTATGTTATAAAATATGTTATATCACAATGTACAAGGTCAAAAATATGTATGCACCAGTACAAGATTTATCTGAATGAAAATTATTTATCTGCATAAGGAGAGAAGTACATGAAACTTACTTTCATCACAAACAGATATGCAAAGACTGAAAATATGTATTTTCACATATCCTACTTTTGAAGCTTACCAATAAAACAGGCTAAGTGGCCCATTTTGTGTTCCAAGCGCCCAGACTTGTATTCTGCAATGTACTTAAGCCCACTGGGAGAGGTCTGCAACATCCGATTCTCTATGGCCTATGTATAAAATGTACAGGAAAGATATAAAGGCCATTGATTAATAAATCTGGTCAGTTGGGAGGTAAACTGAATGGTTCATTGTGTGTAAGGTTATTTATATCTATAACATTCAAACTCAATCATATTGCATTCTTTCCTGGCAAGAATCAGATGTTAGAGACATTTCATTTATTCTGTGAGGACAATCTATTGCCCAGTGGCTCTTGCAGCACTGGCAATTAACTCTCTGAGAATCCATTCAGGCTATTTCATTAATATTTCATGTAGCTTTCAATACCAACAGACTGGGTACTATTAAGCATGTTAGAGCAATTTGAATAAAGCTGACATGGTACTGTTTGCTCCACCAGCATGTTTTACTTACTTGCACAGCAGTATCATACATTTTCCTGCTGGTGTGATCCTTTTTCCCTGAGAAAATCCAAGACTTCAGTAGATATTCATAAAAGCTGTCACCAAGAGCCCCAACAGATACATGCTCTGCAATCAAAAGGAATAATTCAGTAATTAAAAAAGGAAAAAAAAGAAAAATGTTACAGTTAGGCATATGCAACAAATGGAACAATGCATGACCAGGTTCATAAAAGGATTTTAACATTTGAAGCAGAGAATTTATATTGATACACAACAAATGCAAATAGTATATGTCACAGGACAGCATATGTTCATGCTTATTATGGAAAATACATTCATGTGAAGTTAATTGGCTTTAGGATAATGCATTGTTTACAATGGCCCTTGTGGGAACTATTTTTGCAAGACATATGATGATAGTCCATAACTGCAGGAAATCGTTACCTTAAACTCCAAAATATTTTGCAATTTGTTATTCAATGTATGCAGAAAGGGAAAAATTTTCAAATTTCTGGTTGCAGAATGCAATGATTACTGTTTCTTGAAAATATAATTACATTATCTTTAATTTTTAACTTTATAATGGTTCCTTTCATGCAAAAAATTCCACTTTTGATACTTGAGCTTTGACTTTGAAATGGGTAAGGGTATATATCCAAAAGTATTTCCTATTTTCTACACTACTTTAAGATGATACTTCACAAAAGCTTTAAGTTCAAGAAAAAGGATAAAAATGCTCAAATAGCATAAAAACATCTGAAATCTTATAGTGAAGCAGTAAACCTCCATCTAAGATTAAAAGAGAGCACTCACGCTGTCCCCATCTCCCAGTCTTTGGATTTAAGTAGTTAGGATATAAACCATTTGGCTTGTCCATATTATCCAAGAAGTCTCGTATTTTCTCAACCTGCATATAAAGAAATTAAACTGGTCAAATATCAATGGTTTCAACATGTTATATTTATCCATCCAGAATGGAGAAATGGCCCTGCAGCAACACCATACTGCAAATCTTTACTTTTTTAATTTCACTATATTTTCATACATTTAATGCCAGTAGTAGTGCCTAGTACTTTCTAAATATGTTGAGTAATAGTATGCAATTCCCACATGCATACACAGTATCATGCATACACAGTGTCAGAAAACATATCCATCATGACATTTGTGCCCCGTCAATCAGAATGTCCAATGCAAAAAAAAAAAAGATAAATTCTACACCTATGACTAAACAGAAACAAAGAGCTAAGTAAAGTCACACAACAATAACAATAAACCAACATCTTTACCTTTTGCAAGTACTTAGGGTCTCCGGTGATATCTGTGAGGTAGGCAAACTCCAGGTACATGGTGCCAAACTCAGATAGGATAGAGCAGCCACCTGAAGCCCAGCCCCAGTTCCGACCACCACCACTTAAAAAAATAGATAAATCAGACACATATATCATGTGCTAATTAAAATATATGCACTGGTTCAGATTTAAAGGAATTGGTCCTTATCCCTTACTCTTTTCAATAAAAAACACAAGTGGAGGAGCAGAGAATGCTTAATATGGGGACATAGCCCTTGTAATTTGAGCAATTCTCATTGTAAAACAACAAATCACTTCAGGAAAAAAAAAATTCAAGACCAAAAACAAGAAGTACTCACGTTCTTAAGTTGATCATAGAATAAGGAATTCCTGTTGGTGTGTTGAAAGCTGGTAAGAGCTTATCAGCAATAATTGTTGCTTTGTTTTTAAAAATCTGAAAAAAAATATTTGAGAATTAGCTATTAGTATAACCAGTAAGAAAGGTGAAGAACTAATTCCTTAGGGAGTCTTCCTATTTTATATTCATCACAACACATTTTGTTTTGAGAGCTATGACCAAAATTAATCCCAACAGATATAAATTATTTTTATTTTGATAATACCACACTTTCAGAACTAAATCATACTGGATTCATGAAATGGATTCTTATTTAAAGGCTATTCCAAAGTATTTCTCCCTTCTGAAAAACTATCCGTCACCACAAATTACAGTAGATGAGTAAGGATAATGTGTTATTGCATTTTTCCTTTTTCATAGGATATTAGATAATAAAAGCATTTAATTGATGGAAGAAATCCCATCTGGTAGAAAATATTGCTGGCAGCAGCTGGTCCAAGTTGATAGCAGGATATATTTGGAAAATAGAAATGGAAGTGCTCCTCATGGGTTCTCATCTAGTATATATTGTACTTTTATCAAATGGCCAGTTATTTGGATGCACTCGTTTTGTTCACAATAAAGCAACTCAGATATACCATTGTTTTAAAGCACTGCTCCCCACCTTCCTTTCTTTGACTAAAAATAATCCAACTGGTCTCACCAGATGACATAAAGACATCCATCATCTGAAATGTTCAATTTCAGTTCCATCAGTCACAGTATCTAATGACTTCAGTAACTTGCAGTTTTCTCCATTGTGATCATATAACTTTTTAAATAGCTGCAATATTTACCTGGTCCCCTGTCAAAGCATAGGCAGCTAAAAGTCCTCCCACAAATCTTATGTTCACTTCAAACACAGATACATCAGAAGCCTGAAAAGCAATTATAAAAGACATCATCCTATAATTTAATTTTTTAAATTTTTTTTCAATAATCATAAGGGAAAACCTGATTAACTCCATGAATTAGGAATAATATGTTTATATATTAATCAATGAGTGAATGTTTTCAGTCATCCAGTAGTGCTATGAAAATAAGTGAATTTTAGCATAACTTTCATATCCAGCTCATCAAAGACAGTTCTTTGTGAAAAATCTCAGGTCAAGACCATGAAGTAATGGCTAATTGTTGATTACATAGCAAATGTCTGTATTTGATTCACTTATATTCCATATCTTTCTATCAATATAATAACTTTTTGATTGTTGATGATTTCATGATGGAAACACAACAGCATGTGCATTATTCACACACATTATACGCATGTAAAAACCGACACAAAAAAGTGGCTTCCTCTTGTAAAACTGCATTTTTATTACCTGCAGCACAGCCAAGCATGTCTTTAAGCTATGGGTTTATTCTCTTCTTCTTCATCTTCAGAGTTTTTGCAAATGAGCAATTTCCATAACAGGCAATGTTTTAATAGGTCTGGACCTTATACTTGTAGCATTTAAGTTATCTCCAGTCCTCTGGTATTTCACCTATTTTCTGTGAGTATTTTTCAAAATATACATACCCCTTCAAAGTTCAGAGACAGTGCAACCCAATCTCGTCCTTTCTTGAACTCTTCATTCAGCCCCATCAGCCACAGGGTGTCCAATCCATCTACAATGGTGGCTCCAAATGAGGTCGCTCCGAAAATACTGGCCGAATGTCCCCTCTTGGATAAGGGTTTCAATTCATTGGCACCAAATGCATACTTCACATAATTATCCCAAGCATGTTTTGTCATCTAGAATGAAAGAGTCAAAACAATCTCATTAAATGACATGTCATACTTCTGCTACTGTTTTCATTGACATTTTTTGACAAAATATCTCAAGTAATTCATCAAAAATTTTGACAAGATTACAACTGGTAACAGTTTCAATCATGAATCTATTCATATTTTTTATAGATTCATGTTGTTATTAACATTTTGACTGAATTCAGGCAAAAACATAAGAAACCAATAGTGACAGAACCATAGTTAGTCCATGGAACCAACACAGAAAATCATTTCTAGTGGTTCAAATATGATCTTATATTTGACCTTTGATGATTACCTCAGAAACCAATTTAAATAGACCTTTTTGTTTATGTTTCTGCACTTGAATTATCTAGAAAACTATGTTTAGCAGAATTCAAATATGACATTTGCCAGACCATTTTTAAAATCATGTTTCAAGTTATCATAAACAACCAAAGTGAAAACATGTAAAAATGCATTTTTAGTAATACTAGTTTTTGCAGTGCATCCAGTGGAAAAAAAAAAGATAATATCCTTTTCCTAACGACGCTAATTACCCTACCCAAAAAAAAAAGGTTATGACTCTACGTTACTTTCCCTGTTGGTTTTTCTTTTTGTTTGTTTGTTTGTTTGTGGACAAGATATCTCTTTCATTTTTCCTTTCCCTTGCTTAAAATCAGGAACACAAGTCTTTTTCTGCTAAAAACCAGAGAATTCTACTACATGGGGCCATTCAGAATAGTTGATCCGAGTACTAACTGATCCGCCGTCTAAATATGACATACCACTCTTCAAAAGCAATGGGGCCAATTCTAAGATGGTCTTCCTGCCTCCACACGTGCTGTTGCTGCAAGGGTCTTGCAATTAAACCTGAGAGCCCAGACTTAATCTGTTTAATGTTATGTGCAATTAAACCTGAGAGCCCAGATTTAATCTGAGGTGGGGAGACCATCGGGAATCAGCAGCATCGCTTCTGAAGTGTGGTCGGCCTTATTTATTCTGGGGATCAGTAAGTACTGGGATCATCTATTCTGGATGGCCCATGTAACACAAATTATCAAGTGCACTGAAGTACTTCTTGATTTGACATGATTTGGTGCAAATGGTAGGAAATGGAGTAATACAGATAACGTGCAACTAAAATTAAACCCAATGCTAAAAAGGCTAGAGCATGTAGAATGAGAAGTTGTTATTCTGAGTGTCATATGTACAAACTATATATATAGTCAGAGTGGAAATGCCAATGTCTATGAATTATTGCAAGTCATAACTTTAAAATGCGGATCTTATCAGACTACAGAAATACAGTTCCAACTTCAACCGTGGCATCAAAAACAGCTTGTTCTACTTGACAAGAATCAACTGTTTATATTTAACTCTAAATTCTTCAGTGGCAACCTGTTGAGTATTGGAAGTCAGGCTTTTGAACAGCTGGAACAGTTCTCATGATCTTTACACTTACTGGTAATACTGCAAGATTACCTTATCCCAACCCTCCAAAAAAGGGGGGGGGGAGAAGAGAGCTTCTAATGCATATACTTATATACATATATGAAAAAGTTATCACATATTACATTGATGTTACCTATAATGAGAGATTACAAATCTGACAGATCCTCACTTCTTAAAAATGAGTCAAAGATCATAGAAATAACACAAAAGTAACATGTTTTAGTGAAAAGAATTTAACACAAATGGTTTAAATGTCTTCATGAAAGGAATTTAAGACAAATGGCATGTTGTGAAAAATAAAATATTTGCAAGATAAGAAACTGTTGTTCTTGGCATAAAGGCCCAGTAAGTGAGTTAACATGTGAATGTGTGAGTATGCAATGCATCGCTACAGAAATGCCAACTCTAAACAATTCTGCACAGACTAAATGCCTTTTTCATCTTTCATGGAAATAAAAAGTGCCCATGACAAAAACAGAACAGCCTGCCTAAGGGGGCATTTATTTAGTCCTCTGATGTTTTCAGCAAGATATGCACATTGGTACATGAGGGTGACGTATTTGATGCTTGTATAAAAAAGCTGTTGGAAGCGTGCACAGTGCCAGACCTTAAAAGGTGGCTGAAGCACAGAAATGCATCAACTACAGGCAAGGAGACAGAACTAGTTGGACAGTAAATCAAGCAATTAAATGTTTTATTTTTCAATTTAAATATGGTGCCCTGTACAACATGCATCCAAGCATGTATCCAAACCTTGCAATTACTTTAGGGACCATTCCCACAGATATTTGGATCGATCTATCTCCCTAGGGTGTCTCACTAAATTGCTTTCAACTTTTCTGTCACACCTTTTAAAGCTGTTAGGGGGTAATTTTCTTTACCCCCTGGATGATTCGGTAGCCGTGACAGACATTTAAGTCAGTTAGTTGATAGCAATTTACTGAGACTCCCCAGGGAGTTAGACAGATCCAGATGGATCAATTTAGTCATGGGAACAAAGTCTAAGTGATGACGGACAATATACCCTCGGAGTTCTTTAAAATGCCTTTGGCAATAAAGATATGTGAAAGAAACACAATATATTTGTTATAAAATCAAAGTAGCCTGCAGACACGCACACAACTTTATCTGATTTATGGACAGGTATGGGTACACGTCTACTGCAAGTTATGGCGATATCTTATGCTATGTGTTAAATAAGTGAGATTGGTAATTTCAACACATCGACACCTTCCTAGATGATAATTACAGTTTAGCAGGTTTTATACTAGTACACATATAGACTTTACATAAGGTAAAACATGTCATTCGGTCTGACAACTGTAGAAATACTGCAAATTATGTGATGTTTTCAAGTTATTTTTTATCTTTTTCAACCACAGATAAAATTATTCAGATCTGAGAATTCCATGTACATGTATTTCGTACGTTGCAACATTTTTAACAGAGAAAAAAAAGACATATTTCCATACTTCATTATTTAGCATATTTGTATTACTTATCACAAACTGGCTAGATTATATTTATTATCCGATTAGTGCCTTTACCATAATGATATGTACATGTAGTTTACACAACTGTGGCGTGCATTTTGTAACTTGCTGCTATATCATTAAAAGTCTATGACTGGGTTCCCATGCCTAGATCAATCCATCTGGATCGGTCTAACTCAATGGGGAGTTTTACTAAATTGCTATCAATTTAGTGAGACTCCCCAGGGAGATAGATCGATCCAAATATCTATGGGAATGGTCCCTATGCTAGAAATTGAGATGGTGCTTTGTAAGTTAACATTCCATGAAATCTTTCCAAATGAATATATTTTGTACTGGAACTTTGATTGAAGACACCTGTGGTGGAACAGTTAAACTATAACAATGAATTTCATAAAATATAAATATTTATTCTTGTTATAATTTGAATGTGAGATCATGGTTTCCTCAGTCGCTGTCCCTTTCTGGCCAGGACACTGACAGTTTTCAGTCTGCATATGATAATTTTTAACGCTTAATCAGACGCAAAGTCTTTTGTGCATTAACTAAAAAAAAAAAACACACACACATGACATATATCTTGTACAATTCAGAAATGTAGCAGTGGGGCACAACACATAATTTAACCCAGGCATGGTTCTTACTACTGCTACGAGTGGTTCGACATAGAGAAGATAAAAAAGACATACATTTTGTAATAAAAATTCATTCAGCAAAAATTTAATTCTATGCACTTCTAATGACCATTCCTTGGCAGCATGGATCATTAGAAATATCCCTTGTAAAAAAACCAACTTATCCAGAAATATTATTTCTTGGGGCAATGTGTTTTTATTACCCAACTCACCAACTTGTGCATACATCAGAGCATTTGACACTTCCTGCTTTAGCATGCATAGAACAGAAACAATTACACAAACAAGAACTCTGCTTGCCTACTTCCTTCTTTGCATGAGCTGGCATTTCATACTAAAAAAGGTTACAGGTCTGTAGCCAGCAATCTCAATGGGGATCTTCTTTTGAAAAAGTGTACTAGTACCCTCAGTTGACCCAACTTGAAAAATGGCATAGCACCTAGATCATACTTTAGCCTCTGAGTATACCTTTTACAGCCAAAAGGTCAGTTCTTTCAATCCCCCCTCACACACACACACACACACACACACACACACACACACACTGCACTATAATATGACAAGCCTATGGCAACCACAAAACTTGAATTCTTTTCTATCTGACCATCCAGGACCATCCAGGACACCTAAGAATAAAATCTTAACCAAGAATACACACTATATATATACTTTTTTTGTTAATTTGGCAATTTACAAATTACACAGTTTCCTCTTCACAGTTGTCTTGAGAGTCTATGCTTCTCTTAAAATAAAATTTCTTTTTTCTTTTACAAATATTTGTGATGCCAAAGCACTCATTTCTGTCATTACCTTTTCAATACTCTAAGCAAGATTTGTAAATAAGATACCAATGTAACCAATTATAGTTTTGATTCCAATTCTATACTTTACATTTCGATCTGAATACCATAAAATTTATTCCAAAAACTGCAGTGGTAAGAATCAATATAGCACAAGTATCTTATCATGAATAGAAATGCATGTTCACTTCTTTTGTTTAAAGGTCACATAAATATTTACTACTTTTCTAACTATCACATGTGAGTGATGTGACCTCCACTATCACACAATGTAGCTGGTATCAGATAAGTTTGCTCACTGATCCTGCTCCTTCATGTATCCAAGGGACCTTTACCACAGTTATTTGGTTCGATCTATCTCCCTGAGGAGTCTCACTAAATTGCTAGCAAACTAACCGGCTTAAACATCTGTCGCGCCTAGTAAAACTGTTAGGGGGTAATTATCTTTACCCCTAGCTGATTCGGTATGTGACCAACATTTAAGCCTCTTGAGCTGATAGCAATTTAACGTGAACTCCCAGGGAGTTAGGTCGATCCAGATGGATCGATCGAAGTATGGGAACCCAGTCTAAGGGGGGGGGGGGGGGGGGGTCCTCTGTGAGCAGCTAGTTATAAATTAATTACAACTAGCTGCTAAGATGATTCCACTTTTTGTACTTAGCAAGAATCCCCCGCAGAGTTCGAACCAACCCAACTAGTTTGATTTGTGCCTTTCTGAATGGGGTTACGCCTGGCAAAGATGTGTCACTGACAAGTGACCTACAAACATTAACTGGGCATATCCCTATCAATATTTAAGTGTCATTAATAATAACATTTTTCTCCACATAAATACCACAGTACACTTGTATTTTAAATACACGTGGAAATGTGGACTTTTATACTGCATAATTAAAAGCACTATGGTTTTTCAATAACATAAAATATAAGGCATATTAAAAATGAGAAAAAATTTTTAAGGAATTCTTTATATCTTGATTGGAAATTGAGATGGTGCTTTGAAAGTTAACAAGTTAACATTCCATGAAATCTTTCCAAATGAATATATATTTTGTACTGGAACTCTGATTGAAGGCACCTGTGGTGGAACAGTAAAACTCAAAGATCTAGGTATTTCAAACATTGTTGTATGAATAGTTCTTGCTGAAAAAAGGTTGGTTTAGACAAAAAGGTTTACTGTTATCAGGCCAGAAACTTACAATGTTTTGTAATTCAAGATTTGCAGCTGGATAATGAAAAATCATGTGAAAGCTGGCAAAGTTTATGCATACTGTCATGCTACAGTCCATGTCACTAAAAAGGGCAATTGGGACTAGATGTTTATCTGCTTATCAGATGATTTATTCTGAAATTATAGTACTAATTTGTACTGCGCATACAGTGAACTAGGTCCTGGGTCAGTAGTTAAAATAGTCTTATTATTGTAAAGAAACTTGTACACCCATTTTTGCAATATTCTTTTCAAGCATACACAAAAAAAAAATTTTAAATAAATAAATAATTCAAAACATTTAGCGTTATTAAATTTATTTTGTCAAAGATGCATGCTGCAAACTGCAGAGAGACTGAAAGTAAGTAGCAGAAAACAAATAGAGAAAACTCGAAACTGTATTATAACTTCTGCAACTTATCATGACACATACATAAAAATTTATATCTATATGTATAAGTAATTTTTCAAGGTGCTCTCCACAGATTTTCCTGCCAAAATGAATATTCCTGGGGGTAAAGAGTAATTTTTTTCCTACTCACAAACAATCAGTTGACCAGTCCCAGCACTTCACCCTGAGCTTCAGAGCTAACTTGACACTAACCTTTTCACTGTAGCCTATTCTCCATCGTGTCAAGTAACCTCTGACGAAAATAGTTTGACCTAGTTTATATAAGCCAATCAAATCCATGTTTCAAAATTTTTCACCAAAGTTTGGTGAAAACGCTGATTGGTTGACCGTCAATCGGCAATCCTAGGCTGATTCCGCAAGCTCCATACTAACAACATAGTTATTGTCGAGTGCGGAGACATCCGAGTAGTTCCGAGTGTATTACCGTACACAAAGAAAGCAAGGCGAGTGACTACGAAAAAGAATGTGTTAAGTTATCTCTTGATTCTTTGCAAAATATGAGTAAATCGGAATTGAAACCATAGGGTCTAGCAGTTTGAGGCCCTGCATCATTATCTACTGAGAGACGATGTTATTTGCGTGCTGCCCACAGGTTACGGCAAGTCCCTTATCTTTGATTGGTCCGGATTTGAACAAAGCGCGCTTTGACTCGTTCGCGTTCATTGGCTAGATCGTTTAATGAGTCATTGAGTGCGGGCTTTTAAATTTGATTGGCGGGCGGCGGAGGCAATCGAATCTGGTCAGAGGTTACTTGACACGATGGAGATAGGCTACAGTGAAAAGGTTAGTGTCAAGTTAGCTCTGAAGCTCAGGGTGCAGCACTTGGATTCAATGTTTTATTCCATTTTCAATCAAATATTTAAGTTTTAAGTGATTAGCCAGTCAAATAGAAAGACATCTGTCTGCATGGGCATTGCCTTGTTTATTTTAGAAAATGGCAGGGTGTTTTGTATCACAACTCTGTGCCATTCACAGGGGCGGATCCAGAGCTATTTACTGACAGTCTTCTAAATTATCTTTTTGATCCGTCCTGTATTTTCGACCGTCTTCTGAGAGAAAAAATTAGATATCCGTCAATGTAAACTTGAAAATCTGACCGTCTTCCGGAAGACCCAGAAGACGGCCTCAATCCGCCCCTGATTCATAATACAGACGTTGTAAGCTGGCAATGGCTACCCAAGGAGGCTACGAAGATAATAATGACACTAGGTGCACTTCAGATTAACTTTTTGTTGAAAGTGTTTTATTGTCTTTTAAGTCTACATTTGGGAATTTATAAAACTTTACAGGAAAAAATTACTATGGTGGATTTTCAAATGCTTGGAGAGAACCTCTAAAAATTTGATGGGAAAATCCAGTGGAGAGCATCTTTAAGTACAACCTGGCGTAACAAACCATACTAAACATATAAGTCCCGATTAATAGTGAATCACAATACCAGCTCTGCCTTCATATTTACAGTCTGAATTAATGATCGGCTACTTTGCCATTTTATCTTAAGCACAGGTCTTTGTCCCATGGTTAACAACACAAAGATAAAGATATTGATTAATTTAGCCTTTCATAACAAAGCTAAGCTGTGTATATATACACATTACTGAAAGTAGAATGTGAACATATATTAAGTGGTACATTTAACTGAACAAGTCCACTGACAACTTTTAAGTAGTCAAAATAGCCTGGCTTTTACATGGGAGAGTCAAAGCAAGAAGCAAGTCATGGCCAGGAAATAAACTTCTGGAGAACTTGAAGAAGGGAGTAAACCCTCCCTGTTATAGTAATAAAAGTACTAGTCAAGCCATACACTGTATGCAACATAGGAGAGAACAATTACTCTTGTTAGTCACATACATTAGACTACCAGTACCTGTAACCAACTTGTCCTATGGCTGGTGCTTTGAACAATGGATAATTGGCATGATTGCAAGTGGTATTTCATTTGGAAAGCACCAAAGCATATACAGGCAAGCGTGTAAGTGAAATATATATGCAATCATCCTGTTGTTCGAAAGGTCAACCGTGTTATTACCTAAAATGGACTGGTCCAGTCAAATGTACCAGTTGATGTGTAAAGGGCCTTTGACAGCACCAAGTCAAGTTGATTGCATTACCATATGCAATGTACTAATGGGCTTTAAATCAGAACTACAAGTAGAGGCCTATTTCACAGCAAATGTGATCAACCTAGATGGCACAAAGTCTCATGACTTAACATAAAATCAAGAGAGATTTTGCAGAATTCAGAGAGTCAGGTCACATATAATGGAAGACTAGCAAGTAGAGTCTGGCAATGAATAAGAGCTAACAGAATTTATCCAATGATATTTTTTTGATTGTTATCTTTTTGTGTCTTTCTACTGGCAATCAATGTAGGTCAAACAACATTGAAATATCAGTATAACAGGTGGCTAGTTTTACAGCCAACTTTAGCTTTGTTTGGACCCAGTTTGTATTTAATGGACCCAGCTACAACATAGTCTTCAAACATAAGAATGTACATTAAATAAGTGGCAATTTTTAATATGATTCAATGCAGAAATTATAACTTCAACTATTGTGACTGACAAGTTATAGGAAATCACTTACTTAATGAACAGAAAGTTGTGGGGAGAAAATACATCAATACCTCCAAGGCATTGTACATGTAGTACAAGCATAGCAGTATATATAAGAACATAATGTCATCATCTGACCTACAAATTTAAAATTAAGTTTTTGAACACAAAATTTTAACCCAATATATATAGGAATATAAAATCTATACTATATATTTAAATTTTAATTTTTTATTTAGTTATTGGACTGGTAATAAAATTACCAATAGTGTCAACACATTTTATAACACTTAGATCGCATTCACAACGAGTTGAGCCAGGCTTTACAAATCCTGGGGACTAAATATGGCGGACGTACATGAAAGAAAAACCGCCTAATCTTTTAATAGTCTCTCCGCCTCTCACACGCCTCCCCATGTGTCGTCCCAATGGAGCCAAGATTTAATGACTGTCCCCCCGTAGGGACGACGTGTGGGGAGGCGTGTGAGAGGCGGAGAGACTATTAAAAGATTAGGCGGTTTTTCTTTCATGTACGACCACCATATTTAGTCCCCAGCATTTGTAAAGCCTGGCTCAACTCGTTGTGAATGCGATCTCAGTGTATCTTGGATGAAAAATATGCATGACAAAAGTGCATGAATACTGACAGCTATTCCAAAGATCTTTTATGATGCAAATATATGTTTGAATATAATTTGTATTCAAATTAAATAGAGATTCCTATCCTTGAAGGTACTATGCAAAGGATTTGTCTGCCAAAATGAATTTTCCCACAGGTCATTGCTCAATCCATCCCTACACTTGGATTCAGTGTTTTATTCCATTTTAAATTTAGCGATTTATTTGGAATGCCATGTCTTCCTGTATGTTTCAGAATTATTTGGGTTTCGTTCAAATTTCAATGGTCTGAGTTAGGCATGATTAATCATCACTAATTAGTAGCTTTGCAGGAAATGCAGACAGAGAAAATATGATTTTAGGGCATTTTCGAATGTGTTAAGTACACCTTTATATAGTGTGTGCAGTGACAAACATGCACATTGAAGCTTTTTTCATACATGTATCATTTTTAGACATTGGTCCTGGTTAAGGGTTAATGCTTAAGGAACTTTTGAAAACCAATTTCATGTTATTGCATTCTCCTAAAACATGTCTGCAGTTAATAAATACATGATAAATAATTAGTACACACTAGAGGGTAGAGATGCATTATATTCCAAAATACATGTATATTACCACAAACTAACATATGGAAACCAAAGATGATATCTCACTTACAAACATAAGGTAAGATATTATGGTAATTTGGATACAAAATTAACAATTATTCGCCTTTTGGTGTTTATAAACTGCAATATTACCTCAATTACTTTGTCCCTTCTCATCTTGGTCTCCTCATCCAAAGGCACGCCCCCTCTGGATCCCTCTTTGGTGGGATGGTCTACAACAACGTTATTAACCTGCTCTTCTTTTTCAGCATCCATTTTTTTCTGTTCCTCTTCTTTCTTCTTCTTAATGAAATCCTGTTTGTCTCTATCAATTTCATTCATAATTTTTTCGTGTTCTACTTTAGACATATTTAATCGATTTCTGAAATTTTCTAAAACTTTTTGATGCTGTTGATCTCCCTCGATCTTTTTGAACAAGGCCGCTTTGTCTTCAACTCTATGGGGATCTACAGCCTCCCCAAGGCCATGTCTAAATATTCTGCCTTCGCCATGACCTACAATGGCTTTATGGTCCCCTCGAATTTCTGGGAGAAACATATCCCGACCAGGATTCCGTAAGTGTACCCTGACATCGCCTACATTGACGCTTTGTAAGTCTGGTAAAAAGAGTACTGCACCAAAGCAAACAATTCCAAAAGTCACAAATACTAATCCTACAATATATTTTTCCCTCAGTCTCAGTGTCCGCCGCCCCTGGGGAACGGGCATCCCGTTCACAAACCGCTGATACGTTGGCAGTATTCCTGAGGCGGCCATGATGGCACACAAGATGACACTACCGCACTACTGCAGGTGTCACAATGTGATTGGCGAATTTAGGTCATGACGACCAACGTGTATAAACTCGTTCACTCCCAACTAACACAATGGATCGGGATTGAAGGTGCATGTAAACGTAGAAGTAGAGAAAGCAGTATGTTGAAAATCGCTACATGTATTTAATTTTCAAACCAAAAATTTCCCTTAGGTACTTATACATTCTTTTAACTTTCCAACTGTCAGTCGATCGTGTTTAACCCCGAGTCAAGTGAGCTAATGCATGTATTGTATATTGTATGAATTTTTAATCCACAAAAATTTTCATCTGTTATAGTGATCTAATAAGTTATGATATAACAGGCAACTGGATATCAAGAGCAGTGCCAAACTTTTTTTTTTAGTTTTTCAAATCATGACAAGTGAGTGTGTGCATATGATAAAATTCAAATACAGGATATTATTTTATCAATGTAGTTGTCTTGTGAAATGTTTACAGAGGGAATAGTATAATAAAGTATTCACAGGGGTGTATAAGAGCCTGGAAGTTAGCACAAACAGTATGAAAAGACAATGAAACTCATGCATGCATACAGACATTCAACTTCAGCAACATCGTCATTGTGCAAAATCCAGTTACAACTAAAAACAAATACTACAATCACGTTTATTTACAAACTTTAAGTCCGAAACATTTTTGCATTGATCAAAATAAAAAATTGTCACCTTTGCATTTTTGAATACCTTGTAATATAAGTACACATGACTTTTCTTTAATCTATTAACAAAACGGGAAAAGATTATATTTTAAGACATTGGATAGACGATAAACAGTGCCAGCACATACAAATTGATCAACAAATTTGCAATCACAGTTCCAATAGTTTACTGTAATGTCAAGGCTATAAAATACTCAGTTTTCTGTTATGAAATTGAAAGTAATCATACACAAACAAGATACATGTAGCAAGCACTGCATGCCTCAGATCTTATTTTAATGTTTTTGTGCTTGATTGAAATATAAACATTCATAAAAATACTGATTTAAAAATAATATTGATCTTGTTATCATCTAGTTTGATCCTATTTCATTATTGACTTTGGCTGAAGTTAATATGGTCTTTTGCAGCAAAGTGCTATTGGTTGATCTCAAGGCACAGCCAAGATTTATCTCAAAACAACATTTTCACAAAAAGTGAAATTAATAATTATTCTATTACATAATCAAAAACATAAATGTCAATGTCCGCCTGGATAACAAAAAAAAGTTTTGCTGTTATCCAGCATATTGATTTTGTCTGATTGATATGTTTTTCTATACTCAGATTAGTCAGCTGTCTGATTAATAATATATTTCCTTTACTGTAATTGGTCATACACCACGTATTATGTCACCGTCATTTGGTGATGGTGATGACATCAGCAGTCGTAATGATTTTTATCAGACCTGGAATCCTCTGATATAACAATGTATTTTATATTATTATACAATAATACCTGATATTGCATAGATTTTTAATTTTAAATTGTGACAGTATTCAAACACTCCATCCTCCATCTATGACACACTCAGTTCCAGTGGTATAGCAAGACTGAAAAAAAATAAGTTAATTCTTTGCATTGCATTTAATACTACCAATAACCACATTATACTGTGCATGAAAAAAACTAGGAACTACAAACCACAACTTTCAACTGATCGACCAGCTTTACTTTCTATGAAATTAATTTTATCATTCACAAAAAAAGGACACAATATTTTGATTCATAATGACAAACATTTCTATTACAATGAAAATGCTAAAGCACTCAGTCTGTTCCTATTCAACTTTTACATGTTTACAATTTGTGAACAATTTTTTTCAGTTTGGAATTTTAGAAGGAAGTCCACTACTAACCTCATCTGAAGCTAGATATACACACAATGCTGCTATCTCCTCTGCTGTGCCAAGACGACCCATCTTCTGTCTGGCAACAAAGGTTTTCAGAACCTGAGATGAAAAACAATATGTGTAAACTTCAAAGCTGCTGGTGCCAGTACAATATGTACAACACTCTCATGATCTAATTTAATATCAAATACAGCATTTAAACACACTTGTGCTAACACCTAAAAAATTACTTGAAAAAAACAAGTAGATATTAACAGATTGTTCATACATATATAATATGGCAATCTACCAATATAATGTTGAACCTCACCTCTTCCTCATCTCCAAGTGCTCTCAGCCTGTCCCTTAATGATGGTGTGTCTACGGTGCCTGGAAAAAAACAAACCAATATTTTAACCTGGATCCCTTTTTTGCAGGACATCAGTGTTTTTTTTCTTCTTTTTTTATTGTGAGCAATGGCAAAGGATTTCTAAAATGTCAAGGATTACAATACATGTCCAAGTCCAGAGCCAGAGATTGAAAAGTGATAAGGCAAACCATCAAATTGACAGGGTCTGGACCAATCTCTTGGGGATGGTCTCTGAGCAATAAAATTAATTTGAGGAAATCCCAGATAAAAAGTGCCTTCTTGTCTGCTTCAACTTAGCTAGAATATATCTGATTAATTTATGACAAAGTGTCTATAATTTTCACTGTGGCAAAATGCATATAACTTAATCACATAGACATGATCAGCTCATATCTTTTAGAGCAAATATTACTAGCTTGCAAAAGATGGCAAATAAAGACCCATAACTTATCTCTGGTGAATTTATTTAATGGTTGACATTTTACCTGGGCATATTGCATTACAACGGATTCCTTGTGCAGCAAAATCCGCTGCAATCGACTTAGTTAGTCCTATTACTGCAGCCTTGGTAGCGCCATACACAAAGCGGACTGGTGCTCCTAAAACAGAAAATTGGTAAGAGTACAAAAACAGCAACATTGCTGTTGCTTGGCCTTTTTAGACTCACTTTTACTAAATATCTTTCAGCCTACTGTTGTACCATTGTTTGGTCTATTTTTTTTAATCACTGTTCAATTACCTTCAGAGAGTTTTCATAATTTTTTTCTGTATCCAAAGTTATTTAATCATGACAATTGCATTCTAAAGTCTTTGCATTATAGCTTTAGGCTAAACTAGTGCACCAGTTCAAAAAATGAGCATTAGATTCTCTCCTGTTCTCCAGTGCTAGTTACCTTTAATGCTAGATGCAACTGATGACATATTGATGATGCTGCCACCACCTCCGGCCTGCATCTGAAATGTATTGACAAGATAATATAGTGCAACAAAACAATATACCTGTGCAATTCTTAATTTATATTTTACATGCTTTAACCAGCTACCCAATCAATGAGAACTTCTCTTTCAACTAATCACTTAGAGCTTGAAAATTATAATTTTGAAAGGCATATTACATTAAAAGAATAGAATCTTTTCAAAACTGGTGATATACCATATTTACCTTTGGAATGACAGCTTTACACATGAGAAACATGCTCTTAACATTCAGATTAAATGCAAAGTCCCATTCTTCCTCTTTACAGTCCAGAATGGTTCCATGATGAACAAAACTACCAAATCAAAGGCAAGTGAAATTTTTTTTTATTTTTATTTTTTTATTGACACAATACATCACGAATACATGACAATACAAAAACAAACAAACAGACACTCGCTCACACTCACACATAAGAGATGTTATACTATATAGCACTTTTTAGTTAATTACATCATCGTACGCTAAATATTCAAATTGAAAATAACTTAATTATATTTGAATTGTACTGACAGATTGACTTATCTGTTTTCACCAGATATTTAAGCGATGAAATCAAACCTCCTAATGTTGGTTTACCCTGTGAACATCTTCTTAAATAAATATAAAATTTAAATTGCAACATAATGAGAACACCTACTTTCCTTAAAGTTTTATAATAAATCTTTGAGCCTTTTGAACAACCTGAGAGCAACAATATATGATCAGGAATTAGAGGAGTGGCCATTTTACTTAATTTTTCAGGAGTACCACCAAGCCATTCTTTTATGGCTGAGATAATTCCTTGGTATTCGACAAAATTTGTGTCAATACCGTGGATATCCCTGAATGCAGTGAAGTCATAGAACTCCCCAGAGTCCAGGAGTAGATCATTAACATACCACGATGTATAGAAGACAGGTTTATTTCCAATAAGTATATTTTCATTTAGAAAGAGTGGAATTTTGGTAACAAGGCAAGTATTATTATTGAAAATGAAAGTAGTTAGTTGCAACATTCATCTGCTACCTTTAAAATGAAACTCACCTGGAACTATGGTATTACTATGCAAAATATACCTGTCTCTCGATGAAAATGCATTTTATGAGTCCCCTTCATATAACAAAAAAACATGAGTCTGATGTGGCATAATCTTTAGCTTACCCAGCACAATTGAACAATACATCCAACTTGTCCAATGAACTCACAAGTGCCTCTATGTCTGCTTGCTTTGTGACATCTACTACTCTTGTTTCAATACCTATCAAGTTAAAAATTAAAGTTATGACGTTATTATTCCTATCAAAGGAGATCATTTTATCACAATGTCAATACTTTTACAATCTATACAAATATTTGCATCTTCATAAAATAATCAGGGCTCAACATACATGTACATATACGTATTGATGCAACTTGCCCTGCACAAGTGATTTCTGCAGTGGACCAATTAGAATTAACGCATACTTGCCCAAACAAAATTGACTTGCTAATGGATCACTTTCCCAATTTATTGACTAAAATAATACTTTCTGACTAAATTTCCTTTTTTTTTTTTTTTTTTTTTTGTAAAAAGCCAGGTTCATTTTTAGACCTGGCAACAACAATTTACTTAAACTCACCATGTGAACTCACTTCAATAAATTATGAGTGAAAAAGACTATAATAGAAACAAATAAATTAACAACTGAACAAAACATAACAAAAAACATGTATCACCTGGTGTGCCATCTAGTTCCTTCAGTTTCTCTCCATTTATATCGGTTGCTATGACCTGAGCACCCTCTCTTGCAAATGCCTTGTAAAAGAGCAATATCATCCTAACGCAACAAATGTGGATTTTTACGGTTCCAGCATAGACTAATCAAAGAGGACTTTCATTGTAAAGCTTTAAAACTTAAATGAATATTCATTTTGCCAAAATATGTAGTTTTAATGGAACAGTTATGTAGAGGTGTCCATAATGTCCGATATTGAATGAATAGGTTTATTTGTTTTATTGTAGATTTGACCATTTTTATTATAAATTCATTCTGGAAATTCTCACCAAAGCAGTTGATTTTCCTATTCCTTGTGCAGCTGCAGAAAGGACGACTACCTTTCCGTCTAATCTTCCCATCTCTACCACAACTTATCAGCTCAATTACCAGTTCTAAAGCTGACCATAGCAGACCGCCTATGTCCAAAGGCCACATGAAATGTTTCATCAAGACTGGGATTCTTTGTTTACATTTTTAGGCATCATCGAGTATAACTTTTCATTAACTTTAGAGTATAAATTTGCTTTAAGGCTATAACAAGTGATAAAATTGCTGTAGAAAAATAAAATTCTACATGAAAGAGCATTTTATTCAATCGGTACTGGAATAAAATATTCGAAGTGCAGTGCAAAGTTTAAATTGAATCTCCATTTTAGAGACATTTACACTTCTTCCGTTTACTGACATCCGGTTCACGAGGGTGCAAGCACAGACTGTGGAAAAAGGTCGTCGGAAAGACACGATCAGCTGAAAAGTAGTAGAGTAGTGCGATTTTTCCATTTAACATTATATGATGGAAAGTGCCGGTAGAGGTCGAGTGCTGTCTATTCAAAGTCATGTTGTATCTGGTTATGTCGGGAACAAAAGCGCAACATTCCCTCTTCAGGTACTAAGACTTAAGTGACGTCGATCTACTCCTGAAGTTGATGGTCTGCTAGAATCATAATAATAATAATCTTTATTAGTTCCAGCAATTTTTTACAAAGGCTGTGACCGAACAAATGCATAAGTAGGGTAATGGAATAGATAAACAGTTAACGTATATGCTTAAATATTTATGTTTGTCATGCATTTGCAGCATTGACATTTAAAAGGCTTCCTCGTTAACTCTACTTAAAACATTCTCTGTCTTTTCATTCTTTTCAAGGTGCTTGGTTTCGAAGTAGATGCCATAAATTCTGTACAGTTTTCAAACCACACAGGTAATTCATCTGTTTTAATTCACCTGTACAGTTTTCGTATCACATTTGGGTAATTGACTGTTTTTAAAATTAATATTCAGATACCTAGAAGTTGATTGCCTAAGCCCAAGTGCTGTTCCACAGTATAATGATCATAGATTATATTTCTTGATGCTATTTAACATTTATTCAAGTGCACACTTCTACAACACAATCATAAGCATTTGATACGAAAATGCAATAAGCATTTATAAGAGCAAATTATAATTTACAACTTAGATAACTGTTGAATGGGAAAAAAATCAGTATTTATCATGATTATATCTTCCATGCTTATTGGAAAAGTAATTTTTATTTCCCTTCAATTATTCCATTAATTATTTCCAAAATATTATGAAATGGTCCTTGAAAAAAGGAATTCAAGAAAGGGAAAAAAAGTTAAATAGCTTTAAGCATTATATGCTGTAAAATATATCTCTGTCAAAAGTAAAAATATTAATTATAATTATAAAAGGGTAAAATATAGAAAAGAATGGAAACTTAAATGTCCTTAGTGGTGTTAATGTACTACATAGAAATAAAGACGACTTGTAGATTGTGAAAAACAAAATTGTGTGCCATGTTTGTAATTATTGCTCTAGGATATAAATCCTTTACGGGACAAGTTATTAAGTCAGACGAACTAGGAGAGTTAATTAAAGGATTGCAAGACAACAATCTGGACAAATTCTCCTACTTACTTACAGGTAAGTTTAATTTTTGTATAAAAGCTCTGAAATAACTATTAAGTGTATGAATAAATATATTGTTTTGAAATATTGAAAACGAGTAAAAAAACTGCATGACCAATGTCATTATATTTAAGAATAAAATCAACAAGATTTGAATTTAGAAAATTTTAAAACATGCTGCTCATATTTACTCAGGTTATATTGGTGATCCAACATTCCTTCACAAAGTGGCTGATGTCATCAAAGAGTTAAAGAGGGTAAACCCAGGCCTGGTATATGGTAAGTATTGTGATCACTTAGGTACATGTTTATCATCTTCTCACATGTGTTTATGAATTACACATAAGAATAAATGTTTTATCTGTGAAAAATTAGATACTGACAGTATACTTATTTATATTGAACTGTTTGCTTTTCAGTATGTGACCCTGTAATGGGAGATGATGGACAGATGGTAAGCATGGGTTTTCTTACATGGTAATTAAATGGTATAAGATGATGCGGCACCATGATACACTATAAGCTGTTCTTCAGCAAATCATTGCCAAACTGGGAGTAGTAATAGTACTGTAGCAAAGAAGGAGAGGCTTGGGTTTAGAAGTGTCAGCAATAATGTTATAGAATGTATGAAAACAATTATTTAAGGCTAGGAAATAGATTAGTTCTTTGACTAAACATGAACATTTGAGAAAATTGAAATTTGACTGGTAGAATTTATCAATTTAGATTATTTATTTCTTAACATTGAGATGTGCTGAAGTATAAAGATAATGGATCTTTTTCACTTTATTTTGCGGTTCTATTAGTAGGTCTTTTTAGTGAAATTTATTGAAGTCTATCACATAAAATTTCTGTTTTCCTTATGTATAAACAGTCCATGTGATAGGTTATGTAAGTAAGCATCACAAAAAATATTAAGTAGAATAGAACAATTTTTTGTGTGAGCAAATTACATGCTATCTCTGATATGACAATTAGTGTAGTTGGAAAAAAAATCACCTGTCACCAATGGCTTGTAGAAGTAGTAGCAATAAACGCATTCACTATTAGAAACTGAGCAATAATTTCACCATACTGATATGGATTGTTATGAGTTTTGTGTACACAGTGGACACAAATTGTTGAATTTTGTTATGAATAAATTCTTACATCAGTCGTTTTCATTTGTTCTGTTACATTTAATTGAATATTGTAAAAATCTGAACCCAAGTATGACAGCATGAAGCATAAACTATAAACTAATTTTACAGTATAATATGTGCTTACCAGAGTAAAGACATGGCTTCCATTTATCTTCCAGTATGTACCACCTTCCCTGTTACCAATATACAAGGAGGTTATACTTCCATTGGCAGATGTCATTACTCCTAATCAGTTTGAAGCAGAGTGAGTACTTTTTTACTTAAGATATTCTCTCTCTCTCTCTCTCTTATTTCAAAAATCATTTTAACCTGATAATGCTCATAGAAGTATTTCTTATTTCAGTTGGTGAATTGGTTAGTACCTAAGATAAAAGTTCATCAAAATGTTAGATTTCTTATCTTGTCCTCCTTAGAAGTTACTGAGAGCTGTTGGGAAATTGTTTTCCAATTAGTCCAATTTTTCTGCCAGTGCTCCATCTTTTCCTCCGATTATAACATTATTATTGTTTTCTAGACTTCTCACTGACATAAAGATTAACAGTGAAGCAGATGCCATGAAAGCCATGCATTGTCTACATGATAGGGGCATTAACACTGTCGTGATCAGTAGCACAGATTTGGGATCAGAGAATGTTCTCATTGCTATGGGAAGTTCAACAAAAAGTTAGTGTTTAATTGATATCTGTATCTGTACTTAACTAAAAAAGACTTGGTTAAAATCATGGTTGACATTTTCATTAATGTGAACAATATACAACAGTTTTGCCATAAGAAAAATTGAATAATAAGCATACCAAATTTTTGCTTAAACAGTTTTCCAAAAAGAAGATTGAATAGTAAAAATATGTCACTGCTATGTTTTTCACATTCATGTATGTTAATAGATATACTTGTTAAAGTCATAATAACTCTTCGTTTTGGCCAAAAATTGGATTTTCCTGGAAAAAACGGCAATTTTCCCGTACTTACCAATGGTCAACGACCCCATTCCTGCATTCAAAGTTAATCCAGGGTTTTTTTCCTAAACGTACGGTTTTTTGTTAAAATCTCTTAAGAGATTTTAACTGACGGAGCTCTCTCTGACATCGCATAGTCACTGTTGACCTACTTAAAACCGCGGGAAAAGCAGACAACAATAAGATTCATGAGATATATTCGTCTTTTTGTTAAAAATACATTAATATCCACAATGTGTGCCATTCTGGGCTTTTCGTTATCCGACGCACTGTACAAAAACTCGCAACTTACGTCTGCGTCTGTATTAATGCGTTTGGCGCCATATGTTATTTTGGTCTCGAATGAACGCGAGAATCCGCGTGACACCATTACGTCATTAGCAACGAATGCCTTGATGACCGGGAAGAAAGGCACGAAAGCCCTATTGACAAGCACAGATTTTAGTTTTACTACAATAACGGCCGTTTTAGTGGTAAAATACAATAGAATATATTTCCATGCGTTGTTTACAATGTATTTCATGCGGAATTTTGAATCTCAAAGGAAGAGTTATTATTGCTTTAAGGGAAATGTAGCAGTAGGAATTTAAAAATGGCATTTTTATTGATCATTATTGTTTTTCTTCACTAGATGGGTCCAAAACAGGAATTCGTTTGGAAATACCCAGGCTTCCTGCAAATTTCACTGGGACTGGTGATCTGTTTGCTGCATTATTACTGGCTTGGATGGACAAACATGCTGGCAATTTAAAGGTATGTAAAATTAAACCAGTTAAAATACAGAAGTGAATTGTAAAGATTTTGATAACAATTTTAAATTAACAAAGTATTTTTCAAAGTGAGCTAATGGTACATTGTCCATTTCAGCTTGCATGTGAGAAAACCATATCAACCATACAAGTTATATTGAAACGGACTCTAAAGGTAGCACAAGGTAACATAATTTGGTTCTTACACAAGTTTTGTAAATGTAAATTTATTTTTATAAGTTTTTCATTTTCATATTGTTTGTAAATATTATTTCACTATCAAGTACAATAAAAATTGTGCTTCTTTTCAGAACTTGCAGGACCAGGCAATCATCCAAGCCCAGGTCAATTAGAATTAAGACTTATTCAGAGTAAAAGGGATATAGAAAATCCAGAATTATGCGTTGAAGCAACAGAACTTTGATATTTATTGCTTCTTGATGTAGTGAGACTTTATAATTATTGGGATTTCCTGAGTAAAGTCATTATATAATTTTTGATATAAATTTTTTTTGGAAAGTTTCTGTACACAAATGCAAGATACATTCTAAAGAAAATGTTTACATTTAGAACCATACAAGGTCACACTTTTTTTTTTTAACTGAAACAATTGTAACATATTTACATAAGTGCTTAATTTTATTTATTTACTGGAAGGTAAATTCCATGGAATTTTTTCGCTAAAATGAATTTTCCTGGGGTAAAGGGCAGTTTTCTCCTTCTCCTGAATAATAGCTTGACCCGTACAGTGATGGTACCTAGACTTGGATTTGATGTTTTATTTCATATACAATTTGATAAATTAGTGTAAAATGACTGGCCAGTCAATATAATGACATCTGCCATCACGCACATTGCCTGGTTTTTGCCCTAGAAAATGGTGGGGTTTTGTGGCGCAGCCCTGTGTCACGTGTAATACAGACATTGCCAGCTGGCAATGGCTTCAGCAAAGAAGATAAAAGGGTAATAACAACACAAGGTTCACTTCAGCTTAACTTTATCTAAAGGGTTTTATTGTCTTTAGAGCATGAATTGGGAAATTGTAAGCTCTACAAGACATGAATATGACTGTGGGGGATTTTCAAACGTGTGGAGAGAATCTCTAGATGTTAATTTTGGCAAGAAAATCCCATGGAGTGCCCTTTTAATAGATTTCTTTAAACTGAAATCATTAAGCCATTTGGTTAAGTGAAACTTTTTTAAAAATCAAGAAATCGTCTTGTTTACACAGGAAAAATAAGTAAAATGCATTACGTTGTTTTCCTCCAGGAAAAAGGTAATGTGGTCAAAAACTCCATTTCAGAGAACCTTTCACTAAAAAACAGATGCCATTAATGTTTGTAGTTAAACAATTACACTCCAGATACAATGGTTAGAATGAGATGAAATAATATCTTGTCATTGATTTGGTAATAGAATATACCTAAAGGACATTTTTTCACAGGTGTCGGAACACTGTTAAACGGTGCTTATTTTAATTTTTTTTTAATATATTTATAATTATACATAGGGGTCTATTCTTTGAAATTGGTGAACGGGAAAGAGCATAATATCAATGCTTTCAGGTTTTTCTGTACAGGTATAATAATTAAGAAAAATGGAGCATTGTTTTCATAGAAATTGCATTTACTTGTTTATCGTATACAAATAATAACATTGCCAGTATAAGTGACAAGGTTACGTCTTATAAATAATATGGCCAGTATATTAATGATGATAGATACATCAACTTGCAATCAAATTTTATAACATGCATAAACCATGATTGCAAACAAAGATGAAATATATATATCTGATTGACCTTTTCTGGACCTTTTCAAAGAGCTGCGGTCACTTCAGATGCATGTGCTTTGTTCTGGACAAGTTTTAGACCTTGTTCATATCTTACAGGTGAATTACAGGTAGTTAAAATGTGCCCCATTGCAAGCACCACTGTGTGGCCGTGAGATAAAGCAAATATTCCCCAGCCTGAATTGGCCTTGTTAAATTAAACAATGCCATTTTCAGATGAACTCTAGCTTACCAGATGAGTTACTGCAACAGCCATCACACTCAGCTAGATCTGCAAGGTGCATGGCCCAAATTGAAAACCTTATTGATAAAGTAATCATGACCAGCAACCAAAAAGACCTGCTTTTTCTGAAAACTACACAAGGGTGTTTGCAGTGCAGATTCAAACAAATGTCTTATTGTAAAATCCATACAAATTTGAACTTAATGTAAAGAAATGTGAGAAAGAAAAAAAACTGAAAACATGAATTCTCTGGTTATTCTAGTCTTTCAGAAATTTTAATGGCATTTATAACTGTAAGTATGAAAGTAATAAACTATGTAACTCTGAAATTATAGAATAAGAGTTTTACAATACTTAAACCTGCCTAACTGAAGTGGCATACAGAACACTTCTTGCAGAAAATTATACTCAAAAATGCCACTTTCAAGTGCTCAAACTATCTTGATAAACAGCAAGCTGTCTCAAATACACAGAAATAAGGAAGCAATTGCATTTACAACACTAGTACAGCATACCTTTCCAACAGTGAGAGTCAATGAAGTATCACATGGGTAAGATATTAGCAGATATAATGTCAACAACAATGCCATTTTTTATGTACAGACACAGATGTGTCTGTACATATTGCCATCACCTGCGTCTGTCGTCGCCGTCGTCGCCGATGGCGATGCCGATGCCGATGCCGATGCCGTGCACTTTCCTTGTAAACACGATAAGTGGAACACAGTTTTATTTTTTGCTTTTATATTTACTGAGCTGATGAATATTCATAAAACGCAGGTCAAGTTCGAAAATCAGCATGATCGGGCCATTATAGTAGAAGTTATGCTGTTTTTTCACTTTTCAGCATATATGCAACCCTGTAAACACATTTTAAGGAAAACCGTTAGGCCAATTGTCATTAAACTCACAGGAGTGGTCAATCTTACTAAAACGCAGGTTGAGTTCGAAAATCAGCATAATGGGGCCATTATTTTAGAAGTTATGCTGTTTTTTCACATTTCCTCAGATTCAGTTGTTAGGCATGTTAACAGTCTTATTATTTAACTAATAAGATACATAAAAGTGTTTGTTTGACATTTCCTGCATCTGTACAACATTGTTAGTTGATTATGTAAAAATGATGGTAAACTTGTTATCGTGTATTGTGTAATAAAGTGTCAAAAATGGAAATAAACTCATATCATTGCAGTTTGTCATATTCAATAATTCAGTATGTTCAGAATCTCAGAATGGAAGAAATTGGACATTTTACACTATTCTATTGATATTTTTCCCATCTCATCAGTTTTCTTAGTTGATCATATAAAAATGGCAGTAAACTGTTAATTTTGTTTTGTGTAAAAAAATTGTTAAAAATGGGAAAAAACCCATTTCAGAACAGTGCTGTCTTGTTTCACATTTCTACAGATTCAATTCTTAGGCATGTTAACAGTCTCATTATTGAACTAATAAGATACGTAAAAGTGTTTGTTTGACATTTCCTTCATCTTTACAACATTGTTAGTTGATTATGTAAAAATGATGGTAAACTTGTTATCGTGTATTGTGTAATAAAGTGTCAAAAATGGAAATAAACTCATATCATTGCAGTTTGTCAGATTCAATCATTCACTATGTTCAGAATCTCAGAATGGAAGAAATTGGACATTTAACACTGCTCTGTTGATATTTTTCACATCTCATCAATTTTCTTAGTTGATCATATAAAAAATGGCAGTATCCTATTAATTTTGTTTTATGTTAAAAAAGTGTTAAAAATGGAAATAAACCCATTTCAGAACAGTGCAGTCTTGTTTACATTTTGGCATTTTTAAGGTGTGACTTTGAAGTTCCATCGACCTAAAAACCTTTGTTAGTCACGTTTTCTGTTTGTCCATGATACTAATATTTTATTATTAAAAATTGATGGTCATTATGCTGTTAAACATTATGTAATATTGCATCAAAATTTGAAAAAACCTATTTTGGGCACTTCTCCCATGATGACCATTTAAGAAAAACCATGTCACTTACTGTTCTCAAACAGTACAGTTAATATGTACAGATGTGTCTGTACATATTGCCATCACCTGCGTCTGTCATCGCCGTCGTTGCCATCACTGTCGCTGTCGCCGGCGCCGTGCACTTTCATTGTAAACACGATAAGTGGAAGAAAGTTTTACTTTTTGGCTGTATATTTACAGAGCTGATGAATATTCATAAAATGCAGGTCAAGTTCGAAAATCAGCATGAACGGGCCATTATTGTAGAAGTTATGCTGCTTTTTTACTTTTCAGCATGTATGCAACACTGTAAACACATTTCAAGGAAAACTGATAGGCTTTTTGTCATGAAACTCACAGGAGTAATCTATCTTACTGTAACGCAGGTCAAGTTCGAAAATCGGCAGGATCGGGCCACTATTTTAGTAGTTATGCTTTTTTTTTTCACTTTTCAGCATATATGCAACACTGTAAACACAATATAAGAAAAACAGATAGGCCAATTGTCATTTAACTCACAGGAGTGGTCATTCCTGCTTAATCGCAGGTTGAGTTCAAAAATCAGCATAATCGGGCCATTATTTTAAAGAAATGCCGTTTTTATGTACAGACACAGATGTATTTTACCTGTTGAGCATAATTAAAATTTGATGTTGAATTTGCAGTTTAACAAAATGTACTTTTGCATCAGAATTGACAGTAGCCTTTTTTGTTATTTCCTGCTTTTTGTCTGTACATTTGACAGCCTTGCTGCCTTGTCTCATTTCATGTGCCTCTGCCATTTAAAGATTTACCCACCATTCAAAACAAATACTTTGTCTCACATTGAGACTTGGGTGAAGAATGTCAATTGGGTCTTAGTGAGCCATACACGTTATGCATGTCTTTGCACACTTGATGTAGAGTTTTGCTTATGATTTGTTCAATTCACCTGTTCCAGGATCAACCTGTAAGTTTGCAAAGTCTTGTGAAACATTATTTGTATAATTTTCTTTAACAATAGCCACAGTGGATGTATCTTCTCCACTGGTTTCACTAAACCACTTAGTGACAGAGGTACTTGGTAATTCCATTGAACCAGTGAAATTCCCAATGTCAGATTTATTTATGGACTGACCAACCTGAGTTATTGGTAAATTTGTCGTACAGTCTTTAACCTGTTCTACCTCAACACTACCAGTCTGGGTGACTACTTGTGGCTCTGACATGCTAGCATGTGTGGTCTCCTGGGTCTCCACGGACCACTTTGCCTGATTTTCAATTGTCACTTTCTTAGCTCTGGCAGCTTTCAAGTCATCCCAAGAGACCGTTTCCTTTTTCTTTTTCCACTGCATTCCCATAGTTCTTGCACCTTTCATAGAAGCAAGTTGCTTCTGAATTGCCTGAATCATATTGACTTCATCAGGCACTTGCACAAATCTGATATTTCTCCCCTGAACAGAGAAATTACTCAGTTTGCTTACTTTTCCATGTCTGTCTGTAAATACAACATCAGACATACAGATAGCCATGAACCCATCCACATCTGTTATTTTGCCTTTAACGCTACTCTCATCCCTCAGTTCTACTGTTGTCTCCATCCCTTCCAGTGCTTGAAGGAGGCAAACGAGGGAATTCTGGGCTTTAGTTCGCTCACGGATTGAAGCTGTGTGAGACATCTTATGTTGTATGACTTTTAATAAAAAAATATCTAAATACCCCTTTCTTTAGCAATATATGTCATTGTCTTTTAGTAAGGCATGAACACGTAATAATTCACAGTTCTTTAAGTATGGCTGCAAACTACTGTGGTCTGGAATATCTCTTCTTACACTGTATCATATTATTAACCATATACTGTGCAAACTACTGTGGTCTGGAATATCTCTTCTTACACTGTATCATATTATTAACCATATACAGTGTTCTTTTGATATTGATGTTGGTTAAGTTGCATGCAGCATCACTGAAGCTGTAAGTCAACTGTTAACTGCTCTTTCAGTTCTGCATCTGACACAAACTACAAAATGAGAAAAAAATCCCTTTGAATTGTATTTAATTATTTAGTGCTAAAGCATGTTAATCATAAATTTTACATAGATAGTTTACTAACTTACTACTTACACACGTATGCCTATTGCCCTTCTTGGAGCACAGGCCACCAATTTACTCCATTGCAGTCAAAAAAGTAAAATATGATTCATGACATGAAAAACGAAAGTATCACCTACAACTACACTTGAGTTTCATGAAAACCTACCTTATCAAAGTCAGTACGAGAAAGCTGCCCTTGTTCATCCAGATCCTCTCTCTGTAAGATCTTCTCTGCCAAGTATTCAATGTCTTTGGCAGAAAGAGCACCTGCATAAAGCAGACCCAAGAATCCAATCACATCTGACTTATTTAGCACACCCTGTTTGTTGGTATCTGCCAGCTTAAAGGCCACTAGGGGCAAAAAACATTAAAATTTGTTAAACATTTGTAGCTAAGGTGTAATTTAAAATATAAGTTTAAGAAAATCACAATTCAAGATAAAAAAAATTTAATGGTATAACTCATAGTTTACACTACAAATTAAATCAACAAAATTGACAAAAATTTAGCAAGAGAATGGCAAAATGTATGTGATGACTTGGTTTTCCATCATAAATATTTATCATTTCAATATAAATCCTTACAATCTCTTTTCTTCTCCACTGTAGTCCTCGAGTTCAATACAGAAAACATGTATATGAACTGCTCTGGATAGATTCGACCGGAGTCTAATACAAACAGCTGTGCAACTGCTGGAATCAGTGAATATCCAATGAGTTCAGGTATCTTCAGGAGCTCTTCCAGTGATACACCTAAGTCACCTTTTTCAGAGTTATCATAGTGTGAATATCGCTTTAACAACTTGGCCAACTCTTTAGCATTAACTGAAATTAAAATTATTTGTAAAAATTGAGCTCAACAGTACGCGTGTGTGTGTGTGTCTGTGCATTAAATAACTGATAATAAGTTACTGAAAACCAGTAAGTCATACACAAAAACAATGACAGAGACAAAGTGAGGTTGGAGAGACAATGCTTAAAGTAATTTTTTTCCAAAGTATTGTCATCTTTAAAACATATTTAACATCATAGCAATTATTGTCATCAACCATCTCAAAAACAAATGTATTGTTAAATATCTAATAATCATTATCTCTTTGAAAGTAGACATCTTCCATACACGGTGTTTGTTCCGTGAGTTCTTTAATCTGCTCTTCTGACAGCTGTGAAATTCCACCACCCTGTGCAAGAAACAATGTAAATTATTAATTGAATGTCTGAAAATAGGCTTAATGTTTTAACGTTACTCTACCTTATTTTACGTGAACATAGGATTGATATATTGTATACTTGGACTTCCTCTGTGAAATTATTATGAGCTACTTGTTCACATAAAATTACCTTAGAGTTAGCCAACGAAAACGCGGCAAGTTATTGACTGCGGGTGTAAATTGAAGATTCTAACATTGTATTTCAGTGGGCTGGATTAAACGTGATTAAAACTAATAAAAAGTCCACAGGTAATTACAAAAGCATTTTATTTCAACAGCTTTGACATAGATGAACAAGAAAATGTAAAAAACTGTTTGAAAAGTGAAAGTTACAGAAAGTTACAGGGTGGGGGGGGGGGTATACTACAAAAGTGTTATCGTCATTGAGCCGAAAGCATACAAAATGCATTTATTAAATAGATGTAATGAAAATTATATAGTTAAGAACACTCACCATTAGAATTACCTGGTACCTCGCGGATTTCCCCCGTTCTACTCACTCACCAGTGTTACATTTTCAGGTTCGTCTCGCAGAATGTATCTTCCTATCTTCTTGGGTAAGGTTTAGGATTTTATAGTTTATGATCGCCTAAATTTACTAAATAATAGTAAATTATGTTTTATATGTATCCAATGACTTACATGGAAATGTACTCTCCCAACTACATGTATTAAATTCAAGTGCATTATTGAACCCAATTATACGCGGAACTAATCCCAGTTACAGAGGCAGCACTGTACACAAGAGAAGCACGTTGTTTTTGTCCGAATATAGCTAGACCTCTAAAAGTCATAAATTCGAAGCCTTGTAATGTTATTTGCTACAGTGCAGTGGGCAACTTGTAACACGAAAAATATTTTATGGAACAACAATGTTGCAGAATAGAACTTCACTATGTTGGCTGCAATCTGCTACGCGACCTTAATGATAACATAACACGCATTAACAATACGGAGTCTGTTCACTGTCTGAAAGTTATCTGACAGTGTCAAGGTGTTATTCTGCCAGACACCTAGTAAGGGGATACCAGCATAAAAGGTGAACAGCAATGGCTACCTGGGACTCCATCGTAATCGGGGGAGGAATTGAGGGCTCCTCCACCGCCTGGCAACTAGCAAGAAACGGGCACAAGACTTTGCTTTTGGAGCAGGTGAGCGAATTGATAATAATCACAGTCCGAATAATTAAACTACAATATTCACTTTTCATGTTCAGTATGCTGCTCAGTAAATAACCTAAATGCAATGTAAAGGGGGAAAATCGGGCTAAAATAATCACAATTCAATAATTATGATTATTTTATTATTTTCTAAAATTGGGGGCGTCTCGATAGTCCGAAGGTTCATTGGTCAGAAGGTTCATTGGTCCGAAAAGTGGTAACATTTTCATCGATTTTTTAATCAAGGGTTCATTGGTCCGAAGGTTCTATAGTGAATATTCGGACCAATGAACCTTCGGACTATTGAACCTTCGGACTATTGCTACGGCCCCTCTAAAATTAATTGAAATGGAATTAATTTTAAATGGTCAATATTCACATGAATATATTTAATAATGTTATTGGCTAGTTAAAATTTGGATCAATATATTTTTTTAAAAAATTAACACATTTACAAGAAGATATTTAATAATGTTATGAGTTGGTTAAAATTTGGATCAATAAATTGTACTTATACATGTATGTCTTAATTTTAACTTAATGTATCATACATCAGAAACTATAAATCAGTAATTATAGTGCTGAGTTTTGAAACTTCCAGGTAACTCTAGGTATATAGTTTATACTAGTTTATCTAAAAGACCCAAGTCCCCCACAGGCAGTTGCATATATATATTCTAAAATTGTACCCTCTACCAGGGTAGCAGATTATATATGGAAAAATGAAAAAAGTCACCCTCTGACTTTTGGCCAGATGGAAGCAATAAATCTTCACCTGCGCATATGGCATTGTACCTGCTCTGTAAGGAGCTACTACAGGAGATACCTCATATCATATTAACTTCAGTCTGAAGTAACAAGCTATTCATAAGGGGCTATTTTTATCTGTTACAGAAGAGAAAGTGATGAAAGGGATAATAACTCTTCGTATGAGATCTATATTTCACAATAAAAACATTGTGAATAACTCATAGAAATATATTTTATTCTGTTTTACCACAAAAACGGCAGTTATAGCTATTATTCTGATATCTGAGCTTGTCTTTAGACCACGTGACCTCCATTGATGGATATACTCTGTTAAAATCTCTTAACAGATTTTAACAAAAAACCAAACTTTTTAGAAAAAAACCAGGGACCAACTTTGAATGTAAAAATGAGTTATTATCTCTTTAAGGTCAGAGGAATTTTAACTGTCATGATTACTGTCAAGGGGACTTAGATTGGGATTCTTTATTGATACACCTTCACAAATAAGGTACAATCAAAGACAGTACAACTAACTAGTACAACTAACTAGAGTACAAACAAGTAAATGAATAAATATACATGATTTTAATGTTTACATAAAGGCTATATAGATAAATACGTGTTAAAAATAATAATAAATAAATAAATAATAAAAAATAAAAATTGGATATCATACCGGAAAAGGAATGTTTACTGACCTTTACTGATCTCGACCTTTACGTACAAAGTACAATCAAAGAAGTTAAACAGACAACACCAGCTACAGATACGTAAATCTGCAGGACGTGGACACACATTTAGGTCTGTTAAGTGGCAGTGCCTGCGCAGTTAAGCAAACAATTACCAGCCATGTAATCAGCCTTGAGATTTCATCACAGGGTGCCAGAGAGCCAAATGACTGTCTATTTATCTGGAGACATATCTGTGAATATCTGTGAAAAATCAATCTGTCACCCTGGGAGAGGGTACTAAAATTGTGCTTAATCTGAAACTTACAAAAGTATAGACTGATAATTTGGCTATTAGATTTTGGTTGACCAGACTGGCCCTTTGAAATTGCCAGAGATAAAAAATCTTTAGCACAAAAATGCTGTTTTCAGGATGAAAGTTATTGTGTGAACAGGATCGATCTATCTCAGCGAGGATTCTAGCTAAGGCGCAGTCAATGTAATCATCTAAATTATCCAGCATGCCCCCTTAATTGCAAAGCAACATGAACAACATCATGGATCAAGCAAAGTTTTCCTTACTTTCCCAAGTGCTTTTAAGTCTTGAGGGGATGTGCAAGACAGTTAATGTGATTACACTGACTGCACCTTGGTGAGAATTCCTGCTGAGGTACAGTAGATTGGTCCTGCTAAGATAACTTCTATTCTGAACACAGCACAACATTTAGAGTACATTGATATCATTAACTCATGTATGTTCCATCCATGCATAAATTTAATTTCTAGTAACTTTAATTTTTTCGTTTTTGAATCTCCAGCTCTTTTAGGTCATATTACATATACATACATTTTTGTAACATTAACTACTTCAGTATAATGCTACGTATGTAACTATAATAGATATCAAAAAAGTAAATTTATACATATAAATGCTATATAGTAAAATTATGAGTACTATTTAGAAATGTTTTGAAATGTTTCATTTAATATAAGTTATGTGAACAAATTAAAAAGATGTCTATTTTTACTGACATGGATTGTTATCCTGTAACATTTGATTTCAGTTTCCATTGCCACATACCAGAGGGAGTTCTCATGGAGCCTCACGTATAATTAGGCATGGTTATGCCGAACCTTTTTATGTTGAAATGATGATGGATGCCTATAAATTATGGAGGGAAATAGAGAGAGAATCTGGGATTGCCTTATACAGGTTCGTTTTTTTTTTTTTTTTTTTTTTTTTAGGCTTGATGCTCATGCTAGCTGTACAAGACCTCAGTGATTAGTTCAGTGTCACCAGGAAAAGGAATTGTATCTTTTTAGGCAATTCTATAACAGGTTTTATGGCTCTAGAATATTTTAATGACCTTTTAATGGACTTTTATAATTAATGAAATCACAGCCTTTTAATTTTACAAACTAGTAATTTAAAGCAAATATTATATATATTGCCATTCTTCCTCTTCAATTTAACATTTATTTTAATATTTATTGTAAAGTCTATTAAGCAAAATTGGATTTTAGACTCTAAACAAATATTATAATTATTTCAAGCACATATTCATTCTGACATGAAAGATTCCCATGGTTAGATACACTGGTCTGCACTTACAATTGCAGAAAAGTAGGAATATTGACACTGGAATGTCATCCATATGAAGGAATTAAAGTGATGGAGTCTAATCTTGCCAAGTTTGGAGTGTACTATAAACGCCTGGGGCCTAGAGATTTAAAGAAGCAATTCCCAATGCTGACATTCCCAAACCAGTACCATGCCACTTTGGAAGATGATGGTGGTATTTTAAGAGCTGATCAAGCTCTTAAAACTATTCAGGTATATGTTTTTTTTTTAGACTGATGGAATTTGTAACAAATTTTACAGAATGAAATTGCAATCCAGTGGAGGACTGATGTATAGAAATGTTCTTGTTTGTCTTAACAGATTTCACCATCCATCAGATCATCGATTCATTCATCAGGTCTGCCAGTCATACATGTAGCTTGGCACCATGAAGCAGAGGCTGGACATTGCATGTGTCTTGTTTTAAATCAAAACTAATTCCAGTCTAGACTTGTGAGGATTCTTTTGTCTATGGCTACTTATATTTATCTGATCTTACCATCCAATATTTCATCTAAAATATAAGGAGCTATAGACAAAAGAATCCTCACAAGTCTATTACAATAACATAGCTAATGAAACTGTTCTACATAATTCCAGTCTACTTTTTCTTATCCAGAGCTTATTTTCAAGTGCTGGTGGTACAATAAAGGATGGAGAAAAAGTAGTAAACATTACACCAGGGCATTTGATATCTGTTCATACCAAACAAGATACTTATAAAACAAAGAATCTTGTAGTTGCTGCAGGACCATGGACCAATAAACTGTTGGAACCTTTGAACTTAAAATTACCCCTTCAGGTGAGATTTTTCCCCAAGATCTTTATTTTTTACACAAAAGTGTGGTTTTTAAAGTTATGTTTGCATCACATACTACATGATGTGAAAAATAATTTTAGAGAGGTATTGAAATTGAATGTAATTGTATTTGCTTAATTTGCTTCAATAACTTAATTTTATTGTTTATAGATGGTATGGAAGGTTAATAGTTTTTGCACCTTTACAGTTTGCTATAAAAAGTGTACAAGAGTTAAATACATTTCTCTATTCATTTGCAACTTTAAGTCTAAAAAGTTTTCAAAATTTTCCATATCTATGTTAAGTAGATAATGGAGAATGTTTTTTTTTACAAACTGTTTGTTAATAATAGTTGAAATTGAGGAAAAAATATTTATTTCAATATTTCAAAACTATTTACCTACAGCCTTTGGCAATAAATGTCCTCTACTGGAAGGAGAAAGAGCAAGGTGAATACAGCCCAGGTAGAATGCCATGTTTTATACATTCAAGTAGAGACAGGCTACAAGAATTCTATGGCCTTCCATGTGAGGAGTACCCTGGGTTGATGAAGGTAGATGCCCACAGTACTTGGTTGATATTTCTGCAAGAATAGAGATGAGCAATATATAAATGCTACAACATTAATCAGTAGCCCAAATTCATAAAATTGCTGTAAAGCTAGTGGTGTGTGTATAGATATTAAATTTTGCATGTTTTTGTGGTGTTTGTATATATACTGGTATATAACTGATGTGTAAGCTTTTATATATGGTGGTAACATGTCAAGTTCTTGTAACATGGGTGGTGATAAGAAATGAATATGTTTACATCTAGAAAAATTATATGTATATGTATGCAATGTAGATTTAAAAATGTGATGTAATTTTTAAGTAACCTTTTTGAAAATTTTATTGATTCCATTTACTAGTACATTGGTTTTATTAAATATGCTCGAACAGCAAAACAACAGTTAGGGCATATTTAGATTCACACATTGTACAAGCTGGATCAGTACAACTCTGCAAGGGATTCTGGCTAATGTGTAACCACTGGAATCAGCTTAATCAGCACACAATAGCTAATTCCCCCTAGCTGTTAGAGAAACCATGTCAGACAATTAAGCTGATTCCACTGATTGCCTTTTAGCAAGAATCCAGAGAAGAGTCCCAATCTGTCTGAAACTACCCTTTCTAAATTGTGTATTTTTTCTTTATTTGCCAGACAACGTTGGACTGACCCACTTAGTACAATGTGTGAATATGAATGCAGTCTTAGACTGCATTCCCATAGATTTAGATCGATCCATCTAGATCTACCTAACTCCCTGGGGGTTCACGCTAAATTGATGTCAGCTGAGCATGCACTGTAGTTAATTACCCCCTTACAGCTTTTAGTAGGTGGGACTGACGCTTAAGCCGGCTAAGCTGACAGTAATCTAGTGAGACTCCCCACAGGGATAGATCGATCTAAAATCTGCGGGTATGGGGTCTTAGACTTGTCATATATGAAAACTTCATGTGGGACCTTTCAGAAATAAGTATATGACTATAGTTCTAAATGTAATAAAATTATTTGAACACAAAATGAAAATCATTTTACAGGTTGATCTCCACACTGGAAGGGCTGCAGATCCTGATGCTAGAGATGCCAATAATCAGGATCAGTGGGATGTCAAGTTGGTTGCTGAGTTTCTGCAGAAACACTTACCAGGCCTTGAGGACAAGCCCAGTGTTATGGAGAGATGCATGTACACTGTGAGTTTTCTCTGGCATTAAGGATTATTAATTGTATTCTAGCTCTAGGATGCCATGTTCACATATCAGACTCTTCCTCATATTTAAGAGAATGTCAGAATATGATGTTTTGCAGGCTTTCATATATTTTGTCTTATATATGATTTGTACTACGTATCTCTTTACCAGGTTATTTCCCTACTGGTTGTAATGCATAATACCATAAACTTCAATTCCCCAAGCACTTTACACGACTTTGTTGACATTTGTGTGGAATGGGAGTGTTGGAGAATTTTATTATTATTTTAAATTGCTATATATTTATCAATTAGCATCTTTAAATTGTGGCAGTGCACTGTTAGAGCTATTTTCTCTCTCTCTCTCTCTCTCTCTCTCTCTCTCTCTCTCTCTCTCTCTATATATATATATATATATATATATATACTCTAATAGGATATCATCAATTTCTCTCCAGGTAACTCCTGATCATAATTTCATTCTTGATCGACACCCCAAGTATGAGAATATAGTCATAGGAGCAGGTTTCTCTGGTAAGAAAACCTAGTGATACCAAGTGAATTTTTGTACATATATATATAAGCACTACTACAATCTTTTCCTACATATGAATTACCATGACAACTCTTGTTGCTGTATTTTACTCCAAAACTACATGTCATCATCAGAATATTAAATGCAATAACTTTCATAATCTCAATCCAAATTGTATTTCTTTTCCAGGGACAGGGTTCAAACTTGGCCCAGTTGTTGGTAAAGTGCTGGCAGAACTGGTGATGCAGAAAGCGCCATCACATAACCTCTATCCTTTCAAAATAGATAGGTTTTCTAAATCTAAGCTGTAGTAAAATGCAATTGGCAGAAAACAGGTTCCATATTGTTCAAACAGAAAAATTAGTGGAAAATAAGACTATTTTATCTAGTTACTTATGATGTAACTTGTCTTTTCTTTTAAATAATGCTGGACTATAGTTATTAGCAAATATAACTGCAAGTTACATATTTTTATAAACTAGGAATTCTAGGTTATTAACACTAATTGTACCAACTGAAGTGTTACATTGGCTCAGCCACATGGTTCAGCTCTGACAAAGAAGTAGATAATATCCACTTCTATGGTTCTACAAGTTCTATTAAGGCCAGTAAAAGGGTAAACTACGCTTAAAATCATGTTTTTGACTTTTTTGTGTGTTCATATTAATCAAAAAAGTATCTAACGTTGGATGTAATAATTTTTTTGAATTTGCACCGCAAAATGAGTCTTTTGAGGAGTTTTTCAACAGACACGTGCCCCAGTCAGGCTGACAACTAAGCTACACCTCTGTAGCTAAGGGTCGTTGCCATGAGGGGGCGGAGCATAGTAAATGAGTCGTAAGCCGATTACGTGTGCGGTAATAGGTCATAAGTCTTACATTAGCTAAGCAGTGAAGAAGTCGAGTACGCTATGGGGAAGGGAAAAGTTCGTGTTACAAGTCCATTTCCAGAGGAAAGAAAGAAAATTTTGAAAGAGAGTATGCGTGGCGGTTGGGGAAAACCGGTATTTGTTCATTCGGATGGTATGTAGTACCTCAACACATCAGAGGTATTCATAAAATAATAACTTCATGTTGGCCTAAAGTACAATGAATGATCTGGTATTAAACGCAATCCACTGTAAAATGCCAACGCACCTTTTACATGCTTCAAAAGATATGAATCGATACTTTTTACAATCAACACGTTCGTGGTTTCAAAACTCGCCCACACTCTATCATTTTATTCAAAAGCCTTCTCTCAGCCACTTTTACCGCTGATTCTTGTGCAGCTGAGCATCTCCCCTTTATCTTAGCTGGCATTTTGAGAGATACCACTCTGAAGTAATCACTGGATTTTTCTGTTGATCTGACAATTACCAAGTGCCGTGCAAAATAATCCTGCAACGTTACCTGTCAAAAACTCGTATTAACACAAGTGGACTACAGCCTGATGTCAGGGGTTTTAGAGGAAATTGTTTGCTTGAAAGTTATCGTCTTTTGAAGTGATTAACCCATTGAAATATGGGGTAATTTAACGTAAAAGACGATAAAATCAAAAGTAAATAGTTTAAGACAATTCCCTGGTATCCGATTGATGTGCTTTCACCCAGCTTTATGAGGCCGTTTGAATCACTTGAATAGCTGTCTTGGTTATAGAAAATATCCCAAATCCGAAAACAGCATTTTTTGCCCCAAAGTGGCGCTATAGTGTCATCCGTTGGCCTTTTGGGAAGTATGTTTTAATTTTTTTATAAAAAATTATAAGCCCAGGGCATTGTTTCTATGCCTTTGGTCGTTTTACTATTAGTGGCCTTAAGATACTAAGGCTAACACATATAGTTCAATATTTCAGAATAAGGGCCTTTAAAAAAACAGGATATTGTCAAAATAAGTTGATGGATGATATATTGAGAAATGGTTTTCACTGACATATCCCTATAGCTATCACCTGTAAGATGGCTATTTGCTGAATTACTAATTGAGCAGAAAAAAAGAAAGAAAAACACAACTTTGAACCAAGTTGCCCCATTGAAATCATAAAAACAACAGCCAGTGTAATGTTTCACCATCTTTTATTGTTTTTCTGTAGAAATTTGCAGGCAGATGTTTAAATATATTCCCATAGGGAACTAATTCCGTTCACTTACATTTGATTGTGTTATGCACAACCTCATATGAGACAGTGTTCTACTACTATGATCATTATGAAATAAAATGATTGGGAGATTCATCTCGTACAAACCTAACTTTGGTATACAAATACTAAACTTAAAATCATTATTATTATGATGATGAAAAATCTACAAAGACTATATTATACAACAAGGCTATATTACAAAATTACATGTGACTAGGTTTTGGTGATGAAGGATGAAATACTGCATTTTAAAACTTTCAATATATTTCTGAGATTCAGTTATTTAAAATGTACACCATTCTTTAAAACTGAGGCAATTTAAACAAACTACAGTACATTCAAAGTGAGTTAAAAAGGAGGTTCCCTATCATTACCCTTTTTCTAATAATACTGGCAAGAGAGAGTATAGTTCACAGGCTTTTTACCCCCAGTGTTACAACTAAACATTTTAAATACAACAAACTGTTGGTGAGACCATGCTAGAAAAATATAATTTACACATATTATCATCATCTCTATGACTTGCATAAAAACACAAAAAAGGAAAATGTAAATGCAATGTCATAACATATAAAGAAAAAAATCTAGACTCATCTTTATGAGAATTCAAATTAGTTTTAAACTGGGTTTCCATACATAGATCGATCCATCCGGATTGATCTAACTCCCTGGGGAGTCTCACTAAATTGTTATTAACTAACCAGCTTAAATGTTTGTCATGCCTACCAAATCAGCCAGGGGGTAAAGATACTTACCCCTCAACAGTTTTATTAGGCGTGACAGACATTTAAGCAGGCCAAGTTGACAGCAATTTAGTGAGACTCCCCAGGGAGATAGATCGATCCAAATATCTGTGGGAATGGTCCCTTAGACCCTGTAAAATATATTAATAGTTATGCAGTATTTGGTGACTGTTGTTTGTGAATCCTGTTACACATCTTGCTTTTGAAGCTATGGTAGCAGTTCAAATACATTAACAGCCCATGCCTGACAGCAGTGGAACATTATTGTTACAGTGCTGAATGAGTATTATTGGCTATATGGAGGTAGTGCTTTTATTAAATATTGGAAGTTCTTCATACTAAATTCAAAGTTAAACTATAATAAAACAATGGCTTTGCACACCTTTTATAAAAAAAAAGAGATCATATCGCAGACAATCTTTTGTATAACAATTGATGAGTTAATAATTATATGCAAGCACTGTGATACAAAATCTTTGTATCATATTCTGATAGGTCTACATGTGCTGTGACCAATTTCTCAACAAAAGTTTTCTGAACAATTTATAAACTAATCCACTTCAATGACACACTAAAATTTATATCAGACACTGCCTTGCCATAGGGACTATCATTACTTGGCAATTGAATGAACTTTTCTTGTCCAACAGATTCACCCAAACATACCAACAGAATCACAACAAACACACATCCTATTATTTCTTATCAGAAGATGCTGCCTGATGTCAATGAATGCATGGAAATATTCATAATGAGAGATCTAGATTTAGGACGCAGCAGTGATGACTGGCGTTGGTGCATCACCTGTTCCATGTATTCCCACTGGCAAAGACTAGACTCCATCTGTTATATTACTTGTTAATCCGAGCTGGGCAAATCAGACATTGAGATTTGTGTGAAAAAAACCCTGAGTTTCCCTTTTATATTTGATATTTTGCTCAGTATCCAGCAGGGTTTCCGCCTTTTCTGAAGTCACAATTTGCATAGACTTTCCCATCTTTCCGCTGGATGCCTTCTACAACTGAGAAACGACCATTTGGGTTGGATAATGTCATGTTATGTCCTCTTTCCACCAAAGAGGCAAGAATTGTCTGCAAAATGAAAGCATAATACATGGTCAAATTATTTTAAAAATAGACCCTAATGTAAAATAATCTGTTCTCACAAATAGAAAAATTGAACATGGTTCTTCTGGTAGATATTGAACAGATTTTTGAATGAAAGACATTTACATGTAAACCAATGAATTAAACAATTAAGCAAATCATTAGAAAAAAATAAATTAAAAAAAAAATAAAAAAAGATTGTCAGGGTAACACTTTAAATTTTGTGTAGTTTGTTGTTTATGATATGAATTGATCATTTTAATCAAAAGTAAGATGGTATAATTGCACTTACAGATGGCATATTTTTCTCATAAAACACAGTTGTTGGTATCAGCTGATCATGTAATCTGGGGTAATCTACTGCTTGTTTAATATCCTCGTCAAACCAAACACAGCGCATTATTATCTAGAAAAAAAAATTGAATTCATTAAAGTGACTGGCAAATGCCATTGTGCCAAACTTCATCAAAATAATTCAATGCAGTAGGTTTGTTTTATATCATAATGAGATAAGCTCTCTTTCTCTTTCCTGGTTAGCTTAATATTTCAGTTGTCACTCAAAAACAAACTCTTTTTACAATCTAATTGACAAAGATTTTTTCATCCTCTGCTTTTAATGAATTTTCTCTGTTCTCAAATTAAAGCAAGCAAATCAGAAGTCATTTTACAGAGATTTCCCTGTGACAAAATGTACATAAAAATACCTCTGCCAGAGTCGAAGTTATTTTAGACCCGCCTGCTGCCCCAAGTACAAGTTGGACGTCGCCATGTTTATCAACGAGTATTGCCGGTGCCATAGACGACATGGGACGCTTCTGTGGATGGATAAAGTTTGCAGCCGATGGTGGCAGGCCAAATGCGTTTGGGGTTGATGGCAGTGAAAAATCATTCATCTCGTCGTTATATACAATTCCTGTAATGTTACCTCGTACCAAAGACCCCAAGCTGTAAGTAAAACCGCAAGGAATTTAACCATGAAAGTATAGTTGGATAAAAATATGGGGATCGGGACTTTTAAAAAGTAAAATCAGGGATGAACCTATTTAGATATACACAGTTTTGGAATATAATGAGCTAACAAACATTTATATCTGCTTTTAATTTGTTCAAAATACAAACTTACACATATCAATTGTGAAAACAAATACTTAATGTCAAATTATATATAACTACAAAGCTCATTTCTCAAAGAAAAGGATTGGGAATGTCAAAAAAATCTTTGTTGTAAATCGAAAGAGTAACTGGCAGCATACGTACTAAAAATTGATGGTACTCGTTACAGAGACCGCGTCCCCTTGGGAGTCCAGAATGGACACGTGCGAAGTGCCTCCTTTTGGGTCTGTCTCCGAGAACACCGCTCCATAGTAATCCACTACCTGCGTCGTGTAATCATTGATTTTGGCACGTGTCAGAGCAGCATGATTCTTTGACGACAAGAGATCCACAATCTGGAATATGATCATAGTGAGCGCTTAAAGAAAACCTATTTATTTTGTAAAACATCATTATCAGGGAATAATGAGTTTCGGACAATGATATGCTAAATTTTTTTCACGCCACAATGCAGAACTTCAGGCATTTAGTTATCTGGAATAAATCGCGTTAGAACATGTTTTTGGCCGATCTGATGGCACATAACAGCGAGTCTGACAGTCAATGTTATACAGAAGAGGTTGTCGGACTAAACAGACTCGACTTTGTGTGTGTGTGTGTGTGTGTGTGTGTGTGTGTGTGTGAGTGTGACTGCAAACTGTGTAAGGAGAAGCAGTAAATTCGGTGTTTTTTTTAACGTAATGAGGGTAATGCCCACCTGCTTAAGTTTTTGGGCGGCATCGTCCTCCAGTCCGGCTTCCCGTGCCTCATCACCAAGCTCGGTCCTCTTGGCGTAGGCAAATTTAAAGGCTTCTACCATGCGGTGATATGTCAGACCTGCCGCCTCAGGGGTTGCGATATCTGCCTTCGACATATTGTATTCTATGAACAAAAAAAATCTTCATTAGTAGTTATATTCGACGTTGTTTATAAATATTAACACCAAACAAAGAAAAGACATTGACTTTAAAATATTTCAGTCAAACATAATATAGGCCTATAATTTGCACATGATTACAGTGACGTCTGAAATTTATCTTTTTCTTTTTTAATATTGGCTACCGTGAAAGAATTTCAGATATATGGAATAGTGATTTGTAAAAAAAAAAAAAACATAAAATAATTGGAATGTTAGTGTTAGTAATCTCTACAAATGGTCTTCGACAAGAAGAGTTTGACTCTTGCTGTAAAGGTGGCTACCTTGTAGAATGTTAATAATATAACTGAGCACGGCGCCCGATGCTGGAGGACGGTTAGTGTACACTGTCATTCCATTCCTCAGAGTGAGATTCAATGGTGGCTTGATTAATGCATCGTAGTGCTCCAAATCCCGCTCAGTTATGATGCTTCCTAAAAAGTTAATAGGAGAGTATGGATAAGTCGTTTGATTCCGTTGATGTACATAAAATTGAATAAAAAAGACGACCTTTTCACCGCTAACATTTTAAATCTTTCATACGGAGTTTACGTCCATTTCTATTCCAAGATTCAATTTCGAAAAATTTCTATTCAAGTCCTGCGACTAAATTCGGTTTTTGTGATGACGGCGTAATTATACTGAGACGGACCCCAAAAAATAACAAAGACAAATGAGGAGGGCCTGAATGCAAACGTAATGCGTGGCATGTGCCACAATGCAACATCCAAACAGCAAAATATTTCACCTGCATCTTTGAGTTCTGCTACGATGCTGCGTGCCAGGCTGTGGTTGCCGTACATGGCGTCTACTCCGTCGTCTGCTATTGTTTGGAGCGTATCTGCCAGTTTATGGTTATACACGAGATCGCCCTCTTGGAGTAGTTCACCAGTTTTCTCATCGATGAACATTTCACTGCAGTGAAAATCGAGCCATGTCATTTGACAAAATTAAGTTTTTTTAAATTATTAAAATTAATCTCAGTGCTATTTCATTGCTTCACTATTCAGTTTACTCGTCAATCTGACTTGAACAAAATGTGATACTAATAGTTTATTCACACGTTTTTTTTAATTTCAGAGCAATGTTTTGTGTCTGTTTTCTAACCTGAGGGATGGATCCTCCCTTATATCATGCTCTAACAGTTTCAAAGCTGTGGCTAGAGCGTTGTGTATTTTGGCGCCATTTCTACAAAACTGAATAGCAGGCTTAAACAGCTCGCTCCAAGGCAGCCGCCCCAACTGCTGATGTGCCTCCCAGTACCCCTTGATCTCCCCGGGAACCGCTATAGAAAGACCACCTAAAACAGGATACAAAGATGAAATAATTATTAGAAAAACATTTCTTAAAATGCGTTTTTTAATGTAACCTTCAAGTACTACAAGCATCACATTGTAGGCCTACTAGTAACCACTTCTCTACAGATACAATTTTACTTGTGAGAGAGAGAGTGAGAGAGAGAGAACATAGACGCTACCTCTCAATGATGCTTCTTTATTGTGATTGTACATGAACTTGGAAGCCGCTATGGGGGCTTTTTCTCGGGCGTCTATCGTCATGACTTTCCTCCTCCGCCTACAAATATGCGACCATTGAGTAAATTGAACAAAAAGATCATTTCACCTCTACAATGTACTCTACAATGCAAACCTTCTATTCGAATTTTCTAATAAAGCAATTGTTGTTTTAAAACGTTAAAACGTCTGTAAGTAAAGCTCCATTTAAAAGAAGTCTTTGAATTACACTTACCTATCGTAATATACCATGAAAAATCCACCTCCCAAACCCATACTATGAATATTATGCACCCCGACACACAACAAAGTAGCTATCACTCCATCTATTGCCGTGCCTCCTCTTTTAAGAAATTGTCTGAAAGTGGAGTTAAAAAGGATTAAGACACACTTTCTATTGTTTAACTTTCATATACTTTTAATAGTCTGTTATCAATATGATGCAAAATGCATTTGGGTTTTGGAATCTAAGAAACAATTTAATTGAGATTCACATATAATATTAATAATATACCAGTGTATATACTCAAACGTATTTTAATCGTATTACAAAATCCCCCCCCCCCCCCCCCAAAAAAAAAAAAAATCACGGTAGATAATGTTGAAATGTGAAGAATACGTGTTGTGTTAAACGTGACTACAAAATTGGTGAAAGACTCCCTATGTATGCTCTTTAACGTTTACTCACTTTCCAACAACAGAGCATTCTTCGACATCTGATGCAACAGCGGCACTGTCGTATTTTCCTAGGATTGAATCTGACGGTGGCACGAACAGTTTATCTGATGTTTTGGGGTTTTTAGCCAATCTTTCATGAAACAACGCAATGACTACTGCCAATGTTAACGCTATAGCAACAATTAGAAATAAGCACGTCAGTAGGATGCATCGACGTTGTAATATGGACCTGTAATTAGAGTTAAAATTCATAAAAATTTAATATAATATTACATCTGCATTTGCTCAAAGATTAATTTTTACAATATAATAATTTGCACTAGAGGGACATTGAAAACGTAAAAATGCATCGTCTATATCTTTAAACATTTAATGACTCTCACTTAATCGTGCATTTAAATTTGAATGCACTAAACATACTTTCGCAAAGTTGACATTACTCACTTCGTTTCATATGTCATCATTTAAAGTTTAAATTTCAATATTTCCATATACCAGTCAGAAGACAGTGAAATACAAAACGAAGAGATGTGTCGAAATTTTGCCTTACATTCCTCACTGCTCTGGTGTCATATTTATGGTATACATGTGATTTCTTACGTATTAGTATAATCTGAGAACAGTTAAACGGAGTCTGGTATTTCGGAGACATAGCTTAAAGATGAGCTGGCCATAATTTGAACGCCACACTGATCAATTAATCACCATCACGTGAATTTTTCTTTGATGAAAAAGACTTATAATTAAAAACTCTCGACGCTACCTTCCTTTCATAAATTATATATTTGGTTTAGATGGTATCGGATTGACTCACTACAGAAAGGTTTGGAAACGGTTCAGCGACTGTTTATTATCCATACCATAATTACCCCATTCTTAAAAGAGAGCGCTTTACTATATTTGTGAGCATCATCGTCACTACATGAAAAATAGTGTGGATAAAATATTTCGTTTGAACTCAAGTTGTATCTCTCGACTACGTAAATTCTAATTTTGAAACTCGATGTATGGTTCAAAACAATTTCCCAAGGCAAAGTCATACTTCTTTTTAAAAAAGTATTTTGAGTGAACGCTTTTGTTGGGAAAAAGATTAAACACGGTGGCAATTTAACTGAAGACATGGAGTTTTGCGTTTTACTGACGAACGATGAGCCTGTGTTTAACCTAATTAGGATTCGTCCTTGCTTTTTTGAGGATGACCATCACCCCAGAGTTCACAAAACGCTTAAGTTCGTAATTTCGCTTTTGGACTGAATTTTCAGCTTAAGCTAAAATATAACACAAGTTGTTGAGTCTAGATTGGCAAAGGCAACAGTAAAATGTAACTGGGAGCTTTTGAGCTTTGAAAATCTGAAGTTCAAGACGTTTTTTACACTCTAGATAAGAGAAACTGTGGGAGGAAAGTTAAACAAGTACATTTGTTTTTGCGTTTTGCTTGAGCATCTGTTTGATTTTAGTGTAAACAGTTTTCACAATGAAGCCAGATTATTATAATGTTTTGCAAACAAAAGAAAAAATACATTTAGCGTAGGGCCTACTTTGGAATTTGAAGGAGCTACAACAATTACAGCTCGATTTTCATTGGAAAAGCGATGCAATAATTTCATAGTCGTTTAAAGACTACACCACCAGACAAGAATTTCGTATTTTTCTTATAACAACACAGCATTCAGGATTTAATGCCCTTACTGTACACTTAGTTAATATTTAAAATGCAATGTGTAGTAAATGTAGTTTGGCGAGAGGAAGCTACTGTACTGAGGTTGTCATGATCTAAAGGATATATTGTTTGAGTGTAGAAAATGTTTTGGAGACAATATTTGCCCTTCTTTTATCTTGCACAGAATTTTCAATATTCCACTGAAAAAACTAAAAGATAATACGCAATACACAGCAAGTATTTTTCACAGAAGATAGGATGGCCTACCCAAAACATGCACTCCCTAAACCAGCTAAAAAGACAATTTTATACAGATTTCAGGAAATAGATAGGATCTTATATACTTCCTTGGTAGAATTGATGCTCGAAAGGGTGGAAGGAAGTACGGTAAACCCGAAGACATACATCATACGCTGAAGAATCGAAATGTCTGAACCACGTCCTTTTCCCAAAACGTCGGTAGTTAGTCTTAAAACAAGTACTGTGAGCCCGAAATCTGGAGTGCAATTTGACACATAACTGATCTATTGCATTAAAAACACGAAGTAACTTTCCCTGATTGAATTTGTCCTGGGCCTTCTTTACAATTTCCGATAAAGACCGTAGCTCACATAAAACTAACGTTTTGGACCCAAATTTAAGACCAACTCTTCATCTAAGTTGTGGTCTAAGGTCCTGATCCTTCATCTTACCTTGCGTCCCACTTTCTCCAATACAGACGCTGGGTGTCTGGCATAGTCGTCTCCTCGTAACCTGTCTGCTCGTCCTCCAGATTGTCTACTAAAACTTCCACGTCCTCTGGTGCTGGGCGTTCGCCCTGTGCCCCTTGCGAAATTCGCCTGGAAGTTGAATAAGAAGTACTTACTTGACCTTGCAAAATATGACCATATATTAGAAGTAATTGCAGATTTGCGGACACCGACCTTTTTAATGGATACTGCAGTTATGAGCTCGTATAACATCAGGGTTATCGGCTAATGCACCAATTTTCGGTTATTGTCCTCGTAATGCTATACCTTGCCAGTCGGGATATTCCTTACCAAGATTCCAAACTTTTTGTTACAAATGCACAGTCTGGCTAAACCGCTGCAGAGAGGATCACTTCAAGAGACAAAACTATAGTGTAAATCGCAACGAGTATCAATTCGACCCTGGCTATCACAGAAAACGATCGAGCAGCACTCGACGTTTTACAGGAGTGATACAAACAAAAAGGTTCAACACTTATATTAAGAAAAATTTTAGCTCTAACCAATCGACAGAGAGTTCATGGGTTGATCGCTCACAGGGGATGTCATCCTAAGAACGCGAACAAAAAGCAGGAAAAGGTTCTCTCTTCCAGATGTTCTTCATGCTGGGCCCAGAGGCACAAATAATAAACCGGAAAACCAACAATGCAACTCATCCTGTTGTAAGCAACTTTCAGTGTGATAATGCCCTTGAAGACAGTTTCCGTTGTGGAGATGTGTTAGTGATTTGGGCAAGCACCTGATATGGTAGTGATAGGAAATGTATATTTTCTTAGGGGTGTAATTTTTATCTCATTTAGAGTAGATCAATATTGTGCTATATTTTGTGTTTGAAGTAATTAAAAATCAGATGCCGGCGAGAGTAGCACTGATTCGGGACACTTTGTAAACCAATCATTTCGCATTCACTTTCACTTTGTAAATCAATCAACGCATATAGTAAATTTCATAACGAATACTAATTTATAGGGTTTTGATTTCCCCTTTAATTCCAGTATCATAATGACTCTACATCAAGGGCAAATTTTGTATGGAATGGAGGACAAAAAACAAAATAAAGTCAATAATTCTTGTATCATCCCTTAGTTTTAAGTAAAATGTTACGAGGGTTGTGATCTAACAATAAAATATTGGAGTATTAAATATCACAGGGATTGGATAGAGTGAAGTGAAGTCAACCTTGATCAGCATTAAGCATTAAGGGATGCATATCGAAAACGAAATCAAAATCTTGTTTCCTTCCCATGCCTTTTAATTTTATTATAATTTTCAGCCGGGATCATAGCATCAGCAATTTGATAGGTAAATTGCTGATATTAAACCATACAATTCATTTGCAACAAAGCATGCGGCTGCATATCTAAAATCGTTCGAACACAATGGAATTATCGGTACATTCTATGCTTGATATTAATAAACAAAGAAAAGAATTTGGCCATTCAAAAATATATAACGGACTTTTCCAAATCAAATATTTATAATAAATACATCCAAATATTCTATTACATAAGCGACGGCTGTTAAACTCCCGTCAACAATTTTCAAATAATATGCCTCATTATATTAGGACTTAATCAACCCTTATTCAAAATAAAAGGAATCAACGTTCAAGGATAATTGTGTGAAATCTTAGCTTTATTTCGATACCATCTGCGCGTGGTAACTAGCACAGGTAGAGGCGTGCGCTTATTAGGTTTCTACTCAAGGGACATTAAATTGTCTGTTAATTTTCGTTGCGTTATTGCCTGGTGTAGACTGCCTCACGTGCCCTGGAGGCTGTAGATGTTACTTAGCTGAAAGGCGTCTGCACTCCATCCATCAAGCTGACATTCATGACAGTGTTAGTAAGGAGAAAATGAACTGATATCAATTAGGATGACACGATGAGAGGGATTTGAAAACAGAAGTACCATTCTTATATCATGTCTGTAAATTCCAACATTTTTTCAGAGATGGCGATTATTCAGACATACACATGGCTGTTCGTGAAACAATGATGGCGTTTAATTCCGCCCTAAGTGAACGTATCATTTAGACGACGGAGAAAATAAAAACGCGTTTCTTTTTTCATCTGAAATTTTATATCTGAATTCTGACATATGAACGAATAATACTAATTATTATTCGTCCAAGGCTTTCACTATGTGCTATTGACAAGTTTTGAGTAAAACGTTAAAATGGAATAATACTGATAAACATACATGTAAGTGTGTATTTACTCATTGACTACACCAATTATCATACTGTGAACCCCAGTAATTACACTTCACCATACAGCAGAAATATCAAATTGAAAGGTCGATCAACGTTTCCCTTCTTAAAGTCAAACCATGCATAAATCATAAGACAATCAATAGAAGATAAAAGTCGGCGTTGTGACTGACACGACCACGTTTGAATCACTACGATTAAGTTTTTAAGTAAATAATACGTACTCACGAAAGAGTCAAATGGTGTTTAGTTGTTGGTTTCACTTTAAGGGTACGAGACAAGGGGAGAATCGTGGGTTTTAAGTCGGAGACATTTAACATCATATTTTAATTATCATGAAATGAGACGGAAATGAACATCGGTAGCCTATCATTCACAGTGCCAGTCGTCGTTCGATTAAAGAAACATTTTTCGACTGGTAATAACGTTTATCGTTTCGCTCTTAACATTAATACGGATAATCACCGATGAAATGTGACCCTTTCAGCAAACCAATGTCTGAATCAATGAATATATACACAATGACCTCAACATTAAGCTTGTAAAGTCTGTAACAGTCTTTGGACTCAGATAAACAACTTGTGTATTTTAACGTTCGGAGTATATAGTCTCCAGATTTTTTCCACCGGGTCGGCAAGTAAGCAACAATCACCCGTCAATAAACAGCTCTTATTTCAGTGCACCGAGTGGACGTCGAATGCGCTATATTGCAACTTTTCAATTGTCAAATTGATTTTCTTATATATACAGACGTATTCACGGTGGTATTGGAAGGTGGGCCTGACATTAGCTCTGAGGCGTATAAGCGAGCTTTGTCCTTGTGTTGTTCTAGTGGGCTGCGTACCAAAGCAACAAAACGAGAAAGTTCAGCACAGATTATTAAGGTGCCATTACGACGCCAACTTCTGACATTGTTCCCGGCTTACGAGACGTTTAAAAGAAAAATACCCCTGCGAGGACATGGCACGGTTCCTCGGAAGAACAATTCCCTGTCGTATCGAATTCCAAAACGTCCACTTTATTACTACGATAAACAACCAGTTTAAGATCATAAAGCGCAGCGACTAGACAAAGCGTGAAAATGAGTCATCTGTGTACCAACTACAAGATCTGACCACTCATCGATAAAACCTTCCATTTAATGTCCTTATTTACCTTGGTCCAATTAATGTGTCATTTTTATAGGAGCGGCGTCTTTCAACCCACGTCGTTTTTAATAAAGGGAAAAGGTTGATGACGGGGTCGTTTTAATTTTTCAGATTTTTTGGGGAAAGAGAGAAGGGCTAATACATGTAGTAATTATTGTTTGAAACGATACCAGTTAGTCTGATGATAAGTAAGAAAATGTCACAGTCTGAGGCATATTTGTGCCATTTTTAACGCGTCTTTTATGCACTTTATTAACACATTTCCCGACTCCTTTAAAGACATATTCAACTTTCATCCTCGGTTCTTAATGATACCATTTATTTCCCGGCAGTGCGTCTCGTCCTCCTTAATAGCCTGCGTATAATGATCAACTACCGTGATACGCACGGTATTACTATCACGAAACCCTGGACTCGTGGGGAGACGGCAACCATCTGCGTCTCAGAAGTTTACGTTTACCAAGTAGAACCTACAATAACCCACCTACAGGTTGTACACTGTACTGGACTTCAACAGGTGCATAATGCTCTGTATCCTTATTACGATGTTTAGCGAAAGTTCACAATAGGTGAACGACCGTAAACAATTTAAAGGTTTTAAGGGCCGTAACGGTCCAGTTAATTAAATCTTTAATTTCGAACTGATGTGTACCGGTATTTAGTGGTAATATCACGCTTTGAGCAAGCCCACAGTTACCTTGAAATAAAGTTCTTGTCCCCTCGGTATATAGCTGAACATCTACAACAAACTAAAGTAAACAAGCTGCCAGTAAAATTTTTAAACACGGGAAATGGTCAAAGGCCCAAAGGTAAAATTCTCACCTGACAAACACAATAGCCATTTTGCATCTCCGGTTGTAACTAGCAAACTTGGAAATACTCAAGAATATTGTAACATGGCAATTAAGGTATACTATTTTGTCCCCATTTTACGTGCATTGCTCCTTGACGTCTGAATCTGGGTCAGCTGCCTTAGCGTCTGATCGATCATACTCAACAATGAATACCTGGCCAGGTGGGTCAATAGATGCCATTCTGTTAAAAAGAGGGCACTGCGTGCTTTCCAAGAGAAACCATGTTACAAACTTGCAAGCGAATGCATCGAAAGTGAACGAGCATTACTATTTCCTATTAAATTATTTCTTATCATTACGTTTTCTTATTATATTGCAATGGTGTATTTGATTTTCTGTACTGTACCTGAGAGGTTTAGTGTTCTATACTTTTTGTTTAAGACAGTTTATCCTCTTTTTAATAGAGATACTTTCTGTTTTGGAAAAAATGTAAGATTTAGTATCCTGCTACTGGTTCAAATCTACGATTTACTGTTGGCAAGACCTTGGCGAAATATTGACCAGTATGTACAAAAAAAGAATAGAGACTGATAACATACCCACACATAAGGAGAAATAAAATTAAATAAATATATATACAGTGTATATTAAAAAAATGAAGAATAAAAATATAAATAACTCTCATAAAAACAGATCTATATTTGTAATATTTTATTAAAGCTAATAAGCTATTCCATATATATATTCCATAAATACAGTAAATTGAATTAAAAGATTCTCTTTTATATTTTAATTATTAAAATATAATTTCATCATTCTGTCAGCTTCATTACCATAGTATGTAACCATTCTTAATTAAAATAATTCAATTATGTGTTACATGAACATGTATATCTTCTCTGCAGAATAAAACATAACAGCATTTCATAATAATTATTTTAATATTTAAAAATTATATCAGATATTTAAATTAACTTGCAAATGATGCAAATTGATAAAAATAGTACCCTGTATTATAAAGAAGCAAGCCTGTAGGCAGGTTATTTTGATGGGTGGTGGTAAAATAACTGCCCTTTTGGTTGGAAAAAACTCATCTCTGAATCAAAATCTGATCTATGTTCATTCTAATGTCTCAACTTGGGTCAGCATAGGAGTTGAAAGGTACACTTTAGAAAAAGCTCTTCCACCCTTGCAATTGCTGGCTACAGGTATGATAAAACTGAATTTTTGTATATATTGCAGGAATTGTACAATAAACATGCAAACAAAGCATTACAGAAAACCACTAGTACTGGCACTCCCACACACTAACCCTACCCTTATATGTATGTGTTTATGTAACCACCAAAGTCACAATATTGGCCCTAAAGGTGTCAGCCACTGCCTTGATCTTTTAAAAATTCAATAATATACTCTCAATTAGCAGTGCTTACTTTAGGAGTGATAAATACATGTATATACATGAACATGTACATGTATTCTAGGGAGAAATCTTCAATGCAACTGAAACATTTCTTATGCTGTGCTGTGCCTTCCATTTATGGTCTCAGTAATTCATAACTTAGAAAACTTCCATGTCGCTTTCTGGAACCGAGAAATCTTAAATGGTTTCATGTCAATGGTGATTGGTTTTTCCAGTACCATATTAGCCAATAGTTTGCCAATGAGAGGTGAAAGCTTAAAACCATGACCTAGAAAAAAGAGGATTTGATGGAAATGTCTTGATGCTCAGGACTGCCAATTCTATGTATTCATATCATTCCCTTGTTTTAGGTACATGTATTAGTCTGTTGTTTTCACATTAAATTTAGGTAAGCATATGGAGAACTGCATTGACAGCAACCCTGAATGGCCTTCTTCTATGTAAAATCTGTATAAAATCTGTGTATATGATGGATTGGAATTTATAGATATGTACAGTCCCAGCTGCATCATGTCTTTATATAACAACAACGTAACAAAACAAACATTTCAAAAGATAAGTTACTACATGTAGTACGATTTCATACCAGAGATTTCATTCATATGTTTGGGTTTTATATTTAGCAGTGCATATCTTTGCTTATGGCTAAAAATTATATTTTATAAACCACCAAAGAAAAATCATGCCAGGATAAGCTCCCCTAAAAACAAAAGATACTGCAGTACTGCTGCTGTTGCAGGTTATTTATATCATACCTGAAAATCCTGCACCAATCACAATGTTGTCCCACATTGGATGTTTGTCAAGTATGAAATCATAATCAGGAGTCATCTAAATCAAGAGAAAAAAAGCAAAATGACCAATATTTAAAAGTATTTGAATAAGAAATTCAATTTAAATGTAAACAATTGAATACTACAGTGCAGTACATATACTACATTGAAATCCAGCTAAAAATGATGGAAACAACTATAAACCTGATGCACTCCTTTAATATTTTACATCATGCAGTATTTAATAAAAATACAAAGAAATTCTTCTGCTCACAGTTTCCAAAGTAAAACTTTTAAAAAAATATGCACTAACAAAACAAAAACAAAATAAATATCTGACAACTTACAGTGGTCATGCATCTTTGCACTATAGATGGCTCCTCCTCCAGGTAGGGGAAGTGCTCCCTGACATAAGCAGTGAGTTTCTTGGTAATATTGGCCACTGCCTCTCCTACCTGGGCATCTCGGTAATCTGGGTGGATCGAATGCTCTATGGTGTGATGCATGTGAAGCTTTAAGGAATAGAGACACACAAACTGTACAAAAAAGCAAATTGTTTGTTTTAAAACCAGCAATACAATGTTGTTCAAAAAAAGGATTTCAGCCAAGTAGTTAAGGCCTGCAATGTCTATGTCAACAACTATGGACATGTATGTACCTTGAGCATGTTTGGATATTCATAGCAAGGGACGGCATAAATAAAGTCATTCCAACTTTCAATGTTATAATCAGCAAATACTGGAAATCCTGTATCCAAACTGTAACTGCCAAACTTCTTCTCTTTCCAAAACCAAACTGTTGCAGCTTTAACCTAAAGGAAAAAATAAATATTGCAATAGCGTAACAGCCTCACCACTAATTTCAATAAGATTGTCACAGTTTTGCTTCAGACACAGGTAATAAGAATATATACAGACAATAACAGTGTCTGCACATAAAAACTGGTGAAATAATATTCCTAGTGAGATAAAAAAAAACACACACACACACATGGCAAATATTTTTCTACCAATACAAGGGATTAAAGAAAAATAATATGTAATTCATTCTTGGAAGGTGTAGATTAAATAAATGAAGTGCACTGGAAAAACTATTCAATGCACCTTCACTGACCTTACCCTTAGTGGTAAACTGAGCTCTAAAGATTTGGTAATGTCGGCTGTCCAGGGTCCTGTGGTCAGTACAACTTTCTTTGCTCTGTACTTGCCTCTGTTAGTGGTGAGAGTAACCTCAGTCCCTGGGCAGATGTTCTGAACTTTGACCCCTGTCTGAATTTTTCCTCCCAACTTGTCAATCAGCAACTATGTGTCAAATAAATATACGGTGAGTTTGCAAAATTACATGGTTCATTCTTATTGATGTTATTTTTTTCAATCATAAAGAAACACTGAGTGGAAATAATTAGTTAATTATTGGTAATTAATTAAGTAATTTCTAAAATGTGCTTTTTTAGTTAGAGTGACACTTATCGAAGAGTTTCAGTTACACCTTGAAAAAGAAATTAAGGTAAAACGTGCCAATAATGACTTGAAAATATTATGCACATCCAGAACTCCACCGTCATGGTCAAACAAACCAATGTGATCCTTAAAGTTGATCGTTGGAAAGTGTTTTCTCAGGTCTTCACTGCTGTACGTGGTATTAGGATAGCCAAGTTCATCTAACTTATCTTTTACAGGTTTTACATTCCTTCCATCTCCTTTGTCCACCAGAAGCATGCCAGTTTTCCTTTAGATGACATTAAATATTGAAACTGTGAATTCACATTCTCAAACAGTAAACATATTGTTTTGTCCTCCCCCACTCCCACTATTTTACTTAAAAGCAGTTATGTTTCTCAATCAGAATTGTACTTTTGAGTCCATCATAATTTGATAATAGTGAAAGTGTACAATGACAATGTGTATGCTAGCCCTCACTGGGTAATGGGAGAACAAATCAGGTTATTACATTTTATGACTGTTATATATACAGCACAGACCAGATATACAAGTTACTGGTACATACCAAAGAAATTTGTTTTGTGTCATATTTTCCAAATCTGTCCACATTTCATAAGCTTTTTTCATCAACTCAGAGTATCCTTCTTCTATGTAAGCTTTTCTGATACACCTTGATTCACCTGCAGAACTGCCCCAGGAGTGAGGGATATGATTGAACTGGAAATCAAATATCATCATTTTAGTAAATGCAGGGCATATGTTGTTCACGTTGCAATGTTTTATTTCTGCTATGTTATTCCTGAACATTAAAGGCAGACTCATAATTTTTCTGATGGCAATTAAACATTTTTCACATCCATATTGGAATCAGATTCAGATTGGGGTTCTTCCCCCCCCCCCCCCCCCCTCCCCCCTCCCGAACGATTACGCCACTTTCAAAAGAAATAATCAGTGGCTAGGAGATACTGGCCTTTTTAATCTTTCTACAAAACACTTTTATTAGACATTAAAGCGTTTCATAAAATCTTGCTATACAGTGTATGTCTCTAGTATATGCCTCAAAGTATTGATAACAAGAGCGCAATCAACAACTTGTGATATCAATGAACCTTGATCCTGGAAGAAGTATTTTTCAATAGGCCTACATTTTTATTTAGTATGCAGGTCTCTCCCGTTCATTGTCAAACCATTACTTCTTTTCTTATTATAAGTGCATTACTTGTTCCAGCAGCAGGACTCTCTGGCCTTGTTGAGCTAGATGCCATGCCGTGAAACATCCTATAATCCCTCCTCCAATGATAATAACATCACGAATTTCTTCTGGTTCATTTTTGTCTGCCATGTCCGTTCTCAGTCCATTTTCAGGGGTAATAGGAAAGGATTAACAAGACACTATTCTTAATCTGTTTTCTTGTTCCTCTTCATCGTGTAAGTAAACTCAAATAGCGTAACAGTAAGAAATACGAAGATATGCCAAAGATTGGTTAAAGATCTTAATTGCCTATCTTTTTATGAATTACATAATTGCAAAAAATATTATCCCCAATCTCCTTACTACTCTCCCCAAGAGATCGTAAGATACTCAGCCACAGCCTCTCTTTAACATCTAGTGATAGTTTTCTCAACTAACGCAATCCTTCTATCATGAAGTAATTATTCTTATCCTATAAAGTGGTAATATACTATGAAGTATCTTAACAATTGTTCTTGACTGTGGGTAAGAGTATGGAACTCGTTTTATTCACAAATAAATGTAAGCAGCATTTTTCCAGAAATGTAGATCTATTGTAATAAATATGCTTACAATTAATGGTACAATAAATTAAAAGAGGGTAACAATTAATTTCAACAACTATTTATTAAATCAAAGAAAAATAAAAGCATCCGGGATATTGAAACGTAGGCTAGAGTAAGGAAAGAATCCAGACGTCTTTAAATGCTAGAAATGACAGAGATATGCTTATAACAGAGGCAAGTTTCCAGACACTCGAAAAATTAAAGTGTCTGTGAAACAGTGACTTTTGTTTATGTTATTATAATGCAAAATAGAATATTTGTAGTTTGATAAAAATTTTAAACGAAACTTGGACAATGATGTGTTTAATGTGAGACAAAACGTTAGAAACAAAAGTATAAAAGGAATTTAGAAATTTGCATTTTTCCCAAGCAGCTGTTTTGGAGCGCGATGTGATTTTTTTTTTTTTTTTTTTTTTACATTTACGCAGCTTTCATTTTAAGTGTACTGTGTGCAAAAGAGACGAAATGCCAGAATTATTAAATCATTTAAGCAGTATGGGCTTGGGAGTTCAACCTCCTTGGAAACTATTGTCTAAATTAATTGATTTTAATCCTGTTCGACGTTGCTTCTTTAATTCTGCATTCCTTTTTAATTTAAATTCAGATTATCTAGGTACTTAAGCAAAGTGCATTTTGTATAATATCACATTTTGATATTTAGAAAATATAAATTAAAGATTAACCAAAATAATAATCAGCGTTTGTACAATATGCAGCATCCTCATTTATATTGTCTGAATCAAAACAACTTTCGACCGCACCATTCCACTTCTGTATATTTCAAAGTTTACTTTTCTCTTCATGCTCAAATCTTGACATTCTGAAATGGGTCATGTTGTATTGTGGATTACGGTTTGTAACTAAATCGGCTAGGATCTTTCCAACTACAGGGGCCAACTTGAAACCATGACCTGGAAAGTTTTTAATAAAATACAGTGTATATCAAAATTCAGCAATTTCAAACAAGTTAATTTCTTCATTTGTTGTACATTACCCATTTGAAGTGAATATCGGTTACTTTTGTAATTTTTAATATTAAAAAAATATCCACTTTAATCCTAAGATATTTCCCCTAATGCTTCTACCCGATATTAAGATTAAATTGAAAAATTTCTGTATATTCCTGGTTCAGCTGCGATGATAAATACCTGAAAATCCAGCACCAATGACAATGTTATCCCATTTCGGATGTTTGTCAAGGATGAAGTTACCATCCGGGGTGTTCTGAAATATTTAGCACGATTTACCAGCGATAATGACGTTATTATTATGCCTAATAATGACAGCGCTTAACTTTTGCTCTGGCTATTTTAATAAGACAAACAATCATTTTAAACAAATTTGTCGTGCAATCTACATAATAAATACCGGGTACAGGCTGTAGTATATATAAAATGCAAACTTCTACCTAATCTTTTCTTTTCAACACAATAAATTTTATTTGTGTGAGTGTCTTTCAGACTTACTGTGTACATGCATCTCTCTATAATACTTGGATTATCCTCCAAATGCAGAAAATGTCCTCTTATATACTCTGATAACTTCTTGATATCCGACGCAATGTGTTCCTTTATTTGTAAGTCTCTCTTGTCTGGATCTGTTGCTGGACCAACATGAAGGCACATCTAGGAACGAGTAATTGTGGACGGATTTCATAATATTATGTATGTTTATACAGGTACACGTTGTACCTTTTTAAATACCAAATACTTTTTAAATATCTTTCAACTCCTAAAACCACTGATTTATCTCTTAAATAAATCACTTAAACTTTTTAACGAACATCACTTTTGAAAGCACTGATGCGACCAACGTTTGACAATAACATTGTTATTGCGATTTGAAACATTTTACCAATCTTATTCAGACTGTGCGATTAATTTTTTTTTTTCAGAGGATGTTATGGAAATGGCAAGAAATCTCAAATCATAACATTACCCTTTCACCTTATGAAATCCTTTACCACTTTTTACAAAAACTTCAAATTTGTTAACTAAGTCCTATCAGCTACCCTGCTTATATGACCGATATTGTCTTGTTATCGTTTAATACCTTCATCATGTTTGGGTATTCACTGCTGGGGAGACCGTAGACGAACGTATCCAAGCGCATTGTGTTGTAATCTGCAAATACCGGAAAGCCACTAGCCATGCTGTAGGCACCCGGTACCTTTTCCTTCCAGTAGAAAACATTGATTGCCATTGGCTGGATGAAACAGAGATACGACAAAGGTTCACCACAGCTCATCTGGCAGAGTGCATACAAATACGCACACAAAACTTAGTGTATGTGCGACTGTATTTATCCTGTAAAACAATACTTCTTTTCATCCAAAAAAGAAAAAAAATTAATAGAGTTTTAAATGAGACAAAAAAATATAACTCACATGGATATTATCATTTCAGATTGTTGACAGGTTGAAAAATTCTTTGTATCCGTACCTTAAGAGGCAGGTGCAGTCCTAGTGGCTCCATGAGCTTCGCAGCCCATGGGCCAGCAGTGATGACAACACTTTTCGCCTGATAGTTTCCTTTGTTAGTCATAATTCCCACCAGCCTACCTGGATTGATCTTAAGAACTTTTGTCTCGGGACAAATAGTCCCACCATTTTTTCTGAAAAGAAACTATTATAGACGTTCGGTTTCTAACATGTAACTTTTTGGTAAAACTGAAGAAAAAGAAGGTCATGTAACATCCAAGTATTTTCTTATATTTTCTTGCACTTCGTTTAGATAAGGGCTGTATCAGAAAAGGATTACAAATACAATATCTTTCATTTCAAGTTTTAAGCTATGGCTGCAAATACTGAGTTTGGGATTGTGGAAACGGCAGGCACGCTTAGTGATAATCAAGAGATGAGATTCCACTTTTCTGTGTAATTCAGAATGTGTACAAAGATGTCTAAAAAGCAAATTGTTAATTTTTTTTTATGTCAGAGATACAGATGTCACGTACCTGAACAGTTCGAAGTGCCGCCTGTACATCTGTAACCCCAGCATCTATATCTATCAGACCAGCGTGACCATCGAATTTCAATCCAGGAAATTTTGTCCTAAGCTCCTCTTCGGTTAAACTTGTGCATGGGAATATCAACTGCTGAAGATTACTCTTTATGCTTGTTAGGTTTCCGGCATCTTTGTCAATTATAAGCATTCCCGTTTTTCTAAAAATCGAAAGCATTACAAAATTACAGCCCACTGCAAAAAAAAAAAAAAAAAAAAAAGACTTAGTTAAACATTATACATATCCCTAAACAAATGTATTGGTTCTGGTTAAACAAAACGCAAGCAGTGCAGACTCCTCTGTCAATCTTAATGTTGACATAGTTAGCATTTTTTTTCTCCAAACTTTACCAGACATGGTTTACTATGAATCTAGTCAGAAGAGATATAATTTGCGACAAGCGCGTGCTCGTGATAGTGCGTGCATCACGTGCATATTTGTATGTAAATATATAGGTGGAAACTCAATGTTGCGTCTGGAGATCTCTGGATGCAACTTCGTTCCTTGAAGCTCACTTGTTGATAATGACATTAGCTTCATGTTCAATTTGTTCCCAAATCTTATAGGCTTCCTCCATCATTTCACAATAAAAATCCTCCTGGTATGCTTTTCTTACAGCACGGGTGAGTCCAGCAGAGCTTCCACGTGAGTGTGGGAGCTGAAACTGATAAAAAGTGACGTGTTAGTATAGATACCAACTTATGAATTGACAATACAATACGTCCCCTACCAATCCATTGCGCGCTAAGTTTTCTAAAACCCCGAAAAACCTGTTTACATAGGAAAATGACGTAAATTGGTCAAATTTTGTTTAAGAATGATGTTATATTATGTTTGTGTTAAATGTTGCGTCAAGCCAGTCGGTTAAGACGGATTGTTGATAGTTTTGTACGTTATTTTTTAAAGATAAGGACTGTCGTCATACCATACAGACGTACACATGGGAATTCTAAACAGAAATATTTATTCAAAACAAGTACAATCATAACATTATTTATTCAACACCATATCTTCCAGATGCAAGAGCTAGGTATTTTAAAAGAAAAGTCCATGTTTTTTTTTTAATAACATTATTTATTGACAGGATTGGTGGTCCATTAAAACCCGTAGTCCGTTTCTCCATTTGCGTGAGTGGTATTCGTCCCATATGCTGACCCCGATACATCCGGCTAACCTAATATTAAAACCTGCGCTAGTGCTAATCCTATGGAACCCCGGACCTCCATTTCTACATGCCTGACTACCATATCTGTCACACTTGATTTGCCACTGTCCCTTACCCTTCAATGCATAATTTTTTCCAACCTAATCCAGATAGCAAACAGTTGTATGTCGTACCGACGTCAGTGATTGTTGGCACGTTTGAGGTCGGCAACTGATGTCGCCCCGACGTTGGGCCATCAGCAAATGCCCACAGTAGACCAACGTCGACTCAAAGTTGGGGAAATGGCGTTGTGCCAGATGACAAAGTTTATTATTACGTGCATTATTTTTCATTATTCCATAGACCATGATGAGTTCAAGATGTAGCGAAATTTTGAAAACAAAAGGATGAAAGAAATCAGGAGAGAAATGTTAGAAAAATTCGTTTAAAAGGCCAACTGTGCAAACACATCCGCATTCCAATTTTGCATGAAGGCAACTATTACATGCAGTAATGCATAAAATTATAAAATCCATGGGGCTTCTAATATACACTGTACCTGTATATTAAGTGCCTCGCCCTTCACGCGTCAATTCCCCTATTCATGCTGTAGGCCCTACCATATGACAATTAAGTGCATTGTAGGCTGATATAAATGGTCAGCTAAATCGTAGGCACATGTAGACCTATAATGGTTGCATCATTATTTCTCAACTAAACTGAACAATTAGGCATACCTGATCCACGAGAAGCACTTGGCTTTGAAGTTTTTGTAACTGCCATGCTGTGAAGGATCCTACTATCCCTGCACCAATCACAACTGTATCCCAAATGATATCTTCAAGCCTAGCCATAGTGGGCAGTCAGGGCAGTCTCATCGAGTGTCGCACGAGGTCTTATGTAGAAAAGATAACCTAGCAAAAGGTTGGTAGGTCGGTATGGGATTTACGTCTATCAAAATAAACGGATAAGGCAGCTTAATAGGGTCAATCAACTCACATAAACCTGACTCTGGATTGATACAAAATGTTCCCTTAAAAGATGTCATTTTTTGCCTGCCAGTGACACTGAATTGTTGGTATCATTCTGTCCTTCATGGCTGACATAACACCATGATGTCATGGAAAGTACAATTATGAAGCATATTTAACCTGTGGAGTGCATGTGACAGAGGGGGTTATACCTGATACACTCCGCTGGTTGGTGGTGTACCTGACCTAGGCCCATAGCAGCTAACGCCCCGTTAGGCTTCTAGATTTGACGGAGGTCAAAAATAAACAAACAAAAAATTAAAAGAATAAAAAATAAAATAAAAATAAAAAAATAAAAATAAATAAAATTGAATAAAATAAATACAATTCAATAAAAAAATAAAATAAATGCAAAATACACCGCGATTCAGCCATTGGTAGCGACCTGACAATCATCGTGCTGTAAGTGTTCTAAATGTTTATTACAGTTTATTGCATCTTCTAAACGTTTATTACAGTTTGTTACAGTTGTCTAGTGTGTCATCTTTGCAGCGTCCACTATGCTGGGGAAGGTTTTGTGACTGTTTTTTTATGGATGGCAACTACGCGTCACGCTGCGCGCTATAGTTACCAACAACTATTTTTTCCTGTGAAAGAAATTTTTATTCTGCTGACATGGGCTACATCAAGTTGGAGATGTGACCACGATGTCCCCTCCTCAGTCTACCCTCAGTGGTATCTTCCTATTGCTCGGTTTCACATCTATTTTCCCGACTAAGAATGCAACAAAACGCTGCATTTTTATAACAAAACTAGGGTGACAGGTGGTCCACATCTCACGTTATGGGTAGAAGCTTTGATTCAACATTTACTTAATTATTAGAAATACTGATTCTCAACCTTCGACTTAAACATTGTGATCTGTCAGGTTCTTCGATCATTAATATTTAATTTTGACCGAACCAGGACTGGTCATTTACCTGGATATACCCGGTACCGAAATGTTTGTTTTAAAAATACTCATGTACTCATGTACTCATGATACTGAGAGTCAATCAATTACATTTTTCCATTTTTAACGATCTGCAATTGTAGTAGCTCGGTCCAATTTACTTGCAATCAAAGACATTAAAGATATAGCAAAGGGGCGGGTCTGGAGTCGTATGGTGGGGTCCAATTATTATGTTATTTTGGGTGGCGACGCATTTACCTGAAAACAGTGAATTTTTTAAACAGAAGAATGCATTTTGGTGATGATTTTTATACTTAAGCACAGAGTGATGATATTTTCTACTCTTATTTCTGTCTGTGAGCACACATGCAGCGTTAGTTCCCAAAAGAAAAACTTAAAGGGATAATAACTCTTCGTATGAGATCTATATTTCACAATAAAACATTGTGAACAACTCTTAGAAATATAATATATTCTGTTTTACCACAAAAACGGCAGTTATAGCTATTATTCTGATATCTGAGCTTGTCTTCAGACCACGTGACCTCCATTGATGGCTATACTCTGTTATAATCTCTTAAGAGATTTTAACAAAAAACCAAACTTTTTAGAAAAAAACCAGGGACTAACTTTGAAAGTAGAAATGCATTCATGAACCATTGGTAAGTATGGAAAAATTGTTGTTTACTTCAGGAAAATTAATTTTTTGGCCAAAACGAAGAGTTATTATCCCTTTAAATGATTTACGTGTGCAGAAATACAGTGTATACGTTAAAGAGTATTCCTATTGTGAAATGAATAAATGCATTAAGGGACACAGCTTTTGCGGTACGAATGCAAAACGTTATCTGTATATATATATATATATATATATATGGGGGTGACAGTCTTGTTGAGGACACACTAGCACAGAGATGCCTATATAGTTCTAAGTTCATATAGATAATTTCAGTGAGTCCTGCTTTATAGAAAGGCTGATTTTGTCAAAATGATATTGTGCCTCATGATATTCATGCTGAAAATGCGATTGTGATATCAAATTTATTATCAATTTCAGATACATAATCAGTTTATGTACACACTGTGGCCTTTACATCCGCTACATCATGTCAAACAGCTTTTAATATCATGATCAGTTTATTACAGCGAAAACCAGTTTTCATTTATTTATTTCAGTCATCAAAGACTCACAAATCATGTTTATATGATAAATTTTGATTTTTCTGGCTTTCCAGTTCCTTAACAGGTTTTTCACCCACCCGCCCCTCTTTGCTCTTCCAGCGTATCGTTCATTGAAATTGGACTGTCTCGTAAACAGCAATGCCTTTCAGTCGGGCAGAAAGACTGTAGCCTCCTTGCATTAAACCTAACAAATGATAATAGCAAAAATGGGACATAAGAGATGAAAATTTACGCCCACGAGAAATCCCTTTCACTCCAACATGTCTAAAAAAAGTCAGTTTCAGTTATTCATTTTATGGCAAGCCACATGATGACATGACTCTGCTATCTTATCTGTCCATCCACGGGGGAGGGGATCAGAACAATACATTCATGTGCCCATATTGTTGAGAGCAGGGAAAAGGGTCCGCTGCTTTGCCTCCTGGAGCAGTGCATGTGAGTTTAACATTATTGTTTTTCTTTGTTATTAAAAAATTGTCACATCGTATAGAGCCTACTGAAATTTTACCGACAGCATTGAATTGAGATCTGAAAGAGGCAACTCTGAAAAGTGTAATATGTAAAAATTGCTTCACGATATGGCAAAAATGATATTGTTGCTTGTGCATCAAGCGACGCAAATGTAAGTTTGTTCTTATTGCAATGGGAAATAAGAGAAAAAAGAAAAATTAACTAGCAAACATTTTTGACACAGCTGAATGGAATCCTCTATTTACTTTATTCGTTTTTCTTTTTTATTGAAAGAAAAACGATTGGCAAAAATGAAGAAGCATATTTCATCATAGTTTATACACATGCGGTATTGAGTTATTTTCTGAGTAAAATAAAAATACCTGTTTTGGTGATATGGGCCAGGATTTTGTTGGATTAGATTCCAATGCTCGCGTGTAGAGCTTTACATTTTTGTAATGCCATCACTCCATCAGTGTAAATAATTTTAATTTATTCCATACACGTGCAATAAAAAAGAATTATCAATTCAAGGACATAAACAGATGTTTTTGGGGTCTGACTTACTTAAAATTATCACTCATATTTTCTAATAAGTTTAAGTAAGACCACATCAATATCTAATGGTGGCTGTCATATCTCTGACCATGATACATGTACACGCGCGATGTGTGCTATTTGATATATGTGATAAGCAGTTTATTTCCCTAATGTTAACTTTGTGTTACCGTTTTATTATGTCCATCTTCACCCTGCCGACACGATTAAAATTATAAATGTGTTTAGTAGATTGACTGTACATTTGGTGTATTCTGGGATTGTAAAAATGGTTTGTATCCTCTGCTCATTATTCAGCATGAATTATCTATCTATATCGATACGTCAATGACATAACACGTATATTATCTTACCAACATCGACATGTACGATATAGTTTTGATATGAACAACGTGAGATTGCGATATAACATAGCAAAAATCCATTTTACTGAAGATATTCCTCAACAGAAAAATAAATCAACTTCAGTGACTTTTTCTTGGCTTTGTCCATCCCTTCCTACTTTTGATGCAGTGTGAACAACAAAGCAATTTATACAGTTTGAAAGAACGATGGTGTACTTATTTGTTACATGTGTGTGTGTCTATGCATACGACAAGATTATAGTATGAGTCACCATATTAAATGGACGGCATTTAGATAATTTATCCTAAAATTCTATGGAAGCCTCAATTAACCAAAGAGATACCCATGCATTTTATCAAAATATTTCTTCTCCGGATATTTTAAGGACTGGCAGAAAACATAGGATCAAATTATCATGCATTTTATCAAAATATAACTTCTCCAGATATTTTAGGGACTGGCGGAAAACATAGGATCAAATTATATTTCTTATTTATTTTAATGTATTTTACCAATTTAAAGTGTAAATAATGTGATGTTATTCGCTGTAGGCAACAGCCAATTTCACAAGGTGAATCTTTCATTTTAGACTTTATTAGACTGACCATGGACGGAGAAACATACGCTACCTACACCAGCTCCAGGCGGCCCACTGGGCTGGACCTCTTTGCGTCCAGTGCTAGTATGGTCACTGGTGCTCTCAGCGGTGGCTACAGCTATTACACCCTGCCTGGGTTCCGGTTCTTGAACGTAGTGCGAATAGTTTTTCTAGTGGACATAATATTAGGATTAACGCTATGGCTCGTGGGTATGTAATAGTGGCAGAGTAACATGCTTGCATAAAAAGCCAGCGATTTTAAACCAAATTGAATCGTTAAAAGTCATTTTTGCAATCTAGAAGTAGCTACAATCTTTATCGTTTGCTTTTCGATAAACTTAACAAGTCTTAGCTTTGCTCAAACAGTGTGTACTGACATCCAGACATGCCCGGCAAAGCATCTCATGTTTCTATCTAGGGATTAAGGATAGAACGCTTTTATCATTTACTTTTCTTTTTCATTTGCTGTGCCTTTGACTTTACATTTTCATGTTTCAGATCTTTCTACAGCGTCTTTTATTGATGCCTTCACAAGCTACAGCATTACAACCTCATTTCAAGATCTTGGTCTAATGACTTTCTTACGCGGAGTTCTACTCTTTATGTTTTTCACGAGCATGGAGGATTATTACATGCAAATCCTGGATGATGAACTAAATGATGCACTTCACCGAAAGCGCTACGCCATGCACACTTTTGTTTTTATCATATCCATTGTCTGTTTGGGGTTTGGGGTTGTCAAAGGGGTATTAGTGCTCCTTGTCTATCTGCAGGTTCCAACTAGTCTGACGGATGTTTCCCCAACAAGCTTTGCCCTCCTGATATCTTTTGTAGTTTTCTCCGTGCTGGAGTTTTTGTTTGCTTGCACCAGTTTCTGTTTTATGCGACGTCTGGCGGACATGCGTAGGCCAAGGAATTTTGACTCCACGGGACTGGAGTTAGAGGAGGATGGCACGCCCATCCGCACCAAAGGCGACCTGCGCCGTCTGCTTGGCTTGGCAGTGCCTGTAAGTGAAAATAATACATCAAAACATCAAAACGTTAATCTGAACGTGATTCTTAGCCTGTTTTACACCGAAGTCGGCTAAAATACATTTTGATAGAAATTTGACCCAATTTTAATTTTTTTTCAGGATATTCATCTCTTGATAATAGGTGTTCTGTCCTTGTTTGTGGTAAGCGGCGCCATGCTGGGAGCACCATTAATGTTTGGGAAAGTGGTTAATGCTGCATCTGAGCCTTTAATACCATCACAGCCAGGTAGGGATGTCATATTTTCTGTATTTAAGCCGAAAAATTGAATTTAGTTTTGCAGTTGAAAAACATAAATGAACGACAAAAATGACAATAAGCTACTGATTACACCTGCATTTTCAACCATAAACGATTTATGAAATACATTGATAAATACATAAATAAATTACTCAATTTTGAAAACTTGCAGACCCACTTTTGACAGTAATATTTACACTGCTGGGACTGTACATCGCCAGCGCCCTTGGAACCATGGTGCGAGGATGGTGCTTCAACCTCCTTGGAGTGCGCATTGTATGCAAACTACGTAAAGATCTCTTTGCTAACATCATCCGTCAAGAAATAGGCTTCTTTGATGAGAATAAGTAAGATATACCAAAATTCCTAAATCAGTTGTCCTTTAAAAGTCCTTCTCTTGTGCAGTGTCTTTATTTTGACGTTCAGTAACATTTTGGCTTTGCTTACATTTTTAATGGAAATCATTTCCTTTTAACTTTGCATCTGTAATTTGCTTTAATATTGTTTGTCATCATCTGTTATCATTTGTATACTAATGGTACCTTATGTTTTACTGTGTAGTTATGCAAATTTGAATATTTCATTTTACCCCCAGGACAGGAGACTTGGCCAACAGACTGGCCACAGATACACAAGTGGTGCAGGATGTGATTACGGTAAGTGTCACAGTTAATGGATTAGAACAATTTGCATGGATGGCAAGAAGACTTAAGCTAAAATCATTTTAGCAAACATAATCATTAACATTTCCATGGCATCCCTGATATTGCCAACAGTGTAGTAAATTTAAGTCACGTTTTCTGTCTGTGTTATCGAAATTATGTATTTATTTTGTCCTGTAATATGTGATATCTTTGTCCTATCTGAAATGTTTTACTTGGATCCAATTGTCGTTTGATTGCACTATTTTCAGATCAAGCTGCGTACCCTTATAAGCTATTTCAACCAAGTTCTGGGTTCTTTTATCCTTTGTATTTACATCAGTCCGTTCTTGACCGGTATCATGTTGCTTACCATTCCAGTGGTGGCAGTAGTCGGAGTCATATATGGTATGAGTCTTTAATGCAATGGCATATCGTTCCCAACAGTGTTGCAACGGAACTGTTTACGATTGAATGCGTGAGCACATTCTGTTAGCTGTGACATTTTCACAACCAACACAATGCACAAACAGATATGTCATTCACGTTGACAGTTCAAGACAGATGGTAGTTTTACTTTGCTTATGTTATCAGCTAGAATTTGGGTGTGAGGGAGCAACGATGGCTAGTTTCTCATGCACAATTAATACATCCTCCTTATACACTTCAGATCTTTTTCCATAACAGAAATAGATAGATGATGTGTAACACATAACATTGATGCATGCCAAGCATGTCTGTTTTAAGCGGCATGACTCCTATAGCAAGAAGCAGTGCATGCTTTTTTTCCTTACTTTCTCCAGGTTTGTTTGATTCATTTAATATGATTTCAAATTGACTTGAATGTTTCACACAAAAATTTCTAACTCTCTGCCATATTGAACTCCTCTGCTGCCACCGTCATTATTAGAGTAATAAATTGTGAATGAAGATGATGATGTGGGTACTTATTCTTTTCAGCGTGGGGTTCGCGAAATGACCAACAATTTCATACAAATTGTGGGCTCTCTAGTATTTCTCATCGTCATCAATGCCCTTGCTGTGGGAGTCATGTTGACCATTGTGCCTGTTGTAGTTATCTGCTTCATTGTATTTGGTATGTTTTCTTACTCACTTTTTGACGGGTGACCTAAGTTTGAAGGGGTCAAATGGGTTTAAATCTTCTAAAATTACTCTCCTTATGTGTATCATCTGTAAAATTTGTCCTCCTGAATGAGATTTTTACTCTTTTTAAGGTCACAATGACGCGGTGTTGTGAACCTTTGCTGACCGCGGTTATAAAACACATATACTCACGCGTGAATTGTTGTCAGAGATAAGTAAATCCACTGTAGGAGACCGAGAATAGACGAAACATATCTAAACACGTGCAGCAGAAGACGTACATGTAAATGCGCTTGTCCTATGTAAAAAATAATAAAACCAATGGAATGGAATGGAATGGAATGAAAAGACCACGAAAAATTGCATTATTTGCATTTATTGATTACTGAACAGCAATTCTCACCAATTTTTTTTTACTTCAGGAAATACTCAGAGAACAAAATTTTGAGAAATTCAGAGTAGCTCTGAACAGTCTTGTCTATTTATACACAATACTTGTGCTCCGATGGAGGTCTTTTTTGTCATTTCAGTTAATTTTAGACATATTTGAGACTTTGAAGAGCACGAAGATGGCTAGTGAATTTGATTTAATCATCAAGATTTAACATTAATAAACTTCAACGGGATTACAAAACAGGATATCATGATATTTATTTGATGGCCTTAGGTTTTGATAATTGTTCAGCTGGTTAAATAAGAAATTAACATAAGTCTTTATATTCAAAATATGTTATTAGTGCAATGATCATGTTTACATATACAATATTCCTACAATTTAAGGAAAAGTAATGAAAAAAATGAGACAGCAGTTCCAAGCCGATCTAGCAGCAGCTGCAAGTCAAGCAGACGAGGCCATCTCGGGGATGAAAACTGTGCGAACATTCAACAGCGAGGCCAAGCTAGAACATGCGTATTCTACTACTGTAGACAAAAGTTACGGCATAGGAAGAACATTGTCTTTTGTATCAGGTATGTTCAATTTGTTATATGTTAGATAATTTAATGGTATACTAATACACATCAGACAACGCATTAATCACGCAATAGCTCTGTTAATCCGTGATGAAATACCAGGTTTAGGTGGCTGATAGCTATCCAATTTTTTTTAAAAAGAGATTTTTCCTGCCCACAGTGAGATAAATTTACAAAATATCAATATGAAAAGCTGTCCAATTTAAATGTTTTTTAATTCACTGTTTTGTAGGTTGTTTTGAGGGTCTGATCAGCTTCCTGCTGTATGGGTCTATCACGCTGATGATGTGGTTCTGTGGCAGCATGGTGAGAGATGGCAAACTGAAGGAGGGAGATCTCACATGTACGTACAAATTGAAAGTAAAATTTGTTCTCAATACTGTTTAACTTGCCATGTGGTAAAAAAGAACGTCGGTTTTTATTATGTGCACACTTGTTTATTGCAAATGGTTAGATCATGAGATCTCACATACTGTGAGGCGGATTTAATCATTACTTAAAGTATGATGCATGCTTCAATGAAAAATGAAGAAAATATGAAAGTTGGTTGAAATTTGGTAGATGCAAACTTTGGCACAAGGGAAATACGTTCGTCTCACACTGCTTTACTGTCTCAGTGACAGCCAACGATATTGTGCATTATTCATGTTTTTACTTGTCAGCTTTTTCGATAAGAGAAAGATACAGATATTGATCATACACCTCTGTGTTGAATGACGTATGTGGCTTTTGAATAGAATTAGAGGATCACATTATTTTGCAAGTGCAGGATTTAAAAATTGCTTATTTAGCATTTCAAAGCAGTTCTACTTATTTCATTTTAGTTTCTGTTTTTGATTCTAGCTTTCCTGCTATACACCCTAACAATAGCAGTTTACTTTGTTTTAATGACATCTGTATTCGGAGACCTGATGCAGGTAGGGCTTTACTGACATATAGGCCTGGTCATACGTACTACAAACATCCATAGTAAAGAGGCATTTGTAGCAAGGGGGGGAGGGGGAGAGGAATGCACTTTATCCTAACTATAAATTCGGTTTTCCAATCGTACACATGTAATAGCAACTGATTTAAGTTAATGTTATGCCTTAGTATTCCTCTGACGTGTACCCTGATATAAAGAATAACATGTCACTGTGATATGTTGCCTATTGACTAGGGTGTGGGTGCGTCCATCAAAGTGTTTGAACTACTAGACAGGAGACCAGAGATTTCTAATACAGGTGGCAAACAACTTCCTGAACTGCAAGGAGGTCTGTACAACTTAGCACAGTAGTAGTAATAGTAGTAGTAGTAGTAGAAGCTCTGTTGAAAAAGGACCAAAGGCTTCTAATCTATTCGAATTCGTATTGATTTATTGCCAGTTGCCATTTTGACAATTATGCAGTCAAAAAAGTTATCGATTCATTTGGTCAAAACTACATGCATAGATCGCACTGGTATGAGATATAACAATATACTAGCTTGTATATTTGTTCTTGATCTCACCTTAGTACTACTAACTTTAGGATTGAGTCCTGGTATTTGTTGACTTACTGTATGTATATTGCACGTTATTTCAGTTGTTGAGTTTAAGCATGTCCAGTTCCACTACCCCAGTCGTCCAGATACAAAGATCCTCAAGGGCGTGTCCTTCACTGCCCAGCCCGGAGAAATGGTGGCCTTTGTTGGACCTTCTGGGAGCGGAAAGAGTACCATCATAAGCCTTATTGAAAGATTCTACCTACCAACGAGGGGGAAGATATGTTTAGGTAAAAAGGTAGACTTTTAATATAAGTAATTTCTTTCTTGCAGTATATTTTGACCAGGGAATTATATCATCTACGATATAATTCCCTGTTATGAAAGAGGCTGAGGTCAGTTGCAGTATTAAAAGATAACGAAATGGGAAGTGCATTTACAGTTAAGGCATATATAAATGATCGACGTTTGTCAAATTGAAAATAATGGAACTTTCAGTTGTTTGAAATTTAGGGTCATGATTAAGATTAAACATGGTATCAAATATACATATGGCAAACTTTGTTCAAACAAAGAGCGTATTCTTAGTTTGAAAAAAGGCGCAATAATTGTTCTGGATAAAAAATAAGCTTGGAAAATTATATTCTAGATGGTTCCAACTTGCGTCATTTAGACCCTCAGTGGTTCCGTAAGAAGATCGTTCTCGTCGGCCAGGAACCTACTCTCTTCGCTGGCACCATAGCAGAGAACATAGCATGGGCATGTGAGGATGCCACCATGGCTGACGTAAGCATTGAGTTAGACTAGAAGGAGCGAATGATTGGCGCCTCTTGTAGCCCATAAAACGATTTGTATTTTCGTCTAATGACTGACCTAATTTTTCAGTTGTCCCCATCAAATTTCATTACCGCCATAATCATATGTTTTCTTTTATTTTATCAAAAAGCTTATCATAAAAAGCCACTTATTGCCATTATCAAGATTTGAGTGGGAGTGGGATATCTTTGGGTTTGGAGGATGAAATGTTATTTTATTCAATATCTAATGGTGGTTAAGATACATGGACCAGAGGGTACTTACAGACACCTGGTATTGCCTTTATGAGTATGATTTTTAGTTATGATAGCTGGACAGAAACTTAACCTTCCAGATTATTGCTGCTTCAAAACAAGCAAACTCTCATGAATTCATAGAGCGTCTGGAGAATGGGTATGAAACGATGGTGGGAGAAAGAGGTGCTTCTCTCTCAGGAGGGCAGAAACAAAGGATTGCCATAGCCAGAGCTTTTATCTTAAATCCACTCATATTGCTTCTGGATGAGGTAACTTGATAAAACCAGGTCTGCAACTGATATAACTTGTTAGGAAAAAGTTGGTCATTCAAAATCAAACGTGATTTTTTATGTGAAGGGGAAATGCACTTGGGTTTGATAAAATGAGTATTGACTTACATGTATTTTGTTTTTACTTCCTTGAAAGTTCAAATAGATAAGCAAATATATGAATGAATACATGAATAAATAAATAAACAAGTAACCATTTGTCTAAATAAATAAATGTTTGACTAAAACAATCACTTATGGGAATGTTATAATTCCATCAAGTTTTCAAAATTTAGAACAAAATTTTGAATAAATATTTTTAAAATAAACTTTCAGGCAACAAGTGCTCTCGATGCGGAAAGTGAGCACCTGGTTCAGGAAGCTATAGACCGGGCAATGAAAGGCAGGACGGTATTGGTTGTGGCCCACAGGCTGTCTACTGTGAGGAATGCACATCAGGTGGGTCATGTCAAATCTGTCTCGATTTTAGAAGTAGTAGTCTTTATTTCATTTGTAAGTTACCAGAATCAAACACCACAACAGTAGAGATACTACCCGCATATCGTCAAACATCTTTCCCTTAATCTCGGAGGTAAGCCATTTCAAAAACCTTGCACAGAATAAAGACCCTTATTGAGGTCTGAGTCTACATGTATATGTTTTGAGAACTATAATAATGAAGATAAACCGATAAGATTTCACTCGTAACAGTTAATACGAGTAATAACAGCTCAAAAAGGATATTGCTGAAACCAAATGCCACTACTTGACACGTTTTTCATTTTCTTTAGATTGTAGTTCTAGACCAAGGTCGCGTTGTGGAGAAAGGAAACCACGATGAACTGTTGGCGATGGAAGGAGTTTATAAGAAACTCGTCATCAGGCAGTTGGCAAGTGCTGAACAGAACTCTTCTTCTATTGGAAATGGAGTAATTAACGCTGAAAGTGAATCTGATAGCGATTGAAACCACGGGAGCATTTCCCATGGGACAAAAACAACATGACAGTTGTCAGAACGTAGCAAAAATTTACATTCTTGAACAGAGGTTTTAAAAATGAGCTGTTGAATTATTAATTACTGAGTGTTTCGTAGTGATCCTATAAGGATTGCACATTTCCAAATTGACCACTTGTTTTTGATACGAAACAAATTTTCCGTTCAGTGGATGTCATATAGATGTCAAAATATCTAGAAGGGGCCGGGGGTAGGTTCTAGAAAGGGATGTTAAGTCCTAAGACTGACATTCACTGGATGAGTAATGTGATATCGATTATTTTAGTTTGATACTCGTATAAATAAGTTATGCCAAAAAGCAAATTACTGCGTTTGTTCTGTCCCTCACAGAAATAAACATCAAATTATTTGCTATGGAAGACGAAGAAGAATGTATTTTCCTGGCGCCAGCGACAACTTTTTGTTCTTGTCGAATTTTTCAGATAACTCACACTACTTATATTTCAAAGATCGCTGCCTCTTCTTCTGGATGCATAGCCGACAGCTGGGTTACGTGCATTTCTTTACTTCGCGTGAAATGTTATTTGTGAGCAAGGGAATTAACTTTTACACTTATAAGGGAGTAACATAAATGACGAGTCCAAAATATTAAGACGAGAGATCGAATTTTGTCTATCCCACCCTGACCACTGCAAAGGAATTATGTTATAAAAAAGTTCCCTCCACCTGGATCCGTCGACGCTCAAATTCAATGTCATGAGCAATGGGCTAAATCAGAGTAATCAAAGTAGGCAGATCTTGGGTAGTTATAATGCCTGGTCTACTTATAATGTGACTAATGAGTATAAAACCGCTGTACCATGGAATTGTATTGTTGGTCTTGTACTTGTACAGCAAATGTTATTCCTGTCTTCCTCCAATATGGCAAGATACAGGCAATTATCTAACGATTATAGACATCAAGTTATTAACCCGAAGAGGCGTAATATAAGCAATGTCAGAATATCGATTCAGTTGAATTGTTCAGTCAGAACCGTTCAGAGGGTCTGGTCTCGGTATGGAAACACTGGATCAAGAGACAAATTGCCTCTGATGGGTCGTCCAAGAAAAACTACTGACCGTGAAGACCGACGACTGATTTTGATGTCTAGGTTGTCAAGTTTCGTATCGACACTGCTTGTCAGTTGGCAACACAGTGGAACAATTTCACACATAAGAATATGTCTGTGAAAACTGCTAGGCGTCGGTTATATATATAACCCCCTCCTCTCCCCCGATGTGGCCTGCCCAGAGTCTGGATGCAAACATAATAGAAAATGTGTGGAATGATATGTCAAAACTTTTGACAAATGCCCGTCCAACCAGCAGACAAACCCTGTTAGATTCAGTGTTTCATGCTTGGGCCAGCATAAGCCCTGAACGCATCAGACAATTATATGAATCCTTGCCTCGCAGACTGGCAGCTGTTATTAGGGCACGTGGCTATGCCCCTAAGTACTAATTTTGGACTTGAAATTGCATATCTTGGTAGAATGTATATTTTGTTCTCATTTTGTGTTTTTTTTTTGTGAAATTTGATTTTAATAAAATGATACCAGGAGCATATTATTCCACAGTCATTAATCTTCTTCAAAGTATTGGTTCAGTAGGGGTGACACTTCTATTGTCCAGTGTGTGTAGGTCATTGTACGTGTATCTCGTGTGTTAGTTTTATAAAATTAAGGCCATGTTTCGAGTGGCTGTGTCACCATGGAATGGAGACGTGCTATAGAAGGCCTTTTCTTTATACTTAATTCTAACTTATTAAAACTGTTGGTTGGTGGTGTTTGAGGTTGTGTATATACTTCAGCATCGCGTCCGGTGCATTGTCTCAGCTCTCGTTCGCCGACTTCAAGAACTTCTTCTCGTGTTCGTCTACGCGTGGTGTCAGAGGCCGATTTCACAACAGAACTGTGGCCCTGAAATCGGTCTACTTCAGTTTAAGATAAATCCGTAGTAGTGCACTTATATACAGACTAGGCATTTAATATGGAATATTTCAGTTTTAAAGTTATACCCAGGTATAAATGCGTTATTTAAAAAAAAAATTCAGATTTCATATAAGACATCTGACTGGAGAAGTGTGAAGTCAGGTGTGTCGCTGCCAATTAACTGACTACCAAGTCTGTTGCACTGCTGCCTTGGGCAGTGCTCCTTTGGGCTAGTCAAAGCTTGGCTTTGGCGAAGGATGGTTCTGTCAGTAAAGTATCCATATGACGGCAAATACTGCATAGAAGAATTTGAAATTTTGCATTCAAGCGGTCGGTTTTGCAGTGCGTAAAATGAGTTAAGCAGCATTTTACAAAACTGTTAAGCTGTGCCAGAATGGCGCGAAAAACACAGACATTGCCAGACAGATTATTGTGTCAAACGGAACGGTCTACATAGTTTTATAGAGTTATGCTCAGTTTGAGGCACTACACAGAGACCAAGCCCAATGCATCGACGTCTTACCACCAGGATATAGGACTCACTGTCCTTCAGGGTATGCTGCTGCAATTAAACCAAAACCACCCAGTCCGTTTTGAATGAGGGACAAATTGTCACCAAAACTTGTTTTTCAAGGCTCTTAGCAAACACCAAACTGATTTCAGCAGGTTAGGATTCCAGGCGACCTCTGAGGAAGCCACTGTAAACAGCAAAGCAGCCTAGTTTGTTTCTCTAATGAATTGGGGACCATGACAGTTTCTGGGTAAAACACTGAAACCACGTGGCTTCTTTATTGAGGCCAGATTTATCTGTACAGCTAAACTGGTCAAAACAGAGTTTACAGACATTCTGAAGAGGCCTTCGACGAAATGTGTGCCACTTCTTAAGAGGCTAGGGTCATTGACAGTGTCAGTATTTGGAGTGGATACCACATTGGTGCCAAAACACCAATGGTAGTCATCAATGAAAACCTTAACCAGATCAAGGAATAATCTAAGAAAGGAATAATCTAGGAACCACTTGTCTATTATTTGATAGGGGGCACCTTAGGAACAATTTTAGGTTGCAGGGCGAGGTTGCCGGTTCACACAGAGCACATTTAATAGCAGATAACTTACAGAACCAAGGGAATGAGTAGCTACCTTGGTAACAAAATCGCCATATTTGAACCACATAGACAATATGTGGGTAGGTCATTACTCGCCGAATCAACGGCCTGCATGTCCTATATCAAAACTGAGCCAAATTGGACAAGTTTTAACCGTATTCTGGAATTTTATTCCAGATTAAACTCTTAAAAACCTATCATAAGAAATGCCTTGCGGCTTGAAAGCTCTGGTAGCAGCAAGATGAGGTCAAGCGCAACAGCGACTGTTGCTGTGACTAGACACTGACATGGGGGGGGGGGGGCTTTGTGGGGCGTGTAACTCTTTTAAAGACAATAATTAGGAAAATATGGAGATCCAAAATATCGCTTTCAATGGTAGTCGTATGACTTAAAATAGGCAATGTATTTTTGTTTGCTTCACTGACGAATTCAATAAATAAACTGATGTCACAATGACATCGAAGAGATTATCAAAAGTTATTAAAACACGATTTTAATCCTTATTTTCATTTATCAGTCAGCAAAATAGGAAAAAAAACTGATGAATTATGTTTTGGAAAAAATATTCCATATTAAATGTCAAGTCTGTACAATTGACCTGAAACATTTGCTTTGTCTTTCTCGTTTTAAAACAATATTTCGTTCCGTTTGCCACTACCGATAACATTTTGATCTCAAAAGGCTGCCATTACGTTAATCAGTGTAATTTTAATTTATCAATTAGTTGTACCTAGTACCATTGGTTTTGTGATTACTTATCAAGGTAACATTATTTAATCATCAGTGTTCACACTCAGGGTGCCTTAAATTTTGACCAAAGAAATAGGTGGCATCCTTAAAACAATCATTTATTGAGAGCATTTTTTCACAAAGCCAACTTTAAAAAATACAATCTACAAATGAAATTTTGCAGAGGGTTCGGATGAAAAATTTTCATTTGCTTATCTTTAACATAGATTACTAATGTCATTACTTTATCCGCCAATTTAGAAAAAAATACAAAACGCTTTTTTTGTTGTTGACAAATTTTATTGAAGAGTGATTTCGAAAAACAGCACAAACACACATAAAACATGAAACATATATTCCAGGAGTGTAAGTGAGATATTCATGTAGTACATAATGCATCCTGTAAGCAATATATTAGTGTAGCTGTTAATTTCACGATGACACACCGGAATGCTCTTAGTATATAAACAATCAGTTACCTGTGTAAATTTCACTTTGGTACCGTTCCGGTTGGCCAGTCAGCATAAGTGTAAAATTTTTAACTGGTGCAATTGTTTTGAATATAAGGTCTTCTGGGGTATTGAAGTAGGTCTACATGTATACAAGATTTCGATTTTAAAACCAGGGATATATAAATGTTAAAATATAAAGGTAAAATAAAAAAAAGGTTAAATATTCAAGCACATTTTGTATCACAAGCTCAATTTCCTTTCTACTTGACCAATATTTCAACCAGTCGAGCAGGGGAATCTTGAAAGTGTCAAAAATGTATGCGTTTAACAGTTTCACAAAATTTTGCCCAAAGCTGCTAAGTGTCCTTTTTATGCACTTCTTTCTGCTGTGCGAATTGATACTACACTAATTATTTACTATCAATAATGTGTACATGTATGAGCCGCCCTTTCATGCTTACTAAATTTAAGCTTGATCAAGCTTGATTCAAGTACTCCTATAAGAAGCAGACGGAAAACGATTGTCGGATAGATTGCGCAGAAAAATTCTAAAATCAAAACAATAAGAACTCCTATTACCAAAACACCGGTGGTAGGTTATACGCTTTCTAAAATCGCCGTTTCTAATAACCATCTGGATAGCCACCTTTTCTGAAGTCCGAGTTTGCATAGATGGCACTTCCGCTTCTGTGAATACCCTGTACCACAGAGGGCATGACAGCTTTATCTGTTAAATTATGGTTTAGCGCCCTCAGACCCGAGATGTACACCTGAAAAGAAACATTTGGTTTGGTTTAATATATAATTTTGATTTAAAGGATGATTACAAAGCCAAGGAAAAAACTTAACTGAAATTTCAGTAAAGCCTTACTTTTCTGAACCCTTCCTCATAACTTATTTCAGGCGGTAACAGTTGGTGATGAATTCGACGAGCATCGATGGCTTGCTTGATATTTTCACCGAACCACAGTGTGCGTGCCGTAACCTAAATATAGATAACTAAATTCCGATTATGGTAAAGTACCATGATAATGAACACATTGTAAAGTTGTTCTTCTGGATTAGATATATGCTGAAGCTCAGGGAATACCAGCGAAAGTTTAATTAAGTACTAAAGTTACTGGCAGATCCCGGATGTCAAGAAGGCTTGGGGTGTACTGCATTCGTTTTTTCTCCAATCTATGTTTGAAGTGAGTACATAACACATGAAATAAAAATTTTGTTATAGAAGGGGTGCCCTTTCCCTATGGATCCGCTTCTGATTATGTTTTATATTGAGAAAAGAAAAAAGAAAACATACATATGCGATGGCAGTGGTGATCCTGGATCCACCGGATGCCCCAACAACCAGGATTACGTCACCGTCCTTATTAACTATAATGGTTGGGCACATGGACGATAGAGGGCGCTTTCCGGGTCGAATGAAATTGTTAGGAGACGGTGCGATTCCAAATGCATTGGTTATGTTTGGAGAGGAAAAGTCATCCATTTGATTGTTGTATATAATCCCTGTCTTCTTCCCTCGAACTCGAGATCCTAAACTGAAAACAGACTTATATAGATGTCATAATTTTCGATGATAACTTCCTAAAATTGGGCGTTAACAATACTAAAATATGCCAAAGACTACTATCTTAGTCAAAATATATAACAATAAATAAATAAATAATACATGAATGAGAAAAAGTTCCACGCGCGTTTTAATTAGCACCCATTTATCCTGCTGGGTATAAACTTCAAACACTTTTGAAATGTTTTATATAACATTATGCGAGTTTAATGAGGATATTTGGTATTCAGCACTCAAATAGGTACACTATCCTTCACATGAAATTGCACGTGCCTATACGTTCAGATATAATTTAGTCCGATTTCCAGTGCAAAAGGGTTGTGCCTTAACAAAACTTTATATACATACTATAAATTAATGGTGCTGGTAACTGCGACAGCATCTCCATTTCCCGCCAAAACAGACAAATGCGAGGTACCCTCGGTCATTCTGTCGTAAAATGTTGGTCCATAATATGCCGTGTCATGTGTTGTGCTGTCTGTGATGAGACTGCGGATATGGTCCCCGAACTCAAGAGAGGTCATGTTTTTCACCAGCTAAAATATTAAATGAAGGATGTTAACTAAGCAATTCAGTATGATGATGACCTCTTTTTGTGAAACGAAAAACAAAGACGCTCTTATGTGACTTTCGCCCATAAAAAGAGTTTTTTTCATTAAAAAGAAATTGATTTCTTTACCTGGTCCAAGGTGGTGTTTCTCAAGTAATCTTCATCACCAAACTCGGTTCTCTTTGCATACGCGAACTTCATCGCTTCTACCATACGGTGATATGTACGAACTGCATGCGAACCGTGAAGCTCTTGAGTAGTAAAATTATAACCTGTAAGATTCATCAAAGAGTGCTAGAATAAGATACTTACCTGTAGGCTGTACATTTAACTCTTTGTTTGCATTTGGAACATTTGTTAGCTCAACTTATTCCGCTAACTGTTTCGGGCTCAGAATCTTTAAGTTGTAGGCCTACTCATTAAGAATGGGTGGGCATGATCATTTGCTTCAATGATCTATTTCTTATTACTTTAATTGTAAATTATTCCTAGGTACCAAACAGTAGCTCAGATACTAAAATAAAATGGTTATCGAAAGCAAAATAAAGTAAATTCACTGTGTTATCTACATTTGAGTAGAAACTATATAAAACGCTCAAAAACTAGACAGTTAGTGGACTAATTAGCTGCCACATTTAGTGCTTGAGAGAAAGGCAACAACCAGGGCTGAATGACGATCGAGGCTTTGGAATAATAGCTTCAGGTTGTATAACACTGTGCTTGCATGTACACTTATATTTGATCGGCAGGCCTACAACTAAGACAACCTGCATACGAAATAGTCTGTGTAGCAAGAGAAGTTCCCATTTTCATTTTCTTTAGCATAACAATAAAGGTCATTTAAATCAAACGCCAAAAATATTATTTCCAAAAAGGCATAACCATATGAGCCTACCTTGGAGAATGTTAAGTATAAATTGATAAACAGCCCCACTAGATGGAGGCCGAGGTGTATACACTTTCATTCCGTTGTTCATTTCTAGGGTCAGGGGTTCCTTTTCTTTCACTGTGTATTCTCGCATGTCCTGTCTTGTTATAATGCCACCTAACGTCAAGATGCACCCAAATCAATTACTCTTAATTTCGGCAGTTAAATACATTTCACTGAAAATATCATAATTTGCCATTTGCTATTTACAAAATGGATTAATAAATGCAATATATGAATGTTATTCCAACTGCATATTTTTCTTTTTACTTCTCATAAGTAATTTATGGCATCAAGTGGTATATCAGTCTTCTTAAACAGATATAGTTGACCTTTTTCCTGTATTTCATCAACGATGTCTCGAGTCAATTCAGAATCGTAAAATTCCGATACTCCATCAGTAGCATTGGCAATCTTCTCTAGCGTAACCGCTAACTTATATCTGTACATCATATCACCTGCTTTTAATATTTTTCCTCTTGGGGCGAACACTTCGCTGCAAAAATACCAAGAAACACAGATGTCAAACTTTTTGTGCATTTATAAACTTTGGTTTTGGCCAATTTGTTGATTTGCAGACCTCAGAAATATGAAGGCGACAAAGGCATAAAAACAATATCTGTAATCAATAGTTTGACAAACTTCAGGTCGACGCATTTTAGGACATTGGATACTGAACACACAATAATAAGTTCCCATGGAAAGGGAGGTACCATACATTTTTCTAAATAATACATTCGTTCTCCCCCAGGCCCAAGCTAACTTTGTATTCAAATTCATATTCTAAATAATTAGTTTCGAAATAAGCACTACAGACCTGAGGCTAGCGTCGTTTAGGATATACTTTTCTAGTGCTATTAAGGCTTTTTCCAGTGCTTTCCCGACTTTTATCCCTGATCTACACATGTTAATGGTAGGCACGAACAGTTCCCTCCACGGTAGTTTACCAAAACGTTGGTGGGCCAACCAGTAGCCTCTTATTTCTCCTGGCACCCCAATGGCTAGTCCCCCTATTAAAAACACGTCAACACCACAATCAAGAAACGAATAAAACGCTCCCATCCATAGCTCAACTTAACCTGCCGTTAAAATCTACGATGTCTCCAAAACGTCACTTAATTAACAAAAAGTGAAAATAGCATAATTCTGCGCCTGCGCACCATTCTCCAAATTTTTTGCTAATCCTCTGATATAACATGCTTCAAACCTGACGTCGGTGCTTGGGCACATCTTAAAATATTTCTGTCACATACCTGGCGCGTCAGAAGTTATCAAGCAGGGCAACACATCCTGTATACCCATATTGTTTTACAATACACCCTTACCAATAGTAGTTGCGGTTTTGCTAGGGTTGTTGGTGAACATGGTTTCATAAGCGGCAGCCGGTGCTTGTTCCCTTGCATCAATTGTATGTGCTGTTTTGTTTGCCCTTATAACAGTACACATTCAAAATATATTTTCATGCAGCCAAACAAAAAAGTACAGTATATATATATATATATATATATATATATATATATATATATATATATAAACATTACGGTTTCCCTCAAGATCAAATCAAATATATCCTAAAACAAGGGACTTGTATGCATGCATTGTATCATTAACAAAATCTTTTCATTTTACTCTCTGTTAAACAATTCTAAAGCAATGGCCAATCTAAATTTTGCTGCAACACACACACACACACACACACACACACACACACACATATATATATAACCTGTTATAAACTGTCATGAAGAAACCTCCTCCGACACCCATACTGTGCGCATTGTGTACTCCTATACATAACAATGTCGCGATGGTCGCATCTACTGCTGAGCCACACCGGGCAAGAAATTCTCTGGAACGAAATGGATATATGATAATAACTGGGTTGGCAGTAGTGGGCAGACAGGTAAAGAATAATAAATAAATGAATATATTTACACATGCAACAATTGGTGCACTTAATAGTGGGCTGAATATCTAAATCACTGGAAGTTACCTTCAGATTATAGTTAATAAGATTATCTCATCTTTGTTAGAAGGGGAACAAGAACACATCTTACTACTGCGAAACTCATAAGCGACATAGCACCGCATGCATGGGAAATTACATGTACTTGTAACTTACGTCCCCACTTTTGAGCATTCTCCAGCATCCGCAGCTACGGCGGCAAACCTGTATTCTCCCAGTCGTGAAGCCGAGGGAGGCGCCTCAGGGTCATCGGCTGCGTTTGGAGTAGTACTTCCACCCACAGGTATGGTACCAGTAGCAAAGAGAACTACCAACAATACCACCAATGCCACCACAAGCAAGACCAGCAAGATAACGTTTCGTTTGCGGAAACTGAAAAAAATCCAGCATATTTCATTAATAAAGTATCTAGAAATCAAATGGTTCAAGATACTGTATCCCCAGTGGAGGATACAAATTGGTACGACAAGCACATTTTATGAATGATCTTAAATTAACATAGGGAAACTGAACAAGAACATATCGTCTTGGAAAAATCTACTGGTCAGTCCAACAAATATGGTTTTTAAATGCTACGTATCTTTAGAAGACGCGTACGTTGGGACTTGGATATTAATCCATAAACCTTTTTTGAAAGTATTTCATTATTATGTGAAAAATTCCAACAAATCCGTGCTGTGCTGAGAATACAAACGTTGGCGATATCTTGAAACATCTTGAATTTAACTCTCATCTGGATCATTTTAGGGATTATATGAGAATTGCATGCGCATGCGTAGAGCTCAAACTTGGAAGGTGAGTTTTCATGGCAAAACAGACAGCATAAACTGGGTGGGAAGGGTAGGCATATAATCCCTAAAATGATCCAGATGAGAGTTAAATTCCAATCAAACTTTAACTTGCAGGTAAGTCTCGTTTAATCTTTAAATTTAACTCTCATCTGATCATTCGAAGCTGACATGAACACGAACATAAGCAAATATAGATCTAAACTTTTATTAGTCCTAAACAAAGGACTACAACACAATAACACAACTTGTTATAACAGAAGAACCAAAATCACAAGTATCCCCTGTGCTTCTGTTATAAAACCTAGCAAATGTGCTACTGTTTGACCATCCTGCTGTCCTAATCACTGTTGCAAGAGGTACTTTAGCTGCAAAAGCTTTACTCGTTGAAGCAGCTCTTGTGCTGTGTGATTTGAAAATATTTACATCCATTCCAGCTTTAAACATGACTGCCTTAATCCACCTTGAAATTGTAGCTTTACTAACAGGTGCATAAGGTCTAGTGTAACTAATAAACAACTGTGAACAGCCAGAATGCCTAAGCAATCTAGTTCTATCTAAATATTCTGCTAAAGCAGACAACACACAAATTTGACTATCGTCTGCAAAAAAATTCACAGGAATAACAGGCTGATTTTTTGATGGCCTAGATTGTTTTACAATATCTTGAGCTTTTCCTGATATGCCTGCTTCCTGCATGCATTTCCTGACAATTTGCATGCTATCAGTTTTAGTTTGTTTGCTAGTGAATGTTGACGTCCTTCCTGGCGTGGCAGGCTGAGTATCTTCCTTGTAGGTGGCAACAACACTGGCTCCGTGCACAACAGATGAAGCAGAACTGGAAACCAGTGCTGTGTTGGCCATAAAGGTGCAATGATCAGCACATCTGCCTGGTCCTTTTGAATTTTCTGCAACACTTTCTGCATCAAACTAAAAGGAGGAAAAGCATAAAGTAAGTCACATGACCAGGACTGTTGAAATACATCAATTGCAGAAGCACCTGGATCAGGTTTCCATGAAAAATAATTTTTAGTCTTGTGATTCAACCTTGGAGCAAACAAATCTAATAAAGGCTCACCAAAATACTTGGCCAAATTACAAAACACATCTGAATCAAGTGACCATTCTGTCCTGTCATAAAAGGTTCTACTGTGTTTATCTGCTAAAATATTTGTCACACCAGGTATATGAGTACTACTTAACCAGGTATTACTATTGATTGCCCAGTTCCAAATTGACACAGTTACTTCATTACATTTATCTGAATGGGTTCCTCCCATGTTGTGAATATAAGCAACTGCTGTGCTGTTATCCATTTGTATTTGTACGTGTTTATATTTCAACTGGTGTTGAAAAGACAATAAGCCTAACCGTGTTGCCTTCAGCTCTAAATGATTGATATGTTCTTTGTGTTCAATTTTTGTTCATCTACCTCCTGTAGATTGGTCAGATTGATCAAAATTACCCTGATTGTATTTTAAAGCTATAATTTTGTCCTTCTCCAATGATCTGTAGTGTAAAACACCAAAATTTACATCTGACAAGGCAGACACCAATGATCCAATAGGTTTTGCCCCTTCCCTTATTGTGCAGCACGGATCTTTAATCATCTGGCCTAATAATTGAGATAATTTCCCTTGCCTATCAGGGGTAAGGCTCACTGTAAGGTCTTGTGAATTGAGGATAAACCCAAGGCGATTAATTTTCTGGACAGGAAAAAAATTGTGATTTTTCCTCATGAACCACAAAACCAAGGTCTGACAATAACTGAACAGTAGTCTGTACATTATCCTCACAACTCTCGTAATTATCAGCCTGTAAGTAAAGGTCATCTAAATATGCACAAGATACATGTCCCTTACAGCGCAAATGTGAAAGCACAGGTTTTAACAATTTTGTAAAAATCCTGGGTGCTGAAGCCAAACCATTAGGCAAACAAACATATTTGAACAATTTTCCTTTCCATCTAAATTTCAAATACTTCTGATGTAGTTTAGAGACCGGCAGTGTATAGTAGGCATCTTTAAGGTCTAATTATGCCATATCACAATTCTGAGTCATAAGGCTTAAACATGTTTGAACACTGTCCATTTTAAAATGGTGATATTTAATAAAAGAGTTTAGCTCTTTTAAATTTAAAATCATTCTGTGTGAACCATCCTTTTTGGGTCGAATAAAAGTTGGTGAAATAAACTGTCCTGACTCATCTTCACAAGGTACAATTACACCTTTTTGTAACAATTTGATAATTTCTGAATCAATTGTCTCTCGTTCTGCCTGATCAAAAACTACAGATCTGTGCTCTTGAAACTGACAAGGTGTTTCAGTTAACTCCAAAGTAGCCTCAGTCACATAGGACAGAATGGCTGGATCAGATGTTAATTTTTTAAAAATTGACAAAAAATGCTTTATATTTCCAGCTATACAATAATACCGACTTACATTCAGTATTGTTTCTTTGGGTATGGTCTCTTCTTGAAAATTTGAGACGGTCCCTGGCCGTTTCTGGGTTTTTTGTCTTGCATTGTAGCTGTTCCATCCTAAAAAAGGCCTTTTGCCTTTGTTGAAAAACTGTCCATTCTTGTTCTGACTGTAAGCGGACTTAGGGTGAGATGCAGGCTGGTGAAAACTCGTGTACATTTCCTGAGTCTTTTTTGTTATTTTCAAGCTGTCCTCAATTTCTGTAACATTATTATCCAAATCATCTCCAAAGAGTAAAGTAGTCACAGGGTTACTGGCTGAGCAGAGAGCCTTGTAATTGTCATTTAAGTCTGACTTGGTTAAATTTCTTCTATGTGCATAGAGATTTCATGCACAACTTTCTGCCATGATATACTGGAAAATTCAGTATAAACTTCAAAATTACTGTTAACATTCTTGTTGAATAATGACAAAATTCTTGTTTTATTTTGTACAGTTTAAGCACCAAACTTCTATACAGAATATGATTTTTAATGATTTCAAAATTATGTTTATGTTTCTTAAACCTTGGCAATTTCTCGAAAAGATCGAATCATTGCCGTATGTCAAAACAAGAGTTTATACAACCATACATTATGTAATTGTTTTGTCAAAAATATGAAAATTGATCATACATAGCATTTTTCTGTTTAAAATCTGCCATGAGTAGAATGCTCGAAACGGAAAGAAAGCCACTAGCTTATGAAAAAAATACTTATTTCTGATTTGAAAAAAAAAAAAAAAAAAAAAAAAGCCAGACCGACCCCTTCTGCACATGCACTTACTATAATTACTACATGTACATCTATAGCACTGACAGTTAGTATTACAATTACAAATAAATGTAGTATCTAAGTATAATCAAAAGTTTAAGAACATATCATATAACGGATGACATAACCGGATGACATATGATGCATACATTTACCCCCTTATAACACCTATCTCGTCTCAAAAAATGATTTTCACGTCAAAAACGTCGAATTTGCGTGTTTGAGCCAGGTAATTGCTGCCGTTCAACGGCCTCTTCCATTTTAACCATGGATGTTACGGGCACACAAGCCATATAATGGGGCAGCTTACCTGCACGGTATCAGGACAATTCCCCCCCCCGGACAATCCCCCCCCCCCCCCCCCCCGAACTATTCCCCCCCCCCCGGACAATCCCTCCCCCCCAGGACAATTCCCCCACGGACGATTCCCCCCCCCGAATAATATATATTTATATACAAATATAAAGTAAAGAGTACAAAGTTCAAATCTTTTGATCCATTTTCTGAATATTTCTTAGTGTGATGATGCAACTGGAGGATAAATAATATTAATTTCATTAAACAAAGTACTTTCATAGAGTTAATGTACATAAAATTTTCAAGATAGAAGTACGTAACATTTTATTAAAAATCTGATCAAAGTTTATCTCCAGGTAAAGGAGGGTAAACAGATGTTCTCATTTATCCAGGTAACCCTTTGATGAATTAACTTTTACTTTTAATTGCTTTATTACACCACCCTCTTGATTGAGTAAGTCTTGAATCAAGGTGCACCTCTAGATAGACGTGGGGTAAACAGATTTTCTCGCTTATCCAGGTATCCCTTTGACTATTTGTTACTTTTAGTTGCTTGACCACTACCCACCACCCACCACACTAAAAATATTCACAAAATATCTGTTTACCTGTTCATCTGTTTATCCCACCTTTTCCTGAAGGATAGGTAGTTATACTTTGATTAGATATTTAATAAATCTTTCTGTACTTGTACTCAATGAAAAGGAATTTGTTATAGAATAATTTGTTTCATGATGAAGTTGTATTTTCACACTAAAATATCAATAAAAAGGAAGAAATGTTTTTAACTTTACACTTTCTACTTTATATTTGTATATAAATATATATTTCTTGGGGGGGGGATCGTCCGGGGGGAATTGTCCGGGGGGGGAATTGTCCGGGGGGAATAGTCCGGGGGGATTGTCCGGGGGGGGGGGATTGTCCTAGAATCTACCTGCACAACCATATACTGCCTTCCTGGTCAGATTTGAGCGAACGAGCACTTACCCTGCAAATTCTTGCAGGGAATAAGTGTTAAAGTGCGGCTGGAAAAGGAGGGTTTATACATATTTCAAGGGCAAGGAAGCGTGTGGTGCGAGCAAAGAATGTTTACACAATGTTGTCCGATTTTAAAGGATAGATCATCTGACCCGCGTATACCAATGAATTATAGAGGGGTTAGTCTTTTCTCATGTATAAGTAAACTTTTTAGTTCGTTATTGTGTAATCGACTGTCTGCTTACCTGAATCACAACAACTTACTAGCAGATGAGCAAAATGGTTTCAGGAAAGATAGATCATGTGAAGATCATGCCTTTGCACTCAATAGTATTGTTAAGAATAACACACAGGTATTCGCAGCATTTATTGATCTAAAAAAATGTTTCCATTACATCGATAGAGATATTGTTGTATAAGTTATTGATAAATGGGGTAAATTGAAAATTTTGTCGAGCGTTGAAAAACATATACTATCAAACAACTGCCTGTGTCAAAATCAATGACACGTATACTGACTGGTTCAACTGTCGTACTGGTGTAAGGCAAGGCGACAACATCTCGCCAACTTTATTCTCCATTTTTGCAAATGATATAGTAAGTGAAATTAATGATCTAGGAGTTGGAATAACGTACGAAGACAACCAGGTGTCTATTCTCCTATATGCAGACGACATTGCACCATCAGCACGTAATTTACAGGTCATGCTAGATTGTCTTGTTGATTGGTGCAAACGCTGGAGGGTAACTCTCAATGCAAAGAAATCAAAATGCCATAATGTAAAGGTTTTTCATTATACCTTCACTATTGGTAATAACGCTTTGGAGACAGTGGACAGATATAAATACCTTGGTGTTACATTCCATTACTCAGGCCAATTTCTACATAATGCTGAGGAGTTAGCGAAAGGGGCCAGCAGAGGGCTAGGTGGTATGATTATAATAGGATACATAGCTTGGAAGATATTGGATTTAATACTTTTGAACAACTGTTTAGATCATGTATCATGCCTATCACTAACTACAGCGCCTCTGTATGGGGGTAAAGGACATTCCCATCTATAGAGAATGTACAATTACGAGCTATTAGGTATTATATGGGAGTGCATAGATTCGCACCAATATTAGCACTTTATGGTGAGGTCGGTTGGATGCCTCTAGCTTACACTCAGTGGATGTGCATAATTAGATATTGGAATAGATTAAAAGCCATGGATGACAATAGACTTACCAAGAGACTGTTTGAGTACGACTACATATTATGTGAAAATTATTGGTGTAGCGATCTCAGAATAATCATGCAAAAGCTACAGTTAGAAGATATATACACAATGCGGTCAGCGGTAGACTTAGAGCTGGCACATGGGAAAATTATTGAATTGTACAAGGTGTTATGGAAAAACGACATCCTGAAAAAGCCAAAGCTAAGAACATATATACTCTTCAAAAACACCTTCAACTGTGAGTCATATGTTAGATTGTCCATGAGTAAGACATTAAGATCAGTACTGTGCCAATTTAGATGCGGAATACTACCACTAAGACTTGAGACTGGTCGATATGTAGGGGAAGAGACTTCTTCCCGCCTTTGAAAATTGTGTAACATGAACTTGATTGAGGATGAGGTCCACTTTGTCTTGATATGCCCTCTATACGTATTTTGTTTAATATGTTATTCATGAAAGAGATCATGAGAGATTATTTTAATTTGTCAAATCGTGATCTTATTCTTTTTATATTCAAATAATTGAATAATGTGGGTAAAATTGGTTTTCCACTTCTTATTTGCATTTTTCCTTTACTACAAGATTATTTTGGAACAGTTGCAGCATTAAAATTTAAAATAAATAGCAATCTGAAAGAAGAATTTTGCATTATTATTAAATGATGATAGGAATTTTGGATTAAGAGATTAGTTAAATACTGAGTAGTGATATTGTCAGTCAATTTATGTAGAATCTGATAATATGATTGAAAATACGATTGAATTCTTGGCTTTGCACTGGGCAGTTTCACATTTGTGCCAAGTGCCTTTTTTGGACTCCATTGTACAGTGGTAAAAGTTCTTCCACGAAAGTTTTTAATCAGACTCTGTATGGTGCTGCTATCTGCTGGTGCTATCGGCAACGAATTAGTTTGCTTTTGTTTCTGAGTGAATCTACCGTCTAAAATCACTATTTCTGAAAATATGTGCGTTTTGCTGAGGGTAGGCTAGGCAATACACGGCAAACTTCTTAGTACGTGTGTACAACAGAATTTTTTTAAAAACCCTAGCGATATTTGGTCAGGAGTTGCTTGAAACATAGTACAGCGTTGCTGTCTATCGGCATCAGGCCGTTAGTTTGTCAATTATCACGAATTACCCACGAATCGCGAACCCATTCATTTTCCTCTGGCAATCTAGCAACTCATTAAAAGTGCACGCATGTGCAGTGGGCTAAGCGTGACGTCATGCAGTGCATTTCTGGGGATGGCGTTTTATGTGGAGTAATTTACATAACGATTGAATAATTTGAGATAAAAAAATTATTTCCACGATCAGAAACGATATATGACGGACAACCATATCTTGTAAACACTTCTCTATAAAAAGCCTTAGCTATTTCTTCAGCTTTTTGAGTTTTCAAAGGTATTGCTTCAACAAAATTGGAAAAAGAGCATGTTACTAACAAAATATACTTATATCCTTCTTTTGATTTTATCAAAGGACCTAAAATGTCCATGTGCATTCTTTCAAACACACCTGCAATTGGTAAAGGGTTCAAAGGTGCTGGAGCATCTCTGCGCAATTGTTTAACCTTTTGACACACTTCACATGATTTTACATACTCCATGACGTCTTTATAAAGTGACTTTCCAAAATACTTATTCCTAATGGAGGCAAATGTTCTATCACAACCTTGATGACCACCGGCTGTTAATGTGTCGTGATATGCATGTAAAACATCACTTCTTAGTGTTACTGGAATTGCTAATTGTCTTATTATTCTCATCTTTTCTGGCATTTCCCGTGTACGAGGTTGGTACAGATGATACAAAACATCATCTATCATTACATATTGCTCTGATTCTGCAAAGATTTTACGCGCTTGTTTTAAGTCACTAGGTAAATCATTTTGTTCTAGGTAACGTATTATATCTTGAAACTCAGGGCATTCGCGTTGATCTTGTTTTAATTTCTCTTTATCGTTTACATTTGTAACATCAACACTGTTCATGTTATCATATTCACTTAAGCTATGTTCAATTCTTTTATCTGTTTGTTTTGGTAAGAAAAGTTTAGCTTGGGTCCGATGTTTATCTTGACACATAGCAATATGACCTTTTCTTAACTGACTATTGTTGTTAATTGTCTCAATGTTATTCGCTGAATCATATTCACGTCTAGATAATGCGTCAGCTGGATTTGTTTTTCAAGGTCTGTGAATTATTTCAAAATCTAGGCCTTGTAATTTCAATGACCATCTGTTAGTCCTGCCAGATGTATGTTTAACATTTTGTAACCAAGAAATCGCTTTATTATCTGTATACCACTTATACTCTTCAGTCTCCCCTCCTTGCCAGGGGCGCAACCTAGGCTGAGTACCTTTCCCACTAGCTCACTTACTAACTCATTGGCTGAGCGCGGCTGCTTTTCTTAAGCCTTACTGCCTTTTGCGACCCAACCGGCCGGTGACCCAGTCGATAGCGATTACTCAATCCCGTAGAGCTTACCAGCTCCCAGGGAGCAACCGACGGTCTGATCCCGGTCCCACTGCCATGGGTTATCGGAACTTTGACCGTTTTCACCAGCCTTGCCTGTTCACCACCGTGTTGGAACCGCATCAACAACGCGTAGCTAGGCGAGGACTGTCGTCCCTGTACCACTCAGTGAACGCTTATTTCACACTGAGCCGACTAGACGATGCCACAGTATCCTGCTAATTCAGGATTCGAGACACAGTGGGCCTTCAGTCCTCTCCCACAGCACTATACCACTTCTTTAATGTTCCCCTACAGCCTTGCGACTCCACTGCCGCCTGTTCAAAGCAGAGCTCCGGGGAGCCTATCCCCCTCGCCTACTTTGAAATGGTTGTTGGACAAATATTGTTCAAATTGCTTTTTCCCTTCAAGAACTGCTAAACATTCTAACTCGTGAATTGTGTAGTTCTTTTCCGACTTGTTTAAAGACCTCCCTCCATACGCAATAACCCTATCTTGATTGTTGTCATTCTTTTGACCTAAAATGTAACCTATAGCGGAAGTGGATGCGCCCGTCGTTAATGTAAACTCGTGCGACGTATATGGATAAGCCGATAATGGTGGTGACATTAACGCTTCTTGTAGTGTTTGAAATGCCGCTTCACATTCTGGACTCCATAAGAATTGTACGTCTTTCCGCAAAAGTTTATTTAAGGGATTTGCTATTTTACTGAAACCTTTTATAAATTTTCTGTAGAAGTTACACAATCCTAAAATAACTTCTGGCGTTTCTTATAGCTTTTGGCGTTGGAAATGATTTTATAGCTTCAAGATTTTTCTCATCTGGTCTTATTCCATTTTTATCTATTACATGACCTAAATATTTAGCATTTGTTGTTGCAAACTTACATTTTAATGGCTTAAGTCTGAGATTCGTAGATCTTAATTTTTGGAATACTTGATTTAAATGTTTTAAATGTTCATCAAATGTTTTACTCATAACCAAAATATCGTCGATGTATATAAGTATTGTTTTCCAATTCATGTCTCTAAAAATGTGGCTCATTAATGCCTGGAAACAAACAACGGCGTTACGTTGGCCAGAATTGGAAGTGACCGTGGTGTGTGATGAATGCATTCTTGTGTTTAGTTTCAGGGTCAAGTGGTAATTGCCAGTATGCGCCTGCCATATCTAAACTAGAGAAATATCTAGCACCTGACGTACCTATCGTTTCAAAAATGTCTCCTAAACGTGGGAGTGGCCAGTGCATGGGATTTGTGACTTTGTTCAACTTCCGGTAATCAATGGCGATTCTGTATTCTCCATTCTACTTTTTACTTTTACCACTGGACTTCTGTACTCACTTATGCTTTCTTCAATTATACCGTGTTGTAACATTTCGTCTACTTGCTTGACAATTTGATTTTTTAACTTTGGTGACGTATGATAAAATGTTTGTTTCACAGGGATATCATTTATTGTGTCAATTCTATGCTGATACATATTTGCTGTGCCTAACGTAGCAAAAACATCACGATTACCTCCTAGCAATATTTTCAACTGTTGTTTCTGATCCTCACTTATGTCTGAATCGGCAAAGTTTATATTTAATTCATCTGCATTCCATGCTTCTTGATCCGATAACCTATCACCTTTTTGTACTTTGTCTCCTTCTGACATTTCATTTAAAACACTGACGCTTGCTTGACTCACTGAACTTGCAACAGCTAATATTGTTCTTTTGGGGATGAAAATACTTTAATCGTTAGGATTCATTATTCTGTAAGAAGATTTATTTTTATCAATGGAAACCAAACATTTTGCTCCAATAATTTTTTCTTGGACTCAAGCTTTCGTATTGGCTCTAATAAAGCTACTGAGACTACAGATGAAAAATGTGATATTTTCACTGGTATTAAGCATTCACATCTGCGTGGAATAAATTCTGATTTAAAGTTACGCACTAAACCTAATAAAGGTGGACTATACAATGGTAAGAGCAAATCATAATCAGACAATGCCATGCTATCAGACGATAAATCAATTTTTACTTTGTGTTTTCTTAAGAAATCTGTGCCTAATATCAAACCTCTTGGCAACTGACTAAATACGTGAACTTAATGTTCATTTCACCAAAGCAAAGTGGTAACTCCACTTTTCCAAGAACATAAATCACAGATCCATCAACAACTGAAACTTCTTTTAATGACGGTTTTTCATATGCATTTCGATCTTTTTTTCCTAATTTTGATAAAAGAGATTCTGATACACAGGATATGACGGCACCTGTGTCAACCAAAGCATTGCCATGTTGTTTGTCTATTTGAATTGGTATTAGATTATTAGCTTGGAAATCGAAAATAATAGAATTTGGCACTTTTCTATCTTCAATTTTGTTATAAAACCCTTTTCTTTTTCTTAGCCGTTTGTTTACACGTGCAGCATGACAGACTTCTGTTATGTGTCCTATTTTAGCACAACAATTACATTTAAAATTGCAAACAAAACAATTAGGTCTAAGATCGGAGTCTACGCTCCTGCTGGCGTCATCACCATAACTGTAGAGCCGTTCTGCTTGCCTCGGTAGAGCGGGGGTCGGTTTTTTCCTCCACCACTTGTTATAGTGAATAATAACGACAACAGTCTGGAGCTTTCGAACGTTTATTCACCGACTAACTTTTCACACAATTTCACATGTATTTAAACTCTATTTCTGCGTACTGATCATGCATTTACTTGTTTTCTTTTCATTGTCTTTGCGTGATTACAAAATATTTTCCATTCGAATGTTGCAAGTCACCATGCAACATTTCCTCATTAGGTAATCCCTAAGAGACTTGTTTTCAAAATGGCGGGAACCACTTAATTTCCGTCGATGACTCATTCAAAGGAAAAATGCACAGTTTCATTTTCTGCGACACGGAGTGTAGTTTTTCTAAGAAATATCCAAAGGAGGCTCCAGTTAAGCTTTATGGGTTACCCTATTAGGTAATCCCTAAGAGACTTGTTTTCAATTAAAGATATCTAAAATAATATTTGAATTACTCATGCTTGGACCTTATCCAAAACTCAGTTATGATGCGATAAACAGATGACCGAAATTAAAATATATTATGAATTTAACCAAACACATAACTGTTTCTGACTTTGACCTTTTCCATCTTTTTCTGACACTTAAAACATGTTCTACACTTGTTGACTCTTGATGAAACTTAACTTACACTCAATAACTCCCTATCCTTTAACTCGTTTGATTCCGTTTTACTGTAATTTAAGCAATTGTAAATCACGACGGAAAGCACTTGTCAACAGAAAAGCACCGGGCAAGTTAGACATTAACTGTACCGTATGTTTATACATTATAATTGATTTGTCGATGGCATTTGATCGAATTCAAACCAAGAAGTCTATCTCTTATAGAAAAGACTAGCAGGAGAGACGAAAACAGTGTTCAAACATCTGCGCAAGTGCAGAAGTTGTGTCAGCAAAGAAACAAAATACTAACATTACTTTTTTTCCGAGTTGAGAACACATCCATAAAAGCGTCTCGCCGGTGATACAGACACACTGGGCTTTTAAGGTGTGGCTTGCAATTTACCGTGTCTGTGACAATATGGTGATTTCATGCATGTAGACTATCATGAATTTAGATGAAATATTGAGGAAATGGAAACACATTGCTTTTATTCGTGAAAATGCCTAATAAGAGTTGTACGCATAATCGAGATCTGCCAGAGTGGACGGCTGACATCGGAGACAGAACCTTCCAACTGCTTTGTCGTACATGTAAATGTCATTTCTGTGTCTTTCTGGTGCTGTGAGTGATATTTGTCTGTTATTATGACTAAACCCTATGTTATGCAGCCAGCGTGTTGCAAGGTCTTTCTTCCAGGAAAATTATTATTGCCTCAAGATGGTGGAAACCACGAAATTGCCGTCGATGACTCATTCAAAGGAAAAAAGCACAGTTTCGTTTTCCTGCGACACGGAGTGTAGTTTTTCTGAGAAATATCCAAAGGAGGCTCCAGTTAAGCTTTATGGGTTAAGGTAATCCCTAAGAGACTTGTTTTCAATTAAAGATATCTAAAATATTATTTGAATTACCCATACTAGGACCTTATCCAAAACTCAGTTATCATGTGATAAACAGATGACCGAAATTAAAATATATTAAGCCTCGGTCACAACTGGACGCACGAATTTCAGGATCGTACGTCCCCTGCGATTTTTGGGTGTTGTGGAGGCCGTGGAGGTCATAGAGATAGAGAAAAGTCTGCCTTGCGAGTCGCAAGGGCCACATGAGGTGTCCTTTCAAGCAGGGACGCTAATTGCAAATTGTACTCATTTCTTGATTTTGTCTTGCTTCCTGTGTACGTGGCACACACCACTTACGAAGGGAATGCAACTCACGGCGAAAGTAGTGCCCTTTTGCGTCCGTTTTGCTTCACACTTAAAAAACATGTTCAACACTTGTTGACTCTTGATGAAACTTAACTTACACTCAATAACTCCCTTTCCTTTTACTCGTTTGATTCCGTTTTAATTGTTATCTGCAATTAGTGAAAGTGTAAGTCATTTGCTTTACAACAGTATTTCTTAGGTAAATAGGTCTACTGGGTGCGCCGTTGATAACTTTAACAATCTTCCCACAAAAGACCCCATTCCCATAGACATTTAGATCAATCTATCTCCCTGGGGAGTCTCACTAGATTGGTGTCAGCTTAACCGGCTTAAATGTCTGTCCCGCCTACTTTAAGCTGTAAAGGGGTAATTAACTGGCGTGGGCGCTCGGCTGACAGGAATTTAGCGTGTACCCCCAGAGAGTTACGTTGATCCAGATGGGTCGACCTAAATCTCTGAGAATGCAGTCTTAGTTCGACAAAGCTAATAACTCCCTGTACTATGCCAGTAAAATAAATAACTTAGGAAATTAATCGTCCAAAAAATCTCTCTCTCTCTGTTTTAGGATCCTGTATCCTGATATCCTGCAGCTTTGTGATTATAAAAAGTAACTAGAGGATCAGCTGAACCACCAGCTGGAGTAAGGGCATTCGTATGGAACCCCCCCCCCCCAAAAAAAAAATAAATAAATAAATAAAAAAAAAAAAATAAATAAATAAATAAATAAGGGGGACACCTCCACCAATGCTGTGCTTGGCAAACTCTACAAGGTGCAATAAACCAGAATTCTCAAAATATGCCAAAAAAGTGAAAAACTTTATTACCTTTGTAAAAATGGTCTGATCAAGCCAATTTTCGAACTCCGCCTATATTTTCATAACATTAATTACTCCTGTGATTTTCAAGACAATGAGCCAATTGGTTTTCCTTGAAATGCGTTATCAGTGTTGCATATATGCTAAAAAAGACGGGAAAACAGCATTACTTTTGAAAAAACGGCCCGATCGTGCTGATTTTCAAACTGTATTTTATGAATAAACATCAGTTCCATAAGGTTGAAGACAACAGATAAAACCGTTTTCCACTTATTGTGGTATCTCTGAAAGTGCATGGCGACGGCAGACAGCTACGGTGACGACAGAGGCAGGTGAAAGCTAGTACTATAAAGCAGTGTACTATACATATATATTGACAGACAGAGACCAGGAGTGACTACTTTTCACTGTCCAGATATTGTGGCACCGATCACTGTCTCTCCCAAGCATTTCTCGGTTGACCTAGTTTTTAACACTTCAGTGTATGTGGTAGTCTGCCTGCGAGTGCATTTTGCGGGCTCTTTTACAAGTCAAGCATACATTGTTAATTATAGGCTTCATTATTTGTTTACTCAAAAAAGGTCGTCTGAGCTATATTTATATCACACTTTTCCTTGTTACAACCTCAACAAGACAATTATGCGCCACAAAAAATGTTGAAAAATCTGTTCCAAATAACGTTAAATGCACCAAATTGCACTTTGATATTAAAATTTTCCAGGGGAGATTGCCCCCAACCCCCAAGTCTTGCTGGTACCCTAAATTACCCTGTCAACTTGCAGACATTGAAACTCAGGGGTAACACTGGCCAGTTTTAAAGATATAGGCCTAAGAGAGCGAAAATATGCAAAGTTTAGTTCATGGTGAAAAGTAGGTCAAATGTCAATAGGACGATCACGGTTAGATTGCCAGTATATGATTTCCTATTCAAATTCAAAAGTAACTACGGGCGTATCTCTGCCAGTTTTGGAAATATAGGGGACAGAAAACTTGTAAAGTTCAGCTCATGGTGAAAAGAAGGTGAAAGGTCAATTTCAAGATCACAGTAAGATTGCAATTATATGAATTCCTATTCAAGTTCAATAGTAACTATGGTCATATCTCTGCTAAATTTAGAGTATTTCACATTTTAACTTCACTGAATATTACGACATTGTACTTTTTGATATAGCGCAACTCCTAAACCATATCGATCAACAAAAAAACGGATACCACCTCCAGTGTAGTGCTTAACAAGGTCTACAAAATGCAAAAATCAAGATTTCTCTAATACATACTGTACGGTTCCAGAATTAGAGAGAGTTTTCAATTTTGGCATCTAACGGCCGCTTCTCCCATGAAAATGCACCGATTGACCCCAAACTCCCGAAGGTGAAAGCAGTCCCTAATTGTTTCCCCTCATTGTAATATGAGAGCTTAGGTCTGTGTAGTTTCTGAAAATTAGCACAAACAAATGTTTTTTTTTTTGCAAAAAAAAAATCCCTTTTTAAAAAAAAATTGGCCCGTTTGAAATAAAGGTCAAAGGTAAAATCCAAGGGCATATTTGGAATCTTCACATATGACTTTTGATCAGACTTCTACAGTAATTTTTCCCATAATTCCTTTAGTGTGGGAGATATTTGGCATTGAATTTTCAAAAAAATTGACAAGGGTGCGTTTCAACCACTGTCACGCCCAGGCCAATACACCGAACGAGACACCGAAAAAAAAAAAATTAGGGGGTTCAAGTTGAGATTACATGTGACCTAAATCCAAGAGATGACGGCAGGGGCCCTTACGGTCTAGGAGGAGAAGCGGTAACAGTGACTTGTATCCGGCGCCAGAGCCCGTGTAACAGTAATCCAAGTCCCCCATGGTTGTCCGTAGGACTAACGTTACTTGGGAATAGTAGTCCTACAGGGACTTAGGTTCCTGGCTCATAATTAGAGTAGGTAGGACTTGCATTACTGTCGGACTTTTATCCCTGTTACACCTATGACAGTAATGTAAGTCCGGCCATTTGAAAGTCCTATCCTTACGCAATAATAATGATACAACTATAAATGTATATGAAATCCTTCTGGTGAGCCATATATCAGACAAAAAAATACAGGTTTGCAAGTTTAGCTCGTCTGTGTAGTGGTTAGCGTGCCAGTCCGTAAGATGTGTATCCAGGAATGGTTCTGTTACATCTTTGGGTTCGATACCTACCTTTGACATGACCTTATCCCCCCTTTATTACTTGTAGCAAAATGTATAATGGTGTTTTTAATGGCTAATATGTGTTCGAAATGCCGTGCTCATTACATTTACAACTATTTTTTTTTGTTTTGCTTTTTAAGTTTCAAAGCACCAAAACAGCAAACGGATATTACAGAACATTATATACATATATTGCAATTTTCAATTTCTAAACTGTCTTGATTTGTCTTAAATCTTAGCCCATACTTTCCAAGAGCAAATTTCCATCGAGTTTGAGGTTATTTTTTCAATTTCTGCTAGTGTAAACCGAAAAAAAAAATCTAAGAACGGAGATCCCCCGTTTTGTGTAAAGTGATTTTTCTCTTAGGAATACGATTTTCAAAAAGAGAGAGAGACAAAATAAGAATTTAGACGCAAAACACAAAAGGTACACCCCAGTAGAAAAGGAGAAATAATATACATATACCTCAAAGGAGAAAAATAAGGGATGCCTTTGGATGGTAGGCCTACCTTATTTTGTTAAAAAATATCGGGCAAACCAGGCTCATACATATTGAGGGAGGAGTACGTCAAAAATATGCGTTAACACATGTAAAAATGTGCGTTTACTAGATGAAAAACACACATAAAATAAATAAATTGTTTTTGTTACTTCATAAATATGCATATAAACTGCCTATCGGAAAATAAAAACATTGTGAAATATAAAGATGAAATGTCATATAAATAGAATAAAGCAAACGTTTATTATATCTTTAAAACTAGTATGTCTCTATATCTTTTTTGTTTCATCTATGCGGATGATACTTCCCTCTTTATGCCCTCGCGTCGGGGTGAGGTCGATTCACACGATATATTACAAGGTGACCTACGTACCATCGAAATTGGTCCAATAAATGGAAACTGAATTTTAAACCGGCAAAGTGCCGCGAAATTATATTCGGCAAAGAAAATAATACTAATACATACCCTGGATTGTATATTAACAATACCATGATACCCAGGTCTAAGAGCCATAAACACCTGGGACTAGTACTTGATCCAAAACTAAAATTCAACGACCATATTGGTTTTGTTTGCGAAAAGGTTCAACGGGCTTTAAATGCCCTAAAACCTCTATACTGCAAAGTTAGGTCCAAACTCTTAAATGTTATATATAATGCATTTACCCAATCACAATTTGATTACTGTGACATCTTCTATCATAACTCACTCCAGAAGAAATTATAGAAACTATCGTCTCTTCAATACCTAGCCGGCATAATAGTACTGGGAGCCTTACCTAGCTCTTGGACCTCCAAAATATTTGAACAACTAAATTGGATTTCTCTATTTGATACATGTAGAAGAAAAATGCATGCTCAAAAAATTATGTTTTCAGTTATGGCGAATATGATCCCCTCCTATGTTTCTGATATATTCCACCCATTCAGAAACCCTTTTCCAATCATAACCCGAGAAAATAACAAAAGAGACTTTAAACTTCCTTCTTGATACCCCCGTACCTCAGTTAACTATTTTCTAATGTATTCATGAGATCAACTCTCCTCCTCCACTAAACCTTTACCTTCAATCTCATCTTTCAAGAACTCTATAAAAAATCACCTCATTGCTGGGTCGCTTTCAACAACAACAACACTAAACTTGGACAGAAATCAAGAAAAAGTTCTTAACAGAGCGAGGGTCGGGTGTTTATTTAGAGCAGAATTGTTTAGGCATAATTACACTACTATTGACACATCACACTGCACCTGCAGTGCCCTTGATATTCCTCTGCATTTCTTTTTCAGATGCCCCTCACTCAATTAAAGGTATCCTCCCCTTTACCAAAAAATAAATGAAATATTACATGAACGTAAGACCTCTTTTAAAACACAAAAAGAAAAGTTTTCACTATTTCTCTATGGTCGTGGATGTCTATCAACTACCCAAAATGAAATGATCTTTGAAACCATTGCAAATTTTCTACTCGAAAACCTTCACATAACTCAAAGAGTACCATCTTTTCTCTGCTTGACCTAATTTATTTCATTTAATGATTTCATATAATTTTCTTTTCTATTAAAGTAATCCAAATTGTATTTAGTTGTGTTGTATACGTAAATTAGTTACGATCCTTTTCTTCTCCCTATTATTTTCTTTCTTTCTGTATTTAAATATTTCTGGTAACTTTTGTGTTCCAAAACTGAAATCTTTGAAGTTATATATATATATATATATATATATATATATATATATATATATATATATATATATATATATATATATATATATATATATTCTGTTGCATATACGTATTCATTTGTTTTATTTACTTATTTAATTTTGTGGAGAGCATCTAATGCTTATAAACATTGTTTAAAAATTTATTTCTTCATGTTATTTCTCGGTGTAAACTATATAGGACATGCGTTACTAAAATGTCACGAACGCACGTCCCATTATTAAGACATGCATTACTACACGTAGGACTTACATTACTTGGGAGCCTTTGTCCTACGGACATTGAATCCTAGTAACGTATGCCCTAGGACTTCCATTCCTAGCAATGCATGCCCTAGGACTAGCATACCCAGGATTTAGTGTCCGGCTTTCGTTACTAGGAGGTGCACTCCTGCCACCCGGCGGAGCCGCAGGAGACGGGTCGGGACTAAAACCATGAGTACCGCCAGCGTACACGCTGGTTGAACTAATTACCTGATACATTTGCATATTCCATCGCTTTGCCCCACTCTCCCATATTCAGTGGTTTGCAGCGATTCCTTCATGATGGTAACGGGCCTTTAGACAATGCTCTTTTCATCTAACTCCCCAGTCCAATGAAGTAAGTCAACCTAACAGGGCTTGCATCTATTTACATATTTTACCGTTGCTGACATTTCATTGGCTTACATTCTTTGCAGAAGTAAACTCTATTTCTGCATACTGATCATGCATTTACTTGTCTTTGCGTGATTACGTAATATTTTCCCACCATGCAACATTTCCTTATTAGGCAATCAGTAAGAGACTTGTTTTCAATTTAAGACATCTAGAATGTTATTTGAATTACTCATGCTTGGACCTTATCCAAAATATATTATGAATTTAACCAATTACATAAACTGTTACTGACCTTGACCTTTTCCATCTTTTTCTGACACATAAAAAACATGTTCTACACTTGTTGACTCTTGAAGAAAATGTAAATCACGACGGAAAGCGCTTGTCAACTGAAAGAGATAAGCACCGGGCAAGTTAGATATTAACTGTACCGTTTGTATATACATAATAATTGATTTGTCGATGGCATTTGATCGAATTCAAACCAAGAAGTCTATCTCTTATAGAAAAGACTAGCAGGAGAGACGAAAACAGTGTTCAAACATCTGCGCAGGTGCAGAAGTTGTGTCAGCAAAGAAACAAAATACTAACATTACTTTTTTCCGAGTTGAGAACACATCCATAAAAGAGTTTCGCCGGTGATATAGACACACTGGGCTTTTAAGCTATGGCTTGCAATTTGCCGTGTCTGTGACAATATGGTGATTTCAAGCATGTAGACTATATTATGTATTTAGATGAAATATTGAGGAAATGGAAACACATTGCTTTTATTCGTGAAAATGCCTAATAAGAGATGTACGCAGAATCGAGATCTGCTAGAGTGGACGGCTGACATCGGAGACAGAACCTTCCAACTGCTCTACCGTACATGTAAATGTCATTTCTGTGTCTTTCTGGTGCTGTGAGCGATATTTGTCTGATGCGATGGCCAAACCCTATGTTATGCAGCCAGCGTGTTGCAAGGTCTTTCTTCCATGTCTTTATTGCCTCAAGATGGCGGGAACCACGAAATTGCTGTCGATGACTCATTCAAAGGAAAAATGCACAGTTCCATTTTTCTGCGACACGGAGTGTAGTTTTTCTAAGAAATATCCAAAGGAGGCTCCAGTTAAGCTTTATGACTGTAAGCGATCTGTCACAGCTCATTTGTCGAAGTGCGGTCTTAATTTAAAGTTGAGCTACGGAGGTGAGACTTTCACAGAAGCCCACCTGATATCGTTTCGGGTGGGTGTCTTCAACCTTGACGGAAACGTGTGTTTGTCAACACCATAGAGAAAGCCTGGGTTTGCACTGGTTCAAGCCGTCTTATTGCCAGTACCCAACACATACAGGAAAGAATCTCAAGGGGAAATTCGTGTGCGATGTGGATATGACCAAATGCTTGTTTTATTAGAGTGGAAACTTGCTGCCGCTTAGCTCAGGTAACAGAACTGCATGTATAACTTATTTCAATTAAAAATTCGTTGCTATATGTGTTTTGATGGCATATTTCACACAGACAAGTGGTGCTTTACAGCATAAATATTTTCGGAATACTATTTATTAGGTCGGGGATTCCCCGTTGCTAATGGTGATTTGGTACGCGACTGTTCTCATGTAAAATAGCTAGATATTTGTGCCTTTTTAAAGGCAAAATTAAAATTTTTGAAAAAGAAAAATATCAGTATCGTTGACATCTGTTAATGATATGTTCTTAAACTTTTGATTATACTTAAATACTATATTTATTTGTAATTGTAATACTAACTGTCAGTGCTATAGATGTACATGTAGTAATTATAGTAAGTGCATGTGCAGAAGGGGTCGGTCTGGCTTTTTTTTTTTTTTTTTTTTCAAATCAGAAATAAGTATTTTTTCATAAGCCAGTGGCTTTCTTTCCGTTTCGAGCATTCTACTCATGGCAGATTTTAAACAGAAAAATGCTATGTATGATTAATTTTCATATTTTTGACAAAACAATTACATAATATATGGTTGTATAAACTCTTATTTTGACATACGGTAATTATTCGATCTTTTCGAGAAATTGCCAATCTTAAAGAAACATAAACATTATTTTGAAATCATTAAAAATCATATTCTGTATAGCAGTTTAGTGCTTAAACTGTATAAAATAAAACAAGAATTTTGTCATTACTCAACAAGAATGTTAACAGTAATTTTGAAGTTTATGCTGAATTTTCCAGATACTGGATATTTTTTAAAGTCAATACCGCACTAGCACTGCAGTAACTCCTTAATGCTGGTATATGAAAAAAAATTAGAGCTGATACGCCTATCTTCATGATTCTCACATTATAACTTATAGTAAAATATGTTTCATGTTTTTTTTTTAATTTAGAATATCTTCTGTTTTTCAGGAGTATGCTATGCGTGTTATATGAAATAAGCTCAATTAAATTTAAGTTGGACCTATATACATATATGTATGTTAAACAGCATACATGTACTGTACTTATACTGTATATATTATATACTTAAGACCATTTTTTCTTTATTTCTCATAGGATAATGTGCATGAAAACACGCATAAAACAAACAAAAAAAAGAGAAATAAGGTTGAAACCTTAGATTTGGTGAGCAAATTTCATTACAGCTTGTTAATATGTAATTTTCATTCTGTAAATGATTAAATACATACTTTTTCAAATCATTTATGGTAGGCAAATTTCTGGCGACTTGTTAAAAAATAAGTAATATAAAATATATCATGATTTCATTTGAAGAAAAGGCCTGTTAAAACCCTAAATTCCAAGTATTTCTTTAACTATCTTTTACATTATGAGAACCTTTCATATTTTAGGAGTGTTCTCAGTCAAGTCAGTCGTCAGCCTGCTCAGCATGTTCTGCTTTCAGTGACGATAACAATGAAGCAAAAAAATTAAAGATGGGAGCTTTACATCAAGTACTGTAAGTAGTTTGACATCTCTCCTCTTGGCAGAGCCACTCTCTTCAGGATATTGAATGCCTGTGCTGCTTCTAAGAGGACTGATCTCCGGGGACTAGATAACATTGCAGCGGAGGGTGCAGAAGGCTTTAGGGCTCTCAGAGAACTCTGTGATATGTGGCAGACTAAAGGGTCCATTTCTGGTAATCAGTGTCAAAGTTTGAAGAACCCCAGCGGGCAAATCATGTTGTTTTAACGTTGAAACAAAGTTGAAATATAACGTTGACAAGACGTTGGATTAACATTGGATTTGAAAGTTGTATCAACGTCAAATAACAACGTTTATCAACTTCAAATAACGACATTGTATCAACCCCAGTTGTTATACAACTTACACATAATTCACCAGAATCATTTCGGAAGATCACCGTCGTCACATACAGTTCTTGCCTCGTTGGCTCGTTACCTTACTCTATCACATTTACAGTTTTGTAAAAATTTCATTGTTAATTGTAACTAATTATATTGCTAATATGAAACCTGATATTTCTTTATATTAGTATAATAGAAGAAATATATATTTACATGTATTTGACCTTAAATTTATTGTTATTTTATTTCAGCATAGGACATTTATAATAATAATAATGATAATAATATGTGTTTATTTGCAACTTAAAAAGTTGGATTTTACAATAAAAACAAATAGTGGTGAGGTGCACAATCTTAAAATATACTTGTAAGTGTTAAAATGATTCGATACACATAAAAAGTTCATAAAAACCTCAGTTCTTAAAATTTGATAAAGCCCATGGGATAAAAGTTTTTGACGATCGTACAGCCCTCAATTTTGGCACAGTGTACTTATAAACCCGGCGCAAAGTGTAGGAACTTTCATTTATCTCTGGTAGCAAATGATGGGTTTTGTGTGCTTCAGAGTACATGTTATGCAATAATGTTTTAGATAGTTCATCTCTTCTACAAGCAAAAGTGATAAGTTTACATGTTTCAAGTGCCCCATAATAGGGCAGCTCTGGGAATATAATCTTACATGCTCTAATCTGGATGGATTCAATTTTATCAACTTGTTGTTGTGTGAGACCTGGGTGCCACACCTGACATGCATATTCTAATGTAGGTCTGATTACTGACGTGTCAAAGCTTACAAGTCCATTGGTTGGAATACCTGCTCTTTCAGAAGCTTAAGATTGTGTAGCGTTTTACTTGCTTTTTTTAAACAAATATCACAGATGTGACCTTCCCAGCTCAAATCACTACTGATCCTAACCCCTAAGAAGACAGCGGACCCCACCTTCTCAATCCTTTGATTATCTACTAGTAAGGGTGTAGTTTTGTGTCCTTTTTTGGAGAAATCAAATATGATAACTTTGGTCTTGGTAGTACTTATTGTTAGTTTATTAGCATGGGACCAGAGAGTTAGTTCTGTTGTTGCATCAGGGAGACTGTCCTGCAGTTTGGTGTTCCCGTAGCTTAAAATTGTGGTGTCATCTACATAGTTGAATGTGTCACATTTGGTGCTCAGATCGTTAATCATAATGACAAATAAAACTGGACCAAGTTTTGTACCTTGTGGTACACCAGCATTAATGCGTTGTCAGTCTGATTTCACACTACCTATCTTGACACTCTGTTTCCTCTCAGCTAGGAAGCTGTAAATCTAGTTTAAAATAATTCCTCGGATACCTAATTCAGACAGTTTTTGATAAAACAGGGTGTGGTCTATTCTATCGAATGCTTTGGTATATAATCGACCAAAAGCATTCTGGCATATTGTCCTAGAGTGTCACTCTGCCTTGCAATAAGGTCTATTGCTTCGATCAGTGCGTATGTTGTACAGCTCCCTTTCATGCTGCCGAATTGCCTAAAGTCAATCTTATTGGTCACAATGTCCCAAATCCATTTAACAATAAAACCCTCTTAGAGAGCACCGGAGTAAGAGATATGGGTCTAACGTCTGTCTCTACGGTCTTTGGAGGAATGCACTTAAGTAGTGGTGACACATATGCACGGGACATATCCTTCACGAAGTGATGAGTTGAATATAGCACATACTGGGGCAGCTAGGTACCCTGCTAGGTCATGTAGGATCCAGTTGGGAATTTCGTCGTGACTTGTGGACTTGTGTACGTTTACTTGGAGCAAGGCTTTTTTGACATCTTGTTTTGTGATGATATAATTAGCTGGTACAGTAGCTGCTTCCACATGTTTCGGTTCAAGTTGCACAAAGTCATTTGTGACTGATTGTAAGAAAGCGTTTATTTTCTGGGCTAATAAGTTGAAATCACCATTGCACTCACTGTTAGCCAAGCCCATGCAGTAAGGAATTATTTTGTGTTGTTTGCCCTGTAAGCAACTTAATGTCTTTCCACCACTGCCTTGATGTACCGTCAGACATGTCTTTCAGTTTCCCTTCATAGAAACTTTTCCGCAGAATTTTGGTAAGTCTGTTTACTCTGTTCCTGTAATGTTTGTAGAGGTTAGTCTGATTTCCCTTCCAAGCACGTTGTCTCTTCTTAATTAAGTCCCTGAAATGATCATTGACCCATGGCTTTTCATTGTTCATCTTTTGACATTATTGGTAGGTGCTCATTTAGCAGACTAGTGATAGTCGACTGGAAGAAAGTAAAATGTGATTCACATGTTACCATACAGAAGAGTGGCAGCCAGTCAACTTTACTTAGAGCTTCAGCAAACAATGCTTTCTCATTCTTTCCAGATGTTCCCTTTTCAATTCGGATTTTTTCTGGTTGAATGAAGCCGCCTCCCATGGATGGTAAGCAAAGCACAGTATTGTGGCCTGAGCTTCCAAGTGGACATAAAATTTGTGGTTCGCTGAACAAATTTCCCATGTTGGTGTATACTTTATCCAAAATTGCGTTTTTCCGTGTACAAGTACCTTTATTCACAATCTGTTTTAGATTATAACTGTTTTTAAACTGAGAGTCCTTCAGTGTGTTAAAGGCACCGGTCAGGATGATGCCTGCATTGGGATGCTTGCCTAGTATTTGATCAAGGCTCGCAAATATATGATTCACTGTAGTATTGTTTTCCTTTCCAGGCGGGTGTTATATTACCCCTACAGCTATGCAACTGAACTGTCGAGGTAATTTTTTTGGCCTGATTGTCACCCATGTACATTCAGTATTATCATCTCTCAATGAATGCCACACTTTACAAGGTACCGATTCCTTACACGCATTTTTGAAAATGTAAAACAGGACTGGTTTGTAGTTGCCTCCATTTTGGAAAACACACTGGACAACATTGCTTAAGCAAGCCAGTAACAGGTACATATTCATTTTATTCACATGTGCTAAAATAAAAACAGCTAGTATGTTTTCCATTCTGTTGTATGGCCATAAGGAACAATGTGTTTCCACTCAACTCAACGTAGATGTTTACAAAAGATATTTACTTTCATAAATGAAGCAAAATATTCATAAAACTTCAGGCATTATACTAAAATTCTTTTCTTTTTTTTCTGAGTAGGTCTGATAATGCAGGGTGCTATCACTGTGCACATTTATGGCTGGCAATTCCTGGAATATCTGAAAGACCTGGTAAGTAAATTGTGTTTAATTATATTTCATTTTTTTTACATATTTTGGGATTTCAGTTTCTTGACAAGGATCAAATTTATAATAGACATCTGAGTTACACTCTATGCAGGACACATGCTTTTGATGTATCCTTTTGTAAAAAGCTTTTAATATATAATTTTGTAAAATGCAATGTGTTGTTTTATCAATGAAAATGAATACATTGTTTTTCAAATTTAAATGATTATTTATGTTTTACAGGAATTTTCATAAAAAACTACTGCTTTTCTGAGGCACAGAGAGGAAAAAGTGTATGTGACTATAAGATTGCACACATGCGTACAAAGATGAAATCATATGTGGGTGCTGGAAATGACATCCTTACTGCTATTGATATGAAAAGAGCCATTGATCATGGAAAAGGTAATTTAAAAACAATACCCTTCAAGCGCCGAATGTATGCTGGTATGAAACACTGGACTTCATGATAAAGAGTTTAATTTCATATAATATGTAGTTTCTCTGTGCCAATTTAGTAAGTGTGTATATGTATATGTTAATGTGTTTATGTTCATATTTGTGGATGTCAGGATGTTTTATTTTCTGGAATTGAGGACTTAAGCATTTTACCCTTGTTTAGATATTAATTTGACTTTTTCTGTATTACAGATGTTGTAGGTTGTCAAGCGGCAGTTGGGGACATTGACACCAGCAAGCAGAATCATTTCAGGCATAAAGTAAAGCATGTGTCAATGATCAGTGAGATTGAGTTCCATGGAGGGGGATTGTGTAGGCCCTATGAAAAGCGCCTACTGCATAGCTCCAGGCCAAAGTATATCACCAGCTGAACTTCAGCAAGCTTGGGATGATGGAGTACACCAGAGTGGGTACAGTGCCGTCATTGACTTCACTGTACCCTCTATGGGAGAAGGAAAAATCAGATATGATGCCCAGAAGGAAACACCACAATAGTCAACCAATTTGCTGTGTTCTGAGGATGGGTGCACAGCTGTTTTTGTTTTTTGTAATTTCAAGGAACTGGAGGACCATCAGCTGTTTGGAGTACACCAGAGAAGCACTTCTACCTACATAAAAACATAAAACATAAAACTTCAGTGGGGGAAATATTGTAATGGTGTCATAAGTAAATGTAGCTCTAAAAGTGCTCATCAGGTGCACTCTACAAACAAAAAAGATTCTGAGAGAAGCACATTAGGTCATATTAATCAGGGATGGGCTCTTAAGACAGTGAAATGCAGACCTAGATTTCCACAACATGTAAGACAGTATTTAACCAATAAGTTTCAGGTTGGCCAGTGCTGTGGCAGAAAGTTCACTCCCCAGGAAGTAGAAAGTGAGATGAGGGGATTAAAGGATGAAGCTGGTTTGTCCCTATTTTCACCTAGGGACTGTCTTTTGGCTTCCCAAATAGCTTCGTTTTTCTCCAGGATGTCAGGAAATCCACAGCTACTTTTAGATATCAAACAGGAAGAAGACCTAATTGCTCTCACTGTAGAGTTAGAAGAGAAGAATGTACTAAATAGGCCTACTCTTCAGTAAAACTCGTTTAGTATACAACGCACATGTCCTTCACAAATACATAATTACTTTAATTTTTGATAGACAGAAACAAGCACCTGATTGCACTGGCCTGTAGGTAAAGAGCAATTTGTACATGTCTTTATACTATATTGGTATAACATTTGAAGCCACTGAGGCACACATGTCGATTACATAATTATTGTTATGTATTAATATGTGACTACTGTAACATAACATAAAGTTATTTTGATTTGAAACAAAGAACTGAAACTGTTGTGATTTTCTGAGCATATTGTAACGTGACCGGGTCGCACCCCGATCCTTTCTGTAATTTGATGAAGTTTATTTCTAGTTAACGTTGTTTTGCCTGAAATGCTATTACCGCACTGCGGTGACTTAACAGCTGAACATGGGAGCCGCCATTGTGTTACGTCATACAGCCTTGGCATAGTTGGCGAGACCTCTTGACCTCAGAATGTAAACAAAAAACAATGGGGACGGAACCTAGACGTAAATGATGCGCACGTACAACGTACGTAAACGTTTATCGTGGATAAAGAAAAACACAAGGAGAGCATTGGGATGGACCGTGGAAGCGTTGTAGTCGGGGTTGAAGAGGAGGAGAAGAGTAGACATGCGGAGAGGAACGGGAGAGCGGAAACGTGAGTTACATTGGTCTAGCTTCCGGGTCGCAACTCCAGTAATGCGTAAGCGTAACTGGGAAAACTCTTTAGTTTTGTTATTTTTGAGTTTCTTTGGTTTTGTTTGCGTTCTAAGCCGGGCATGGGGAAATTCTTACCGATCTTGACGATCCAATGCATGAGGAGGTGTAGGGGAAAAATTCCTGACAGTCGGATACTGCAGGTGGAAATCCTGAGAGTCGGCCACTCCAGGTGGGAAAATTCCTATTCTTCAAGCCTGTTCGTGCGAAATGAAGCCATGCGCCGTAGATAAGAAGACTGGACACCTTCGTGTAACTTTTTGTTGAGTTATTTGAGTTATCTTACTTTTGGTTGATTACTTAATTGTTCAGCGTCCGGGCATGCGGCAGCTGCAGGTGGGGATGCCTGAGATTACTACAGGGGATACATAGCCCATTCTCCTGGACTGTTCCTGTGTAACGAAGCATTGTGCCTCGACAGAAGACTGGACCCATTCAGTAGCGTTTCCGTTATTATTATTAAAGTTATTTGAGATTTAGTTCGACGTTATTATTCTGTTCTGGACTCCAAGAGAAACTGTGAACTCTGTGCGAACGTAACATGTAATTTTGAATGACTTTAAATGCGTACGAGTTACTCAAATGTCTTTAGCTTTGCGTATGAGCTTTTCATTGTTTATGCATAAATATGGAAAATTTGCAATTTAGTTACTGCCATTTTGGATTGAGCATTTTAATAAGTAATTAATTTTATATAATTGCCCTCGAAAAGATTTTTTTTTTATAATGAAAGACCAGTAAACCTCCTCTCTAATATCATGTATGACAACATTCATTGATGTTGGCCAGTCTAATAAATATAGAAATTTTGCAATTTGGTTGGTGCCATCTTGAATTAAGGTTCTTAAAAGTTGTATAATTAATTGAAAATTGTGTTTGACAAAAGAATTATTTTTGATTATAAAAATACAAGATATTTACTTTCTTATGTTATATGTGAAATTAATAGGTGGCTTTGGAAAGTCTATGAAAAATGTATTTAAAGATGGCCAAACTTGGGCATTTTATCTAAATTTTGAAATTATGAAAATTCATCACGTTTAAAGTTATTTTTTTAATTTTTAAAAGCCTGCAAAAATAATATTTTATATGTTTTTCACTTAATCAAGATTTGGGATTTAGCAACATACAAATATAAAATGTGTTTAACCATGTTTGTTATTCTTTATACACACAAATATGTAAAATGAGCAATTAGGTTTCCGCCATCTTGAATTAAGAATTTAAAAAATTGAATAATTTTTTGAAAAATGTGTTTGAAAAAAATATTTTTTTGATTATAAAAGGACAGTACTTGTACTTTCCTATGTAATGTATGATGATAATAGATGGCTTTGGCCAATCTATGAAAAATGTATTTGAAATTTGCAAAATTGGGCATTTTAGCAAAAATATGAATTTTTGAAAATTCCCCATTTTTAAAGTTTATTTTTATAGACCAACAAATACACTAAGTTATAAGTTTTTAGTTCATTTAAGATATGAAATTTAATAATATCTAAAAATGAAAAATGTATTTTTATCCACATTTATGGTTTTTTAGCTCAAATATACATGTAGCTGAAATTAAAAATTTGCAATCTGGATTTCGCCATCTTGGGTGAAAAAATTAAAATGCTATTACCATGGCAACTGAGGGTGATTCAAACAAACCAATGTCAATTATGTTGGTTTGGGGCTATAATGAACAAATACACCAATTTTCATCAAAATCTGAGAGGGTCATGTGCCACCCTATTCTGAACCTTACTGAGACAGGTACTTAATTGTTATCTGCAATTAGTGAAAGTGTAAGTCATTTGCTTTACAACATACAGTCCTTCTTCAAATGAATTCGTCCTCGAATTCTACAACTTTACAACATACGCTCCTTTTTTCATTTTTTTTACAGCAAAGCATATACTAAATAACATTAAATACGTAAATTTTCAACAAGCTTAAATGACAAGGTTACAGGTCTGTCATCAATTTAAATGCAAAATCAAATAAAATAATAGTAAAAAATAATGATAATCTTCCTTAAACACTCTATTTCTATCATAAAGTCATGCAAAAATATAATTAAATAAAAATAATTGTATATAATTAACTTACACAAAAAACTAGAAACACATTCCACATGAAATCAAAAATATAACTTGAAGGAAGATAAATTAATAACTTTTAAGGAAAATACAATTGTTCGTGAATATATTTCATACTGGCATTTACACCGTTTAATGTGTGGCCCAAGAGCACAGATACTTTTTGTTTGTTTTCTCATGCGGATATTTAAACCCGTTGCTCTCTTATTATGGCTCTGATACATTGTATTATTCTCTTTTATTGGTTGTCTTTTAGATATAGTAGGAATGCATTAAGTGAGACAATCGGGCGGTACCCTCCCTGTCTAATGAGCAGCATTCACAACGTTGCGACCAGCGCATCGTTCATCTTCATATCGTTCATCTTCATCTTCATATTTGTCCACACTCTAGCTCTCCTCTGTGATGACTATAAGAGAAACACTTTGTTCATATCAAATTCAATTCACATATTATACTGCTAAATAAGTAAGTCGCAAAACGTGAGAATCTTCCATAATGCATATCATTAGTTTCACGTCATCATCACTACAAAAGTTAACTACATTGTCCATATAGCAATAACCATCTGGTCAAATGTCGATAACTAATAATAATGATCATGGTTAACACACAATAAAATGATTATCATTATATATCATAGGACATAGTGACTAAAAAAATCAAAATATTCGTCAGGACTTAAGTGTCATGTTAATTCCGTGCATCTCGCACACTCTCAATAATAATATAATAGTGATACATAGGTCAGTGTCTGAAATCATTGAAGTAACAATAAGGAAGAATGAATCATAAAGTTATTAAAATGGTATGATAGTACACACACTTCTTATACCAAAAGTTTACTCGCAAAGATCAATGCACTATGTTAATTATAGACACATGTAGCAAGTCAAGTCAAATTCAGATTGGATTAAAATTAATCTGCATCGTGATCAAATGGTTCGAACTGAATACAGAAAAGTGCAGAAGCATGTTTCAAGCGCAAAAATGTACAATATTCGACCTTGAATAATTTTCTGGGTTTAAAAGCTGTGAAAAGTGACAATGGGATAACTTGTTCCAAAATAATGATTTCGTTTATCGTAATGTTTATAGTTGTCAAGCCATGCCAATATTTTGACAGATGTAGTCTGTAGATACGAAAACTTAAATGAACTTGTCGAAATTATTATAGTTATTACTTCACTTTGTAATATTAATGAATCTGTGGTTCTAAGTTCCTTCGGCTTATTAATTGATGATGTTGCGAAATTTTATAATCACTACGTTATAGTAAGCACTATATTGTTTACGTGTACTTCTTTTTTAGTAAAGCCACTACTAATGCCAATTGCCTGACCTTGATACATACATGTAGACCAACTTTCATCATGAGCAATAAGCTCTATATCACGACTAAATTCAAAATAATATTTGAGATAAATCATCTGTAGAAAATATTTCGTTCGCTAGAATAGCATCTGCCATACAAGTATATGTTTGCTCTTAATTGTCTCTTTGCTGTTTAAGCCACGTTTTGTAATGTCAAATAATCACTAACATTATTGGCAAGAACATGAGAAAAAAATCGTTGAAATAGCTGAAGAACAGTTGATTCCATACTTTAGGGTTTATTTTTCGGTTAACCTTTTAAGCAGTATTTATCGTGTGCACAATCTTCTGTTGACCAATAAATGTCTCATTTTTAAATCTTGTTTAAAGAAATAAAATGATTTTTATGATATCATAGTATTTGTTTTTTTAGTTTCTACGTTTTTTTTCTTCTTCCTTGTAAGGTCTTATTGATATGATCATCTCTTTTTAATGCATCTGAAATATTTTCTTCAGGCTCCAGGTAGGATTCTTATAACCCTTCCATTTAACCTTGTAATGCCGTGTCTTGTTTATATTCTTACAACATAACAATTTTTCTACTTCATAATATTTGTACGCGTCTTGCTTATCGTTCGATGCGAGATCCAAGTCTTTTGTTTCATGTTTATCCATGTCTTGTGTTTCAATGGTCGTTTTTTTAGTACCACCAGCGTGTAAGCTGGCGGTATACTCATGGTTTTAGTCCCGACCCGTCTCGTCCGGCTCCGCCGGCTCCGCGTTCTGGTGCCGGATTCAAGTCACCGTTACCGCTTCTCCTCCTAGACCGCAAAGATCCCTGCCCCCATCTCTTGGATTTATGTCACATATAATCTCAACTTGAACCCCCTGGTATTTTTGTCCCATTTGGTGCATTGGCCTGGGCGTGACGCTCGTTGAAACGCACCCTTATCAAAATTTTTGAAAATTCAATGCTGAATATCTCCTAAACCGAAGGAATTATGGGAAAAATTACACTGTACTATAGAAGCTTGACCGAAAGTCATATGTGGAGATTTCAAATATGCCCTTAGATTTGACCTTTGACCTTTATTTGAAGGTGAAACGGGCCAAAATTTTCAAAAAAAAAAAAAAAAAAAGGGAATTTTTTACGAAAAAAAATTATTTGCGCTATAATTCAGAAACTACACAGACCTAACCTATAATATTATTGGCAGGTGTTACCCATCAGGTCATCTTTCATCTCCGTTAGTTTGGGGTCAGTCGGTGCATTTTCACGGGAGCAGCGGCCATTATATGCCGAAACAGAAAAACCCTCTCTAATTCTAGAACCATTAATGCTAGAGACCCCTTCTTTTTTTGCATTTGATAGAGCATGTCAAGCCCAACACTGAGGGTGGTCTTTGTTTCTTTGTTTTCCTTGTGGTTTTCGAGTAATGCTGTATCAAAAAGTACATTGTGGTGGTGAAAGTAAAATGTGCAATACGGTAATGTGCATAAAATTTTGAATATCTGGAAAAGATAACATAAGAATTGGCGCGGGAGACAACTTCTGGTCAAAAATTACATTATTTCATGAAATTTGAACATCTAGAACTTCTGAGCATCTCCCATTTCAAGAATTTCAACTAAATTGACCTTTTCTTTCTTTCAATTAATTTCTTCTTTATGGCACATTACTGTAACTCCAAATTGAAACATTTAGTCCCTTATATCTCCAAAACTGGCAGAGATAGATCCATTGTTACTACTGAAATTGAATAACAAGTTATACACTGGCAATATAACTGTGACCTTCAAATTGACCTTTGACCTACTTTTCATCATAAACTGAACTTTACAACTTTTTTAGTGCTTATACTTTCAATATTAGCAAAGATACATCCATACTTACTATTAGATTTGAACAGGAAGTAATATACTGGCAATTTAACTGTGACCTTAAAATTGACATTTAACCTACTTTTTACCATGAACTGAACTTTGCAATGTTAAAGGCCCTTATCTCCAAAACTGGCAGAGATAGGCCCATAGTTACTATTGAAGTTGAATAGGACTTTATAATCGACCTTTGACCTACTTTTCACCATGCAAGGTTTCCTTTATATCTCCAAAACTGAGAGAGATACACCCATAGTTACTATTCAAGGATTTGCTTCATACCGTCAGAATGGCTTCAACGGAACATATTCTTCAGAAAACATGCCCAACTAACGATATCTTTATCCAAATACACAAATTAAAAGCTCATTTTGTAAATTTTTGGCTTTAAAAAACGTCCTATTTGCTCGGCCTGGGAGTTAATGATCTACGTGGTCACGTGGTCCGATGACGACAATCGAGCCACTGGAGAACAGAGTGTGCTTAGCTGTCAAACTGAGCTGCATTGTCTACCTGTAAGATGACTTCTCTGGCTTCTGATAAAAGTTTATACTCATTCAAATCTCTTACCCGAGGGGTCTAAATCCTCGTGAAGCTGTGTAAAACCATTTCCCGTCTAGTCATTTCTTTAACAAGCATTTCATTATGGTTATCCCAAGTTGTATAAAACACTGCATTTTAATGAGTTAAGGGAAATGTTGATTATTGCATATGAGGTCCATGTTATTTGTGAAATTCAATTTATTTTATTAAACCGCTGACACTCCGTCTTGCATACTTTTATTAAACTGAGGTAAACAATGCCCGTTACCTTTACAAGTCCTATCTTAATCATCCATCTAACTGGAACTTCCTTTACCTCTTAATTAGAGGGTTAAATGGCATTCAATTTGTCTTGCTTGTATCGAACGCACTCTCTATCTAAGCTTTACTCCAGTTATCTCAGGTAAAAATCTACCTGTGCGTTAGTTACAAAGCGCAGCTCCCGTAGACCTGGGGGTACTAGATAAAATCTGAACACCAGGTTTATCGAGGAGCTAGAGAAAGAAAGGAAGAATTTTTCCTGCACAACTTCATAGGAATTTTAACACGGACTTGATCCAGCTTAGACCTCCAAACTAACAGGGTGACATGGGCAATTTTCACAAACAAATCATAAAACTATATTTCAGTTAACCGCCTTTAAAATAAATATACCGTTCTGGGGGGTAAATTAAAATAGTTATTAAATCGCGAGAATATTTTTGACTTAAATGATGATTTTATCATTAATGGAAATTAAGCTACTATATGAGGTACATTTGCTGTGATTACGCTGTCCTTCATGTTTTGCGTAAGTCTACATTTTGCTGTATGTGCTTGTAATTTTTTTAAATACAATTTTTGCAGGTCTGGTTACCCCCTGTTATGTGATGAGAGTATAAATTTGGCAATTAGTTCCTTAGCTTATTTAAATAGAATTGCACTGTAAAATTTTCAACAAGATGTTGGCGAAATAGCCCATTACTCTTTGTAGGTATTTCCCCCGTCAAAGTTTGTCTAAAATTATCTTTCAATCTTTATTCTTTCAAAGACAGTATAAAGTTACCTGACATATTTTCGTGTAAACTTAATGACAAGCCAAGTGTCTCCAGTTCATTCCGTACTCAATTTTACCCAAGCAAATTTTTTTCTTGAGTAGATCTTTAAAGCACGGTGTTCTAGGCTTACACATTTGCAAAAAAAAAATTGCGTACTGACGCAGAATTTGCGTCTCAAGTTATAAAATAATCAATCTTTTAAATTATTCTTGGACCTAAATAGAGTCTCTATTTAGGTCCAAGAATTATTTAATATTTCAGATGAAATAATCTTCAGAAACAAATCCTCAAAGCATAAACGAATTAGGATAACGAACCATTTTATTACAGCAGTTCCCATTTTTTCTTTAATATAACGCTCTTTTTCCTGTTTTTCCTCAACACGTTTTCTTCCACGGAAGCTTCAAGATACCCTGAGAGCAATTTCTTTTATTAATGTTCGCGACCGTGTTTGAACTTAATTGTTTAAGTATTGATATTTAACGTCATTTACAAATACCAATAAAATAACCCCATGAAATAAATGAGATATATTGAAAAATATGAAAGCCCACCAAGACGAGTTTCATACCTGTTATTACCTGGCTTGGGAATTGCAGCGGTGCATAATTAACAGGTTTTATTGTTAACGAGCTCTTGGTCAACTACAATGAATTTAAAAATGCATCAGCAATTAGTAAGCTTGCCAACTGATGACAGTATCTTAAAGACTATCAGCTTTTGATATGATCTAAATCACCTGAGGTGACCGAGATCGCGAGGATCGCAACTATTGTCACCGAAGTTAGTAAGTTAGTCACGGAAGACCGTCACAGATAAAGAAAGATAGTCAAGGAGTGCTGCAATTTTGGTGAATCCCACGGCAACGCACTGAGGCATAAAGAAAATTGCTCAACTCCGTTCAACACAACTTTCCAAAATTATTCTGTCTGTTTGCACCATGCAGCTCAGTTGAGTCTCATAGACCTTTATCCCAATTGTCGTCACAGTACCGCGTGACCCAGATCTGTTGCTTCATTTATGCATATTGAGGTGAGGTTTACTAAAACGCTTTTTTACTACTAATAGATTGTTTTTATAATTTTTAAATGGCGGGGATCGATTAAAACATACCTCTAGTGTATAGATTGAGTGTTGAATCTTCAAAATTCGAGAAATGGATTTTTATATGACCATTGTCCTTTAAACTTGTATAGGAAGTCATATACTGGCAAGCTAAGTGTAACCTTTAAATTGATCTTTGACCTACTTTTCACCATGAACTGAACTTTGCAAATTTTCCTTCCCTTTTATCTCCAAAACTGGCAGAGATAGGTCCATAGTTATGTATATTGAATTTGAACAGGAAGTCATATCCTGATAATCTAACTGTGGCCTTGAAATTTACCTTTGACCTATGTAGCTGTTCATGATTAACTGCACTTTGCAAATTTTCTGATCTTTATATTTCAAAAACTGGCAAAGATGTGCCCATAGTTACTATTGAACTTGAATAGGAAGTCATATACTGGCAATCTAACTGTGACCCTGAAATTGACCTTTGGCCTAATTTTCACCATGAACTGAAGTTTATAAATGTTCTTTCCCTTATATCTCAGAAACTGGCAGAGATATGCCCAAAGTTACTGTTGAACTTGAATAGGAAATCTTACACTGGCTATCTAACTGTAACCTTGAAATTGACATTTGACCTACCTTTTATGGTGAACTGCACTTTGCATGTTTTCTGGCTTTTAAATCTCAAAAATTGGCAAAGAAATGCCCTTGGTTTCTATTGAACTTGAATAGGAAGTCATATACTGTGACATTGAAATTGATCTTTGACCTACGTTTTCACCATGAACTGAACTTTGCATATTTTCTTGCCCCTCATATCTTCAAAACTAGCCGAGATATCCCCAGTGTTGCCCCTAGGTTTTCTCGTTTTTCAGCATATATGCAACACTGACAACACATTTCAAGGAAAACCAATAGGCCTATTGACTAGAAAATCACAGGAGTGATGAATGTTAGGAAAATATAGGTCAGTTCGAAAATCTGCTTGATTGTACCATTTTAAGTAATATTTTTTTGCATTTTTTGCATATTTTGATAACTCTTGTTCATTGTATTTTATAGTGCTTGTCAAGCACAAGACTGGAGTTGGTGTCCCTTTTTTTTTTGGGGGGGGGGGGGTCCATATGAAAGCACTTGCTCCAGCTGGTGGTACTATATCAGGAGGCGGTATCGCCTCTCTGATCCTCTAGTTACCATTTGATTTGTTGTCTTGCTCATAATTACTGTCATTCAGACTTTTGTATTTATTGCAATCTTTAGGGTCATAATACATTTTCAATCTATTTGCATGAACAGGCGATTTATGTTCCTTATACGTACACCCTGTTGATGATAGCTTCGTAATGTAACATGGACCTTTGTACTTGGTGTACAATTTAGAACTCAATGCTTTGTCATTGGTGTATACACTGTAAGACTGGAAATGAAACACGGAGAGGAAATCCTTGTTTTTGACTTGACAGACATAGTGATTAATGTTCTAGACAGGACACCCTGTTCTAGACTGGATGAAAGAAACTAGAGGAATATTAACAGCCCATTACACTTTTACATGTACATGTTTATCACCTTCGATGTTAGGTCTCCAAATTCAACTCACTTTGCAGGTACTGCAGGGCGAGCAGGGTGAGACAGAAAAAATACAAGAGGTCTCCTTTGTTTCAAACATATTTATTTCTTCCGTTGCAGAAGTATTTTCACATGCAATGGAATATATCAGAACAGTAGCCTACTTGAGTTACATTAGAATAATACGACAGACTCTTCTGAAGACCAAGTCCCCGAACTTGCATATAGGTTACAATGGCATTTTGCAATAGCGATGGGATATATAAGAATTACCGGTAGGGCAGTTACCTTACTGCTATTGCCTAGTTCAATGACAGTAACAAGCTTACTAGTACACGTATGCTTAACCATCATGCGTACGTGTTTGAAGTCTAAATAACGAAGTAACCCCTGTGTGTTCATCTTTAAAGATGCATACAAAGTCAATTTTTTGTCACAAAAACCAACCAAATGCCAGCATATAGTTTCAAGTAGTATAACTAAGAGAATTGCCAAAAGGCATTGTTTTATTTTACCCGAAAATGATGTTTGGAGGGATTTTTCTGCTGGCATTCTAAGCTGTATGTCAGTGGGGCAGGAAAGTAGGTCACGAAAGTAGGTTAAATTTACAACCAAAAATTTAAAGAAAGGAGCAGTCTAAAGGTCTTCTATGGCTGATCGAGTTATATCCTTTGGCATGTCGAATTTATTTGAGTGATATAAGAATCTAGTAGAAGTGGTTTACATGTGATACATACCTTGGGATGTTGTATGACCGTGGCGATATGATGATCACTGAAGCCTGTCCATTTAGGCAAGCTTCAGTGAATTAAGATCGAGGGCAACCTCGAGCCGCTACCCAAAAATGTCTCGCTTCACTCGACATTTCTGCGTAGCGTCTCTCGGAAAACTCGGATTTAACCTCGATGTAGTCTAGAATTTCACGACTACATCTTGGTTAAATCAGTCGAGGTCTCTTAAATGCTGAAAGCCAAAGACAGAGTGATCATGTGACCTTCTTGGCATAAAGAGAATAATGACGTTGCTCGCGTTATGTACCTACCAGTAGACATATTTAAAATCTCTCACGCTCTTAAAAAATTAGCATAAAATTTTCACGTTTAACAATTATTATGTATAATTTTATTACACTAAGTCATATCATATGGGTATGGTTTGAAAGGAGAATTAGTTTACATCCAAGCCACACGTGTATACAAATTATTTGTAAATCTGTAACTTTTTAACGAGGGTTGTGTTATTTACCTTTTGTTTCTAAGCTGTTCATTCTTCCTCGTTATCAGATATATCGGTAAAAATCAAATGTATTCCCCCTTTGAATTTGTAATTACATGTAGCACATGAATGCTCTGAAAACCAGCACATGTATATTCCGAAACCGCCTCGTAGTAAAAAAATTGTCACCAAAACGTAGAATTATTACTCCTGTGGACTTGAAATAAACATCCGTTTGATTTTGACTATATTCCATAACCGCCTCGTCGTTAGAAATGAAAATGAAAAACTAGAATTATTACAAGTTCACGGGAGTATTAATTCTAGTTTTTCATTTTCATTTCTAATATATTCCGAAACTGCCACGTTGTCAGAAATATCACCTAAAAGTAAATTTTTCTCCTTTGCACTTGTGAAAAATTAGTTTGACTATATTCCGGTCCGACGCTCCTTTTTATCAGAAATGTCACTTAAAAGTAGAGGGACATTGTTTCCGCAGCAGTCCCAGCTAGGTGTGGCTCAGCTGAGACGTGCATGGTCAGTGTCGACGGTTGATAAATACTTATCAAGCCAGTTGAACGTCCACGACAAGTATTTAGCAAAAATTGACCAAATTGTCAGACATTACGTAAGAATTTGGCGGAAGGTGACCAGCGCACGTGGACGCGTTTATTCCGTATAACATCTCTGGAGCGTGATATAGGGTCACTTTATTCGGTTTTAGGGGTGTTTTAGGATGAAATGACTGTATTTTTTCTCGGTATGTATGTCAAATAATACACTGTCACCCTCTCGCGATATATGCCATGAACACCTCTCGTGACAGTGTATTATCGGGTGACAGTGTATTATCTCACACTTACTGGGAATCCACGCTCCACCGATGCTCGGTTCGTATGTACCTTTAAATATTACCTACACTAAGCAATTAATGTAAAGCTCAGAAGAATTTGTACATGTACTTGCGTATGTAACGTGGTATGATATTCAGTTCTATTGTCAAGTTTCCCATTGTTCCGGACACACCTGCATGACCCCAGTGCACGTCCGTGCACGTGAATATTTGTCTGTGGATGGGCCACTCGATCGTATCTTTCGATCAAAGTGTCCTGTGTTATCAGGAACAAGTAAATAATTGGTTAAAAAAGTGTCTCGTTTGAGGAAGTACTCGTCCTTGTACCCTTCAGGACGTGACAGATACTAAGGACTTTTGGCTTAACAGATATCGAGGCCTTTTGGCAGTGTGCCTTGTCTGTCAATGACATTTGTTGTTTCCATCCAGTTACACGATTATACTCGTTTTTTTTACAGATTTTTACGCGTAATAGTTGTGACCTTTTGTTGCCGCAAGTTTTAGGAAACGGGTACCAGCTCTTAGGTAAGCACCTTATCCAGTGACATATTTATGTGCCTTGAAAGGTTTGTTCAAGTAGGGCGATGAATGGAATTTTTGAGGGAATAAATTTTAAGCTTTTGTCAGAGACAAAAGCTTTCTACATGCGCCTTTTAGGATTGCAGGATCAGTATATAAAATAGGTCATTGTATGTGTATCTCGTGTGTTATAAAATTAAGGTCATGTTTCTAACTTATTAAAACTGTTCTTTGGTGTTGTTTGAGGTTGACGGGATGTGTATATACTTCAGCATCGCGTTCCGGTGCATTGTCTCAGCTCTCGTTCGCAGACTTCAAGAACTTCTTCTCGTGTTCGTCTACGCTTGGGGTCAGAGGCCGATTTCACAACAGAACTTTGGCCCTAAAATCGGTCTACTTCAGTTTCAGATAAATCCGTAGTAGTGCACTTATATACAATTGACCTGAAACATTTGCCTTGTCTTTCTCGTTTTAAAACAATATTTCGTTCCGTTTGACCACTACCGATAACATTTTGATCTCAAAAGGCTACCATTACGTTAATCAGTGTAATTTTAATTTATCAATTAGTTGTACCTAGTACCATTAGTTTTGTGATTACTTATCAAGGTAATCTTATTTAATCATCAGTGTTACATGTAATACTCAGGGTGTCTCAAATTTTCACTAAAAATAGATAGCATCCTTAAAACAATCATTTATTGAGAGCTTTTTTACAAAGCTTTTTTTTACAAACTTTGAAAAAAAAAACAATCTACAAATGAAATTTTGCAGAGGGTTGCAGAGGGTGAAAACTTCCATTTGCTTTTTTTTTACTTAGATTACTAATGACATTTCATTATCCGCCAATTTAGAAAAAAATACAAAACGCTTTTTTGTTGTTGACAAATTTTATTGAAGAGTCATTTCGAAAAACAGCACAAACACACATAAAACATGAAACATATATTACAGGAATGTAAGTGAGATATTCATGTAGTACAGATTGCATCCTGTTAGCAATATACGAATGTAGATGGTCATTGCACGATTACATACCTGAATGCTCTCAGTATAGCAACAATCAGTTAAAAGGCACTTTGGTACCGTTTCGGTTGGCCAGTCTGCATAAGTGTAAAATTTTTAACTGGTGCAATTGCAGGCCTTCCCAACTACCAGACTCGGCACCTAAGGATCCTGAATTAACCGGTATATCGGACCACGCTACCCGTTTTCAAGGTGTGTGTCAGATCGCATTTCGGAGTACCATACCCCAGAACAAATTTTGTAGCACGACTGCGGGCTCATCCACGCTCGGCTGAACAACCTTAAACTGTACTCTTACTTTAGAGTACTCTATTTTATTGTCTCTATATATGGGGATATATGGGGACTTTATGACATTCGGTTTGAATGTTTTAACCACTTTTGATAGGGCTTTTTTGCATTGTATTAGATTAATGTGGCAGTCTGAGGTTCATCTAGGTGGCTTTCAAATTTATGCACCCGTTTTTAAAATCATATAGCGATTTTACGACAATCGTTTACTATCCAATCAAGGTGACAGCCGAGCATGCCAGGGCTCATCCTATCGGTGTTCTGGCTGATACTCCGAAATGCGATCTGACACACCTTGAAAACGGGTAGTGTGGTCCGATATACCGGTTAATTCAGGATCCTTAGGTGCCGAGTCTGGTAGTTGGGTAGGCCTGAATTGTTTCGAATATAAGGTCTTCTGGAGTATTGAAGTAGGTCTCCATGTATACATGATTTTGATTTTAAAACCAGAGATATATAAATGTTAAAATATAAAGGTAAAATATAAGAAAAAGAGGTTAAATATTCAAGCACATTTGTATCACAAGCTCAATTTCCTTTCTACTTGACCAATCTTTCAACAAGTCGAGCAGGGAAATCTTGAAAGTGTCAAAAATGTATGCGTTTAACAGTTTCACACAATTTTGCCCAAAGCTGCTAAGTGTCTTATTTACATTATGCACTTTTTCCTGCTGTGCGAATAGATGCTACACTTCTTACTTATTTGTTATCAGTAAAGCGTACATATATGAGTCGCCTTTTACATAATTACCGAATTTAAGATAAGCTTGATCAACACTTGTTTCCAAGAACCCTTATAAGATGCAGACGGAAAATGACAGCATAAAAATTCTAAAATCAAAACATTAAAAATTCCTATTACCAAAACACCGGTGGTAGGTATACGCTTTCTAAAATCGCCGTTTCTAATAACCGTCGGGATAGCCACCTTTTCTGAAGTCCGAGTTTGCATAGATGGCACTTTCGCTTCTGTGAATACCCTGTACCACAGAGCCCCCGACAGCTCTCTCTGTTAAATTATGGTTTAGCGCCCTCAGACCCGAGATGTACATCTGAAAAGAAACATTTGGTTTAGTTAAATATATCATTTTGATGTATAGGATGATTACAAAGCTAAGAAAAAACTTAACTGAAATTTCAGTAAAGCCTTACTTTTCTGAACCCTTCCTCATAACTTATTTCAGGCGGTAACAGTTGGTGATGAATTCGACGAGCATCGATGGCTTGCTTGATATTTTCACCGAACCATAGTGTGCGTGCCGTAACCTGAAAATTCATAATTTCGATTATAGTAAAGTACCATGATAATAAACACATTGTAAAGTTGTTCTTCTGGATTATAAATACACTGAAGCTCAGGGAATACCAGCAAAAATTTAATTAAGTACTAACGTTACTGGCAGATTCCGGATGTCAAGAAGGATTGGGGTGTACTTCATTCGTTTTTTCTCCAATCTATGTTTGAAGTGAGTACATTACACATGGATTTATGGACCTCAGTATGCGTATCATTTTTTCCATTCTATGGGAAGGTGGGGGCGGGGAGAGAAGAAGGAAATACATGTACAAGTTTTGTTATAGAACGTGTGCCCTTTCCCAATGGATCCGCTTCTGATCATGATTTATACTGAGAAAAGAGAAATGTTAATTAAGAAGGCAAAAAGAGAAAAATAAAACATACATATGCGGTGGCTGTGGTGATCCTGGATCCACCGGATGCCCCAACAACCAGGATTACGTCACCGTCCTTATTAACTACAATGGTTGGGCACATGGACGATAGAGGGCGCTTGCCGGGTCGAATGAAATTGTTAGGAGACGGTGGGATTCCAAATGCATTGGTTATGTTTGGAGAGGAAAAGTCATCCATTTCATCGTTGTATATAATTCCTGTCTTCTTCCCTCGAACTCGAGATCCTAAACTGAAAACAGACTTATATAGATGTAATAATTTTTCGATGATTACTTTCTTAAATTGGGAGTTAACAATACTGAAATATGCCAAAGATTCGACTACCTTAGTCAAAATAAATAAATAAATAAATAAATAAATAAATGAGAAAATTTTCCACGGGGGTTAAAACAGCACCCGTTTATCCTGCTAGGTATAAACTTCAAACAGTTTTAAAATGTTTTATATAACACTATGCGAGTTTAATGCCGATATTTGGTATTCATCACTCAAATAGGTACACTATCCATCACATGAAATTGCATTTGACTATGCGTTCAGATATAATTTCGTCCGATTTCAAGTGCAAAAGTGTTGTGCCGTAACAAAACTTTATATACATACTATAAATTAATGGTACTGGTAACTGAGACAGCATCCCCGTTTCCCGCCAAAACTGATAGATGCGAGGTACCCTCGGTCATTCTGTCGTAAAATGTTGGTCCATAATATGCTGTACCATGAGTTGTGTTGTCTGTGATGAGACTGCGGATATGGTCCCCGAACTCAAGGGAGGTCATGTTTTTCACCAGCTAAAATATTAAATGAAGTACCTGTATGTTAACTAAACAATTCAGTTTGATGATAATGATGAACGGTTTATGCGAAACGACAAACAAAGACGCTCTTATGTGACTTTCGCCCATAATTTTTTTTTCATTAAAAAGTAATTGATTTCTTTACCTGGTCCAAGGTGGTGTTTCTCAAGTAATCTTCATCACCAAACTCGGTTCTCTTTGCATACGCGAACTTCATCGCTTCTACCATACGATGATATGTACGAACTGCATGCGAACGGTGAAGCTCTTGAGCAGTAAAATTATAACCTGTAAGATTCATCACAGAGAATACTTTAACAAAAAAGAGTGCTAGAATAAGTACTTACCTGTAGACTCTACATTTAACTTTTTGTTTGCATTTGGAACATTTGTTAGCTCAACTTTTTCCGCTAACTGTTTCGGGTTCAGAATGTTTTAGTTGTAGTCCTACTCATAAAGTATGTGTGGGCATGATCATTTGCTTCATGATCTATTTCTTATTAGTTTTATTATAATTTATTCCTTGGTACATGTACCAAACAGTAGCTTACATACTAAAAATTTAATGGTTATAAAGCAAAATAAGTAAATTCCATGTGTTATCTACTTATGAGTAGAAACTATATAAAACGCCCAAAAACTAGACAGTTAGTGGACTAATTAGCTGCCACAATTAGTGCTTAAGAGAAGGGCAACTAACACGGCTGAATGCTGATCGAGGCTTTGGAATAATGGCTACACGTTGTATAACACTGTGCGTGCATGCATACCTAAATTTGATCGGAAGGCCTACATTTAAAACATTCTGCACACGAAACAGTCTGTGTAGCAAGAGAAGTTCCCATTTTTATTTTCTTTAGCACAATAATAAGGGTCATTTAAATCAAACGCCATAGATATCATTTCCAAAAAGGCATAACCATAGGAGCCTACTTACCTTGGAGAATGTTAAGTATAAACTGATAAACAGCCCCACTAGATGGAGGTGGGGGTGAGAACGCTTCCATTCCGTTGTTCATTTCTAGGGTCAGGGGTTCCTTTTCTTTCGCTGTGTATTCTCGCATGTCCTGTCTTGTTATGATGCCACCTAACGTCAAGATACACCCAAATCAATTACTCTTAATTTCGACAGTTAAATACATTTCACAGTTTAAAATATCATAATTTGCCATTTGCTATTTACAAAATGGATTAATAAATGCAACATGTAAATGTAATTGCAATAGCATATTTTTCTTTTTACTTCTCATAAGTAGTTTACGGCATCAAGTGGTATATCAGACTTCTTTAACAAATATAGTTGACCTTTTTCCTGTATTTCATCAACGATGTCTTGAGTCAATTCAGAATCGTAAAATTCCGATCCTCCATCAGTAGCATTGGCAATCCTCTCTAGCGTAACCGCCAACTTATATCTGTACATCATATCACCTGCTTTTAATATTTTTCCTCTTGGAGCGAACACTTCGCTGCAAAAATACCAAGAAACATAGATGTCAAACTTTTTGTGCATTCATAAACTATGGTTCTGGCCAATTTGTTGTTTTGCAGACCTCAGAAATATGAAGGCGACAAAGGCATAAAAACAAGATCTGTTATCAATAATTTGACAAACTTCAGTTTGACGCATTTTAGGACATTGGATACTGAACACACAATAATAAGTTCCCATGGAAAGGGAGGTACCATACATTTTTCTAAATAATACATTCGTTCTCCCCAGGCCCAAGCTAACTTTGTATTCAAATTCATATTCTAAATAATTAGTTTCGAAAGAAGCACTACAGACCTGAGGCTAGTGTCGTTTAGGATTTCCTTTTCTCGTGCTATTAAGGCAATTTCCAGTGGTTTCCCGACTTTTATCCCTGATCTGCACATTTTTATGGTAGGCACGAACAGCTCCTTCCACGGTAGTTTACCAAAACGTTGGTGGGCCAACCAGTAGCCTCTTATTTCTCCTGGCACCCCAATGGCTAGTCCCCCTATTAAAAAACACGTCAAAACCACAATCAAGAACGCTCCCATCCATAGTTCAACTTAACCTGCCGTTAAAATCTACGATGTCTCCAAAACGTCACTTAATTAACAAAAAGTGAAAATAGAATAATTCTGCGCCTGCGCATCATTCTTCAAATTCTTTGCTAATCCTCTGATATAACATGCTTCAAACCTGACGTCCGTGCTTGGGCACATCTTAAAATATTTCTGTCACATACCTGGCGCGTCAGAAGTTATCAAGCAGGGCAACACATCCTGTATACCCATATTGTTTTACATTACACCCTTACCAATAGTAGATGCGGTTTTGCTAGGGTTGTTGGTGAACATGGTCTCATTAGCGGCAGCCGGTGCTTGTTCCCTTGCATCAATTGTATATGCTGTTTTGTTGGCCCTTACAACAGTAAACAATCAAAATATATTTTCATGCAGCCAAACAAAAAAGTACAGTTATATATATATATATATATATATATATATATATATATATATATATATATATATATATATATATATATGGTTTCCCTTACTTTCCCCTCAAGATCAAATCAAATATATCCTAAAACAAGGGACTTGAATGCATGCATTGTATCATTAACAAAATCTATTCATTTTACTCTCTGATAAACAATTCTAAAGCAATGGCCAATCTTAATTTTGCTGCAACACACACACACACACACACACACACACACATATATATAACCTGTTATAAACTGTCATGAAGAAACCTCCTCCGACACCCATACTGTGCGCATTGTGTACTCCTACACATAGCAATGATGCGATTGCCGCATCTACTGCTGAGCCACACCGGGCAAGAAATTCTCTGGAAGAAAATGATAAGTAGGTTGGAAGGAGTGGGCAAGTAGGTAAATAATGATAAATAAATGAATACATTTACATCAATTGGTGCGCTAATTAGTGGACTGAATATCCAGATCACTGGATGTTACCTTCAGATTATAGTTTATAAGATCATCTCATCTTTGTTAGAAGGGGAACAAGAACATATCTTACCACTGCGAAACTCATAAGCAACATAGCACCGCATGCATGGGAAAATTACATGTACTTGCAACTTACGTCCCCACTCTTGAGCATTCTCCAGCATCCGCAGCTACGGCGGCAAACCTGTATTCTCCCAGTCGGGAAGCCGAGGGAGGCGCCTCTGGGTCATCGGTTGATTTTGGAGTAGTACTTCCACCTTTGGAGGCAGACACGCTACCGATTGACGTGCCACCCACAGGTATGGTACCAGTAGCAAAGAGAACTGCCAACAATACCACAACTGCCACCACTAGCACAAAGACCAGCAAGATAGCCCATCGTTTGCGGAAACTGAAAAATATTTCAGCATATTTCAATAATTAAGTACCTAGAAATCAAATGGTTCCAGATACTGTATCCCCAGTGGAGGATGCAAAATGGTACGACTTGCACATTTTATGAATGATCTTAAATTAACATAGGGAAACTGAACAAGAACGTATCGTCATTGAAAAATCTACTGGCCAGTCAAACAAATATGGTTTTTAAAAGCTACGTATCTTTGGAGACGCGTACATGATGGAAGTTGTAAATTAATCCATAAACCTTTTTGAAAGTATTTTACTAATGTGAAAAATTCCAACAAATCCGTACTGATAATACAAACGTTCGAGATATCATGAAACATTCGACATACGACAACCAAATTTTACGAAATAAATCGTGCACTACTTTTTCGTAAAAGCAGGTAAGATAATGGAATTGTAGGCCTATATGCATACAGTCATCCACTTCCATAGAAAGCCCGACTCCAGGTGCGTTAAATTTCCGACGGGCAATCAATGATGATACGTTTATCAATCCCGAAGTTTCAAGTTTCTCATTCTAATGGTCTAGGAGGAAACATCACAAACGCACACGACAGACATGATCCCAGGCATTTGTCACGAAAATTTGCAAATAATTACAAATAAATACATATTCCTTTATAATTGGACCTGTCACCCATCAATAAAACAGACTCCTACACCTTTTTAAAAGAGGTGCGTACAGGTATTTTTTTAAACTGATGAGGTCAGCGCATATTTTTTATTTTAGTACACCGGTCACGTAAACCAGTATTCATCTATAGGTTATAACAGCGATACAAATTTTGTTTGACATGGTAAACAAATTCATCCAAAAAACTAAGCTACCCTTTGTGAACCTGCACGTACAGGTATACGTGGGCATTGGCCTAGTTTGGCAAGTAGTTTTCAATAGACAAAAATAATATTGATCGATTGGCGGGTTCACCTACCCGTCTGATATTCACTACCAACCCACGTCCTGGCGACATTCCGAGCCATAAACAATGCACCTAGTAACCTGATGCTTTAGAAGCAATTAAGTTTTCCATGCATTTCAAATACTGAAGTTATGTTAACCAATGACAAAAACTCTTTTTATACACACCGTATCATATAATTGTTTTTTGTATTTTCTATTCAGATATGTACATCATCTTTTCAGATCCGAGAGCAAAGTGTATTCCCAATTTAAATTCAGGCTAGCTAGCCTTCAGTAGATCAAGGCTGCATTATTTACATGTAAAACTGAGAGCGACACAGAATGACTTAAGTATCAACAAGAGCTTGAACAGAGACGTTCCAGAATGACAGTCTATAGACATGTGTGTTCATTTCATTCTGACATTAATAAGTAGGATGTGTATTTCTTAGGTAAATACTGGGTGTGCCGTTGATAACCTTAAAGGGATAATAACTCTTCGCATGAGATCTATATTTCACAATAAAAACATTGTGAATAACTCATAGAAATATAATATATTCTGTTTTACCACAAAAACGACAGTTATAGCTATTACTCTGATATCTGAGCTTGTCTTTAGACCACGTGACCTTCATTGATGGCTATACTCTGTTAAAATCTCTTAAGAGATTTAAACAAAAAAAACCCAAACTTTTTAGAAAAAACCAGGGACTAACTTTGAATGTAAAAATGGATTCATTAACCATTGGTAAGTATGGAAAAATTGTTGTTTACTCCAGGAAAATTCATTATTTGGCCGAAACGAAGATTTATTATCCCTTTAACAATCTCCCTACAAAAGCACGACTTAGTTCGACAAAGCTATTAACTCCCTGTACTATACCAGTAAAATAAATAACTTAGGAAATTAATCGTCAAAAAATATTCTCTCTCTCTCTCTCTCTCTCTCTCTTTTTTTTTTTTACCCTTTATCCTCCACTTTATTGATTATAAAAAGTAATTACCTGATACGTTTGCGGTGTTTCTTTCCCTCGATTTGCCCCCTACTCCCATAGTCATGCACACTGCTTTGCAGCGATTCCTTCATGATAATAACGGCCCTTTATGACACTGCTCTCTTCATCTAACTCCCAACCCAATGACTTGCCGTTTACTAAGTCAAGCTAACAGGCCTTGTATATCTGTTTACATATTATACCGTTGCTGACATTTCATTGGCTTACATTCTTTGCAGAAGACTAATGTAAATCACGACGGAAAGGACTTGTCAACAGAAAGAGATAAGCACCGGACAAGTTAGATATTAACTGTACCGTTTACAGATGCATAATAATTGATTTGCCGGCGGCATATGATCGAGTTCAAACGAATAAGTCTATTTGTTATAGTTAAGACTAGCAGAAGAGACGAAAACACAGTATTCATCTGATCATGAAAAGGCACCCTTATTGTTTTGACATTAATTAAAATAATAGTAATAATAATAATAATAATGATTTTATTTACGTCTCACGTTTTAAAATAAAACCCAACCTACTAAGGACTATGAGCGACTTAAACCTGAGATACAATTAAAATTCATAAAGTTATTTAAAATAAATTACCGATCAATTAACCACATAAAAAGGATATTTTATATTAAACGTTTTCAATTCCTCTCGTCTGTTCATGTATTAAATTTACTTCTTCTCCACATCATTGCGTGTTCGTACTCTTTTGCTGTCTTAAATGGCATCTTACTATTTTGCATGAAAAATTTAACTTTTCAGTGTCATTAAATGCATTAAAATGTTCTTCAACATAGATCGCAAAGTCAAAATGGTCTTCTCTAACATCTTAATAGAGTTCACGGTTAATTAAAAAGTGTTTCCTGCACTACTTGAATAGCTATATCTCTGTGAAAGAGGCACTGCGGCTTATCAACCAATCAGCGTTGACACAGACGGGACGGATTTAAGGGAGGGGGGGTCACCGTCAAGCGGGGTCCTGACCTCCTCTTCAGTTTCTGAAAAAATCACATTTATATTTCCCTCTTGGAATTATAATTTTGACTAGCTGATTTATGGTGCTAAACCATACCAAATGGCACCGTTCGCCCTCTAAAATACCACATCCAGCGGACCCCCTTCAAATAATTCTGGATCCGACACTGGACACAGGCATCAACCGTTTAGTGAAAAAATAACGTACTTACTTTGGTAGGCGAGCACATACAATTGTAAGTAAAGTAGTTAAACATACCGTGTAAGTGCCTGCAAGTAACTTCATATTTAAACAATACCATTAAGTGGGCTAGTTTATCACCCCATTTCCATAGATTAGATCGACCTACTTTAGATCGACCTAACTCCCTGGGGGTTCACGCTAAATAGCTGTCAGCCGGGCGGACACGAAAGTTAATTACCCCCTTACAGCTTGTAGTAGGCGGGACGGACATTTAAGTCGGATTATCTGACAGTAATCTAGTGAGACTCCCCGCGGGGATAGATCGATCTAAAATCTATGGGAATAGAGCCTATGTTAATGTACCATATGCGTGTTTTATATCATGACCAATATGGTGTATTGAGATGCATACCACAAGCTTTTTAGTTGAATTAGAAAAAATATGTTTTGATTTCAAATACATATATTATCAAATATAATTTGTATAAGCTTATCAGTTGGAACTAAATTTTGACTAGGCTTCCTTTTTATTAGATAAACTCCCGTCGTTGGTAGGCAAAGCTTTATTTCTTCAAAATTCTGAATATTTTTTGGAACAACGTGATAGTATACCCGATTCCTAACTGTTCAGCTTCATGGATCTTCTGTGCAATACTTTTATTCACATCTTGTAACATTTTTTTCAAAAAGAGGGGGGGGGGATGAATTTCGTTATTACCGTGTTAAAAATACAGTTGAAAATCATCTGAAATTAAAGAAGTCACTGACATCTTTGAAATATTTTTCGTGAAAATTCTTGTCTTCCTGTCCACAAAGACCAATGGATACCGATACTATCTGGATACCGAGCACGTTGCCTGCCCAGAAATAAAAATAGCTGCTTAGTGGCTTGGGTGTGATCGTGTGAAAAATACCTTGCGCTGATAGGTTTAAAGCTGTCGATGCCAGCAAGCGATAGGTCATCGAAATATGCGAAGTCATTCGCATATATATATATAACTTAAATGCAAAATAACCTGATTCACATGTCAAACAAGAAAAGTGTGTACATAGTGCATAATAAAAACGTGAGATGAAAGATGCTTTCATAATAAACATCTAGTACGAGTATAAAGCACTGATTATTAAAAGTATATAGGCGTCCCGAAAGAGTAGAGAGATGACCAAATGTCCCGAGGGTTGTTAAAGTGTGAAGAGAAAAAATTGGAAATTAACAAGGAAGAGCTTTGGTTGGTGCATTTTACTTAACAATGATGGTAATATTTATCATCACACACATACTAGTACACAAACGCGCAGGTGATTGCACAAACACACACACAGTCGTGTCGGCGAGAGCGGTCGCGCACGCACGCACACACACACACACACACACATACACACACATACACACACACTGACCAATCTTAGCTTTCTAGCCGTACTCCTCTCGACTCCGTTCACATGAAAAGTCTATTTTCTAAAAATCTATTTTCTATTCGCGATAACTTATGATCACTCCGAGCGCAGCCGAGAATTAATTACATCTTTGGAAGTAACTGGCTCGCGCTGCCAGTAATTAAGCCGCGGGGTATTCAGGGCACAGACCGTGATCATAAGATAGAAAATAGAATAGAAAATAGATTTTTAGAAAATAGACTTTCCATGTGAACGAAGCCTTCACCTTTTCAACATACTTATTTAAACAACCCACTGATGACGGAAAGAAAGGCGGGGTTGGCCGCAGGGGTGATTCGTCATCACTTTGTCCAAGCTGAAGTACGTATTGTTCATCGTCATCATCCACACCTTGTGTCAGTGGAGAGTACCTAGAATATTATATTATATTATATTATATTATATTATATTATATTATATTATATTATATTATATTATATTATATTATATTATATTATATTATATTATGGTAATTAGAAATATAAAACTTAATATGAAGAAAACATTTTTGTTTGGCCAATCAATAACCCTTAAATTATATTTCTGGAAATTTATAGCTCAACACATCAAAGCTTTCAGCGTGACCCAATTTCATAACGAGGCATACAATTGGAAAGAAAATGGGGAACAGACTACGGTTCGTAGTGGACTACCATTCCTGCCACACCTGTCTTACTAAAGCTCTTACACGAAGTCTTGTATTAGTAAATATGTATTAGTATGTGTAATAAATATATGTATGCGATGATTCGTGAAGTGCACGAGTACAAAGCAGGAGTGGGTGAGACGTACGGAAAGTCTTGCTGACTTGGCATTCACCACGCTTGAGATACCGAAAGCTCTCGACCTACTTTAGCTCTGTATCAAGAATGTGTATGACACGCATTTAAGTAGTTTGATTGCCTATTTTTCCTTTACATCCCCACATGTCGCTTGCTTATGCATACTTGACCATCACAACGATCACTGATTTGTGTAATTTATGTTTGAGATGTTATGCACCCGATGCACTGCTGTTTGGTGCCTACCTGTGTATTCGTAAAGACATTCGTAGACACAACGGCGAGTTGAGCAGCTCAAAACAAAATAGGAAGTGAAAACTCTTACTCCACATATGTTACGGGCCTACAGCATGTTGTTAATATTCCTTATTGTCCTGTTTTTTTCTTAAGTGTTGTCTATGTGGTGCGGGTGCAGCCATGCTGGTAGTATGCATTGCATCAGGAGCGTTTTCTCAACTAACAGAATGAGCACACTATGTAGGCGGTGCATCGGGGGTTGGGGACATAATTACAGTGAATTGGACTGAAAACACGTAACGTGTAAAGATGATTTATAAAAATTTGACCTATCCTGATCCATACATTTTCATTTATGGACCGTTGCAGAAATTTGAGAATAAGGCAGCAGTTTGGGTTGATATAACTCCAGTAATGTGCAGGTAGTAGAAGGGAACTACCAAATATTGCGTCATACATTACCTATATGACACAGACTTTTTAAACAAAGAGTGAAGCTGCCTGTATCTTCCTCAAAAGGAGAAATATACCTTTCTAAGCATTTTTCCATTTGTGACAGTTTTTCATTGTATATCTTCGCGTTTACCGTTCAATTTAATGTGATAGCTACAGAAGCCTCAATTTTTGTATTAATTTTAGATGAAAGACTGAACCTCAAAAACTTGAAAAAGATCCATGATTTGTAACGAGGCAGATGCCAGCCAGACCAGCTGCGCGGCAGATCACCTCCGCACTCAAATCTAGACGTACTATAAGTAAACGTGGGTTTAGTTATGCCCGATTCATAATTTAAAAAGTTTTGCAATAGTAATCGTAATAAACCGATCCTTCATATTCTTATCAAAATAACTACAGTTTTTGTGAAATGACTACTGTTCGCACTGATTCAAGAATAATTGCAATAACCGCTGTTTTAGTGGTTAAATGGAATTTGTTATATTTTTATGAGTTGCATTTATGTACAATGTATTTATTGTGAAATATAAACCTCATAAGAACAGTTATTATCCCTTTAATATAATATAAAACAGAAGGTTACTACTAGCGGATCTCGTGTGTAGGATTTTTTTAATTACAGCCGTGGTTCGCCTGGCTGTCTCACCCTGGGAAGAAGAGGTGTTCTAGGAGGGCCTTTCTAAATAATCAATTCTAGTATTTTAAAACTGTTGCATGGTGGTGGTTAAGGTTGACAGAGTATGTATAGACCGTGCATGTTCAGATAATCTTGGACTTCAGCTTAGCGTTCCAGTGCCTGGTGTTGGCTCTCATTGGCCAACCTCACGAACATTTTTCGCATGCTACACGTATTTCTCTGGAAGCCTGTGGCTGGATTCATAAAAGAGCTTTAGTCTGTTAATTGTTCTATTTCAGTTCGAGATAAATCCATAGCAGTGTACTTATATAAACTATTGACCTGTTAGTCTATAAAAGTCTGACCAGAAAATACGTTTAGCAATGAACATGCTATTCCATTTTTTTCGATTGTAAAATATTGGGAGTGTTATGAACTCCAGATGTCCCAATGTAGTTACTTTTGGGTCCGTTAACATCATATTCCTTGCCAATGTACCATAATTTGAGCATTTAGACTATAACTCTCATGTCTTATCAATTTGGTGAGTTGGCCAGCCAATAGGAACAGTCAACTCTTTTGTGAACTTGGTCGTTACTATCATAGGGAGGCTAGAAGAGCGCGAGGGAGCTCTTGTGCACAAACAAGCCCCTCAAAAACGTTAAGGTACATGTATAATAAGCCCTATTAGCGACATTATAGACCTTCCTATTGGTTATAAGTTATAAACTGTACCGAAAAGACAAAGAGCTGTGCTTTTTACTGACGGTTTACGAATGTTTGGTATATTTAGTGTGGTTTACGGCCTTCAATATTTATAAATTATTTCTTTTAGCAAAGTCTACAAACAGAAATTAGACTCGCCAAAATGGAAATGGTTTGAAACGATATTGATGGACACCTTACAGACTATGAAACAAGGGCAATGTTTCATTCCGTTGGACTACTACAGATAAAAATTTGATTTCGAAACGCTGCCATTTCGTCAATCAGCGCAACTATATGTTACCTAGCCCCATTCGTTTTGCGATGACTTATCAATGAATGGTACTTTATTCATCACCAAGAGTTCATTCTGAGGGTGCGTTGAATTTTGACCAAAGAAATAAATACATCATTAGAAAATCATTAGTGGAGCCTTTCTGTAAAGACAGGTCTGACTAAAACATTAACTTACAAATGAAAATTGACAGAAGGTTTAGTTGACAACTTTCATTATTTTTTCTGGTACATAAATTACAAATGCCAATTCATTATCCACACAAAAAAAAATTTTATTCTTGTTGACAAAATTTATTGCATTTTGTTGTAATACAAGTTTTATCCTGTAAGCGGTGTAGTTGATTATAGCACGATGACATACCGGAATGCTTTCAGTACGAAAATCATTATCTTGTTTGGTCAGTTTGCACAGGTTTGCACTGGTGGGAATTTAAATCAATGCAATGGTTTCGAATGTAGAGATGCTTGGAATATTGAAGTATATCTACATGTATTCACAACTTTAAAACCAGAGATATTTAATGTTAAAATATAAGGGTAAAATATATATAAGAAAAAAAAGTCAAATATCCGAGCACATTGTATTTGTCGTGCAAGTTCAACCTCCCTTCTACTAGACAAAAATCTCAACCAGTCAAGCAAGGAAATCTTGAACGTGTAAAGGTCTTAGCGTTAAACAGTTTTCCAAAATTTTGCCGTATAAAGTTTTATAGGGAGCGTTCCCATAAATCCATCGCACTAGCTAGACCGATCAAACTCTGCGGGGATTCCTGCTAATTTGCATGCAGTGTAAGCGGCATAAATATCTGACACGCCTTCTCCAGCTGATAGGGGGTAATAAACGATGGTCAATTAGCCCCTTGGTACTCAAGGGGGCGAGCTAGCCAATTGAGCTGATTACACTGAAAGCACTTTAGCAAGGAGCCCCGCTACTTCAGAGTAAGATCAATTCAGCTAGTACGACGGGTTTATGTCTTAGACCGGGTTCCCATGCCTAGATCGATCCATCTACCGAATTAGCTAGGGTGTAAAGATAATTACCCCCTAATAGCTTTACTACGTGTGACAGACATTTAAGCCGGTTACTTGATAGCAATTTAGTGAGACTTCCCAGGGAGATAGATCGATCCAAATATCTGTGGGAATGGTCCCTTATATTAAGCTCTTTTTCTGTTGTGAGAATTCATAAACTCATTCTCATCATCTCTTGATAGAAAACGGGCACGTAAGCCTGTATGGTACTAATGCTTGTAATTTTATGCGATGAACGATCGCCAGACAGTTTAGATAGTATTTGTCAGGGTGTTCTCCTTATCTGCTGACCTAAATAATTTTCTTCCTAGTAAAATATGTTATTAATACATATTGTGCATATATGTCGAGTGAATTTTAGCCCAGCTTAATCAGCACTTGTTTTGAAGAAACCCAATAATAGCTGACGGGAAATGACAATAGGACAGATCGAACATAAAATAATCTCATTAAAAAAATTCTATTATCATTACACCGGAGGTAGGTAATACGCTTTCTAAAACTGTAGTTTCTAATAACCGTCAGGATAGCCACCTTTTCTGAAGTCCGAGTTTGCATAGATGGTACTTCCGCTTCTGTGAATACCCTGTACCACAGAGCCCCCGACAGCTCTCTCTGTTAAATTATGGTTTAGCGCCCTCAGACCCGAGATGTACACCTGAAACGAAGCATTTTGGTTCGGTTAATTTTACATTATTTAATTACATATTTATGGGGCGGTAACAAAGCACAAAAAAAAGATACAACTGAAATTTCTTTTAAGCCTTACTTTTCTGAACCCTTCCTCATAACTTATTTCAGGCGGTAACAGCTGGTGATGAATTCGACGAGCATCGATGGCTTGCTTGATATTTTCACCGAACCATAGTGTACGTGCCGTAACCTGAAAATTTGTAACGTAATCAAGTTTCGATTATAGTAATAGTGCCGTGATAACAAACATACTTTAAGGATGTGCCTCTGGATTAGAATTATGTGATTGATACAGTGCGAGTCGCCGAGCTGTTCGTGAAATGTTACGAGTGTATTGTTGAGCCGCAGGCAAGGAAAGAGACGTATAAAATATGGCTAGACGAGGATGCCCACCACTGAAAATCCGTTCATGACATATTGTACCAAATTGTACTAAAACATGAGTACTGTTCTAAATACATACGACAGAAGATAACATACATATGCGATGGCAGTGGTGATCCTGGTTCCACCGGATGCTCCGACAACCAGGATAACGTCACCGTTCTTATTAACTACAATGGTTGGGCACATGGACGATAGAGGGCGCTTGCCGGGTCGAATGAAGTTGTTAGGAGACGGTGGGATTCCAAATGCATTGGTTATGTTTGGAGAGGAAAAGTCATCCATTTCATCGTTGTATATAATTCCTGTCTTGTTCCCTCGAACTCGAGATCCTAAACTGAAAACAGACTTACATGAATAAATAATTTTCCGAAGTAAAGTTTACTTCATAAAATTTGGACTTACCAATACTGAAACATACGGAAATGTCTACTACGTTAATACAAAAATAGATAAATAAACAGCACTAAACGTAAATGTATATCTTACTCATTATTAACGGCAAACTACTTCATGATGTTTTATGTCAAGTTAAGTCAGCTTAGGCTCTATTGCAGATATTTGGTATTCAACATTCAAACAGATAATCTTATGCATGTAACTATCCTTCACTTGAATATGCATTTATGTCTTTCAATGGAGACGGGGAATTAGATTCCCGGTGGAAATGGGTTTCGTTTTCATTAACAAAATCTATATACATACAATAAATTAATGGTGCTGGTAACCGCGACAGCATCTCCATTTCCTGCCAAAACTGACAGATGCGAGGTACCCTCGGTCATTCTGTCGTAAAATGTTGGTCCATAATATGCTGTACCATGAGTTGTGTTGTCTGTGATGAGACTGCGGATATGGTCCCCGAACTCAAGGGAGGTCATGTTTTTCACCAGCTAAAACATTCAATAATAAATGCAGTAATATCAGCAATTCACTTTGATCAAAGCCCTTATATGGAACGAAATAGAAATTCCGGGAAATGGGTCGAGCATTTACTTCGCTAATAAAAGAATGCTTCCTCAAAAATAAGCGATATCTTTACCTGGTCTAAAGTGGTATTTCTCAAAAAGTCTTCATCGCCTAATTCGGTTCTTTTTGCATACGCGAACTTCATTGCTTCTACCATACGATGATGTGTACGTACTGCATGCGAGCGATGAAGTTCTTGAGCAGTAAAATTATAACCTGTAAGATTTATTATATGTGATTAGCAAAAAGAGTTAGAATTAGCTAGAATTATTATTCGTTTCGGTTCTATAAAACATGGAAGATTTTATGGTCAGTAATGGCTATTATGGAACACTTGTTAACTGGACTTATCCCGCTATCTTTGACGCGATACCATACTGAAGTACTTCGTGGTACAATCATTTTTACTTGAATGGATTCTACCCATGAGTCTAATTTTTGGTTATCCTTAGGTATCAAAGAGCTCGCATTATAAATTTCAGCCAAAGTTACCGATAACAAGGACTTCTATACTTCCTTGCCGAAAAAATCTAATCCTTTTAGGCAAGTTCAGTGTTTAATCTTCACATAAGTAGAAATCGTGTAACACGCACAAAAACTAGGCAGTTTGTGAAATAGATAAGCTACGTGGTAATAAGACGAAATTTTTCCGGATTTAGTGTTTGAAAGAATGGCATGCAACACAGTTGAATAATGGAATAGTGGCTGCGCGTCAAATACCAGTATATTTATATATACTTTTGTAACTTGGAGCAGGGAATTACTTTATTTCTGATATTGTAAACGCTAGGGGGAAACTTTGCACATTAGAAGAATTAAACCAAAAAAATATAGTGCTAACCTTCAGCTTTCTTCAATATCTGGGATTGAAAAAGTCACTTCCAAGAGACTGGCGCTCAGTCAAAAAAGAGTATGGGAAAAATATTGACGGGATTTCGAATGATAACATAAAGATACTCATATCAAAAGATGAGAAAGTTTTTTTATAACATGCTTTTAAAAAACAGCAACCCATCGTTAAATAGGGCTAGCAGGTACTGGGAAACAAGAGTCGGGGCCTTACTTGAAGAAATGACGTGGAATCTGATTTACACTGCACCTTTTACATGTATATACTCAAGATTACAGTTTAAGGTAAATCATGGTATCTATTTTACTAATTACCGGTTGGAAAAAATAAAGTTGTGTGAGCCACAGATATGCACCTTTTGTCAAATTGAGGCCGAAACATTAAAACATTTATTATGGTAATGTGTCCATGTCCAAAACATATGGACATGCCTGCTGCAGATTATTCAACAAAATTACAAGTTACGGCTTGAGAGAAAAATACAGATTTTAGTTTTGGGTGCCATTGATAACAGGCAACCGGGTCTTTATATCGTCATATTGCTCATTCAGAAATTTATAACTATATGCATAGCTAAAGCTGAGACACCTAACTGGAATAATGACCACTTATATATCAAGTCGTACCGCAACATTGACCTGTACTCTACTTTGATGCAGACTGACAAAAAGAAAACTCAAATTATCAATAACTGGAATACTGTCAACCGTCTCACCTGATAACTCTGCATAATCAAGACATCATATGTGGCGAGGCCTATGTATTGCTATATCATACGCCTTGTGAAGGTAGATGCTCCTACGTTTATTTATAAATAGATATGCTCGATATCCGGTAGGTGAGGCATCGGGCATGAATCTTAGCAATGTATTAATATATGCTTCTTACTCGATCATTGTTATGAGTATATGCATCCTCTTTGTAGTCATTTCTGGCAGTTTGATATACCAGTATACGAATATATGTTCTCACATTTCTATCGTCTCAACAGCCAATTAGGTGATGGAGTACAAATATCTACTGTACTCATACATGCCTGGTACAGATAAAACTGAAATAGTCTGTATTGGATGCTTAGAACAAACACTCTATAATCAACGAAATTGTTTCTGCTATACTAAACAATCTGCCTTTATACATGTTAAGTCTATATACTTATGCAAGCTATTATGTTAAGTAGAAAACTACTCAGAGAGCGCAGACCTCTGCCAAGGCAGCAAAGTCTCCATCCAATGCCGTTTCACCCCTAAATTTGCATTCTATAATGATTTCGTTTTTTGATTATTGATCCGGATCACCACCAAAAACTAATCACCTGTTCCTTGGCCCACTTCTGACAGTTCCTGAAAATTTCATCAAAATCGGTCCATAACTTAGTTGTTTGACTTTTGATTATTGATTATTGATTGGTTATTGATCCGGATCACCACCAAAAATTAATCATCTGTGCCTTGGCCCACTTCTGACAGTTCCTAAAAATGTCATCAAAATCGGTCCATAACTTAGTTTTTTTACTTTTGATTATTGATTGATTATTTATCCAGATCACCACCAAAAACTAATCACTTCTAAGTTAACCCATTTCTGACCTACCCTGAAAATTCCATCGAAATTCATCCATAACTTTTTGAGTTATGTTGATGACAAACAAACAAACAGGGGTGAAAACGTACCCTCCTTGGCGAAGGTAATAATGATATTATAAAGTAAGTGATTTATCACTGTCAGCCTTTAGACACTTACTAAAATACCAGTACAGCTCTTGACCGCTATAAATTGTAACGAATAGCTTTACAGCTAAGTACAAGTGTGTGTGTGTGTGTGTGTGTGTGTGTGTGTGTGTGGTTACGAATGCGTGAAGGATATAGGGCCTAGGCATGTGCGTGTAAAATGCACATGTACGTATGCGGGTGCGCATGCTTTAGTACGTGTGTATATGTATGTTTAGATTTACGAGTATATATGTATATACTTACGCTAATAAAAAACGTCATCTGACATATCGCTGTGCGTGCAAACACACCTATATTTGATCAGCAGGCCACCAACTTCACCATCCTGCACGCGAAATAGCCTCTTTAGCCAGAGAAGTTACCCAACTCTTATTCTTTAGCCTAAACAATACAAGGCATTAAAATCAAAACCTAAATAATATATTTCCAAAAAAGGCAAAAACCTATGAGCCTACAGTCTACTTACCTTGGAGAATGTTAAGTATAAACTGATAAACAGCGCCACCAGATGGAGGTCGAGGTGAGAACACTTTCATTCCGTTTTGCATTTCAAGGACCAGGGGTTTCTTTTCTTTTGCTTTGTAATCGCGCATGTCCTGTCTTGTTATGATGCCACCTAATGTCAAGATGCACCCAAATCAATTACTCTCCAGCAGCCTAATACATTTCTACATTTAAAATATAATCGCTATTCACACTCAGATTTAAAATGCAACATTTGAATTTATTACCCATGGCCTATTTTGATGTGGACTTCTCATAAGACATGTACGGCATGTAACGGTATATCAGCCTTACAAACATAGAAGGGATTGGAAATCTATTTATGTTAAATTAATGGTGTTGACGGTCGACTGCAGTGGATATGATTGATTGAATGAGCAAAGAGAGTTTACCTTTCGCCTGGATCTCATCAACGATGTCTTGAGTCAGTTCAGAGTCGTAAAATTCCGATCCTCCATCAGTCGCATTGGCAATTTTCTCCAGCGTATCCGCTAACTTGAACCTGTACATCGTATCCCCTGCTTTTAATAAGTTTCCATTTGGGGCGAACACTTCGCTGTAAAATACCGCAAAACTATGAAATAGATGCCAAACTTCTTATTGGTCCTGGCCAATCTGTTTTGCACCAAGACCAAGTATAAATGTTTATATTTGGTCTTAGTTTTGCAGACCTCAAGATGTGATATCGACTAAAGCTCAGAAAGCTCAGAAAGAATTTGACAAAGTCCAGGTCTACACATTCAAGGATATTAATTGTTGGTAAACTGAATATACACTGTTGCGATAGTTAATCCCCAAGGAAAGGGGAGATATCTTACATTCCTCAAGTAATTCATACGCAGTAATGCAGGTCGACCCTAACTTTGTATTTTGATATATATTCCTAAACGAAATATGCAATACAGACCTGAGACTAGTGTCAGTTAGGACTTCCCTTTTTCGAACTCTTAAGGCATTTTCCAGGGAATTCCCGACTTTTATCCCTGATCTACACATTTTTATGGAAGGCACGAACAGCTCCCTCCACGGTAGTTTACCAAAACGTTGGTGGGCCAACCAGTAGCCTCTTATTTCTCCTGGCACACCAATGGCAAGTCCTCCTATTAAGAAAATAATTATGTCAAGAACATCATCGTAATAAATGCTCCCATCCCTGATCTTACCTTCAGTTAAAGGGATATTAACTCATCGTTTTGGCAAAAAAATGAATTTTCCTGGAGTAAACAACAATTTTTCCATACTTACCAATGGTTAATGAATCCATTTTTACATTCAAAATTAGTCCCTGTTTTTTTTTCTAAATTTTTTTTATAATCTCTTAAGAGTAAGACTATAGCCATCAATGGAGGTCACGTGGCCTAGGACAAGCTCAGATATCAGAATACTAACTATAACTGCCGTTTTTGTGGTAAAACAGAATATATAATATTTCTATGAGTTGTTCACAATGTTTTTATTGTGATATATAGTTCTCAGACGAAGAGTTATTATCCCTTTAAGATCTACGCAGTCTCCAAATCCCTTGTAAATAATAACAATAAAAACAGTAAATAGTTTTTTTGAAAAATAGCATAATTCTGCGCCTGCATAGTCATCGAATTTTTTTTCTAATCTTATGGCATGGCATGCAGAGACACACTAGCGTCGACTCACCTGCTGCTGAAAAACTGAAGTCCGTGCTTGAGCACAACTTAAGAAAGAGAGAGAGAGAAAAAAGTTTTTGCCACATTTTGAAGTGTCACAAGCTATCACGCAAGGTTACACGGCATGTATACCCATATTGTTTTACTAGTACTTTACAGCCTTACCAATAGTAGATGCGGTTTTGCTAGGGTTGTTGGTAAACATGGTCTCATTAGCGGAAGCCGGTGCTTGTTCCCTTGCATCAATTGTATATGCTGTTTTGTTGGCCCTTATAACAATGAATATTATTGACTGTGTATTTTCTCATGTAGACAAACAACCAAAAAGGTACAGAGTGATTTTGAATGTATGTCAACACTACGACTTCCATGACTTTTTCTTTCAAGATCCAATCAAATATATCCTAAAACAAGGAACTTTCTAAATATCAAGTAAATGTTGTTGAAAAGGATGCAATGTCATTAACAGATTCTTTTAGTTTCACACTCTGTTCAAAAGATTGACCTTACATATGTTATATACATGTTAAAAAACTATATTTGATATTTAAGCAATATTTAAAAATTAATTTTACAATATATATATATATATATATATGTATATATATATATATATATATATAACCTGTTATAAACTGTCATGAAGAAACCTCCTCCGAGGCCCATACTGTGCGGATTGTGTACTCCTACACATAACAATGATGCGATGGCCGCATCCACTGCTGAGCCATACCGGGCAAGAAATTCTCTGAAAAAAATGGATAAATGATAAGTGGGTTGGCAGTAGTGGGCAGAGAGGGAGTGCATTGATAAAATGGCACATTAACAGTTATATTTACACATACAACTGAATAACCAGATCACTGGGTCTGAGCTACAGATTATATTTGAACTGATCCTCTTGTTTTTGTTGTCAATAAAGGGGCAACATGAAAGGGCAAATCTGAATACTGAACCATTCATAAGCTACATAGCACAGCATACAGACGCAAATTACATGTACTTGTAACTTACGTCCCCACTTCTGAGCATTCTCCAGCATCCGCAGCTACGGCGGCAAACCTGTATTCTCCCAGTCGTGAAGCCGAGGGAGGTGCCTCAGGGTCATCAGCTGCAATTACAGTAGCAGTAGTTCCACCTTTGGAGGCAGACACGCTGCTTTTTGACGTGCCACCCACAGGTATGGTGCCAGTATCGATGAGAACTGCAATCAATCCCACCGCTGCCACCACAAGCACAAATACCAGCAAAATTGCGCATCGTTTGCGGAAACTGAAAAAAGGGTATCTTCAAATTTCATTGATAGAATATATAGAAAATCAATTGGTCCAAGATACTGTATCCGCTCTGGAAGTTGCAAAATGGAAAGCAGTACGCCTCAAATCTTTTGTGAATGATCTTAGATTAACATAAATACGAAAATAAACCAAGAACAATTCATCCTGGAAAAAATCTACTGGTCAGTTGAACAAACGTGTTTTTTTATAAATGTTACGTATCTTTGGAGATGCGTACACGATGGAACTTGGAAATAAATATAAGGCTAGACTCATTTTTTTGCAAAATATCAACAAACCAGTACTGCATATGTATGTCACGTTTTTAGTTCAAACTTTTCTTGCAAGAAACGTAGCATATTTCTTGTCTTTTTATAATTATAAATGACTTGATGCAAGAAACATTTTCCTGTTAGCATATATATTAGACACACAACATTGGTCAAAAAGGTTGTCCCACCCCGCTTTTCCGCTTTTATTTATAAATGATTACATGGAGTGACTTTGGGGGGGAATCCAGGCTTCATCATGACAGCACACTTGCTCACAGTTCTGGTCTGGTGAGTGATTAGTTGCAGAAACCCAATGTTCTGAGGCTGCAAAAACCATCTTTGAGTCTTGATAATAAACCTACTGAGCACCCGTGACATGAACTGAGGTGTGCAGTCTAGAGGAGAACCAAACTCTAAATAGTCCAGACCAATTCCGCCAAGCTTTTTGGGAAACATGGTACAATATCCCACAAAACAAAATCGTTACCCTTGTTGAAGGCAGCGGCGCCGTCTTCAGGAGATAATCACAGTATGCGGTAAACACACATGCTAATAAACACGTGACCTTTAACGAATACCTTTAACGAGTGTGTAAATTTGGTGACATTTGGCGGTGTCTTTTCAATTTAATGTGAAAATCACAGTGAAACGTTGGACTTGAGGGGGTACATGTAATAAATGTGAATAAATGGTACCCTACTAAATATTGATATCTACACGCTTGTTTTTATTTTCTGTACCACTTATCATGTTAGTTGTGGTATCTGGAATGAAAATACAATCAAAGCAACTAACTCCTGTGATGTGATCATTTATAAATAAAAGCGCATGAAACTGGGGGTGGGATAACCTTTTTGACCAATGTTGTATACCTTTCGTACCTTCTTCAAATTGATTTTGAAATGTTTTTCAGCCAAATAAAGCCTTTTGAAATTTATGGTAGGGTCGAATAACACGACATCATGTTTTCATTAAAAATGGCAGCAAAATTGGCAAAATAAAGAAAAATAAAGCGAAAACTGTCAAATCAAGTTCCTTTCAAAAGGAGAGTGATCACTAATGCCTGTTAGAAAAACGAAGCAACATGTCGATGGGTAGGCCTATACAGGAGCATGTTTGTTTGTAGCCCCACCCCTTCCCCATGATAAAAATAAAGAGACAGTTACCCTTATAACATGCACATACATTTGAACTCTTGTAAAAAAAAGTATATAGGGCATATGAATAAGCAAACATTATTGATATCCTGCCACACTGAATGGTAGCAAGCTCGTTTAATTCACCCGGCTGGATTTGACAACAAAATATGTAAGCGGTAAACGTCACAGGTGCGCAAAAACCGATGACGTTTCAATCACGCCATCGTGTTTTTTATGATGATTTAATATTAGGATTCTGTACCCTAGGAGCTTCGTATGTCTTCACAAATAATAATTACCTGATACGTTTGGGCTGTTTCTTTCCCTCGACTTGACCCCTACTCCTATAGTCATGCACAGTGTTTTGCAGCGATTCCTTCATGGTAGTAAAGGTCCTTTATGACACTGCTCTCTTCATCTAACTCCCCAACCCAATGACTTGCCGTGTTAAGTCAACCTAACAGCCCTTATATCTATTTACATATATAGCACCGTTTCTGACATTCAATTGGCTTGCATTCTTTGCAAAAGAATAATGAATGTAAATCACGTCAAACACGGTGTACTTAAATAGCACTTGTCAACAGAAAGAGATGAGCACCAGACATACAACTGCACGTCCACGATACTGGGCCTTTTGCACCAACAGGTCATAATAGGTGAAGCGTAGCAGTTGCGCCGGCGTAAACCGGACGCAAAACCCCACACCCGAGAAAAGCCAAGTTGCACCAAGCTGGAACCAAGGAGTTATAACAGATATACTCCTTGCTGGAACAGTGTTTACGTCGGTATTTACTAAGTTGTAAATTAACGCCTGCCAGCAAGGTGGTGAAAGTCGGTCGTAGCTTGTTTTCCACTATGACTAGGCTGGTACAGAGAGAGTTTGATGACAATTAGGCCACACTTTTTTTATTTTTATGGATGACATCCTCTGGGTACCCCAAAATCGGTGCGAGAGGGCGAAAAAAAAAAAAACAGTCTAAAAAAAAAAAAAAACTGCTTAAGTAAAGGAATGCTGTCAGTACACAGCTGGAAACACAAATTTAACCACAGAAACACGTATCAAACTAACAATACGTCTTTATCCACGCTCTCAGAATATTTTAATATTCATATTTAATATTTTAATAATGCTTTAAAAAGCATTGTGAATACTTCGTAGAAATGTAAAAAAAAGTCATGAATTGATATACTTCATATTACCAAATCTATTTAAGGTTATTTCATGCATTCATTTGGTATAGCAATCAATAAAACAAATATCAATCAAACAGCGTGTCTTTATTTGTATTCTCAGAATATTAAAGCATTTTGAACACTTCACAGAAATGTTTAAAAAATGATGCAAAGATATGCTTAATGCTACCAAATCTATTAAAGGTCATTTCAGACGATGCCATTTTGTCAACTTCAACTCACACGAGGCAGCTAAACTGTCAGGTGGCCTGTCCGACCTTCAGCCCACCAAATACCTCGACGCCCTTGTCGATCCTTTTTTCGCTACAGAAAACCTGGTATTAATGTGCTGCTTTATACAGAATGTCACAGAAATGTTTCGGCCGACGCCAGCCTTTCGCACAATTGTAAAAAGGTGATATCTCCATGCCCAATATCAATGGCATACCAATCCAAAACAATGGTGCCCGTTCTCTTTATGACTTTTATTTTTGTGTAATTTGAAAGTAATCCTAGAGATGAATTTGACAGCAAAGTGGCCGCATTTCCAAGTGGAGAAAATACGCATGCGCAGAAAGCTCATTTCCTTGCAAATTCAATAACAACGTTTGCGACAACCGACTTTGTTGGGGGCTGGGGGGGGGCTTTTTTTTTTTTTTTTTTTTTGGAGAACGGGCGAAAATCCGTGCGGGCGCAGGATGTCATCCATAAAATTAAAAAAGTGTGGCCTTATCGTAGTTAACGTAGAAAATGTAGGTTGTTATCTGTTTGTTTCTTACACAAAGCTTCCGTCTGTATAGCTTGGTTTTTAGAAAACTAATTATGTAGGCCTATATATATATCACAATTTCTTCCTCTTATTTTAACAAACAAAAACTTTACGATAAGAAGGCTACATATATAATGTGTTTAGTAATCACTATATATATAACACAATATATATATATATATATATATATATATATATATATATATATATATATATATATATCTTTCCCTCGACTTGACCCCTACTCCTATAGTCATGCACTGTGTTTTGCAGCGATTCCTCCATGGTGGTAAAGGGCCTTTATGACACTGCTCTCTTCATCTAACTCCCCAACCCAATGACTTGCCATTTACTAAGTCAACCTAACATGTCTTATATCTATATACATATATGCCCTATACCACTGTTTCTGACATTTATATTTATTAGTCTTTTGCAAAGAATGTAAGCAAAAGACTAATAAATATAAATCACCACATATGGCACTTGTCAACAGAAAGAGATGAGCACCGGACATATATCTGCACGTTCACGATACTGGGCCCGGTTGCACCAACAGGGGCCCGTATCTCGAAAACTTCGCTTATGGCGAGCGGGCGCAAGCATGGCGATTCCTCGCTATCCCATATCTCGAAAGCTCCGCAAATCGCGACCGTGCGCTAATAGCGAAATCACCAGTTAGTTTCGAGGCTATTATTTGCGGCGAGTAAAACCCGTCGCCATTGCCTCTGTCTTCGTAGCGTCCTTTCTCCGTGAAGTTTAGTGTATTCTTCTCTGATAATTTATATATGTGTTTAATGTTACGGTTTCCAAACTTAAAGAATATAAAGCAAAATACGATGTATATTCTAAGCGGAAATTGTGCGCATAAGATCCCATTCTCACAGATATTTAGATCGATCTATCCCCCTGGGGAGTCTCACTAGATTGCTGTCAGCCTGACCGGCTTAAATGTCTGTCCTGCATAGGCCTACTAAAAGCTGTAAGAGGGTAATTACCCTATGTGCTCGCTCGGCTCTCGTAAGCTGACAGCAATTTAGCGTGAACCCCAAGGGTGCTAAGTCGATCTAGATGGAACCCAGTCAATTTCATGTCGTCGCTGTTTAACCGCCGATTCAAGATCGAGGTCTGATCAGTTTTAACATCAAACGACTTCATGTTGTGTCATATCGTTCGTCAGCATAACCCTGTTGCAGATATACAGTATTGGCATCCAACATTCAAATAGATGATCTAATACACGCTACTAAATATGCATCGATGCGTTTCGATGGAGACGGGGAATTACATTTATTCCGATTTCCGCTGGATAAGGGTTTTCTCTTGACAACATTTATATACATACTATAAATTAATGGTACTGGTAGCCGAAACAGCACCCCCCTTTTTCCGCCAAAACTGACAGGTACCCTCGGTCATTCTGTTGTAAAATGTTGGTCCATAATATGCTGTACCATGAGTTATGTTGTCTGTGATAACACTGCAGATGAGGTCTCTGAACCCAAGGGAGGTCATGTTTTTCACCTGAGAGATCTGTACTTAAGGATTTTCCTTTCTTTCACTCAAAAGGCTCTTTCCAAGGAATTCCCGACTTTTATCCCTGCTCTACACATTTTTATGGTAGGCACGAGCAGCTCTCTCCATGGTAGTTTACCAAAACGTTGGTGGGTCAACAAGTAGCCTCTTTTTTCTCCTGGCACAACAACGGTCAGTCCCCCTATAAAGAAAATAATCAATTAAGAGAATACCGTCGAATCCTCTGACATAACATACAGAGACACACCAGCCCCGACACTCATGATACTGCAAACCTGACGTCCGTGTTTGAAGACAACTTAAGGTGTAGCAAGATTTCTGTCACATATCTGGAGAATCAGAAGTTATCGCGTACACCATGGCATTATGTACATCCACATTATTTTACTAGTACTTTACAGCCTTACCCATAGTAGATGCGGTTTTGCTAGGGTTGTTGGTGAACATGGTCTCATAAGCGGCAGCCGGTGCTTGTTTTCTTGCATCAGTTGTATATGCTGTTTTGTTGGCCCTTATAACAATGAATATTATTGACTGTATATTTTCTCATGCAGGCAAACAACCAAAAAGGTACAGAGTGCTTTAATTTGAATGTATGTTAACACTATGACTTCAGTGACTTTTTCTTTTAAGATACAATGAAATACATCCTAAAACAATTGACTTTCTAAATGGCCAGTAGGCTATGTGTTGTTGATAAGGATGCTAAAGATCATTAACAGATTCTTTTATCCGTGCAGTTTCACACTCTGTTTTAAAAAAGATTTCTAATGCAATATACGTGTAGTTCAAATATTGCTTTAAAAGATTTCTATAACACTGTTTAAACTTTTTTCTAAAGCATGTTAGTATTTCTAGCCTGTTATAAACTGTCATGAAGAAACCTCCTCCGACACACATACTGTGCGCATTGTGTACTCCTATACATAGCAATGATGCGGTGGCCGCAACCACTTTTGAGCCACACTGGGCAAGAAATTCTCTGGAAAAATGGATAAATGACAAGTAGTGGGCAGACAAGTAAAGAAAATGCACTGTTAAATTGGCAAAATTAACAATTATATTTACACATACAACTGAACATCCGGATCACTTTGTCTAAGCTACAGTTAACATTTGAAGTTATCCTGTTATTTATTGTCAAAGAAATGAACATAGAAAACAAATCTGACTACTGCACAAGTCACAAGCTATATAGAACAGCATGCAGACGTAAATTACTTGAAACTATTACGTCCCCACATTTGAGCATTCTCCAGCATCCGCGGAGGTACTGCTGAGACATCGGTTGTGTTTAGAGCAGTAGCAGTAGTTCTACCTTTGGAGGCAGAAACACTGCCTTTTGACGTGCTACCAATTGGTATGGCACCAGTAGCAAAGAGCACTTAATCTCACCACTGCCACCACAATCACAAAGACCAGCAAAACCGCGCATCGAATGTGTAAACTGAGAAAAAAAAAAAAGAAAAAACGTTTCTGTAATACCTCTCACTTACGAGAATGACAGTGTTTATCATCACACACACACAATGATTTACATCACTGACCTATTTTGGCCTCTTTGCCTTACTCCTTTCCACACTCTCTTCGAGTTCACCTAATCAACATACCTACATGTATTTTAACAACTCACAGATGACGGAAAGACAGGTTGGGTTGGCCGCAGGAGTGATTCGTCATCACCTTGTCGAAACTGGACCAAGTATTGTTCATTGTCATAGTCCACATGATGTGTCAGTGGAGAGTACCTAAAATGTTAAGATAGCAGCATTTTTATGACATATTTGTATGTGTTTACAAATGCCACAACATTAAACTAAAAAATGCGCACTGTCCGATTACGTGGTATAATATCTAGAGGTGGTCGATTCTTGCCCTATTTTAAAAACGCTATATCAAAAAAATCAGAGCTGGCATGGCTGGGCTCCTGAGGATTTTGTGCATTAGTGCTCTCCTTGAGCTAAAGTCCGTGTAAAGCACGCCGAGGTGTTGGTGGTTTTTCTATATATATCTACGGAATTAATATTTCTTTGGTTAAACATGCAAATATGCGAAGTCTAATAAGTAACGCGGTTTTGTTTTTGCCTGAGTCATGTTTTGAGAAGACTGGCAATAATAATCGTAATCAACCGAACATTAAACAATCATATTCTTATTAAAATTACCGTAGCTTATGAGAAATGACGACTGTAAAGCTTTTTCTAATGAAGCCAGTAGGCTTAACAGTCTAGCTCATTAAGATATTGCTTGTTAATGACTGAACAAGTATCATTTTGAATCAAGCTGTTTCCATTACAAATAAAAAAGACATTGTAATGATTCGAATCAAGATGCAGGATTCGTGGCGCACAGAAAAGCATAAAAGCGTTATCTATCCCCGACAGCGGTCTGTCATTACACCCCCCCCCCCCTCCCCCCCACACACACACACACATTGCGTGTCTGCTTTGTGTAGTTAATGATAAATTACTGTATATTGCTTTTGAAATACTATTATAGAGTGCAATGTTGTTCATTTTTTAATGTGTTGAACGTACTTTTGTGATTCCAGTGTGGGTTATTATCTAAAAGCTAGTCCTTGGGTGAACTTTCTGTTCCGGAATTTTTTTCTGAAAATTGGTTCTCAGTAAGGGTGATTTTTAACAATATTAGAGACGCGACTTAAGGCCTTAGATTGGATCTCTTCTCCTTTTTTAAAAAAAGGTGTGAGGGTGGCTGTATCCGCTACTGTTATTTCCAAGAAGCATCCATTCATACCGGTAAGTTTCAGTTCATATTTTAAATATTAAACAATTTAAAGTGCGGGTGTGTGCGTCTCCTGGGCGTGTTCATGTGACAGCTGCCGCATTATAATTGCGTGTGTCTAAACGTTCTGACAACAGATGGAAGTAGAAAATTGTAACAGATAACCTAAAGGCGACAAGAAAATCTGCTACTGTAAAGAAACTTGTGCGAGGCAAGGTAGTGGCCACGAAACTCTTCTTAAGTGGATGTTTGAAATGCAAGAAGGGTTATCAGATTTTAATTGTTCGACCTGTGGAAACATCATTCTTACTGGTTGGTAACAGTTGGTTTAACCGCCAATTCTATCGCATCATCGTGCAATTTCTCTTTATGAGGGCCACATATTTGCTTTCTGTATTATTTTCACTTGATCAATTACCCTAATGGGAATAATGTAACGGCCTGTCCTCAGATTCAAAATGTGGAAACGAGGAATCGCATTTGCTCTTATAGGCTTAGCTGTGTTTTCAGGTAAGTTTTGAAAAATCATGCTTTCAAATACTTATTTGGGGCAAAATGATTCATATGCCTTGTTGCCACACTCTGAGATTTTTAGAATGTCAAACGTAACAGATAATTGTCACGATAAATACAGTTTTAAAACTTAGAGATATGTTTTCAACTGTTGAGGAGTTAACTTGCAATTTCAATTAATAAATATATAGCATTTGCAATGGCTGGTTTAAACTTGAAATCTCCTAGTGGAATTTGTAGTAGTAAATTATAATTATAACTTAACGACGATTTTGTTTTTCAGTGACTCCTCAACCAATTACAGAGGTGGAATTACAGGCGAACAAATATGCTAAATTTGGTGGCCCAGTAACTCTACGATGCGGTTTTGACGGGACAGACTTTACAATACAGTATATTTCTTGGACTAAAATATACGCTGGAGCCAAAAGAAGAGTCTTCGTTTACGAATTTAGCCCGCTACCGTTCTATAATCAGTCCTATAACGACCTAAAGGGCAGAGCATTCCTCCAGTATGAGTTAGGATCGGGTGCCATGCTGGATTCGATTTCACAACCACTGTCGCATTACACTAGTTTCCAGCCTGAAAGCGAAAGCGCGCCAAATGATGAATTATTGCCCACCAAAACAGATGTGGAACCGCATTTTAAACAGAACACGCAAAGGTATCTTACCAAGCGGGCCACGACCTCCGTCTCCGCGCATCGCTCGGCCATTACCACTGACACGCTTGGCGACAAACAAAATCGAGAAATTGTTACCCCCACAGAAGAAGTCCAAAAATTCTTGCGACAAATGAGAAATGCTACCACCACAAATAGGCCGCATGTTATGCGAGGCTACAAAGAAGATTCGAGTGGAAGTGGTTCTCTTCCGTTTGATGAGCCCAGATTTGAGAGGCTAAAATCATGGAATAACTTCGTTCTGCTGACTATCAATCCAGTACTGTTGATAGATGAGGCCTATTATGAGTGTCTGATCAAACCCATCGGCGGCCCTGCTGTAGCTGACGTTAAGAAGATGGACGTCCGAGGTGAGTTATTGTGAAAATGTCTTTCCTGGAACGTCAAAGGGTAATGGTTGCCCTACTAAATTCCCCCCCTCCCCCCCCCCCCCAAAAAAAAAAAAAAAAAAAAAAAAAAAAAAAAAAAAAAAAAAAAAAAAACTGCCATGCCCTTGCAACTACCGGTATGTATCGAAGATAAGGCATATTTGTACAATTTTATTTCGGTAATTCAGAGAAATATTCATTTTTCTTTTAGTAAAACGCAAAAAGTTAGCAAATAATTTTAAGAAAAAAACTTCTTCGTGATTGCAAACCAGTTAAACATGCATGAGTTATCTGTGTAGACCACAGATATGCAGATTTCCGTTTTTAATAATTTTATGTTTTGTTTTATTATATATAGTGGCACCATCTTGGCCATTCATCGACGACACTAAACAATATTTTGAAGAAGGGGAAAACACAACCTTGTACTGCCGAGCTAACGTTGGGAAACCCGCGGGGGAGTTGCTGTGGTTTCGTCGTCGTGCAAGTGACACGGACTTCAAGCCAATTAAGCACGGTACGATCCATAGTGAGACAACTCCACTTTTCAACCGAACAGTGTATGCAGTAAGCTCCCTGGAACTGCAGCTGTTCGCTGAAGACGATGCTGCCGTCTATCGGTGTGCAACTAAGAGCAGCGGCCCGGATGAACCGCTGTATTATGATGTAGCCCTCGACGTGAAATGTAAGTGGTTTGCTCACTTCAGACGCTTTTCTCAGCCACGTGAGGCATATTGCCGCTACCGACCGCATGTCATGGGTCTGCCAAACACGGCCAGCAAAACCAATTGGAAACTCACAAACATCGCCACAATTATAGTTCTGATGACTGTCTTCGATCTGCTCTGAATGCTTTATATTTTGAAGCATATTTCAACAAGATAATATTATGTCCTTTGTTGCTTTTTGTCGAGAGATTCGTTTAAAACTCTCAAACATTAGAAAGCAATCTCATATTTTATGTTAACTTGGTGAAATATAGCATACATTAAAGTGACAAAATATATATTTATGCAATTACAAACTTGTATTTTTGTGGTAGAAATAAAATGTTCTTAACTAGACAAACATTGTTCTGTCCTTATATTAAGAAGTATATGAATTCGTTGTTTTGCTATTCGCAGTCCCCGTACGCAGTGCTCGAATCGACTACCAGCAAGATCAGGAAACATACATCTGTCATGCAAACGGAAATCCAAGGCCAAAATATACGTGGAAATTGATTCAGCCGTCCAGTGAGATTATTTTGACTAAGAGAAGTCATTTGTACATGGGAGACCTGCGGCGAAAAAATTACTATGGAATTACAAAAAGTGGCTTTTACCGGTTTAAGTGTACAGCTAGTAACACTTTCCACGCATCTGATATTTGGGTAGACATGGAAACAGACATCTGGGTAGCAGGTAAGTCATGTAGCCTACATGTAGCCTACTCATAAATTACATATTAGGGATTTTAGGATCCTGCCATGTACTACTATTTAACAGGAAGATAGATTTTACGAATTTCAATTACCTGGATTTTTGAGAAATATTTACAGATTTTTCTTTTTCAAACAATATGCGTAGAATGTACCGCGTTTCCAGTTACTCTGTTTGACCGTCAAATGTATTCTTACAGTACCTAAAGGTCCGCACATTTCGCCTGGCCCGCCGCTCAAGAATGGAGTCACCCATACTCTGCATCCTGGATCACCAGATCCAAGAGACCACAGGGAAAAGGAAAATTTCCAAGGCTTGATGCACCAACAATATGCGCTCTCTTCGACCCTTGATAAAAATGACAGGAACAATAAGCAAAAACATATGATGGGTACAGGCTTTGTACACGGACAAAGTAATGGGTTTCAGCATGGCAACGTTGGTGGGTATGCAGACAATACAAATGGTGGAAATGTGGAGGACAATACAAAGGGCAGATATATAGATGATAACGGTGACGAACCCAAGCGTAATAACTGGTTTGCAGGCGGATATAATAACGATCAGTTAAATGGCCATAATTCTGACGGACATGTAGGAGGAACTGGTAAAGATGTAGTATCCACAGTTTATAACAACGAAAATACTGATGGTTACAAAGGCGATGGATATCCAAGTGGTAGCAACGAATTCCCAGCTGCCGGTTACACAAATGGGGTCACTACAGTTGAAAATGAATTATTTAAAGAGCGTGGTCCAATTTCACACAGAAACGATGATAGTATTGATAGTAAAGATAGCGATGTAGACCTGTTGCCGACACGACATTTAACCAGGTATGGCCTCAGACCACATTCTACCACCGGTCAGTCGAGATTAAGTAATGAAAGGTTTATCACCTCGAGTATTGCTGAAACCCGTACAGGGAAAACAGGCCGCTTTGAGAAACCAAACTTTTTAACTAAGAATGATTATTTGAGAGGTCGTCCTCTTCTGCGACCTAATAGCCCAACTCAGAAAGACAAAGGCACAGGACAATCATGGAATTTAAATGCAGATTTGGGACCGTCCAGGAACACTGGTAAAGAGACAGAAGAGAAACCAGGCGATGCATTCAACCCTAATGAGAATTTTCCTGGTGCCGCTAGACATAACACAATGGATAGGAATGATGGCCTGGGAGACTTCCCTATAGACCATACGCCGCACTCTTTAACTGGACAAGCAAACACAATAAAGCCAAAGCCTCAAAGCGCCGAATCTCAGAACCATGATAAAAACCTTCAGAACGTCGGTGGCCTACAGGAAAATGAAGAAGAATTTAAAACCGGTACGCTCCATGTTATTGCGCCAGAATTAGAAAGTAGCGCAAGAAGGATAGGACCACAACCTGTACAACCCAGCCAAGGCTTTCAACAACGTGCTCAACCACCATTTCAGAATGATCATTTATATAATAGACTGCCCCATGAGTTACAACCAAATGCTCCAGTAGACAGGATTCAAAGTACTCCAAACCAACAGTTTCCAGAGCACATAGTGCAACCAGTTAAACAAAACCGTTTTCCAGGCAATAGAGAACGTGGTAACGCAGAACACTTTCCTGGCAGTACAGAGCATGGTAATATGGAATACTTTCCTAAAAGAAGAGATCATGGTGATATGGAACTCTTTCCTAACAGTAGAAATCATGGTTATATGGAACACTTTCCTGACAGTACAGAGCATGGTAGTATGGAGCATTTCCCTGACAGAAGAGAGCATGGTAACCTAGAAGGCTTTACAGACGGTAAAGAACATGGCAACCTAGAAGTCTTTCCTGACAGAGGACATGCTAGTGTTGATATGAAAAGTAATGCAGACAGACGTTCAGGTTACCTTTTACAAGAGGACCACGACCCAAATGGTAATCAGGATTTGCGTCCTGTGTCAGATCCTTCATTTGACAGTTCGTCATATAGGAATTTGGGCCAACAACTAGCATTACCCAGTTCACAACGCTTTGACAATAGTGACAAAACTAGAAACATAAATGTCTTTGATCGCAACCAGTACGATTTCAAGAACAAGCCAGTGTCTTTACGCTCAGGATCACGCAAACTTGTTTCGGGAGCTCCTCGGTCAGACATCGATGGCTTTGGTGCAGGAGATTATAACAAACAAGCCCCCACGACAGTCAATCGTGTTCACCCAGACAATTTTCAAAATTTACAAAAAACACACACGTCTAGTGAGTTTGATGGCGAAATAGTTTCCCCCGAGCACAAAGGGCTTTATGATTTTCCAGAACGTGGACTTGTAGAGTCTCCTGCACACAATGGTGCTCTTATGTTACCAGGAAACAATTGGCCACCGGTATTTCGTGAACAGAATGGTCCTCGCATTCCTCAAGAGTACAACCACCCTTCATCGCTTCCCGGACACAATGTCCTTCCGGACGTCCCAGAACAAAACGGGCTAACAGAGGAGATAAGCCCTCCCTTCTTTCCAAAACTGGACATTCCTAGTAAGCAGGATGCGGACCCCCTTTCAGGGTTATTCGACATGGATGGAGGGGACAGTAAACACCAAGAGAGTGCCGATTTGCCTGATCCAGAGGACATCAAGGACGGTGTAGTCACAGCTACAAAGCTACAGGGAGAAATTAAAGGTATTAAAATATTCATTCATGTTTCTACATCCCGTGTATCGGTTGACAATTTTTTTCTTTTATGATTCAGTGGAATTCAACTCTTACTAGATACTACACCATGAAATTCATTGAGACACATAAAATGTGTAATTCATTAATTGGCTTTTGTCCAGGGTTTCATAATATTATCATAAAGCCAAATAGACGATAACAATATTGAGTTGCATTTATGATCTTGTGCAGACTGTGATACCTTGGTCTTCAGCTCGCTAGTACTTGTAGCACCTTCTCTCAGTTCCCCTACCCATACCAAGAGCACGTGAATCACTAATACGTCAAGTAATTTCTGCATTGCAGCACCACCAATAAATCACGGGAAGGTGAGGCCGACAACTCACTCAGACTTCGATTGTTCTAAACGATCTGATGGTGTGATTGAGAGTGGATGCAGAGCTTTCTACAGATGTGTCTCTGGAAAAACTTTTTTTGTGGAATGCGACTACAACTACGTACTCAATACAGATATTGGGGACTGTGATAGGTAATAACAGTATACAGTTATGAAGTAGCCAGTAAAGGCATAAAAAAGATTTGGCTGCTACTAATCAATATAAATGAAGTATTGCTTTAGCATATGTTTCTCTCAATAGTTTGACAAACTGCAAAAGTGCAGATTCAAAAAAACTGTTTGGCCCTTTTTTCACAACGAGCGGCATCGATTTTCAATCCAGTCTTGGGTGCAGTCTTCACCGGTGCACTTTTTGATTTTAGCAAATATTAAATAGCTTGGTTATTTCGTAATGGGGTCAACCTAAACGAAGCATCCATGCTCAACACGATTAAGTATAGAGAGCGGGGGGCGTAACGTGTTACTTGTTAGTACCCCTCAGAGTGTACCGATACAGACCGCATCGATAAAATATTCCCTTTTTATGTACAGACACGTCTTTACGCGTAGTCGTTACCTGCGTCTGTTGTCCCCGTGCACTTTCATAGATAGAATAATAAGTGGAAAACCATTTAAACTATTGTCTTCAAACTTATTTTTCTTTTACTTAAGTCCGTCTTTATTTGAAATCCTACTGGTATTTTGTTTTCATAGGCGAGAGAATGCCCCAGCTCCGTGTGGGGTAAAGCAAGACTGTATGGAGAAGGAGAACGGAAAATACGCCGATGCTGAGCGAGACTGTACTTATTACTACACGTGTCACGAGGGACATTTCATGGGAACAAATAAGTGTAACCCAGGTAAAGATACTCACTTATACTTTTCATCCCGTGAGGTAAAAATGGTTGCAATCATACATTGTACGTATGTACCCCGCTACTGAGCTCTATTCTTTGCTTTAGTCTGCATTTGGCCCAGAAGAGGCACATTTCACACAGTTCATTTAATTGGGACTTATGAAAATCTTTGCATTTTATTATTCTTATATGAAGTAATAGAGGTCAGTTCTGTTCATGAAGAATTGAAATATTTAAAGGAAACTTGATCCATCCGTGTAAAGCAGTTACTGTTGTTATTCATTCTTCAATATATGTTGGACATACAGTGAACCCACATGTAATCTGCGCTTTTAAACTTTTTTTCAACAGGCTTGGTATTCAACGAAGATCGTCAAATTTGTGATTGGCCTGATTCTGCGGCAGAGAGCTGTAAGGAAGCTTCAAAGTCTTACGTCGAAAGATACGGGCGCTAGAAACCAGTAACGTTTGTAACAGTCACAGAGTGTTTCGTAGGCCACAACTAATACAGGAATTAAGAAAATAATGGTCTGGCTCTTAAAAACAGGCTCTTTAAAACGTAGTAAATTGAGTTTGCTACAATTGTTTATTTATATGGATTTATTGCATAAACAGGAAATAAATTTGAGAAAAATTATTCCTAATACTTATTTGAACCTTTGATAATACTGATATTTTCCCCCCAAGTTACAGCGAGATTGTTATGTATATCAACGACGAAAAACATGCATATTACAGTGTACAAACTTGGACCAAACTATACGCGTATGAAAATTTCCCGAAGCAATATTTGCTATGTCTACATATCATGCAAAGCTACTAATTTTCCCAATTCAGACCTTAAAATCTATAAAACCCATCAAAATAAAAGTACCTGACGTCGATAGTTCATTCTGGAACATACAGGAAAAAATTCGCTTTAAATGTCTGGCCAGTCATTTAGAACTAAATAATTCAATTAAAAATGGAGTAAAACATCGAATCCAAGTGCAGGGACGGGTTGAGCAGTGATTCATTAGTAGGAAAAATTGTTTATTTCCCGTGGAATGTTCATTTTGGCGTGTAGATCCCGTATACAGTAGCGTGATTAGGTACGGCAACGACAAACCGCAATCGGCATTCCTGCCAAATTCCAACGGCAAACATCTCTTTTTACTACACTGATAAAAAACTCAACTCTCAAAAAAAAAATATTTTTCGCGGGACAGAATAGTAGAAAACATTTTAACAAGATTTAGGACAATTCTAATTTGTTTGATTTTTTTTCTGAAATAACATTTGTCTTCTTGTTTATTTCTTTCACGTGGGACGTACAGGGGTGACAGGAATGCTAGTCCTAGGAAAGGAAGACCGGGGTCTCTTTTAATTATTAGAAGTTCGGGTTAATTGGAGTACTGTGGTTAGTATGTGGGACGTATGTCATATGTACAAAGTAATGGGAAACGGACAACAGCTCCTAGCGGACTACCATTCCTGTCACACCTGCAAATGTATACAGTTACATGATACATTAATTTTTTTTTAGTGTATCCAAACAACATTTCGTTTTTATGACAGGTTCGCACAATACCATGATAGAAATAGTTTGATAAGATGAAATAAAAGAATAGTTATAATATAATTTGATTTTCAGAAAAGTTAACAAATAATGGCAAACACTAAAAAATGTTTACATTAAAGCGCCGCACATCAGCATGGATAAGCATAATATACACGTAACCAACAGATTAGCCAGGCCCCCGCCTCCTTACTAGTAATACCAAAACTGGAGAAAGTTCTGCATTAATTACTAAAAAAAAAAAAAGAGCACTGCATACTGGACTTTTTAAAAGCTAGTGGCTACTTTGCACTTAATCAATGAAGAATATGTTTGTCACAATTTACTATTTGAAAGGGATATAAGGTGTCATATTCTGGAGGCCCTATTTATCTTTTTGTTTTTAACTGTTTGAGTGATCAGTGTCAAGTTCAGGTTGCGTGACTCAATCTTGTCCGGGAGTGCATGCATGTATTAATACCCGTGCTTATCCCTGTATGTCCGGCCCCATAGTTGAACAACCTCATTCTGCAAAGTTTATTTAGACCTGCTGTATATTGCATTCATCACTTAATCAACCTCTACCTCTAATGAATGTACAGAATCTACTTGAGCTTAAATTGAATCTATTTTATTTTCAGTAAGAGTGTATGGATATAGAGACAAGTGTTCTCCAGAAAAGGCTTTTTAAGCCCCTGTATAATAACAACATATATGGAAGTCTATGTAAATAAATAAACAGCTCAGAAGAAATACCATTAGTTAAACAGTATTTAGATAAAATAAATTTTTTCAAAATATCTGACTTCTACAAAATGGGGACTTTTACACCTCACATAAAAAAATTGACCATGATACTGAAACCAAATGGGCATTGCTCATAAACCAATCTATTGAGCCTATGTTTAACAAATGGGACCTTTGAGGCTTTTTTCCTACATTACCTTTAAAGACATAATTCTAGCTAGTTAATAGATGTTACTCATTGCCTTAAGACATTTTTGCTGAACAGAATAACATACAAATATTTCTAATACACTAAAAACATGTTTGTAAATGAACTTATGTTCCTATTCACTAACATCTATATAGCAATGGTTGCCATATTTTATTCTGGTGTGAAATATATTTGCTATAGTCAAAAAGAAGACAATTTTACTTGGCCAAGCAAATTTAGATTAACTGGACTCTTATCAAAACACCTACAACAATAACAAACAAAAATCTAGCAACTAATTCCTTTCCAAGTCCCATACTGTAACCAGACATGATCATGCACAAAATTCCTTATGCTAATTCTTTCATCAGTCAAAGGGAATAGAAGGCCCAGTCAAAGATGACATTATAAATTGCCTTCTGTTTCCGTGTCTAGTTCATAGCCATTTAGGTGGTCTTTATCATGTATAAGCAAGCAGGTTACCTTTGGTTTATCATCGAATTCTGATAGTGTAATAGTGAACCTAGAAAGTCCAGTATTAGGAGAGACCCTCAGTGCATGCCCTCTTCCTCCAAATACTTTACATTCTAGATCATCTACAAAATGGCGGATGAGCTCCTTCAAGCAACCTCCATGAGAAGCTATGAGAACATTAGCAACAATGGGTGGGATGACGTCACCATCATCAAAACTATTTCTGCCTGAGCTGATGCTAGATATCCTTTCCAGTCTATGCTCTACGAGGGGTGACAAGGACACATTGGGGCAGACATAATGCTGCTGGGCTTCTGCATTACTACTGCTGGTAACTAGTGCTTTAATATCCGCATCATCACAGGTTGAATGCTGGAACACTGGTGACCCTGACCTCCCTGGCTGCTGGGGGTCAAGGTCAGGACCATTTGCACTGATTTCTGCAGTTTGTACCTCATTGTCTGTCATACTGGAGCACCCAGATGTAGTACTGGATGTGCTTCCTTTAGTCATAACCAGATCAATCTGAGAATCACAGTTAGGTATGGGTTTGTTGCTGCCTTTGTTTTGAGTCTGCTGGGTGAGTGTAGAGTGTTGTTCAGCTTCATACGGGAAGTCTGACGGGAAAACACTCCCCTCGGGACTATTAGCACCATAGGCTGTGCTGCCGTAACGCCGCCGCTTTATGGTACAAGGCTGGCCCACCATTGGCTCCTCATCCTGGGACTCTCGCTGTATCAACTGGCAAAGTTCTTGGAAGAATAATATCACTCGCTGTCGAACCTTCAATTTAAAACAAAATTAAAGCAGTTTAATTTTAAAAAAGAATATGCTGTAAGAGGTCACAGTTGCATTCTTTTCATGTATTCTTTAAAAATGCAGACTGATTTATCAAAAAAATAGAAATTCTTTTTCACTTCAGCCATATTAGAATCAGTAAGTTGAATTTTTTCAATACAAAACATTAATTCACTTTTACTCTCTTGCAATGATAGTACCATTAAACTTCTAGCATATCACATCACTTCTTGCAATAATGAAAAAGCTGTTACCCTCAATCAGCCACAGCACAGAGCTATGAGACATCATATCCAACTTAATTCAAGTTCAGGGTCTAAGCTTATTATAACTAACCCTTCACAGTAGTATACTACTTGCATATCGCGTCATTTAGGTCATAGTCATTGTAAAAATGTTTCATTGTAATAATTTTGAAATATGTTAATTTTCACATTTCACTTTCACTGTCACAACCTTTACATCATCTTAGCAGTTTTTAAGTGCTAAACCTGTAATAATGGTAACTAAAATGCTGCCACTTTATTTTAAATGGATCTCTGTAAGGCTGTCACTATAATGGGATGCAGCCAAATACAAAACAGAAATCACACATGCACACATTTAAACAATTTTGTGATCAAGTCCCCTTTAGACTTAATTTTAGTCCTTTTGCAAGTTGGAAACCAAATAGATTCTGTTTTAGGCTTCCTAAGAACAAGGCCAAAATAAAGCAACTGTCATGCTGAAAGGGGTAAATGTTTCAAATAATTATTATTTATTTTTTTTAATTGATCTGTTTCATAACTTAAGCATCAAACAAAAGAGAGACCTTTACTTATATTAGAAGCTAATAACATGACCACCAAGTGATGAAGGTTGCGTGCATGGGCACAAAACATTTTCAAGTATGTACCTAATATTACATTTCCAATTGTAATATTTAATTTATATATTACAATTGTAAATGTAATGTGATAGCCGTGAAAATCAAATAACACAAATTATAAATAAAATGCTGGTGTAAGCAGCAAATGTATTTTGTTTCAGTGGTAAATTAAATTGTAAGTACATGAAAAATACTTGGTGGACTGTAGGCAAATATATATGAAGTCATGAAATGTTTTCAAGTAACACATCTGACACTGGCCATCAACTTAAAATAGTGAGGAAACAAGCAAGCAAACATGCACACTCTTTGACAAGGAAGTTACACCTGACCTGTTCTGTGGTTTCTGCCCCTAGCGGTGTGTATGTCACCACCGTCTTTCCTGCTTTCTGGGCCATCTCCTTGTGTTCCTTCACACACTTTCCTTCCATGATGCCAAATTTCTGAAAGTGTATAAGACCCATGCTAGGTTTTTACATCATACACACTTGTCTTAAATATAATATAATATAATGATTCCTTTACACCATTTCACTTGGAAATATCACACAAATGTGTGCCATTTTAATGCCTTGGGGTATCATAATCTTTAAAAGAACATCACAAAATGGAAATAAATAAATAAATAAATAAATAAATAAATATATATATATATATATATATCACTCCAATTTACAGGTTGCCTGTTGCTAGTGATTCAATTAATGTCATGATAAAGTAACTTTTAGCCACAATTACATCAAACAGACCAAAGACTTGGTTAACCACAATTATTGCCAGAGGACTTGTGCCCTCTTCTGTCCCAGTGATTGTGGTTACCTAACACGTGCGGTTAATAGCCCACATCATGTAATGGATATATTGTATGTTGACAAGTTAATGGAGTAGTCAGCATGTTCCCATTTTTATCATTTATATACAGGTAGACAATTAAAACTCAATTACATGATTTTAATCAACAAACACTGCCTTTCTGTGCCAAAACACTGCTTAAGTGACTTTCTATAACATCTTTGGGATGCAGTTTAAACAACCTCCATCTTCTTTTCAATCTGAGTCAGAATTAAGATTATTTCACAGAATAATTACAAGTAAATAGATCAACATGTTTATGCTTCTGCAAATCAATGTGGAAATTTAATAAAATTTGAATAGTTATATAATAATAATAATAATAATTTATTAAGCCAATAAAATACAAATGTATAAAATCGGGAATCTTTTGCCCTGTAGTAGCGCCATTGAAATATAAAGAATGAAAATTAAAATTACATGTTAGAGTTAAAAATAGTTACTGCTGAAGGATAAAAGCTATTTAAAAATCACTTACTACCCTTAAAAGCTAAGGCTGTATTCCCAGAGCTTTTAGATCGATCTATCCCTGCGGGGAGTCTCACTAGATTACTGTCAGATAATCCGGCTTAAATGTCCGTCCCGCCTACTACAAGCTGTAAGGGGGTAATTAACTTTCGTGTTCGCTCGGCTGACAGCTATTTAGCGTGAACCCCCAGGGAGTTAGGTCGATCTAAAGTAGATCGATCTAATCTCTGGAAATGGGGTCTAAGAGTCTCGAATGGCTAGGTAAAAATTTAAAAAGGGTATGGGCTGGATGGGAACTGTCTGTCATTATTGATAATGTTTTCTTTTTAGTCCTGTCTAGATATATAGTATGGACGGGAGTTAGATCTGTTCCAATTACAATCCCTGCAGTTTCGACGATCTTTTCCAACTTGTTCCTCTCCTCCACAGTTGCGCGTCCATACCAAACAGTTACTGAATAAGTTAAAATACTCTCTAAAACACACCTGTAAAAGTTCGTTGGTGGTAATTCACATTTTTGTATATGTATAAGGTATCTAAAAGGTAACTTTTCCTATGCAATACTACATTTATGCACCAAAAGCGTCAACATGACAAAGAAATATTGTAGCAATATGTGGACAGACTGACCAAATGTTGTAACATTTTTCTGGGTCTTATTTTTGTTGCTGATAGGTCATTATAATTATTGTCACTTTTTATATACCCATTACCCTTTCTCTCAGCCTAGCATCTTGGCTGATGGGACATTTGCAAGCTTTGCTGCCTTCCACAATGATTTGGGCAGTCTGAAGTACAAAAAAAATTACTGTTTATAATTCTGTAACTGGCTCATGAGCTTACAACTTTCAGAAACAATATAGGACCACTGGTATCAGCAGACCAGTGAAGGGGGTGGTAATTCACATGCAGTACATGCAGAGTTCCAATATTACAAAAACTCATTTCTTATCTTTTTTTTTTACTTTTTCTTTAGCAGTAAGTGGTTTATGGTTTCTTTAAAATGTCATAAATGGGAGCCTTTGTGCATATATGTAATACATATTGCTGCTGCTACCTGTCTTGCTCTAGAAAGGTCACTGGAGAAGACATGCGTGAAAGGTTCATACTGCAACCTGGAGGCTGCTAACTGGGCCTGCTTCAAACCAACATCTGAAAGCTCTGTATCTGACTGACCTGAAGACAGGAAATGGAAAGTAAACAAAATACTTTTTTTTCAATGGAACTACTCTAACTTAGCATACTTTTTTATATAAATCATAGTTGTTACAGACTGCTTATGTGTAAAATGTATATGTGACAACCAAGATAACAAAACAAAATTAAAATAAATAAAATGTCAATAATAGGAACTCTCAAAAAGTATACAATGCTAAAAAAAGAGATTTTACCTTGGATGATACCCTTCTGGTTAGCAATTGTTTCCCCACTGAAAAGAAACACTGTACATTAACCATGTGAATGTGACAAAAATAATAAATTAATAACAATAATTAAAATTGTGAGCGATATTTGTTATGAAGGTACTAACAATACTTTTATCGTGTTCCACTAAAGCCTGGATAAGGGCAATGCCACTTAATTCTTTTGGCTGCACACCATTGACACATTTATTCTAATAAGAATGCCTTATGAACTGAAAAATATAAAACACAAATATATTTATCATCTACACAAATGGACATAAATGAACTTTCAAATGCTTAGCTATTTAATTTTAATTTAATAAGTATTCTCTACAACTAAATGCTTCACCTATGAAATTACAGGTATCACTTAGCATGTAATAAGGTAGAAGTCACTTAATCACATAGGTCAACAAATACAGTCTATATAACAGGTCATACTTCAAGCTTGGTGGTGCACCACAAGGACCACAAATACACAGTTCTCAAACCAACTCTTGCACTCTATCTCTTTGAAAGCAGAAAAGGTAAAAGAGAGAAACTGTGGATACTATTGTTTCAAAATAAAATACATAAAGGGAGCTTTTTATATTGCAGGCTGGTGGTAAAATAATACTTTCCTTCTAGATTTTTAGCATTCAGAGTCAACTATCATCACAGATAAACAGACTAGCTCTTTAAACTGAAATATATCCTTTTAAATGTATAAATTCCAATTAAGAACTACTATTCTGTTGATGCTTAAAAATCAATATGATTCCTAACGTCAGCACACATGCCAAGACTTGCACATATTAACTTTGGCATATGATCAGGAAAATTTACAGCCCATTTCCACATTCATTTGTATAGAAAACCTTGTAACCTGAGAAAAATGGTGACTGCTTCCACTAGTCTGCAAACTATATATATGTTACATGCAGAAGGCGTAACAAAAGGCCACCGTTAAACAATTTACCAAACAGTATACTGAGCCTTGTTTGTTAGAGGGCAGTGACACAAATGTTAATAAGCTTTATTTTCAAATAAAGGCTCAATTCCTTTTTTCCACCAAGGACACAAGAAAAGGAAAAACCACCACTCCATAGACCCTTCTAAGGCTTAAAGCAACACAGCATGTCAACTTAATTTACTTCTATGCTGGCATATGTACAGCAGCCATGGGTCTAATTTATGTTGGCTTTTTGAAGTCCAATCCAGGCACACAGTTGTTAAAAAATTCCAGGCACATAATGATATTAAGCATCTTAAAATGAAGTAAGGCAATATAACGATTTATCTCTGGGCCTCATCAGTATTTCAGCACAATACAAGCTTTACACAAATGTTGGAATTTTGTGAACAATTTGAAATAACTTTTAAAACAAATGCTTTCATAATTAAACTTATGAACCCAAAATTTTGTGAACAATTAAAATGTTTTACACTCAAACAGTACCTACAAAACTTCAACCTCAATTCCTTTAAACTATTAGACCCTAAATTCAGACATCGCATAATAGTAAAGTGATAAAAATAATTTGACTGTTGAATTAGAGCAAGAAGAATATTAAATCTTACTGATGTGTAGATTGCCCCCCCCCCCAACTAAAAAAAATGCAGCAACCACATCAAAATGTAAAAAAAAAAAAAAAAAAAAGGGAGCAAAAATAAAACAAAATAAAATTACTATAAGAGGAATGGAGATTTGGATAGGCATATCACCGAATATATAGAGGTACATGGTAATTGCAATAAGTTTTTTTTTTTTTGGGAGGGGGGGTGGGGGTGTAATACTATTATACTCTAAAACAGTCTAAGGGAGAAATCACTTACATGAGTTGAAACATGTTAATTATAAGAATTTACTTTATGGTGTGGGTCATAAGATTTAAGTTACTGTTTCTGCACTGTATGCAGGATCTATGCATTGTAGTTTGTACTTGTCTTAGGCCCACGCAGATGTACATGTACCGTACGTGAGGTTGTACAATAAAAAGGGTAGATTTCAACTTCATGTGTGCACTTACCCCATTTATTGTGCATGCAACAGTATGTGCGCGATTTTTTCCGAGCAACATATACAACCCTTCACTTCTCTTTCCTTAGAAACTCTTTTCTACCATTACCCCCACACCCACCCAGCGCTTCATGACGGCACGAGGCACCAGGCCGGATATTCCTTTTTTACAGTGGGCGTACGCCCTTGACCCACTGACACCTGGTTAACATTACAAGTAGCCTGGTCGGGCAGCAGCACGGTCCACATTTTTCGGACCTTCTCCGGTAAAGAAAATAGCGACCAAGCCTGCATGTTTCAGTAGATTTTCGTGCAACATATTGCAAAATACTCTTAGCACGATATACTTACTGCCTGATGACCGTCAGGGTAAACACAACCATGGTCCAATGTGGAAAGATTGCAGCGGTCCTGGAGCTGTCTCATTTTATGGTGGTGGAAGTGCAGGCATCCATATTAAACGGTCGTTCTCATTGGTTGGAGGATGAAACATGGACCAATAAAAAGATGTGTAACAAATATTTTACAAGAATTTTCTTTCGTCTTCTCTGTCTTGCGACAGAGGTTGACATTGATTAGCAGGGGCAGGTAGATTACCCAGGGTTGCAGTTGTTGTATCCCAAGGTAAAAATAACAATTGCAGAATAAACAGTTTCTTGAAAATTTTTAGTGGGGAAATGACAATGCCATAATATTATGTAATTTCGATTTAAATATCCCATTAAATCACTGAGGGTCCCATTGGAGGGGTAGTGAGTGATCACTGTTCACGGGAAATGAAACAATCCATTCACAAACCACAGTAAATGGAACTTTATTCCTATCTCACTGATAATGCGAGTCAATAACCCTGGAAAATCACAAATCAACGGGTATAATGACTTCGTTTCAGGAAGGACGAGCAATAAAAAAGCCGCATTCAGGAGTCGCAGGAATTGGGTGTTCCACGGATCACCCTAAGTAATAATGATAATTTCACTCATCTTGGGAAATAAAAAGTGGCTTTCACGGATAACGAAAATACCCAGTGGGACCCTCATCGTTGTTAACGTTAGTTGATCTTACGTGAGGCGTAATTATTCAAGATTTGAGGCAGTCAGGGGCTAGAAAAGACGCTGAAATACACTGCTAATTTAAAACAGGGCCGTGCCTCAGTGGTTTGGAGTGGTGTGCCACGTACTTTAATCTATAATTGTAACAGGCCTCTTTACCCCCTTTATAACTGTTGATCCACCAAGTTTTTGTTTTCCATGACGCTGGTAAATTTGACCATATTGGGGGGTACAAAACAAAATTGTGATACAAAACAACAATTTCATTTGCTATTAAAATAGCCACAGGGGCGGCTCCAGGATAAATTAAGGGGAGGGGGGCGCAGATGTAAAGTCGACCCTCCCCCTTCCCTTTGGGGTGGGGTTCTGGGGCTGCATAAGAGCCCCGAACATTTTTGGAATTTTAGAGAGCGAACGGTGCCATTTCGTACGGTTTAGAACTAAGATTCAGCTAGGCAAAATTTTAATTTCAAGAGGGGATTGAAGGTGTGATTTTTTCAGAAATCGAAGGGGGAGGGTCAGGATTCCCCTGACCCCACCCCCCTAAATCCGCCACTGAGCCAGTCCATTTTAAAAGATGATGTATGAGAATAATTAATTTCAGTGCATTTACCTGGATGATTTCCTTTACAGGCCTTTGCAATTAGCCACTGTGTTACTGGTTACGAAAGTGTCAATCCTTACAGTATATGTGGTGGTTAAATAAATGTTTTTTTTTTTTTTTTTTCAAATGCGGTACGCTAGGAAGACATGGAAGATGTGCAGCACTAAGAAGTTATTAAATGTAAAATAATCATCATTATTATAAGATTTCCACAAACTGTGATTTAATCACATGGTGCTGGTAAAGCCAGAGGGAATACGGTGGGGGCGATGTTATCAAGGCTTTGGCTTCGGTCCCATGGCTTCTTTTGGCCTGTAAACATGTATTAATATTCAAGCCCGGGAGGACAGCATAAACACTTGCTTGTCGACTTTTAGGTAGAGAAGACACTGGTGTCACCAGTATTTATATAAGCAGCTTCGCGTGATATGTTTAAATACAAATTAGATGTGCAATTTTCTGATACGAAATTTGTCAAAATAGCATGGAAAGCAGTGCGCAAAGTTTCAAAATTTTATTATTAAATTGAATAGCAAACAGTAATAAAGATATGTTATTTGACCATTTATAAGGTCGCTTTATTTATGTCAACCCCTTTTTCCAGTTTTACTTGTTATTAACTAATCACTTTAGATAAATAAAATTTACAGGTTTTGAAAAACGCATACACAAATCTTATAGGAGCTAGGGGACCAAATTTTGTCTTGATCAACAACTTCGTCTTTAGTCACGTATGCACAACCTATAGCCTGCAACGGTTGCTCCCTCCTCTGTTCATCTTTGGGAATTAAAAAAATCCTGTCAGATTTTTAAAATGTGTTGGCAGTGCGGTCTGGTACACGGCAAGCTTTCACCATTTTGCTTTTGTACGTGCATCACCGGTGTATGACTGACTCAGAGAAAAACACTACTGGTATAATCCAGCCTAAAGTTTACCCGTTACATTTGCCAGTAATGCAACATCAGCAGTTATTAGTACAATTAACACCTTCTTTGATAAAATAAGTTGCTGAGGACGTTTTCTTCCAGGAGATGTGAATATTATGCTCATCCAGGTAAACAAATGAGTCTTTGCAATCTATTGCTGTAAGACTCCCAATCACAGATAGCGAACGGCAGTTAAGGACGATTTTATCACTTAGCCAGGTGTGCAGCGGCTAATTACAAAGGCCGATGTAACGAAACTAAGGATCCGTGTAACGGAGAGTCCGCCCTCCATGTAGTTATTATGGTTAGGGTTAGCCTGACCTAAGTGGGTCAAAATCTAGGGCGAGGCTTATCTGTACAAATGAATGGGAAGCGGACTCTCTGTCATGGGGGACTCTGTCACGTTACAAGACCGTAAGAACTCCGATGTAGGCTATAATATAGATAAATTAACTTTATAATATTAGGCACTGAGACTCAGATCCGGTGTATTAATGGCCTGTAGATATGATTTTTAAAAACCAGAATTGCTATAAGAGTATGATTTTATCTTCTCAAAATCTCAGAGATATACATCGATCTTTTATTATTCTGAATAACTATCTAGCTCAAAACAGTCTATATGGCAAGTTTCAATCAGCTTATAGAGAAGGACATAGCACAGAAACAGCTCTCCTAAGGGTTCATAATGACATCATGCTTTCTTTAGACAAACAAAAAGATGTTATTTTAGTCCTTTTAGATCTGTCTGCTGCATTCGACACCATTGACCACAACATACTTCTGCACAGACTACAGTACCGATTTGGAGTAAAAGATTTAGCACTTAATTGGTTAACCTCATATCTAAAAGATCGAACACAAAAGGTGTCAATTGAGTCGTTGCTATCAGAGCCCACTATTTTAGAGTATGTGTCCCTCAGGGGTCTGTGCTAGGTCCATTGCTCTTTTCATTGTATATGCTACCAGTAGAAGACATTATAGTTAAACATGGTCTCAACACTGTCATTTTTGCTGATGACACTCAAATTTATGTCACAAGTGAAAGTAATCGCTCCATGGCTATCACCTCAATAGAAACTTGTCTAGTTGAGATCCGAAATTGGATGAAAACAAACATGCTAGCACTAAATGATGGAAAAACTGAACTAATATGGTTTACATCAAGGTCTAAGTCAGACAGGGGAAATGCAATGAAATCTGATATTTGTATCGGTGGTGTCAACATCAATCCATCTAGCTATGTGAAAGATTTAGGTGTCGCCTTTGATCAGTATGCAACTATGGATAGACGGATCTCTGAAATTTGCAAATCGGCATCATACTCACTTTGGCGAATTAGTAAGATACGTGACTTACTGGACAAAACTTCAACTGAAAAACTAGTCCATGCTTTCATTACTTCTAAGCTTGATTATTGCAACAGTCTCTTATATGGTTTAGGCAAAAATCATCTGAACAAACTTCAATTAATTCAAAATTCTGCAGCTAGGCTGGTAACTAAAATGGGATGGAATAGCCGAGAGCATATAACACCTGTTTTGATGGAACTTCACTGGCTTCCAGAAAGAGAGAGAATTTTATTTAAAATTTTATGTGTCATTTTTAAAGCAGTCACTGAGAATAAACCACTTTATATCTCAGAACTTATGAAGCAACATCAGCATGGAAGAGTTACCAGGTTTTCAACTTTTAGTCATTTACTTTTAGAACACAGTGTCTTAGAGAAAAAAGCTGGTAAATTTTACGGTGAAAGGGCATTTATGATATATGCACCCAAAGTTTGGAACACTTTACCCTCTGAAATACGAGCAGCAGGTGACATAGATACTTTTAAAAAGCTTTTGAAAACTCATATTTTTAGAATAGCCTATCAGTAGCTATCATATAGTTAATTTTAGTTTTTAATAAGGTGTACTGTAATTTTATGATTAATTTTAAATGTTGTCACTTTAGGTTCTTATCATTTTAGAATATGAATAATTGGTTCTTTAAATTAGTTCTTAGTCCTTTAAAATTGTAATGTGTTCTTATATTAGTATTGTGTTATTTAGCTCTTTTAAGTGAATGTTGTAAGGCGCATTGAGATTTTTAATGGAATGCGCCATAGAAAAATAAATTATTATTATTATTATTATTATTATTAAATACGGCGATATATAAATCTAAGGCAAAAGTGGCGTCACATGGTATTCATGTATTCAAGACAGCACAGAAAGGAGGCGATCAAAGAATTTAAATATAACCCACTATATTCTTGTGATTAAAATTGCATAAGCATTAATGAGATATTTAAAGCTGTATATCAGTTATTATTAAACATTAATTTAGGAATGCACAACATTAAACTTGGATTATGGCTTTTCTTGGCAAGACGACCACATGACAATATGGCAACGACCTCCATTCATGAATCGATTACATAGCAACGTGCACTACCATAACACGCAAGGAGCGTGAGGATGGTTGTTTCACTACTGATGATGACAGGGAACAACTTTTGAAGTTCCCGGTGTATCAGACAATATATTAATTCAAACTGCAGGTAAGTCTTGTGTTTGAAAAAAGTACATTAAAATTCAAATGAACTGATTGATTAAAATATTAATGATATTAATAATTATAGGGTACTCTCTCGACAAGTAAGTATTATTAATAATATAATATAAATGTGTGTAATAATACACATATAAATGTATGTAATCCTAAAGTTTTGATAAGATCTCGAAAGATGCGCATTTTGATACTTAATTTAAAATTGGTGTCGCTTCCATGCATTAAAAAAAAATCTAAATCATAATTCTGCTGCTGCCACTTTACAATGTAGCCACAGCCTTTGCCTATACATGTATGTTTACTGCTGGATCTTACACATTCAGTTTTATAAAAGTATATCACTCATTAAATGCCAGTTCAACATTTTTCATTTCTTCATTTTAGAATTGAGTCATGGCTGCGAGCGCAGTTATGCCAGGATTGCGCCCTGCAACACAAGGGGCAACTTTTACTGAGAGACCAGCACTGCCACTGAGGACAGGCACCCAACTGAAGGTGATACCCCAGGGTCGCCATGCTCTAGAACAGCAGAAACCTGATGTACAAACAGTTGGTAAGATGTTGATTTCTGTTATAAATCAGAGATTCAACAAGGGTTTATCTGCATATTGATGGTGTCTTTTTTTTTTTTCAAAAACTCTTATCAAACATTCACAAAGTTAGGCAGCATCAAATCCAGTGTACCAGTAAATATGTTTTCCTTTATACAAACATCCAATGTATTACATACATTGTAACTTCATATGGACTGTTAAACTACAACTTGAAATGATTTTAGAGATATGTCTATATTAAAGTTTGTGGGGTTTTTTGACTGCAATTTATTGTGAAGAATGACATATGTGACTTATGTCATTATATTTGTACACATTTGCTAATTACAATTGAATATTTCAGGCACCCAAGGAAATAATTCAGCCACGTCTGCTATGACAAATGCTAACCCTAGTTTATCAGTTATTGAAGTGGAATCCTTGCTCAGGGAAAAAGTCAAGACTAAATATGATGCATTGCACCAGGTAAAAAAAGCACTGAAACAATACTGCCTTTTGAGTGCAAGATAATTGCTAGTAACTTGAAATGTTTGTTTTAACAAACTTAAAAGTCCTTATAGTTTAATAGGTTTTTCAAAAGTAATTTAGCTGTAAAACAATTATATTTAATGTAAGTCATTAATTCTCTGTGTTTAATCTACAGGCCTTCCAGAATTATGATATAGATCAGAGTCTAGCAGTTACCAAGGGCGAGTTCAGGAGAGTTTTGGAGTCTTTCTGTTTTCCCTTGACAACAGAACAATTTAATGGAATCATCGCCAAGGTAATATACACAGGGGCGGATTTAGGCCGTCTTCTGGGTCTTCTGGAAGATGGTCAGATTTTTAAGTTAACATCATGTGACGGGTAGGTCTATCTAATTTTTTCTGTCGGAAGACGGTCAAAATGGAGGATGGATCAACAAAGATAATCTGGAAGACTGTCAGAAAATATCTCTGGATCCGCCCCTGATACATGTACATTAACTGTTCTTGTTGTCAGATTCTCTGACTATCTAAATGACATGATCAGTTTACAATTTGTCATTTTCTCTGATGAGAAGTCATAAGGAACAAAAGTTAATTTCTGTAAGAATAAGTGCTTCAATGTGTTATACATTTTGAAAGTTTTTGTAAAAAAAATCACTTAAGTTAATTATCTTAACTGAAGAATTCTGTAGTTACTAACAGTAGTACTAACAGTAAAACAAAAATTTTCTTATTATTATTACGCATATGCATTATTATTCATTACTTCTTTTTTCTATTAAGGTTGAACTAAGCAGAAATGGCACTGTTAAATACTGTGATTTCCTTGATAAGTTCCATGGACATGAGCCAATGAAATCAGAGAAATGGATCAGTGGAACACATAAGTAAGCAGATTCTATACTGATACATGAACATGCATAGAAAATTTATGTTAGTTTTTGTAGACATAAGATTTATGATATTCTTTTCACCTCGGTAACTTCAGTAAACTTCACAGGGGATCATTCAGGGGTTTTTTTATACCTTTATAATATCTGATGACCTTGAGTGTATTCAGAACAGTAGATCTGAGGATCTTCTGATCCATGGATCAAATATGGTGGACCCCACATGAAAGAAGAATTAGGGGGCTTCCTTTTGAGTGGGGTTGCCCATATTTTAGGCCGTGGATCTGTTAGTTCATAGATCATCTTGTTCTGAATGTGCTCTTAAATGTGAACTACTTTAAGAAAGTATGGTAATATGCTCTTGACTTAATTTTTTTCTTATTGTAGATATATGCAAACTCAAGGCCCCAAGGAGCATATGAATATAGACCAATTAGAGAAAATGTTGAGGGACAAGGTTGGTTGTCTGTCTGTGCTCTATTAATTACTATTACCAAAGTTGTACACACACTGCATGATATCATTTGGTAAAGTAAAGCTTGTCCACTCCTAACCATAACTACATCATGTATGTGGAAAAAAATGAAACACTTAATTCTATGTAAAAATTCTCTAGATTAACATTAATACTTAGACTGACCCCAAAATAAACTGTCCAGACCCCTGTAGCGGGGGATGGGGCACTTTGGCTCCTTTCAATATCCGGCTATGATCCTGGCATTGATTAATGTACCTGTAACTAAGCCAATTTTTAAACACGATGAACAAAAATATTAGGACAGCAAAACTAATGAGCTTTTTAAGATACTCGTTTGTGTGAGTGTTCATTTGGTAGGGTGGTGAGGAATAAAGCTCCTTGTATATTCAATCTATCCAAAGTCAAATTGTATCTTTTTTTTTCCAGCTTGTGCCAAATGTGAGAAACATTGTTAAATCCTTCCATCTCTTTGATTATAACAGAGATGGCAAGGTACAACGTCATGACCTCAGGAAAGTCCTGGAGAATTACTGCTTCAAAATAACTGATCAGCAGTTTGACAAGTATGTTTCATAGAAAACAAATTAAGGCATTTTTAGATTGGTCGAAGTTGTAAAATAAATCAACATGTTATTGAGCTTTTAAACTAAGACATAAACTTGCATTTTGTTATGGGCCCTCTGTCAATTTTAGTTAGTACTGTAAAAACAGAATAATACTTTTATTTATTGATTGACTTGCTAATAAAATTGATTAACTTTGTTGTGTCAATTAAATTTTTGAACCTTCAACCAAATTTATGCAATGAACATAATATAATATTGAAATTCACAGCCAAAAAATGCCTTGCCATTTGCCTTTGTGCTAGATTTTCACAGTATATAATTTGATTAATCAGGCTTTGGCAGAGGTATGACTACCATCACAGTGGCTTGGTGGATTATATTGACTTTCTGCGGAGGTTGGGTGTCAGAGTGGAGAATACAACCACAAAACCACAGGAGCCACAGGGTACAAAAGGAGGTATGGCATCGATAACACACACACTCACACACACACACACACACACACACTTTGTACCTATATTACAGATTTAAAGACAGCCAGACAAATGGATATCTAACTATTTAAGAGACAGACAGACAGATGGATGGATGGACAGAGAGACAGACGTACATGCATACAGACACAAACAGGCAGGCAGGCAGACAAGAAGAGACAGATAAAGGCAGACAGAGAGGGATAGTCAAACAGACATAGTTAATTTTTGAAAAATGTTTTATTATGTTATGCATATATAATTGTGAAGTTGAAACATAAAAAATCCACTAAAGGATATTGTTACCCTTTATTATAAATCAGATGCCAAAAATGAGTCTATTCCTGCATCTAATTTTTCAATAATGCCTTTTTCTTTGTGCTGATTTAAAACAATGAAAAAACTCTTGAAAATATAAAATATTGGCGTTTATAATTTTTCGTTGCAATGAATAAGCATAAGCAACTCAAAGCTTTAATCCTCAGTTTCATACCTTTCTATTTTGAGGTGTGTGGGGTGTAACTTCCTCTCTGAATGAGATTTTATTACAAAAATTGGCAGAGTTGACCAGGAATGTATAGGCTACAATCCCATGGCATTATTTTGGTTTAAATGAAGTGAAGTTATGAGCCCCTAATTACATATTTTCATTAAACAAAGGCATTATTTTGCCTTATCAACGATAAAATCTGAACTGAGACTTTTAAGAAACATTGCTGGCAGGATTTTGGACTACTAAATGGTGCCATTAAATTGGCAATGAAATGATGATCTTGGGTGCTCAGGTAAAAGAGAAATTTAAGAAACTGATTTTTCAGTTTTTACCCCAAAATCACAATTATGACGTCACTTGTAACATGACATATGTATAAATTAATTAATTTAGTCACTGAACCCTGAAGATTTATTTATTACCCAAAAGGATGCATGTAAGGCAGTAAATAAGAAGGTCTGGGTGAAGGGTGACAATATTCTTAATCAGTTATAATGTTAAATGACATTTTTGTATTTTTCTTACAGCTATGGTCTGGGATCAAGCACCTTTGAAGCCCAAACTAGAAGAATACAGGAGAAAAATCTTTGAAGATAGGGATAATGCATTAAAGGGACTTAATTTTGACCAAATAGAAATAGAGTTCAGGAAAAAGGTACTAGTTGTTTAAGATACACTGTTCTGTTCTTTTTTATATTCCTTTTGTACTTTTAAACATTTTTGAATTGAAAGATAATTACACAAAATATATACTGCTGGTAATTATTATTACCATTTTAACCTTTTCTTTTGAATTTTTTTCAGATGAGAAGCAATTATGGCAATTTAAAAAGAGCCTTCCTAGCATTTGATGCAGAGAAAAATGGATTTGTTGATTTAGAAGATCTAAAATCAATCTTAATCAGTTTCACTGTTCCCATGTCTGACCAGCTCTTTCAACAACTCATGGAAAGGTATTTTACATGTTGTTCAGACTTGTCATGCTAAGTATAGAATCTATTATTTTAAAGATGCCTACACAATGTTTTGAAGGTAAAGAGTTTGTTTATTTGGTTCTATTCAGAAATTTGATGTGAATAATTATTAAAAATTATAGGCCTAAAGACAGTTATACAGTTGTGAAGTTAGAAATATGTGAATACTAAAAACAGTGTGCAGTTGAAAGCTCATTTTTCATTGTCTTTAATTGTGTGCAATTATTCTTTTATTCAGGTGTCTTGTCAAGGCTTCAGGTAAAATTCAGTGGGAGTGGTTTTTGGACAAGTTTCAAGATCCTCAGGGCTCTGGCAATGGACAAACTGTGCCAATGAGAGTAAATCATAAGTAAGTGCCATACAGGGTTATTCAAAATTGGTAGGCACATTTTTTAAGAGAGAGAGACTGCCTGTAGTTCTTTTATTAACAAGTTAAATAAACTATTGTATTGTAGGTTTAGTCCTTAATGAAACATACATTTATTCTGAACATGTGTGCATATGCTATTTCAGTTGAGACTTCAACAAACACAGCAAAAATTCTTAGAAAAACTTGTCTTATGACAGCTGATTGCATCTTTTAAAGGTACTTCCCAATTCGTGAAACTAAAGAAACGATGGATGCTGATGGAATCTTATCTCTTCTTCGTAACAAGATTGAAAATGGTTACAGCAGCTTTAAGAATGCATTTTTGCAAATTGATCAGGTAAATACTAATATTAACAGTGAAATAAGGACAAGAGTAAAAATATTAAAAGAGTCAGCTATTAAGTAAAAAGAAAATAATTAATTACCAACTTGAAAAGAAGTAAAAAAAAATTGGGGGGGGGGGGGGGCGCATTTAATCTAATTGCTAAGAAATTATGTTTTATACCCTGAAAAGATATTGGATTGTTGATTAATCATTATGTTTATCATTATGTTTTAGAATCGTGATGGCAGAATAACAAGAAAGGAGTTCAAAAAAATTATCAAGAATTTCAAAATCAAGTTGAGCAACGATGAGTTCCAACTGATGTGTGATAGACTTGACCCCAACAAAACTAACTACATCTCATATCTAAAATTCCTACAGTTATTCGAACCAAGAGAAACTAAGGTAAGTAAAGGCAACTTAACATAGATTAACAATTTATCATCATTTTTTGTGTTTGCATGGATTTAATAAATTAAATACATGTCACATAATTACAAATGATTCAAGTTAAAATGGTTTTTGTGGTGTGCTCTTAAGGGAAGTCATTTATCACTAACTGTAAGAAAAAACAATTTCTGAACCTTCTTATTATTTCTTATTTATTTATTTATATTATTATTATTATTATTATTATTATTATTATTATTTTGTTGACTTTTGCAGGAGGGTCACAAATGGCTAAATTCTGTTCACAGATTCAACAACCATCCTAGACCTACAATATTGGCTTGGGAAACAGTAAGTTTTTTCTTTTTCCTTTTTGCCCTTGGTGCACATTATTCAAAAAGGGTGTATCTGTTCATGCTTACACATACTGTAAATGAAGCCTCCATTTCAAACTCATCATACAGTGCACCATATTTACTACCAATACTTGCCCTTTTGCATTTAGGTCTCAGGTTTTTACATTTTTCTGTAGACTTAATTGTAGAAGAGTTACTTTCACTAGCACTTTCAGGCTTTATATATCCGCGAGTACATGTACATCAGAGGCAGACATGTACCATACATGTACATGGATATACTGTGCATTCAACCTGCTATGTTGCACTTTCATGTACTATATGTGTGTATTATTTTCTTTAGGTGGAGGAGATCCTGCGTGACAAGGCCACAGACAACTGGCGTCCTATCTCTGTGGCACTGGTTGCGTATGATGAGAGGGGAGATGGTATGATACAAGATGGACAACTTCGCAGGATTTTGGACAAGTTCTGTTTGCCTGTGTCAGAGGAACATTTTGCAAAGTAAGTATGGTAACTTTATCTTAAGCAAGAAATGATATATATTAGATTTTCACTTTTGAAAATAAATGAGATTGTAAATTGCAGTATGTACCTGAAGGATCAAAAGTACTGTGAGTCAAATAATGGTTAATTGCACAGCTACGTCTAAACGCTATGCTTTTTTGCTAGACCTTAATTTTTTTTATTCTTGATCCTAGACATAAGTCAGTGTTAGGTGGAAATTGTGCTCAGTGATACAATAAATGTGTGAAGACAGAGGATATGTTGTAATTAATATTGTAATTTCTCTATTTCTGTAGCATGCTGAGTAGGTGTGAGAGCCATGCCAATGACAAGGTGAACTATGTTGAGTTCATGATCCGTTTGGGTGTTGATGTGAAGCCAGGGGATGTTGTGGGACTCAGCACTCAAATCACTGAGGGCAGTAAGCAGGAGGAACTCAGGCGTGCAACTGACCTGCAGGAAAGGTATGTAAACTATTGATACATGTACATGTCTGCTCAAACAAGGAGTTATAACAGAAGGAGATTACACGCAAGCCTTTCTATTGTCCGATGTCTGTTACGGTGGGCGGAGCTAGCTACCGGGGGCCTCCGGTCTCAAGGTTTCGTCTGCGTCGCTCTCCTCAGCTTGGAGATAAATTTCATATGCGTTATTTCACGTTAGAATTCGAGATCAGTAATGTCAAAGCGCCGCTGTATGCTGACGATTTTTTTCACAGGTAATTATTTGGACGATGTGCTGGAAGGGAACGATATCATAGAAAGCGATTATAAGGTGGTGACTGAGGATGGTCGCCATGAGCTTTTTTTAGTCGGTGATAGATGGCTTTTTTATGGCACAACCCGGTGAAAAATCACGAAGGAGAAGTCAAAAGAAAATGTCCCAACTGTGGTTTGTGAAAATGACGTTCAAGTGAACGTCTGTCCTCACTGCCAAAGGACATAATATTAATACATTAACGTTTGGACCCTCCTGCCCTTGGGTCCCATAAACATATACATTGTGACAGTGCCTACGCTTTGTGTCTGGTTTTAAATTTCTTAAAGTATTTTTTCTCTCACTCGGTATAATTTTAATATTATAATGCATTTAATTAAAATTTTAATCCAAGGTTGAGGCAATGCCACGACACGTCAGTTTACTGAATACTCGTTATAAATTTCTTTATCTTGGAAATTTCCCTTTTTTTCAGGATTATTTGACACGTACTAACACTGTTCATATTTGTCGGTAAACAAGTGCACAGTGCTATACATTAAGAATAATTTTTATTCATTCAGAAATATATTTATGTACAAAATATATCAGAAATTTTAGTATTCACTGAGCTCTTTAAAGTGAAACAAATAAAGATGAGAATATTGAATTTCAAACTATTATTTACTATATTAACTTAAAATATCTTTTAAGTCAACTCTATACTCATGCAAGCACTCTATACTCATGAAAGTAGAATCTGTGAGTAAAACCATTTTATTATATCAATAGAAGAACAAAAACAAAAATTTTACACATAAGCAGTAATAAATGAAGTCATAAAGAATGATTAAGTTGCTACAGTTTTCCAGTTTTATGCAGTCTATGATGGCATTTTTTTCAACCGTGCAAATAGAAATAATTATATTCTTTTTTATCTGACTTGCTGATACCAGTCTGTGCCAGATACTATTCCACTTACAGGCCAGCAAGGTCTGAGAATCTAATGGGCCGAATGAAATAAAAAATCCTAGAAGATAAAGTGGTTAATTCTTACAAATAGGATGAAAAACATGGGATTTTCAAAAGGTTATTATAGATCAAGACAACACTTAGTAAGAACATTTATAAAATGTAACAGCTGAAAAAATTAACTGGTAAGTAAGCAGTAAGTGACTGCTTTAAAGAAATTTCACTGAAACAGAAATTTCACTGGCAATCAACAATTTATATATAGGTTTTGAATTTTTTTCCACGTAACAGTAACATAAAATTTATGTCCACTTTTGCAATGTATAGAGTCAGTTAGGTGACTGAAAATATTTTAAAATGTCATAAAGGAGCACTATTAATTTAATGCAATCTCTGTTGGCCAGTCTTATCCAGTTTCTTCTCCAAAAAGGACAACTCAAGTGAGAATTTCTTCAGGGCCTTTTCTTCTGCCTTGCTAATGCCATGCCACTCAGAAAAGAGAGAAACCTGTAGGTTAGAAAAAAAAACATAATAATAGCATTATGAACTACTAGTATCCATGTAGACATTATGGAATTATGCAGTGAAGTTTAATGTGTCTTGTTATGACTTGACTGAAATAATGTTCACCACATAAATGAACAATTTACAACTAAATTCATATAGAACATCAAGATTCATGATCACAAGCTAATAACCCCAAGAAATTGAAAGAAATTGTACTTATTACAAGAAATTATTTAAATCCGCCCTGGTCCCTACTCTTCTGACAGGACAAAAAGGGGATTTCAGAGAGGCTGGTTGCTAAAAGGAAAATGCCCAAGGTTGTTGTATTTTGAAAAAAAAATTAAAAAGGGTACTGTTGTTAGTGAATGTTTAATGCATCTTAGGCATTATGACAAAAGTAACTTACCCCAGACACACTGACCTCCTTTTTTCATTGACATATTTTAATTTTTTCCAGCCTGACCATAATTCATATATTCAATGCAGCCTTCTCCCATATCTATAATAGAAAAAAAAACTTGAGTAGTGTTAAGATATGCATGTCAAATTCATTATCAATTTTGAGAGAATTTCTGTTTCAACACTACAAGATGAAATATTTAATTTCAAGTAATGAATAAACCTTAATAGAGTTCTATTCTTTTGTAACCACCAAGGCAAAGCTTCTTTCTTAAAATGAACTGAAACATCCAAGCTTGCCACCTAACATGCCAAAGTAGTGAAGTATAATTTAAGTAGAGAAGCAAGTACCCCTTAATTACAGAGGTGTCTTACACAATAAAGTGTGTCTTACACACCTCGACTCAAAGAGAGATGTGTAGTGAGATAACAGGTAAAGTAATTGGTGGAGCCTAGGTGAACTTAAAACCTTAAGACTTTAAATTAAGAAGCACCAGGATTCATGTGTGTTCTTTTTTCAAAGGTTTAATATGAATTAAAACATATATATGTAAAAAGAAGACTAAATAAGTTAAAAATAACTATACCAAAGACACTGTGAAGTCAAACTTCCTGTTAGACCGCCATGATGGAAAATGCTGGGTGGAGGCAAAATTTTCCAGTCAAAAAAACTGAGCACTTTACTTTAACAACAAAGTTACCACTCCAAAGCCACCCACCATGGTGAGAAGAAAAATGATGACCAACTGTCATGATAAGTCTTTTTAGATTTAGACATGAAAAAGGTAAAGGCCAAAATGGTACATTTACCCATAACACTAGAGTAAAAAATTGGTATTCTGAACAAATCGGGTTATTTTTTTCAAGAAATATTGGAGCAGTATCCATGCAATATATACCACGCCACGACCAAGATGTTCAAGAATCTAAACACACCAAATTTTTTTATAATCTTGCATTTGAAAAGTACAAAAAGCGGTAAGGCTTTTGGCCATAACAAGCGTAACACTTTTTGATCGGAACTCATGAAAATTGTCAATTGTCGTATCCAAGCTAGACCACATGTAAAATCGCAAAAAAAAAACAATACTGCTCAAGCAAGTGTGTTGCACACATAACAATTAGTTAAATTTTATGACTGTCATGTGACACAAGTTTCAAAAAGTAGGAGGAAAATGTCTTTTGGAGTAATTTTTTTTTTCGAAATATTAACAAGATGGCGGCTTAAGCATCTGCTTGTTATTCGGCTACTGAAAGTGCACCTAAGTTTTATTCTTTGCTATTGCCACAAATTACTTAACAATTGCAACTGTATAAAGACCAAACTTTCTTCATCTGATACTATATTTATAGGCACTTGTTATGAGTGGGAAATATTTTTCGTGCAATATTTATTCTCCACACACCACCTCGCGAGATCAACGTGAAGCTGGGCACTTACACAGTGAGACCCTACGACATAAAAGTTGCAATTTATCTTCCTATTTCGTGTAGTTATGCATTTTAAAGCACTTACCTGTTTTTTGAAAACCTTGTCCAACGTAATATCATATAAATTCTGTATTTCTCTCATTTTTTAGAAACTTGGGACTCCGTTTCTGTTTCTGTCCTCAAAAATCAACAGACGAAGGCACAGATACTAACAAACGAGATTTAAACGAGAGTAGCAATTAAGCGTAACAGAGATAGGCATCCATTGTTCTCTGGGTTCTATTCATTCCGACCAATGAGAGACCGTAATACGGGCTCCGCCCCCACGCGTGTAATCTCCTTCTGTTATAACTCCTTGGCTCAAATAACAATGCACTCTGTACGTGAAATACTTTGAAAGATTACACAGAAAAGGGAAGTTGCATATTACTTCTCATAAACGTGATTTTACATAAGATCAAAGGAAAAATGATAAAATGGTTATCACATCAACCCTAAGGTAAAACATCAAAAAGAATTTAAAGGAGCGCAGATGATTTTTAGATTAAAACTATTAATTTGTTAGAAAAGGATTCTCTAATACTGGGGCTTTTTTTTAATTTGTTTTGTTTTGTAGACAAGCACTTGAAAACAAGGCAAACCTAGATAGAACAAATGCCATGACTCCTGAAGAGGTGATTGTGAGGCTGAAAGACAGAATGGCTCAACACAATCAAGAAATTAGACGCTCCTTTTTATCATTTGATAAAAAGGGCAAAGGCAAAATTTCAAAGAAGTCTTTCAGGGAGGTAAGTGATTACAAATAATGCATTTACATTGTATTTCACATGTAAATTCTATTGACTTACAAAAATTGATAATTTTATGAAGATACCAAATAATTTTATGACTTAAATTTTTTGAGAAAAACTGCTTACAGTTCATTGAAGATAGAAATATATTTTAGTACGCTATAAATGGTCAGTATTCCTTTTTGATTAAATTGAGTGGTTATTTTTTAAATTCTTACAGGTTCTTAGCAGCTTCGGCATGGTCATGTCAGATGAATGTTTCAAGAATTTGACAGAAAAGCTTGGGTTTTACAAGGGGCACCTTTCATACACAGACTTTGTAATGGCATTTGAGGACCCCAGGATTGGTGATGCATCCCCTGGCAATGTCCATCAGCCTAACCACAGGGTGAACCCCATCAGGGGAGATGAAGTGGGAATGACTGCTGAACAAGTAGAAGCAAAGTTTCTCGGTAAACTTAGGGAAAACTTTGCCGTGAGTATCATATATGGTTTTGAAAATCATTTATTTATATATAATATTATATACTAGTACCATATATATTCAACTTAATGATATTGTTTATACAAATACATGTTAGTGCATCATTATTATTAGCTCAAATGATGAAAAAATCATTTTGAATATAACAAGTTCATCATTCATTGTAGTACATAATGATTATTTGGATTAATATTCAGCATTTTTTATGGAAGATGCACTATTGTATATCTTGATATTCTTGTTGCAACTATTTATATTGAGAATAACTGATATATTCCTTCTGCTTTACAGGACCTTAGGGGTGCGTTTTACAAGTTTGATGATGATCATAATGGCCTTTTAACAAAAGCAAATTTCCGTCGTCTGCTAGATGCTTTTATGTTCATCATGCCAGACAAAGAGTTTGAGAGATTATGTCAAAGATTGGGATTCACCAAACAGACCAAATTAAGTTACCGGGATTTCCTGGATGCCTTTGAGATTAGAGACACACCTGAAGGACACAAATGGCTCAATTCGGATCACAGGTAACTGACATTAGGAAATTTAGTAACACTTGTTTAACACTTTTTTAAAGGTGGTTTCATTTTATTGGAACATCTGATGCATTCTTTATTCTACATGTATCAGTAGTAGGATATTTTTAAAAAATGAAAGGAGAAAACTCTCACCAGACCAGATAGTTCAGTTATGCATTTATCTGCTTTCAGCAACATGTATTGGGAATTATTTCATTTACTTTTTAGGTTCAATGATACATATTACCCAGAACTCCTCCAAGCAGATACAGTGCATGATATTTTAGCTCAAAAAGTTCATGCTCAGTGGAAAGACCTTTCCACGGTGAGTGTTGGATGTTGGATTCAGATTTTATGTGATTTTGAATCTTTAAAAGGGATGGATCCTCTTAATAATTATCATCATACTAAAGATGCATGAAATAATGCCATGAAAAATGACATATCATTTAACTTCAGATAAACAAAATATGTGACCTCAAAACAAATTTTATATATATTTAAGAATCAGTTTGAAAATTTTTCTGATGTGCTGAAGCCTTTGCCCCTCTATTAATCAAGACAATATACAAGCAGTTCAGCAGCACGTAATTATTTCTTTTTTTCCTTGCTATAGGCATTTTGCTCAATGGATAAAAATGGAAATGGCATAATAACAAAGAAGGAGCTTCGCTCAACATTGGCCAGGTTTATTCTTCACATGGAGAAAGAAGAGTTTAAGAAGCTCTGGGCAAGATATGACAGTGAAGGTAAAGGATATGTTACCCATCAAGACTTCCTGCAGAAACTGGGAGCAGCTGAGTTTGCCCCTGGGGACATGGGTGGGACCAGCAGAAAGATAGTTGACAACAGCTACAAAGCTCTGGACCTGCACCATCAACAGCAGCAAGCAAAACATGAGAGGATCACGCAGCACCAGGCAGAGAGGACGGCTGTGATGTCTGTGAATGAAGTGGAAAGAGAATTAAGGTGGGTTGTTTTGCATAAATCATTGCAATCACTGTATTCTTGATCAAGATGAAAATTGCGGGAGACACCTTTTTTAAATACATAATATGGTTATTTTATATCAAAGTTTTTAAATATTAAAATATCAAGCAAGGTAAATATTCATAAAATAATTTTTTAAATAATATTTTGCCTTACTAATGGACACTTTCTAAATAAAATTCTATTTTGTAATAATTGAAATATTAATCATGCTTTTCATTCTCATTTTTCATTTTTGATGTATATCTATTAAAGTATTATGCATGGTATATTTTGATAAAGTTCACATCAATATATGAACATGCATTTATTGATGTTTCAATTCATCATTTAGGGATCGTTTCCGTGACCAATATGACAACATGTATGCTGCCTTTAAAAAGTATGATACCAAGAAAAAAGGATCCTTGTCTGTCAGTGAAATACAGAAAGTACTGGTGGACCTGAATTACTTCCTGAATGATGACCAGTTCTACCAGCTTTTAGATAAGTAAGTGTATTATATTTTGACTAGTTAATATACATGTAGTTAACATACAGAATAATGGGTATATTAAATGAAGATTTTTTCAAGTCAACAAATTGTACTTAATTTAAAGGTGCATGGGATGGGTTATTAGTGAAAAATACTTCATGTAAAGGGATTTTCATGTCATCTTTGATATTTTTCCTAAATGCAAACTGCAGCTTCAAAGCACTAAATGCAAAAACATTTTTCAGATCACTTATTTGAGTATCATTTTATATGGGCTGAACAAAAGCTTCCGTCTTTGATCTCTAATCCCACTGATTATTTTTAAGAAGGTTTATATGTGAAGTATTGTACAATTTAGTAAATGTTTTTTTTTTTTTACATGTATCTTTCTGATATGATATGGTTTGTAGATAGAAATGTTGACATAGTTGTTAAATGCTTGCAAAACATGGCATATGAAAACATAATGAGTAAATTTTAATAACTTGAATCCATTTTTTTCTTACCGATAAAATGTTCAAAAATTATTTTTTCTAAACATTTTTTATGAAAAACAACAAGAAAAAAAATGAAATGGAGATAAAATGATTTGCAAAGTAAAAAAAAAAATATGTAAATACATATAGAAACTACATATATATATATTTACTTTTAAAGAAGTTGACGAAAAGTGGTTTTATATACACAAGTACTTACATCAAATTTCTAAATATAATTTTTTCTGTCTAATCTCTTTATATGTTTATTATCATTAAAAGAATAGCACGGACAGTTTCCCTACATGTAAATGCAATAAAATGCATCTGCCTGACAGACAGTCAATTATGCACATCTCATAATAATGTTCTGAGATTTTTTTTAATCCGATTGTTTCTTTTGTATTGTGTCAGATTAACATACATGTACCTGCATATATGATGCTCACCTAAATGTTTTTATTTTTGAGAAATGTTAATGAAGTAAATATGTTTGTTGGAGACAAATCATATTTAGCCATATCATGTGTCCTGAGGTCACCTAAGGTTGAATAATACTCCATTGTTTGGCTTATAAGAAAAGCTATTATTGGCCACATTTTGTGCTAAATAGTTATGCATGAAAAAGCAATTTGTCAGGACAGGATCAAAGTTTATTGGGAAACTACTCCAGTTAAACATCAGTATAATGTGAGGAGAATCGACTCTTTTCACTGGTTCAATTGAAATCATGTCAACCATGTAATATCCACTTTGATTAAATATTTGTTAAAGAGCTGAGTGTTGATAAAGGCAGTCTGTGACCTTGAATAAACATTAGGAGTGTAGCCAGAGGTCGTTGCTATGGAGTGGATGTAAACAGAATAGAAAGCTTGTACAGTTAAGCGTGTAACCTAAATATTCTTCAGGATCGGGCTAGTAGCTACCAACAGCAGGATAAATTATGAGCAGTTTTTGAAGGCATTTGAAGACGGCAGAAAATCCAGCTACGGTCACAGAACAGATGTTCAGTTAGAGGAATATGAAGATTTGAATCCCACTTCTGCAGAAAAGAAAATTCGTGATAAAATCAGCAATAACTTTGAAGTTCTCATATCTGTAAGTACAATAGAAATCATGGTCTATTTTGCCTTAGTGTGTACTACCATATGATTGAAAGACTTGTTTGATATTATTTTAAATGTGATACTGGGTAGATCAGAATACTTTCATTCTCTGCTTTAGACTTAATTACAGTTACAAAAGAGCATACTAGTACAGCAGGCCATTTATGACAAACAGTTAGTTGCACATGTACCATATCGGAACAGACTTTACTGACTAATTCTCATGCAGCCATGTTTCTCTTATTTTACTGCAGGCATTTACTGCCTTCGATAAAGACAAAACAGGGGTTATTGGCACAGCAGATTTCCGCCGTGTGTTGGATAATTTCTGCTTCAAGATGACAGATGCACAGTACCGGCATCTCATGAGCAGGATGAGTGCTCAGGGAGATAATACTGTGTCTTACCCAGATTTCATGGATTATTTCAAGCAAGATACACAACAGGTAATTTGAAGGGGGCCTTTTCAGATTAATTTTGTTTTGATTGTATTTATTTATTTATTGTCTTTGTTTTTAATAGCTAGTTGACTTTTAGAGAGTAAACAAACTGGACAAGGGATGGATCTCCAGTTAAATATCAAGAGAAGCATTTGCTGGTCATAATTACACTTGAAAATATACATAATTATTAAAATAATATGTATTGAATAATTCAACTTTATGTATTAAATAATTACATTCATTTGTTTACTGTCATTGCAGGAATCTGAGCAATGGCTAGAAACTCTTCAAAGAAACATGATGAGAGGAAGAACACCACAGCAGTCTGTGGGTATGGAAGAGATTCATGCTGCACTTCGGGAAAATGTCACCACCCATTTTTACCAGATGGCCAGAGCATTTGCTGAGATTGACTATGCCAAAATAGGAGTGGTCTCCAAAGAGGATTTCAGAAATGTGCTGAATAGGAATTCATTTAGGCTTTCCAATGATCAGGTACTATACCTAGCTGTCATAGTACTTACCTGTACATCTTATGTGATGTACTGCAGATATTTTGCTCGTAAAATATTTTCACTACATACTAATATGTAACAGTAATACTTAATTGATCTTCACAGCAATCAAGCAACATATTTTTAACATTACAATTTGTAATTTATATTTTTATGTCCGCCTCTCTCTATAGATAACTGTTTCAAAAAAGACTATCATGAAAGAAGTCTTACTGGTGCCAATGAATATTAAAATGTACAGGCTGAACAAATTAATTTTAATCATTTTCAAATTTTTATTCAAGTTTGAGAACTTGTGGGACACTCTGAAGATCAATGAGTTCGGCAACCTGGAATATCGCGACTTCTTGAAGCGATACAGCAACAGTACATCGCCAAGACCTCCATCTCGCTCCCGCTCTGAGCTTGGGGCTTCACCTGGAGGCCGCAGGTCTGAAACACCACTCTCTCTGAGATCGGGATCTGTAGCTAGGGTAAGATTGTTTTTCATTCTTAATGATTGAGGAGAAACTTGATAATCATGTTCATGTAGATATGTAAAACCTCTCTGTTTGGTATACTTTTTAACTTGGAGATTTAAGTAACAGCTGTAGTGTAACTGTAGCCTGTTTTGATCAATTACAATGGGTAGTTTTGCTTGCCCACTGGTAATATGATATGCTTTTGTGGACATCCATGTTTTGTAAACACAATAACAAAAAGAGTCCAGATGTTACATAAAAAGATGAAGAAAGAAATGTGTTGTTAATAGCACTGTCAAGGGAAAACTTATTTGTGTGGCTTGTTTATGCTTCTCACAGTGTAATCTTGTTCCAAATGTTTCTCTATATTCTACTGAGTTTTACACTGTAGTTCTTGCATTATTTTCAGTTGTTATATACAAACAAATTCCCACAATTTCTAGTGGAGGAATATTTCATATTTGGGTACACATTTCTACTTTAATTCCCATAAATTATAAATCTATATTTCTAAATATTCTTGACAGTCTGAGCTAATGGGCACCCCAGCAGGGTCCAGAGCAGGATCAAGAGTCGGGTCCAGGCAGTCCGGTCAGGGTGGTGGGCACTATACACCTCTAGTCAATGCAGAACACATTGAGAACAAGCTTAGGGACCACATTCACCGTACATGGAAGGACATACAGAGGCTGTGTAGACTGTGTGATCAGGAGAATACTGGGACTGTGGAAATGCAAGATATCAAAGGTATACATTACAATACCATTGGCTACTTAAAATGGTGTTCGGCATGTAGAAGTTTTTTTTTAAGTTGGTGAACTGTTTGAAAATATCTGAAATACTCGAAGTGTAATACACATGTAGTTTGGTTATATGAAATTTTGGTAAGTCAGTGGTATTGCAGTTACTGCAATTGAATGTTATAATTACACACAAACCTACGTACAGTATATAGCACCAATGCCAAGTAGTGAAAATATTTATCACTATTAGTTTGCAAAACTTGAATCCATTTCACAGTGAAATAATCAGTGAACATAAAGATTTTAATGGAGTCTTTTTTCCAATTTCAGATATATTTGACAAACTTGGAGTTGAAATGGCTCCTTATGAGTTTGACCAATTAATGATCAAGTATGACCTAAAAGAAAATGGCCGTTTTTCATATGTTCATTTCCTGCGCCATTTTGTCCTGAGCAGAGCAGCAGACAAGGGTTTTGGAAGAAAGAAGCTGCAGGAACCCAAAGTGCAGGTAGGTAGATATAGGCTGTTTAATATGACAGAATCAATTTTTGTCAATAGTAGTTCAATTTGATGAATAATTTTTTTTTTTTTTTTTTGCTTCGTTTTTTTTTTTTTTTTATAATTACCCACTGGTATGTCTCCTAATATGAAAAATTATAAAAACAATAAATAAATAAATTACTGTTTATTTCTTGTAGACATCTTCAGTTTGTATGTGTAACCTATTGACTCTGTCTTATGATGTTTATTGAAGTCTTCAGATACAAACCATGCACATTCTAAAATGTGTGGCCCTATAAAGTGAAATTATCCATTTTGCAATATTTTGAACCAAGTCACTAAATGCAAGTATAGCAAATATACTGTATCTGTAAAGTGCTAGGAAATATTAAATAAATGACAGTATTCCTTTGTGCGTCATGTGTGTATAGGAAAAAATTGATGAGGAAGATGATGACAATAAAGAGAATGGTGTCAGTGATGCACTTGATGTAACCATGAGTGCTAGATCATCACGCACTCGTAAAAGGCATAGAAGAAGTAAAACTGATTCTTACAAATTTGAAATGGAGAGAACCATGACACTGGAAGCTCTAGTACAAGACATTCTATGGAAGACTAAACACAAAGATGAGGCAAGAAGCCACTAATGCATGCACTGTGGAATTATTTGAATTGACACTTTTTCTTAACTTTGTCTGTGCTAAAAAAGATTTTAAGACACGTTTTCTGAAGTCCTGTCTGTATTGATCCTGTTGCCTTTATTTTCACGGATGAATTCTGCATGTTTGTCATTTTTGTTCGTTGTGAGCCCATATTTCCTTCAATTGGTTCCCTTTACTGTTTCTCATTTATACTGTGGTTTGTAGTATGGATGTTATTATTGCAGTGGAAGTGATCAAAACAGAGCCAATGTTGTTTACAGGCATTGTATAACATAAGGTTTCATCCTATGGCGTGGAAACTGAATGAGTTTCATAGATCGATAAACATGGTATAACTTTAATGTCATCTCTTTTATTGCATTTCCCATGCTCTTTGCATTGGTGAATCTATACATGTATATCATACTAGACTCATGGATGGTTTGGAAAATAAATGGTTCTAACTCAAATTTTCAGAATGACCTTCAAAATAAATGTGCACTGTAAACCAGAGGTATCAGAATCATTACGTCCGTTATAAGTTTTCTTTTTTCTTTACACATTGGTGCCACATTTGAACCAGATCTTTTAAATGGTATATTATATATTTATTTCAGGTCAGCACAGGTGAAGGGAGCCCATTCTTTTTCGAAGCCATGCAAAGACTTCAATCAAGTGTTGTGAGTGAATGGAAGGAAATGAGAAGAGCATTTCGAATGATGGACAAACCTGGACTAGGAATTGTTACACCAGCCCAGTTCCGACAAGTGCTTCGAGAATTTAACCTGAACTTAAGCGAGAATGAATTTTACCACCTTATGACATACTATGATAAGGACTTGAAGGGAAAAATAAGTTACAATGACTTCATCGGAGCATTTCTAAGAGCTTCGTGAAACAAAAACAAAAAACCCAAAAAGCTGGATGCAAATATCTATAAGGTCCAACCGATCTTGGTAAATGTAGTGCTGTCAGTTATTTTGCTGTCACTGCAGTCATCACATGGCAGCAATTTCATTCTTGAAACTGAACATGCAAGGTGATAATAGGAATTTATTGGACTTAGTACATAATGCCAAACTATGAATTTTCCAAAGTGCCTTATAAGGTTGTGAACTAACCAGCTTTGATCTGACCACAAACACCATGTGATAAATACTGTAACAATCAAGGAAACTCAAGTTGTGTTCTTTACATTATATACTCTTTTAGGTTTTGTCTTTTGGCAAACTGTATTTAGCTCATTACATTTATTCTCACATTTATCATGAATATGATTATTTTGAAATTTCATGGTAATTTTTACATGTAAAGTAAGCTGCTGTTTGCTGAAGAACCTGCTGTACTGTTTATATTTATACATATTAATGCCTTTGAAAATGTCATCCAGTCTTGCAAAAAAGAATAATGTCATCCACAAATTTAACCTTTTTTTCAACACAAATAATCATGTATCAAGAATGGTATAGCTAACATTCCATTTTAGCTGATCAAGAGTAATCTTGTTGTCATGTCTTCTGTTGCATGGAAATATTACAAGAAAAAAATATTTTTATGTATATTTCATTTTATTAAAATTGGAATACTGAATGTGAATAAACATGTTTTAAAAGGAACTAATCTGCTAATCTGTGGTTTGAAACTTCACACTTCAAAATTTATAATAAAGGTTGCTGACACATTTGATATATGAACAATGTAGGCTATGGAGCTGAGAATGATGCTTGTAATAGGGCACAGAAGTCCAATTTTAAGTTTGCGAGATTTCATCACTTCCAGAGACAGGTAAGATACTGCGCAACATTTTGGTGTTCTAATCAACAGTGACTACAGTTGCCAATATGGTTATCCCCTTTGTTTTTGGGTGTAGTCACCCAAGTAGCAGGGAAAAGTTCCTTTTTTGGTTTCCCTTGGATAAGCTCAAGCAGCTCAAATGGGACAGATCATATCGATAAGTTTTGATAATCATAATAATGAACTTGCAAAGTAGATGGCAAGGCTGTCCCTGGAAGTGGGTACATTGTGCAATAATGTCGCAATATTCACAGTATTATTGCATACTTGCAAACAAAACTTCAGTGCCCTATTACCTAGAAAAGTTCATGTTCATCACACAACCGACTCTGGCAAGGCAGTCCTAATTGCATATATAGACTGATATTGCTCGGGAATTACAAATTGAGGCAGAATTCAATCAGCCACTACTACACAAAATAAGTTCAGTATTGAAATTAATTGAAAACAGGCCAGAAGTAAAATTTTCTTCAGTCAACAGGTTAATATTGAAATAGTTTTACCTCCAAGAAAAATTTAGTTCATTCTTATAACACAACTGATAAAATTCTTCTCCGAGGCCAACTTAACACTTGCAATCAAGGTGGTGCATCATAACATGGTCAGGAGCACCTACACCACCCACAATATCAAAGTCTATTCTTTAGTCTGGATACGTTTTGACAATTGTCAACACTAAAAATGCAGCCTATTGTGATGAAATATTACAGAAAAATGAGTCTTCGACATTTTGATTCTGGCAAATAGGAGAGGCTTTGTCATTTTGAATAACATTTATATTCATATAACACTGTTATTGAAAATAATGAACTCCGTTTGGCACTTAGTTATAGTTAATTTAAGATGCAACTACATGTAATATATTAAATTATCACATTAACATGCTGCAATTGCACATACATTTTTACAAAATGATCCAAGTTTTTCTTGTCCACACACTATTGAAAATGTTGCATGTTAGTATACAATATTCTGTTTATTTGAAAATAATTTGTAAACTTCACAATGGCAATATGTCAGATACCAAACAAGTTTTGGGTTCAATATCTTTTAGGAAAAAAAACATGCAGACTACCAAGATCAAGGGATGAGATTGCCATATAGTGCAAAAAGTCATGGGGTCCAGGGGGACACCAAGGCCAATGATATTTTTGGCTCCCAAAAAATCTGAAATATGCCTAAAAATTTCATCCCTGAAGATCAAACATTTATAATCTACTATATAAAAATGAGGATTTTAAAATGCAAAACAATCCACATTAAAATCTCTGTAGATGCTTTTGCACAAAATTTCAATATTTTAAGCTTTTCTGTCCATTCTAAAGCAAATGACATCAAATGTTCAAAATAATTCACAACTTCAAAAGTGTGAATGGAGAATCAAGTTGAATGCTGGTTAAATCAGTAAGCAACAAATGATGCTTAAGTTCCACTGGTATCTCTAGCTGTTGTACCTTCTCCTTGACTTCTCTTCCAAGTCCCTGGCGAATCTGATACCTACACAGTGACATGAGACTTGGGGGCTCACAGATGGCCTGATCTAGCCAGTTCATCATTTCAGGAGAGTGCAATAAAGCATCTGGGACATCTCCAGTTTGTATACAATATTCCTTTGTAATGTTGTACCCTGCCACAGCTAGACATTGTGCCATGGGAAAAAAGCCAGTTTCAAGGGCCACATAAAATGGTGTCACAGGTTGAGGGTAAATATAAACAACATCAGATGATTGTGCATGCTGGTCTATACCCCTACTTGGCACATCCAGAGGGACATTTAATTTGAGGAGATACTGAAACACATTCCAGTGGTTTTGATAAACAGCATTCCACAGAGGAGTGGCAGCCACATTATTTAACATCTCGGGATCTGCACCATGTTTAATCAGACTCTGAACCATCTCTAAGTTGCCATTGTACGCAGCATAATGCAAAGCAGTGTCCAAATCCTTGTCTTTATTATTGACATTACAACCCAGAGGTAGAAGCAAGTTAAATGCAGCCATGGCATCACCGTGTGTTGCAAGAGAAAGGGGTGTGTTCTTGTCACTGGTCTGACAATCAGGTTTAGCTCCAGCAGACAGGAGTTCTTTCATAACTCCTACATGGTTGTCCCAGGCAGCCCAGTGCAAGGCCTGGTAGCCCATGTTATTCACCAGGTTCACATCACCTCCATGGTCAATCAATAGTTTGACAACGTCAGGTTTGTTTTCCACTGATGCAATCATAACAGGTGTATTATCTCCCTCTGAACACAAGTTAGGATCAGCCCCGGCTTCCAAAAGCATGCTTATGATCTTTATATTAGCTGAAAGAGAGAAAATGTTTTGAAGAAAATGATTTTAAATCTTACAAGAACCAAGGAAACGTAAACAGTAACTTTAATATCCCACTATGACAATACTAACAAATCTCTTTATTTTGTTTTAACCAACTGGCTTACTTTATCTACTCGAAATCTTCTTATCTAAATTATTAATTCTATCGAAATAAAATCGAAAAGATATGCAATATTTTAACCTACTTTGATAAAATAATTCATTATGGACAATGGGCATCTAATGTGATGGTTTTACTTCCACTTACCGTGGGACATCTCTATGGCTGCACACAGAGGAGTGATCTGTCCATGAAACCCTGCAACATTGACATCGATTGTTGGGCTTTGTAACAATAACTCCACACCCCTTAGACTGTTCTCTTCTATTGCCCGCAGTAGTGGCGTTCTACCATTAGTCTGAACATTTACATTTATACCTGAAGCAAAATTGTTTAATATATATATTTATTCAAACTATACATGAATTTAATTAAATATCTGTCCACCTCTTGTAAAAATAAAGTTACTGAGAATTTCCGCAATACAATTGCTTCCCATATAATACTTTTCTACAAAATACTAAAGGAATCCAATAGAAACCAAAACAAAAATTTTATATGAACAGTTACGGTCAGGGCAGTTACGGTTAGATCCAATGAGTACATGTATATAACCAAAGAACCAACTGTATACCTACCTGCTTTGATGACCATCTGTAATGCCTCTTCAAAAGAGTCAGTCATAAACAAATCAAGGCACATGTGGACCAAATCCTTAGGTCCAGGTGAGTTACCAACAGGGTCTTGAGCACAAAACTTTTCTAAGAGCACCTGCAGCACACCAAGCTGTTTGTTGAAAACGGCCCATGAACTAGCAGTGTGTAATGACTTGTTCAGGATGTTCAAGTCCGCACCTGCTTCAAGAAGCACCCTGGCACAGTCAACGTGGCCATGTGTGGCACAGATGTGTAATGGTGTCATTTGCCATGCAGCAGTTCTACAGTTTACATCCGCACCGCGGTCAATCAGCCATTTCACCATCAGAGGTTTGTTTGAAGCTGTTGCTACATGAAGAGGAAAGAAACTTGCACAACAATTTGCTGAGGGGTAAAAGCAATCCTCGTCAAATTCTGAAGATGTTTCCATTGCTGTGTTGTTATTACAAAGGCAGGTACCTACTCGGAGAACTTCCTCCATGTCAAATTTGTCATGCCACTGGTATTCCAAATCCCTATTACAACCACAGTCTCCTCCATGGGTTTCTGAAGAAACAGAAAAGGAAAAAATCTTTATTAAAGTGACTGCACATCAACAAAACTGACCCTATTCATTCCTAACATAGAGAATAATGGGCAATGGAAGTTGCTTTGCCAAAGTGATTGTTCAAGTTTGCTTTTAGGTGGGAAACAATCCCCAATGCACTTCTCGCATTCAGAACTATGTTGATGGCCATCATTACTCCCTCATTCGCAGATTATTATTTCACAACAGCAAAACTTGAAGACAAACAGACGAATCTTGCATTACAGCTATGTGATGGGAATACTGGTTGGCTTTACGGGAGTGTGGGACTTGAGGAGGTGAGAGGGAAAATAATCACCTGCGTGTAATTTTACAGTTATGTGCAACCACTAGTATATCTTTCATGCATCAGCATGTATAGTACAAAGTGGAGACCATAAACAGATGTGTGAACACATGAATTTTCATGTTAGACTGGACTCTTCTCACTTACTTATTTGAAATTCAAAGCCAATGTCTGCATTCTGAATGTCACCAGGTGTGCCTTCACATAATAGTTTGAAGAGGGTAACACTTTTCTCCAGGTTGAGTCTGGGTGGCTCTAAGAGAAAAAATATATAGTTGGTATTGATATGGATTAAACAAATACGTGAACATTTCCAGCCAGTTACAGAGTATAGTTAGACTAATATTATCATCAAATTTATTTGCCCTTGATATCTACACTGGTAACAATACGGGCAAATTTAAACGTGAAAACATTAATACAATAAAAATTGACATTAAACCACATAAGCTCAAATTTCATGGCAAAATCTGAGCCAATGAACAGAGCGAGTATTGTAAGAAGACGGTGGTCTGGCTACCCGCCAACTTTCCTTATTCGAACACCAAAAGAAGTGTCATTTTCAGTGAATAAAGGCATTTTTGTTGGGTTAATTATGATAACTGACACAATTATCACTTTCTTTTAATACCATTTTCAATCTAACGGTTTGAAACAGACACATCATGCTCACCGGCAATCCGTTCTCCTGTCATGCTAGCAGAATCCCGTGAGGTCACATATGAAAACGAGGCACGGGTTTCCCCACGAGCTGTTCACGTGAAATGACATGTATGATTAATAGGTCAAGGTAAGCAAATAGAAAATGAGAAACTGCAAGATTGAACATGGTTTGAAGTAAAAAAAAAAACTTAGTGGGGGTGGGGGTGAGGCATGTATTTTAAAGGGATAATAACTCTTCGTACGATATCTATATTTCACAATAAAAACATTGTGAACAACTCATAGAAATATAATGTTCTGTTTTACCACAAAAACGTCAGTTATAGTTATATTCTGATATCTGAGCTTGTCTTCAGATCACATAACCTCCATTGATGGCTGTACTCTGTTATGATATCTTGAGAGATTTTAACAAAAAACCAAACTTTAAAAAAAAAACAGGGACTAACTTTGAATGTAAAAGCCATTAACCATTGGTTAGTAGACTAGGGGAAAACTGTTGTTTACTCGAGGAAAATTTATTTTTTGGCCACGAAGAGTTATTATCCCTTTAAATATCTGGTACGTTGCCAAAAAATTAATGAATACCAGTACAGTGGGTGCGTCGTAGACGTGTATTCGTGGTGTATATTATTGAAAACTGCCACTTAAAAGGAAGGTTCGTTCAAAATTATTTTCTAAAGGGACGCAAAAATAATTATTTGAAGTAAAAAAAAAAAACAAGTTAAAGAGATTTAATACCTTATATAGCTTAAATAACACTTATAAGTTAATTAAAATTATGATGACGAATTTTTCAGTGTGGAGCCAGTTATTTGTCCGGCTGCGTATTTGGCGACCGTAACAATTTAATCATTCCCATATAATACCCTTCGTCTTTTACCTCCTCATTACAGTTATGTCTGATTCATTAAATTATTTTTAAAATAGTAAAACTCCCCTGGACAAACTAAAAATCGGCTGTTTTTGTTAGGACACATGTCATTTTGATTCCTTTCCTACCAGTTCATCTTTGTGCTTTTTATTCTTTATTCTATAGGAGTGATCACCCTCTGCATATAAATTGGTCCCTATTTAGTGTTTGTTTATAATTTATTTTGCAATAATCACGATGCAACAATCTCGCATTTTTCCAAATGCGTAAGCGTAAAGCATTATCCCCTTTTAATAATTTATTATCAGTTAGACTACTGACTTAAGTTTCGTTTAATATGAAAAAAAATTTTAATGTCTTGAGAGCAAATGCCACGTAACGTAAATAAATAGTTATGTAAATTAAATAAGTAACAGTAGGCTCGCATCGTATACAACACGAATACAATGCACAGGCAAAAAGAAGGAAAAATATCTCGTTCAGTAGAAAAAGGTTTAAAATTTGCACCCTCTTCAAACTTTTGGCTGTAAATTTGACCTTCAGCACTTATTTTTCCTCCTGTTTGTAAAACACAAAAAAAGCAGAAAGCTTGCTCCTGTGTTGACCAGTGTTTTTGTCGAAAATTATGTCGAACTAGAAAAGAAATTCCATCTTATTACGCCGCCCTTTGCTGTGCCGTTCCCTCTATACATAGGGCGGAGGTATGTTGTTTAGGTTCCCCTTTTCACGGGTTCGGTACGTACTGATTTTTCTCGATATCAGCTTAGATAATGCGGAAATAGAGTTTCATGTTATGAGATCATGCTGTCGCATCAAAAATACATGGGAATGAATATGCTTATTCGAGCTGATGATACTTTAGGTAAAAACTGAAACATCGCTTTCAAATAATATCCCTCGCCTGAATAGCTATCAACCCGTTTTAAAGCGGATTTAATCACATTTCTGGTACCAGGAACAGGTGCCAATTTCCCCTAAATCAAACGCGGACGTCAGATTGTAGCTCACACCCTATTCGACGACCACGCCAATTTTCATGTTGTTGCCTTAACTAGTAGATCACTATATCACACAAATTTACAAAGCAGGAAAACTGACGACTTACAACCCTGTGCAGATCTGCGTGAAGTGGTGAATAAAGCAACAGACAAGGGATTTTGTTTTCTAAAATTGTTCATTTTTATTGCGCTTATATTATGGTGTGCATTTCACGTAAAAGTAATGGGAGAAACGTCATTTTGCCAAATATAGGCCTTTATAAAGTATCGAACCCACTTATCATATTACGGCTGAGAGAAATTGCCAGTACGCTACTAGTTCATCCGATTATCCCTGAATAATTAAAAAGTTTTATCCAATCAAGATTTATCTTAGGAAACAATGTACCGGTAGGAAGGAGGGGTAAGTCGGGGTGCATGTGACGTTATAATGTGCCCAGTAAACAAGCAGAGAGTCAAGATTGAGCAAACGCAGCATGTTCATGACACAATAAAAATTAAAGTTTCAGTGCAAGTACAGGCAGATATAAAACAGAAAGATCAGAGTAGGAACAAAAAATGCCACCTTTATTTAGGACATGTCAACCATAGAGAAATCATACAAAGTACAGTAATTGGCACAAAACACTGTTTTAGAAATTTTGCTGAGAGATGGGTTTCTAAGAGGCTTGCATTCATTTTGTCACATAATCAACGTTTTGGTATCTCGTATTCAAATGTCAGACCCGTTCCTGCCAATTTTTCATCCACTACCTGGTCCATTTTGTGACACATGTCATTTGTGAAGTAGTTTTTCCAGTCACCAACTATCCCTAAAAAATATTTAAATAGAAACTGGTTTTGAACATGACAAAACAACATATAAGTTTACTTGTAAAATAACATCCCCTTAGACAAATGAATGAACAGACAGCAAACTAGGAAATGTTGATTTTACTAATAAAGTATTAGCACTTTTAATTTAAAACTAACAAAATGCTGGCTGCCAAATAACAGATAAAGCTGAAAAATGTTTCATTATTACACCTGTACTTTGTAGTTTAGTTTCAAACAAATATGGAGTAAAAAAGGAGTAAAAATACACAAAGGCACCTTATTTAATAAATGAAGCCTGCTGATAAATAAAGTGTTTATACATATTGTATTATTTCATTAATAACTCTACACAGCTGGTTCTTAATGTTTCACGTGAGATTTACAGCTCTGGATGTAATGTGATCTGGTCACCCGATGACAGCAGACTGGTAGGACCAGTGATGAACATGTATCTAAGGCTCTATTCCAATAGATTTTAGATCAATCTATCCCCGCGGGGAGTCTCACTAGATTACTTTCAGATAATCTGACTTAAATGTCCGTCCTGCCTACTACAAGCTGTAAGGGGGTAATTAACTTTCGTGTCTGCCCGGCTGACAGCTATTTAGCGTGAACCCCCAGGGAGTTAGGTCGATTTAAAGTAGGTCGATCTAATCTATGGAAATGGGGTGTGTATGACATTTGAAAGTAGCACAGCCCTAAAAGCAACCTCACCTTTTCGTAGGAATTTTGCCTCTTTCTTATCTCTTAAACCAAAAGTATCCCACCAAGAATAGTTTGAGGCTGGATTGTCCTTCATGCAAAAGAAACTACAGTATACTGCCACATTGTATACTTCCTTTTCGTTTAGGTCTTTTCCCAGGAATTTTGCAATTTTCTTTACTCCCCCATAAGGATCCTTGAAAAAAAAAGAGTGTCAATAAAGTAATTGTATTATTACAGACAGTATGTGCATCCTGACCAAAAATAAAAAGGAAGCAAAAACAGTATGCTCATAGACATGGGAAAACTATTGGTCAGACCAGTTATGACCGCCTCAGAAAGCCCAAGGAATGGCACTATTTTGATAAAGCAGGTCCTCTAGAATGACAAGGTTTATGTGAAAATACACTGAATAACAATAAACCACATTTAAACATAATTTAATGGAAATAAAATATTTAGTTCGGACCAGCACAGAATCAGTATCAGAAAAGTTTTCCCCATGTTAAGCTATGTTTGTCTTCAGGTACATGTGATTATGGGCCCGTACACAATGAATTTATCAACCTAGCTACAAGTGACTAAAACTCCATGGTGACCCTCACTGCAATCAGATTAACAGACTAACATGCCCCCTCTTGTTTCCAATAATCATATCATCATCCACTTAACGCCAGTGTTAATCTGTTAATCTGACTGCATTCAGCAAGAGTCCCTGTGGAGTTAGTGTGAGCACAATGTAGCTTGGTCGATAAATTCATTGTGAACACGTCCCATTACTGCTTAAAGTATTCATATTATTAAAGCTTTAGTTTTTTCTCATTGCTTACTTTTTGCAAGTCCTCATACTTCAGAAATAACATGTTTTCATCATCCCTATGCTCCCAATAGCCTTTCACATGATCCCACCATGGCCCATAAGCAACTGGTCCAAAGGAGAAAAAATCAACATGAATATTGTATTTTTCACATATTGTTTTACCCAATGTTCCTTCAATATAATCTTTATTCTACCCTGAAAGTCAAACACCTAAATGAAGATCAAACTGAGTGCTATTGGAAACAATTTACCTTTATTCTATAACTGAAACTCCGATACCTAAATGAAGATGAAATTGAATGCTATTTGAAACAATAGTCAAACAATGGTCAACTACATTTACTTACTAGGCAGAAAAAGTCACTTACCCATGCCTAGCCTAAATCTCTCAAAAAATCCCCTGAAATTGCCTCTGTATTTAATTTCATTGATCATTCTTATGAAATGGTAATAAGACACTGTTACATCCCTGGGATTCCTGACTACATATATTTTCTGAAAAAATACATCATTGTCATTAAATTTTAGTCAAGGTTTTCTTACCAATATGAGGACTTTTGATTTTTTTTTTTTTAAAGGACAAAAAAGAGGGTACCAGAAGAGACAGGATTGTGCTGGTGGTCATTTTTAGCTGGAGGTGAACGTGTTTCAAGATGTGGGCTCAGAGAAAAAAGCAGTTTTTTCCAACAATATGGTGAGATAACATTTTTTCTTTTGCCATTTTGGGCAGAGAATACTTGTACATGTAGAAATAATACGTACATGATATGAAAACATGTTAGGAAACCTGAAGGTGCAAAGTCTTGTTTAATTTGCAGTCAATTTGTTTTGAAATATATGCTGCATCAACCTACAGTACTACAAAGAGCATCAGGGGAAAAGAATTCCCGCGAGGCTGTAAATCGTTGTCATGTGCAATTTTTGCATGTTTGTAATCTGATATGCCCATGGCTAATTATTTTGGGGGGTTTTATAATGATGTTTTAGAGTCCTTAAAGGACCCCGTGAAAACCAGGAAGTAGTTCGCAACTAATAACTGAATGGCACCAAACCACAAGCGTTGTGCAATGCTTTATCTTTTTTTCTAATATTGCAAAAAAACAATTTTTTCTCTTGAGGCCACGTTTTCACTCCCGTTCACCTCAAGCTAAAATTGCCCACTCAGCTTCACGTCTTACACCACTACACATCACTTCAGCCACAAGCCTGTCTCTTCTGGAACCCTGTATTGTGTGGATGGAATCAGGGAAAGACAGATAAACAACTCATCTTCACTAAATAGAGACAAGTACATAAATTTGTAATAGATGTAAATGGTCAACAAAATTATAAATACGTCTGCATCTTGAACATCTGCATCTGAAACTTCTGTGCATCATAACAGTAAATACTTGGTACAATTAAATGTATAAATATAAATATATGGAAATGCATGAGCACACAATGTTCTAGTACCTTGCATTTTGAAGTGGTCATACTTTTTGGCAGTAAATGACATGGAAGGTGAGATTTAATGAATCTTGGTGGCTTTTCCTGACTTATTGTTTTGAGTCCAGGGTATGGAAATTCAAAATAACTGAATCTCTCCTCCATATTTCTATCCATGGCTTTAGACACATCCAGATCATTTTGTATGAGGTAAACCATTTCCTGCACCCATGTAGTACCTGTAAATATATTCAACATTTCATTTAAACTTAAAAATATATTTTATATGTGTAATGAGATTAATAAGATTAATAAACACATTTTATCACCTTATTCTTTACCAACAGAGGAGCAAACAAAAAAATGCACACATAAAAAAATAAATTGCATATTCAATAAAAAAGGAACTCGAATAAAACTGAAGAATACACCTCATCTTAACTTTCTTGAACTACATCTTTACGAATATAAGAGTAAACTGATTTTGCAGTGTCAAAGATGTAACAGAGTAGAAAAATTCAAGTACATTGTGTACTTTGCAATGACCCTAATGCTATAGAAGTACAGATACTAGTATGTGTCATGCCAAAATAGGTACATCTGACAGGTGATTAACATAAATGAAAGCAGCAAATCTGAGAAAGTTCAGCAAAGTTTTATTTCATACAATCATGAAATACTTTTAAATGGAACTAAAATAACTGTAATGAGGTAGTAAAAGTAACAAATGGGGGGAGGGGGGAGGCATGAGAAGAATTAAGATGTTACACACGCCAGACTACAAAAATTGTCATAATTATATCTTCATATCTCCCATATTTATGTTTTGAAGTTCAAACACTTATTTTGATGTTCCCTTTGAAATAATTTTGAACCAAATGGAGTATTCAGTTTCTGCAGTTTTCAATAGAATACACATATATGAGGTATACACGTACATGTTTTGGCAATATATATGTATTTGGACAGGACTAATTATTACTGGGTATATTCTTTTACGTCTAATATTAAAACCTTAGCTGAATCACTAAACTATACGTTGTTCGAGTCTAGGGTCATAAGAAGAAGAAAAGTTTTATACCTGATTTGGGGAAAGTAATAACCCATATGTCTGAATCTCTTACTTCAAAGTCATCAATATCTTGTAGTTCATTTTCCATAAAGTAAGGAAGATAAACATCCTTGTAATAAATCAACTTGGCTTTCTTTCCAAGTTCAGGATCATGCACCCTTTTTATCCGATTTGATTCAAGAGGGTTTTCGTCTTGATTATCAGGGTCTGAACTGCCTGAATATTTATAAGTCAAATATACAGCAGCTCCCAATGTAACAGCACTTAGGCATGTAAACCTGATCAAACTTCCAATGCCCTTTTTCACTTTGTGAACTTTTGCCGTTTCTTCTGTGTTGTTTCCACACCGTTCATTTGTTGATTGATTACCACCTGAAGAAGAGCATTGTTTCCATCTAGAACTCATCAAAATGTGTGTTTTTAACTTTAATTCTGTCTTTGTTCTGAATCTTCCAATTCGATGCTGATAACCAGGATATCCATATAGTTGATCATATTTACCGGCATGAAAATGAAGCAGACGAGTGGACAACCTAAACGTTGTGTGCGCATTTTGCCTGCATATATAATTTGAGGCAGTATTAAGTATCCCAAATCTTCGAAAAGACATTTTGTATGAATTCAGGTTCTTGTGCAAAAGATGCAAGCCCTTAGAAGAGCACAAATACAGCCGGTAAAAACAGCCAACGTTTGTTAAGATATTCCTCAGTGGTGCACCAAAAATGCAGTTATCACTCGCAGCGTGCTTTCCATTTCCAATGGGCGAATCCTACCTCCTCTTTAGGGAGAGCTCTCTACAAGATAAGCCATTTAAAAATGCAACAAGCGCCGACGGGAGCTCCTGGTGGGTCATCGAGCAGAAAGTGCATGGCAAAGGGAATTAACATTTCCGTTATCTAATAATGTGATAGACACAAAAAATCCTGTCACAAGAGATTTATGCAGCAAGACATATAAATGTTTAAATTTATACTTTAGGCACCCTTCATTTTAGCATGGAATTATATCCGATATAATTCCCTGATTTTAGGTACACAGCTTAACTATGCCAGCAATGCTGCATGCTTCAGACGCGCCCTTCAAACGTCACTAGAAATAACAAAAGCATACTGATCATGAAAATTTGTCTTGAGAAAAAGTTGAAAATTGGGGTAAATGCAGATGTAGTTTATCAATATGGAACGCCATTCCTTTTTTTTTTTTTTTTTTGTCACATATCCAAAAAATTAATCTTAAACCATAATTAACAATAAAAATGTACATGTAGCAAAAACCCGGTATAAATGTTATATGTATTCTTAGACAAAAAAATCTACCAAACAAATAAGCTAGCAAATTTCCATCCAATTTTAATGATAGCAAGCATCAAACCAACATCAAAGACCCAATATAAGTTATTATATTGGATCTTAGCATCAAATAAATATATAGATAAATATAATTAATCTTTTGGACCATTTTCACAGAAACAGTAGTTTTTCTCATATGATTCACGATTAGTACATTGAGCAAATACATCTATGTTCCCACTATTGACTCACTGCCTTACAATTCCTTAATCAATAATGTGTAGTATGCAGCTTCTACCCATCTGAGAGGTATTAAGAGGCATTCTCAGAGGTATTAAAAAATAATGACAGTTCCCTGAAGATGTCCTTGTGATAAGGACAAAACACTGGAATTTGTAAAATCTGGCAGATCTACGTGAGTGTCCAGCATTAGAGTTAATAATTTTGTTTTAGAATCGATATTTTCTTAATAAATAAGATTCTTCATTTGGGTCAATACATTGCATTTTTAACAATCATAAAAAAGTAATCTCCATCTTTCATCTCTCTCTCTCTCTCTCTCTCTCTCTCTCTATATATATATATATATATATATATATATATATATATATATAAAACAGATTTCAATATTGATCACTGACGGTTTTAGGATAACATAACAAGGTGGGCACTGCTGTGCACATCCATACACATTTTTTGGCAAGCCATTTTTCACAAAAAGCTAACTAGTTGTTTTAAATTAAGGTCAACACAGTTCTGTTCATCCATGGTTTGATGTTGTTGTGATTTTATACACTGGGCTGATGAAGATGGCTTGTGTTATTGTAGAGTTGTATAGCTTCAGCAAAGTCAAGATTAATCTCTTCTACTGCCACATTTTGTACAACAACAACTTGCTCCATCTTGTCCATAATCCTACAAAAGAGCAAAAAATATTAATAATGAAAATAATGGCTCTGCATGTAAGGATGCAAACTAATGTTAACACACATTTCAGTCTAACAACTAAAGTACAGTATATGAATAACAATTATTTTTTATCCTGGCTTCATTTGGAAAAGTCATACTTTAATCCTGCAAAGCTTCTATTCAGAGCTTGAAAAGAATAAAGCCCCTTTAACAAAAGTTTGTCTAATGAGTACCTTAATTATGCCATTATTTTCTTTTTAGACCCTTAGATCCTTGCAAGATCCAAGCAATGGCATCTCTCAGCTTCATAAGGATGACTACGTATATCGCAATAAAACCCAATGCTCAAAACACTGCACTAGTTTTTTAAAAGTGAAAATGTTGTGCCATTTCTGATTCTGTGCATTAATGTATATTGTAAATGTAAGGAAGGCAGATGCCATTTTACATTTTATGGGAAAGTTTTAGGATTAAATCATTTAATCAACAACAGGTATAAAACATCCTATCAAAATGCAGAATAGGCCAAACAATGATTCTTGAATATGTAGGAGAATAATATTTCTCTCTAGGAAAATTTAGTTATGATGTAAAATACAGGATATACAATGTAGGTTACCTTTAAAAGGCTTAATCATGACAGCAACATCTTTCAAATTCTTAAAAATCATAAAAATTCCTCTTAGTTTTACCTTTGACAATGCTAACTTTCGACTAAAATGTTGAAAGGGTACCAACCATTAAATATAGACTTTTCTTTTCTGCTCGCCTCTATCTTCTTTTCGTTTGGTTAAATAGGTACTCAGTTTCACACCTCCAAATATAAGGAAATGAGCAGCTGTAACCAGCAACATGACAGTCAGATAAAAGCTCTCATTTCCCTTCCCCTGGTACCAACCACCGCGTTTATAAGTACGCACTGAAATGGCCTGATGTTGAGGTCCGTTTGCAGCAATTCGTCTCTCAACTCTCAGCCTTAATGTCCCTAAATTTCGGACGTTCGAGCCTTGCAACAACCTAAATAGACTTGGTCTTCCACTGCCAGTGCCGGCAGAAGCAACAGTGTTGACAGTCCTAATAATGTTCATATCTGAGGTAATCGTTCTATCTATATGCACTGACTAAATACTGATTTTCCTGCTGGACCTTTTCTTCGTGCTTATCAGCTTTCCGGACGTTGGCTAGCCTGTACGTGACCATTTTCTTCGACCTACGTCCTTGCTTTCCAATGTTGCACGTTCGGCACGTTCAGTCACTTCTCGTATCCTCATATTCTATGTATTCGAAATCACAGTTACGAAAATGAGGTCAGTACATGGAGAACAACGACAAATGTTTCTTTCGGGTCACAACTAACACAATACGCTTGAGGTTCTGCAGATTTTTTCCTTTGAATCGGATAAACATAGCTGTGATAGCACATTTATTACCTTGCAGTATGTTACACATTTATCTTGGTATTTTTTTTTCATTTCTTTGTCACGTTTAGGGTCGATTTTCCATGTTCTACCAACGTCTATATTTTTCAGTCCCCGGGGAGGGGGGTTCAAGCAGAGGAGGGGGGGGGGCACCTGATTGAACCTATCAAAGCCTCGATTTCCCTGAGCAAAGTCTTAGCCTACTGTCAGCAGATGATATATATGTTATTTAAATATTAACTTCAGTTAATTCTTATCTATATATCCATTGATAAATGAAGATCTGCTTTATTTCAACGCAACAAAGCATTGTCCATTCCCATTTAAATGTTATGAAGGATTTTCTCGATTGTAGCAAAGCATCCGAGGATGTTAATGTTTATTTGCGCTAACGACTGGATTATAATACCTAAATTAAGGCAAGTAAAGACATTATCCATGTGCAGCGAGTCTAGGATTACAAGAAATATTAATTTCGAACAAGGTAGGCCTATGCATTTTGGTCGATGAATAGATACAGAGACGAATGCCCGATCATCTGGTTTAGGGTAATCCTCTTCGCATCAGCTGGCCTACTTGTCATTGATTTGATGGGCGTATTCTCGATCACATTCGGTAGTAAAATGTTGCGTCATTTGAACAATATAAGTTCTATCCAGCTCCGTTATTTCAGAATCATTCGGATTCATCTGCAACACCCACGGAATAGCTTCAGCACGACATTGCGCAACAATGCCGCTCATCTTTGTGTGTGATCTCTTGACTTTAAAGCTGCTTTGGTATTTGACAGATTTAGGAGAAACCATAAGAAGATGGTATAATGTATGAATTGTATAGCCTACCGGCAAATTACTATGCAGCTAATTGAGGCGCGATCTGTCCTATTAGGAAAGATGTCAACACGGTCTTAGCGCTGGGATATGCAGCACCCCACTGTTAGCAATCAGTATACCTCTAATACTAAATCAAGCCGACGCTGTCTGAAGCCCTGTTAAGTCCTTCACACTGGAAAAAAAATCCGTAATCTTGAAAATCTGGCAGCAGTAAAGATTTACTGTTTTCGCCAATATGGCTCGTGGCTGAAGTTTGGAAATTCTCTTCCTCTTCAATAACATTTCCAAAGATATTCTACAAAAGCAATTTGTAAAATTAAGAAACTTGGTCTCTGAGTATTGGCCACGTTTCTGAAACGAAAAGCACAAGATATTTATGCATATGATAAGGCTACAATTCATTATGCTGTTCATAACGTTCCATTTTCATGTATGACCCCACAGATGATTACACACGGTCTAATTTTTTTCTTTGTTGGTAAAATGTATATAAGAGTGGAGTGCAAGTGGATGTTCATGATATAACAGTTTCAAAATGACGGCAAACAACATGATAGATCATGATAATAATCATGATATTTATGGGGACCAAAAGAGTGAAAAAGCTATAATAAAATCGACGTTGACTTGCACACAGCAAATGTGTTTTCATACCAAAATAGCAAAATAGTCTTGGAACCTGGACAACTTGCTTCCTAAAGTCTATCTAAGAACAGCATAGAGTCATAAATGACACAAAAAAATCTAAAATGTGCTTGAAAAGAAGATTCGTGTAATAAGATACCATTACAAGATGGGTCATTACCAACAGTTATGCTCATACTAATTTCAGCCGACGTTGATAGCTTAAGATCATCTGTCATCTTGACAATTATTAGATGCAGTGAAAAGAGATCACATGCATTTAATATACTTCCATCTATCTGAGATACGCGTATTTGACATATCCCCCCCCCCCCCCCCCCTCCTTCATGCTCACCCTCTTTCTGCCATTCTTCCAAAACTGCCTCTCACCACAGTGGAATACGTCTGATTTGTATTCATTCGAACCTCCATTGCAGGTGCTTTGTTGTGCCGACATTCCCAATGCGCGCGGTCATTAAATTAATGATTTTAACACTATGTTACACAACACTATCTTCAAAGTCTCTATGGGTGTTATACTAGCTCACCTGACAAGGGCGTGTCATACAAGAATTAGTGCCTCTGTTCAATGTCTGTTGAGCGGATTTCTTACTGGCACTTTCTCAGGTTTTGACGGTCAAATAACTTCTTTAGAATTCGGCATTTTTGTCAGCGCTGTTTGTGCATGGGATATACAGTGTATCCAACCATGAGGTAAAACTTATTTTATAAAGTGGGGAATAATGATGTTACGTGTGTGACCAGGCATAAAACCTTTGAGTGACTGGTCGTGTTATAAATTTTAGAAAAATTATTTATTACTACTACTACCACTACTATGGCATGGGTATATAAATGTTCATGAATATCATCATTTATGGTTTAGAGTTTTACCTTCAAAAAGAAATAATATGAGGTTCTTATTTAAGTGCAAATTCTGTTAATTTTGGAGAACAAAGACAAGGTATGATATGGAAGGCCCTCGTGGGTACAGTTTGTGGAGTCATTTACAGGTGTTACCTTTCGACCTTTGCACTGTTTTAATACAGTTAAAGTCAGATTTCGTCCTGGGTTCGGATGAGACAATTGTCAAACGTATTTGTTCTAGACAATTACATACATTTGGCGTATGGTACAGGGTATCACTGCGCGCGCAAGCATACTTCTTTGTCACTTGTTTGTCCGTTTTAGGTATATTTCATTTTAATTATTTTGATAATGAGTTGCGCTAAATTTGTTTCCCGTGGCAATGCTCTTCCTTGACTGTTGACAAGTCTATGATTACATTCGAACTACAATGGCTCACACGCGCCCTGCATGATCAAATTATTTACGCCAAGACTTTGAAAGTCGACTGAACTCTATAGATTACGTAGTAGCTTGTATTCGAATAGCAGTGCGCCAACGGCGATAGGAAAACAATGAAATGAAACTTATGGTAGTTCACCATTCCACCCCCTCTCTCTTTGGGTATGTGTATGCGTGTAAGACAAATAAAATAAGATTGAATAATGCAACCAATAGAAGAAAAAAAGTAGTGGTTATCCAATAGCAAGTCGAAGGCGGCGAAAGATGTCAATCACTTTACATCCCAATACCAGTACAGTTACACTTCACAATTCCGTTATTCATAACCAACATTTATTGATATAACATGGATGTGAATATTTACATTAAATGTATAAAAATAGTCTAAAACACTATAAACTATGATATAAACTTGAACTAAAACAATGGCAAACCTGGATGTTAACTGATTTGTTAACGGTAAAACTTTTCTCTTACTTACAAAACGAACTATTTTGGTTCTAATAGGTAGCCTATTTGATACACTTTATTGTTAGTATATATTATAGTTCAGCGACACTGTAATATATGATCAAGTTCTATCTAAAACATAATATATGCTGTAACAATAGCACTGGCAACGTATCTCTTACACAATAAGAAATATGACACCATTGACCTAAAGGCATTAACTGTTATAGAATGCATAAATATCATTACACTTTTGGTATTAGATGAAAATGGCTAAAAGTAAACAACGATCATTTCAGTTATACCAATAAAAGAAATAAAAATTAATTGGCAATAAAAATGTCAAAATGTAATCATTCGAGATCTTTTTTCAGATAATGTTGGTTATACTAATTTGTATATACTTGCATTCTAAAAAAATGAGTATTCTTCATATACAAAAGAGTGCATATGCGCTTAAATAAGAAATACCGTTGTACTTAGTATATCATTATCAAAATCCATTAAAAATTGTCAATACATTTGTCATTAAATCATGACATACGATATGGTTGTAAAACTTGTAAACGTACAAAAGGCTTCACGCCAATTTTCTGGTATATCATTATAAAACATTATAAATATTAAATATATTAAACCATACGTTGCAATATCGATTAACCCTGTAAACCTTGACTCATAAAACAATTTGAGCCCTGATTCACACATATTGTATAAAAGAGATAATTGACTTGTAAAACACTTTTTGAAAATGGTTTCTTTCCTCAGTTGTAAAAACTGATGTATGTATAAAGTCATTAACAAACTACAAAAATCGAGATCTTCTGTCCATAACAAAAGTGAAATGTTTCACAGCCAGAAACCGAAACAAAATCCCCCTTGTTAAGGGTCATTTTAAGGCTATGACCAGGTCAGTTTCTATAGTTTTCTATAAGTGGAGAGGAGACAGGTGAAACTTTTCCAAAACTGCGTGTCTCTTTGGTCAGTTGGCTACGGGGTATATCTTTACAGACACAAAGGTAAGAAAAACTTATATTCCTGGTGTTTGAAAATGGAACGCCTAAATAAAATGCGTTTCATATAAATAACCAGAGCACCCTAGGGCAACGACAAAGTCACGTTTAATTAAACTGAAAGGGAAATCCAGCACATAATTTGAATTTTCTGTCTCCTCCCCTTACCGCGCCAAATCCCGCCTTTTCCTCTGTATTGCCAAGCAGGTGACCCGGCAAATATCAAGTGACATGGCCACCATCTGCCGTTATTTTAACTCGCGAGACGATGCACTGTCAACAGAAACTGTACTTTAACAGGTGTCGGCGGGTTAAGTAGACAGCATTTGGTGGCATAATTACTATGCAAACATAATCTTAAGTTGAAATTAAAAATACTTTCAACTAAAAATTTCTTAACAAAATGAATGTTGATCACGATTGACTTCATTTTCCATCTTACATGGAGACCTTAAAGTTGCACATGATGGTTATTTCGATTTCGGACTTAGCAAAACACTCAACAGGTCTTGTAACGGACCACTGAAAATTCTAATTCATATTGTGAATAATGAGATCACTTCCTATGGAGCACTGAACATATCATAACATATCATACCATCATTCTTTGTCCACAGATAACCAGCTAAAATAAATTTTATCATCGCACTTTTATCCGTTATACACAAAAAAGGAAAAAAATACATATCAACGTATCCCGACAGATACGATAATCAATGTTTAAGTCAGGTTGGAAGCTTATCTATGTTATCTGCTGGGGATCTGCATAAAAATATACACGCAGGGCCAAGCGATTTAAGTACAAAATTCTGCTTCAACAAGGGATTACATCATGATTCAACATGGTACGTTACGGGAAGACATTGTTGCTGAGAGCCACGGGTTAAATAACCGTGTCACAAAAACCGACTTGTCATCTTTCTCATAGGACAGGTGAAACCCAGTAACGGGACCGTGCCGCAATCACCCTCATGTCACCTCCAGGCTTAGGAAAAATTGGTTCAACATATCAGTCGTGGGGATGATGGTGCCGCCGCTGGTGTTGTATCTGTCTGTCTGGATTTTCTCTCAATATGACCACCAAATCTGTGCAATAACTGCAAAGATACAAAAAAATTCAATACAATTTAATGATTTGTGATTTCATCGAGATGTTTTACCTTACGATTAGCCTTTCTGTAACGATGTCTTTAACATTTTTAAAAAATGAAAATTATAGATTAAAGGGCAGTTAAACACCTGCAATAAATAATTCTACTGACTTTATTTATCGACGTAGAAAAACATCAAACAATTTCAACGGTTGCCTGCATAAGCCCATTTTGTGTGAAACTTAATCAGCGGCACGGGCTGAAACCTTTTTATGTCCACAGAGGCGCGCGCCAAAATTGTCTGTGACGGTGAAATATTACACTACCTGCGCGTAACGTGCTTTTTAAAGAAGTCAGATTTCTTTAACAATTACTAAAATGTGGCAAGTAGACTGTGGGACAATGAAAGTTGTGCAGAAAGACAACTACCGCCAAGATATCTGGCGCCGGTTTTCCAAATAAGGGTATGAACACAAATTATTCGGGATACTTAATTGCATCGCTATGACAACGAGGCAGGTGAAACTTGTGCAAGGTAATTACGATTTCCCCGTTGGAGGAGGGAATTTACATACGTGCATTAATTGGCTGAAACCAACGTGATATCGGCGCAAGGAGAAGATGCTTCTTCTCAGATAGCACGGGGAAACGAATGCTCAAGGGTGTCTGACAAAATAACAATTACGCATCCCAATGCATTTTCATATTACGTTCTTGTACTTGATATAAAATACATTGCCGGATTATAAAAAAATGAGGCATTTCTAAAATCGATTTTTTTACCCGAGTAATATTTTGAGACAGATAATGGAAAAGTAGGCTACAAAAGAAATGTATTCGCGCTCACGTTTGATGGGCTTTGCGCGTGCCGTTAGGACAAGCTTTTCAACTTGCCATTCTAAAAGAAAAATAAAAAACGATTTAGACAAGAGGCTACTAAAGAGTGAAAGCCTTAGAGACCGTCATATTAAAATCCCAACTTTCAAAAATGTCGATTTAAATTAATTTTTATGGTAATTTGAAATGCAAAATAAAAAAAGTTTTGTTACAAAAGAATAAAGCACATTTTTTTCTACATAAACGACTACCGCAAGAATTATCAATATATTATCATTAAAGTGAACAGAATGCTGCATTGTAAACAAACATTTTTTGTTTGTTTCTATTTAATTTGAATTTATAAAGTTGTGTAATCCATACCTCTGAAGCTAGCGAGCTTTTGCATTAGAATGATTATCATGACAATTTTATGTTTAACGAAGAAGCGGAGCACTGGTTATATCATTAATAAAAACACATATTCATGAGGGTCGTCACTATATACATGTACGTTCAAAAATTAATATCATGCACATTAAAAACTACTGATCACCATCAAAATTCAAATCAAAATTAAATATGAATAAATATCTGAAAAACTTAGCCATTGGTTTTAACGATTATCGCGGATACAAACTATTACATCCAAAGACTTAAAAGAAAATATAAATTTGTACCTTAAAACAAGTTAGCAAAATCCACCAAATCCGTTTCATCCATGTTCATCAAATCCTCAGCAGACGAATCTGAAACTTGGCTGCTGTAGTCGGACGACAGGACAGATGATATGGAATTTGCGGGTGAGTTCGGCGTGGCTGGCACGTTTTCTTGTTGATAGCCCTCGGGAGATGTGCAAGTGTAATACATTGGCGGCATAAGACCAGGTGTTCGTGCTTGATTGGGGGTCGTCACTGGATTTTGCAAATTCTGAGGAAAGAAACTCTGTTCCTCTACGTGTGAGGAGCCCATTGAGGGATGGACTTGTATCTTGGCAGAATAATTCATACTGGACGGCACCCCAGACGACAAATCCGTTTGTACTTGTCCACTGAGAAAATTGTTGCCCGTTTCAGTTAGCAGATCTTCCATATATCTGATGTAATCTATGGCTCTTTTCAGTGTTTCAACCTTGCTCATCTTTTTGTTGTTTTGTCCATTTGGCAGATGTGATCGCAACACAGTGAATGTCTTGTTTATGTGTTTTACGCGATTTCGTTCGCGTTCGTTCCTTCTCATAACGGACCCTGTTTGCGTTTTTACGCCAGTAATTTTGTTCATATCTGAGCGCCTTTTGCAGCGTAAAGGTTCTGAATCCGGGTCCAGGTTTTCATTGCATGATTTTGTAGTGGGCACTACCATAGCTCCACTTTCGTTGGATTGGTACGGACTTCTTATAATTATGAAACCCTGTGAGAAAACCGGCGACGAGTTTCCGCACGACATTGTCTCTAAATTCTTGTGCATACTAGCGCTGCGCGTGCGAGTCGTGTGCCAGTTTATCCCGACAACCTCTCCTTATAAAGGAGGGAGCATGCGCGCGCGCCTTTTGAAGTAGTTTGTTCTGATGTTCTAATAGTGTCTGTGTGGATGAGTGATTCTGAATGCCGTCACCTGCCAGTAGTAGTTCGTGCTGTACTTAATCACCGACCGCAATGCAGGATGACGCTCCGCCCCGACTTCATCTACCTGTCACTGTGGTGTCAAAGACGTGCGCGCGGCGCGTGCCCGGATTCGTCAGTCTCACCAAGGATGATCATTATCTTCCCCGTGGCCCCTAACCCTTTGCCCTACCCCAATTATATGCAGGGGGAGATAAAGCACACGCTGGACTCATCTGTAATCGCTAGTGCTGCTACATGATTAAGCTACAACGTGTCTCATTACGCCCTCCAGCCAAGCATCAATCTCACAGAAAATCCTTTCTATCTGCGGTCAAACGTGGAAAAGCATAATAAAATTTAACCATACTCGTTTGCTCCCCGCTATCCAATACAAGTCGAATTAAGGGAGGTTTAAATCAACGGTTTAAAGCAAAAGGGACTTTTTATGTCCAAAAAAAAAAAAAAAAAAAAATGAAAAAAAATTGGTTGATAAATTTACTGCACTAATTTTGTAACAGAGTACTAGCGGAACCTGTGGTCAGAGTGTAAAACAATGATATGGTTTGGATTTAGTGATTCAATGAATGCAAAAGGTGAAGTTAGCATTGGTTATTAGTTTTATAAGTACATAAAAAAACTTATTGTGGAAAACTCAGTGCCACTTATCGCCTCCCATGCCTTTAACCATCGTCACAGATTCAGACCCGCTTAGCAAGCTCTAAAGAAAAGAATATGTGTCAAAACATTTTCTTCAATTTGCACAAGCGACGAGGCATGACTTGTGGTTTCGCTTCAAAGCAAGTCGAACCTGTATCATCGCAAATCGCTCAGTTTTTTTTTTTTTTTTTTTTTTTACGCGCACAGGCGTCAGTTGTTCGGTCTGCCCGGTCACGATTTATGGACCTTGAACAGAGGCAATCGTCTCCATCACGGCACTATGTACACGCGCTTCACAAGGCCAAGAACGGCACATCTGCAAGTTGACCACAGCCGTCACCAATTTCTCTTACTTATCTTTTATTTATTTCAGAAAGTGTCTAACGACCGTATAAAGAAGAATATGACCTTCTAGTCTTTAAATAATAATTTCTAGTCTTAATCGTTGGCTATCAAATTGCTCCGGCGTAACATGAAAATTTGATAACCCACTGAAATATGATATGTTGAAAACGAGCTTCGTTAAGTAAGGGAGAACAACAACAAAAACAAGTATAACAAAGATTAAACTACTTTAAGCCCCTGGGCTAAATCGCTCACACACGCGCATGCAAGCTAACGCACCTAAGTGCTTATTGCATTCGAAACACAAGTTTCGTGACGACATTCTTGACACTCATTTGATATGACGTAACACAGATCGATAATGAGTTACCAAAGTCTAAGAAATACAAATGTAAAAGAAGGAAACATGTAACATTTCGAGCACCTAGCCTGATTTTGAGATGTCACATACTCAGCGTGAAAGTCTCAAGCACCTGTTTTGTAGAACTCAGTAATGATAACCACCGTGTGAAACCCAGAGTGTGTCAGAAACAGTTGAAGAGGTGAGCACTGCTAATATTGAGATGCTCACCACTAGATGAGGTCCACTTAAAACAGCTGATGAGCACTTGAATTCTTGTGGAAAATTAGCCACGAAAATTTGTAAGACGCTGGATTACATCTGCGTTTTAGACGACGTTCGTGGGGTTCATCAATTTGCGAGTTGATGAAAAAACCTACAGACGATAGTTACATAATCATTCTCACAAGTCTTATTATTCTGATAGAGATATCAAAGTTAGCATCAACAAATGTTTTAAATGTTATAATGTATAATCGAAATAAAATATAAAGATTTATAAAGAATGATAAATATGATGAATAACGATTTATGAAATATAAAGTTTTTGGTCAAGGACAGAACAAGAACATAACAGCTTCAGAATCTCTTTAAAATCAGCTAAAAACTAAAAAGCAGAACAGATACGCATGTAGAATTGCTTACGTGGACGGTACCATACGTGTCAATTTAGCGTTGTCTAGATGGCCCATCTGCCCGGATACTTCAGTTACCTTGGCCTGTAATATACCCCTACAAAACACAGACATACGCTGCTGAAGTGACGCTTCTTTTACTATGCGCTTTTGTCATGGTCAGAGTACCTGTGCTAGACGAACACGAAAAAAGAAACAAAAGTAAACAGTAAACAGGCAAACAAACAAAGAACGAGGTAAAAATACAAATCAACTGACAAGCTAAGACGATAACAAACACTTAAAAGGGAAGAAAGAAATTCATAAAAGAAAATGGCGTGAAGGTGGGCCGATATATCCAATATCATAAAAAGAATCTTTTAAACAAGCTTATTCGACAATTGAAGTTCAACGCACCTAAGCTTTGTACAACTTTCACAGAATTTCGCAAATATAACGCTACTGTGTGTATTTTTGTCACAAAGGAATTCTCTGTTTTCACAAAGTGAGGGCAATTTTCGACACGATTCGCATCTTCCTTTGTCCGCTGAATGCGGGAAAAAATAACCGGCACGTATGACATGCCGCAAAACTAAGGAGAAGTGAGGACAGCAGGTGTTCTCCCTAAAATATACTATGGACAGTGTATTAAGCGTGCCATCTTCCTCAATGGGTTGCTATTAATATCAAGCATAGGTATTACCTGCCAAATTCAAAGTATTATCTTAAGTCACTGATCGTTTTAAAGGCGTCAATATTCATCTATTAAAGCTCAAGGGGAAATAAAATCAACATGTACAGTCAAGTTACCGCACGCAGAGAGAGAGAGAGAGAGAGAAACCTGGACAAAGTATTGAAACTAACTATTCAGTAAAATTGCAAAACATTTTCCAAATTAAAATAATTTTAAAGCAACCAGACTCAGGGTTAATTTAACATGTCTAATATTTCATGCCATGGCCCAATGTACATTGTAACTTCGCTCATTAATACTACTTCAGGGTTTTTCCTCTGTAACATTAGGTTCAGTTTTTGTTTTTTTTAAAAGATCTTTGTATCGCTCACACCAAAACTCTCATGCGTTTTTATTTAACTAACACCACCCTGTTACGTTCCTTGAAAATTTCAACAGATTTGCGTACCTCAAATGTTACCATCTTGATATTATAACAGGGGTTATTTAAGACGTTGTTCTTGATTAAAGGCTTCTTCCCGCCTGAACATTCCTGCCACACCCTCTAAGATCTTAAATCTATATTATACACCTACTGTGTTCTTACTGCAACTGGAAAAAGAAAGTAAAAGGAATTAAATCCTCGTAAGAAGTAATTTCCAAGTGATATCGCGGCGCAATTTGAGCTTTGGGTTCCATCACATCATTTTCCCTTTAGACAGAATCATGTTAGCGGAGACACCGCAGACTACCTTTGAATGATGTAAGCTGGTCTAAAATTGCTTTAAAATACCTCATTATGGGCAATAATGTGATTTATATCGTGCGTAATAATGTTATTGACTCGTGTTACTGGTAGGTGATGGCGCAGGTCGTGTTAGGATTAATAGCTAGCGGGAAATAACATGATTGTGGCCAAGAGACCGTAATTATGAAACTAATTTGCCACGACGATATGAAATTTAGTTGAAATTATACAGGAATGTTTCGGATTTTTGTCTTAATCATGTGAAAGGACTAACCGCCGTACCCTACTCCCTCCCAAAATGCAATACCGGAAATTAAGTTGCCTTCAAGTTACCCCACTTCCTGCCTGTCGTTGGCTTCAGGTGGGCTATGGTTGTTTATCTGAAGCATTACCACCCCCTCATATCCCAAAGTTATTTTGCGTTTTTGGCAGGCAGGTACTAGCCCAGTGTCACAACTAACATCCATCTTTCACAAAATATTTTTTTTATCATCAAACCAGGCTAAATTATCCTCAGGGCTGGACCTGTATAAATAAAATTATTGGTCAAATTCAATTTTTTTTAGATCGATCTTTATTTTTTGCAGGTGACCTGTTGACCCCAACGCTGTTATAATTTAATACGAATGATAAAGCCTTAAGGTTAGGCCTACTCAGAGAAACAATTTAGAAATTACGTGCTACAAGCACAATGCGAAGAGAGCGGACGGTGCAAAAACACAGCCTTTGGCATTCAATTAATGAAGTTCTTTTTTGATTAGTCTGATTATAGCAGTAATGATTTAGATATGACACGTCCCTCTGTTGAATGTTTTATGTTCGCCAACGGTATTATATTTGAAGGTGTCATTGTTAAATTAGCTTTCTAATCGAAGTAAATTAACCGTTATTTTTAAAAAATGATTTCAAACTCTGATTCAAGCAGTTTTTATTCAGAGGATAATAGATTTTTTAATTTATTTATAAAATATGAAGAGGATAAATTTGAAAGTTTAACTGAATCACTTTCATAGTATGTTTAACTATTTGGATCTCCGATTCGCCTATTAAAAGTTACTAAATTCAGTCCTGCACAGGACTCGTGGATTAAAGATAAGGAGTCAGAACCCAGTAAGAGACCTGTGACAAGCCATTTTATCCTCAGTGTTCTCTTCACCAAGGTAATACAAAAATAGTACCGGCGCGGGGGGAGTGGAATCTCAATGGGGGATAAAATCCAGGTACATGTAGTTGAGCGCCTCATTGTACCTGTACGTCTATAGGTAGCAGACTTTACTCTTGGTTAGTTAATCAGTCTGGGCTACGAAGACCCACCACTAACTACATATTAAAAAAAACTATAGGGTAATTCAGAGCAGAGAGCAGATAGAGGTTACCTGTTCTGTGTATATAACCGATTTAAACAACAAACGTTGACATCAGGTAAGCTTCCAATTGCAAGTAAAAATGCAGGCGGTCTCCAGTCGAAGCTAAATGGGCAACAGATCTGTGTAGGCTACCAGCAGGGGACTTGGTAGATCGCGTCGCATCTTAACTCTTAAATTATGTATCGCCGCCATATACAAAGCAAAGCACAATTAAGAATACCGTTCCCTCTCTTCATTGTGATCAGTAATTGTAGGCCCCTACATATTATATAAAACGTACCCATCAGCAGTCAATTTCAGATCTCACCGTGTGATTTTTGAATAATTGATTTTTGCTTCAATTTAGCTCGCTGGCTCTTTTAACAAATTGCTATGCAACAGCGCAGCAATCTTTTTGCGCGGACTTTCTGTCCGACAAGAAAGCATAAACACATTTTTACTGAAAAAAAGTCGACGGTCTTACTTCAGGGGGCAGACAGTTTTCCAGCTGCTATAATAACGCCTTTATTTTTTGTCAGTTCGTCTATGCGGATACAGACGAGAGAAAAAGGGCGATATTTCTTGTTTTTTAATTTGTCTTAACTGAATTTAGGATCCACTCATTATACAGGACTTAATGAACTGCAATCTGATCACGCAATTGAACGAGTTCAAAACACACAATTTAATGAGTTAAAAACAAGACCCGTGTTTCGACTGTGAACACATGGCAATTATGGGAAAATATCCACTCCAGTAACGAATCATAATAAAAAAAATAATAAAAAAAATAAAAAATATTTTTAAAAACAGCCGCCCCACTCTACAACGACTCCCGCAAGTGCTGCCAGATTACCATGTTCATCCGTCTGATAGCTCTTAGCTTAAAACTGAGAGGTATCAAGGTTTCAATGGGATTAATGTATTGGGAGTTGAAAGCGTCTTACTTCTGGAGTTAGGCCTTAATTGAGATGTTAGCTGTGAAACAAATATATGATATCAATATTGCAAGCACAGGTGAAGTCTGAGCAAGTTTTGGGTCACCAACATGCATCATTTTCTCTCTTGAGTACGAGTGAATGTGTGGTGCATTTTGACGATATAACCGAATAATTAAACGTCATGATCAAATAGCCTTTATAAGTGGATGTTTATAACGTTATATGGATTTCTCTTGAAAATGGTCAAAAATAGACCTAATCATGAATGCATCTGGGAGATGATCAAATTATTTTTATACTATATACCAAGCCTTACCCGTTGAAAATGTAGGCCTACTCTCGTCAACTTTGTCCCAATATTTGTTTCTCTTAAACTTAATTTGTTGCCAAAAAAAGCAAGCTGGGGTATGCTGCAACAACATGCATTTGACGCCTACGTAACGCCCTCTGCTGTCGATTCGTGTTTTAACAAACCCGTGCAGTGCTACCACCTATAGGTTAAAGCTCTAGAAACATACGGGAAGTTGTAATGGCGGCGTCCAGTAACAACGAAGCCGGGTCCTTGCCCTGCGATGATTTTTTACAGTTTCAGGTAAATTAAACTTTCATTATTCATAGGAAGTGTTGCTCAGAAAGAGAAGATTTATGTTTATAGTTCACAAGTTGTTTGTCACTGAACAGCGTTGGGACGAGGCTTGTGACCTGAGTCGTAAGTCGCACGTGTGTGCTAGTGGCTTCTTAAAGTTGAACTGTTCCAAGGTCAAAGTTATATAAAATAAAATTTCAGAATATGGATAGATGTAGTTTTTATCTGATATTCTTGCGTTACCTGCATTAACACTATCAACATACGTTGTAGTAACTAAGGTTTTGCGTGTAAATGTAACAACGAGTCTTTTTTATTGCGTAACTAGCTTTAAGTTAATGGCTTAGGTAACTTAAGTCGCAACTTAAGTCATTTTTCAGATATGAAGGTCTTATTTCTAAAGCTTCATAACTTCGTAATAACTTCAGAACTACAAAATTCAAGTGGCCCAATTTTGGGTACTTTTGTAGTATACCCCCCACCCTGTAACTTTCTGTAACTTTCACTTTTCAACCAGTTTTTTACATTGTCTTGTTCATCTATGTCAAAGCTGTTGAAATAAAATGCTTTTGTAATTACCTGTGGTCTTTTTATTAGTTTTAATCATGTTTAATCCAGCCCATTGAAATACAATTGTGAAAATCTACAATGCACCCGCAGTCAATAACTTGCCGAGTCTTCGTTGGCTAACTCTAAGGTAATTTTATGTGACGATATGATTGATACATTGTATACTTGGACTTCCTTTGTGAAATTATTATGAGCTGCTTGTTCTTGACATAGATCAACAAGAAAATGCAAAAAAAAATGTTTGAAAAGTGAAAGTTACAGAAAGTTACAGGGTGGGGGGGGTATACTACAAAAGTACCCAATTTTGATAGGTATATCAGAAAATTTTTCAAACTGATCAGAAAATTAAAATACTTATATCTTCTGAAAGGTAATGCAAAAATCAGATGAATTCTTTTGGAATTTTTAAAATATTCGTACAAGCAACAAAGATATTGAAGTTTTTTAACTGCAAAATTTCACCAAAACTTTTCAACTAAAGACCCGTGACCACTGACCAGCAGTGATCACTCAGCTGTAGCTGCAGCTCAAATTGCTTGTGACCAGTTAGGGCAATTAGGGCTCAATGTTAATCTAATGACCTGAAAACAAACCCAAATTGGCGACTGCACAAGCACATGGCTGGGATGGCTTCCTTGCAGATCATGTACTGTAAATATTGCGCATCAAATAAACTATACTTCGCATGGTTCAATATTCATAATTTTTCGGCATAATATTGCAAATTTCATGAACTTTACACATAATAAATTACAAAAACTTCCATGCAGTACTTATCTAAAATTTTTAACATTTTGTCGAGGCAAAACTTAAAAACGTCCTTAAATCAAAGTTCTCTAAGACTGCAACACGGAAAATCACGTGACCGGAATTAACTCTTTGATTTACAGCTTATCTAGTAAATGGCTTGTACTGTATTTGTTTATTTACATGGCGCTAAAAGAGAGATTAAAAAAAAAAAGGATGTCATCTAGGCGAGCTGTTAGCAGGCCAGTCTCAGTTTTGCACTTCACTGCCCCTGGATAGTTACTACTGTGACGCCCCTAGCTAATTGTGATATACCTAATTTTGATATCCTGGAAACACATTTGTTAATGCATAAATCATAGAATATAAGATGCAGTGTAAACTGTTACGTTCTTATTCATTCTTCAACCAAACTTTCATGTAATTCGGGTGTCTATTGAAATGAAAAATGAAAATTAAAACTCCTTTTTAGATATGTCCACTAGACAATTACCCATACAATTGCCAAGTTGCAACATTTTATTGAAAAAAAGAGATAACATGGAGAAAATTAAATGTTAAAGCAAATTTTTGAAACTTAATGTGAAATTTTACTTTGAACATCTGTTAAATCCATCATGGCTTTCAATGCATTTAACTGTTTTACTGGCTGGGTCAGGTTCAGGGTTAGGTGATTGAAAAGTTATAAATAAGGTTTTAAAAGGATTATTCATTATCATAATTGAGTGGTACCTACTTAATGCAACTAGTGAAAAGTATTTGTCACTCTTTGTACTGTATAGCTGTAGAATGAAAACAAATATGTCCAGCCAACTTCTTTCTCTTTCAGGATACCTTGAAACAGTGGAGAAATTTAGATGATCGCATCATCAGTGCGTTGAACAAAATCATTCCTACACAGTCTTTTTCTGGCCAAGTCGATGCAAATAGCCAGTGTAAAAAGCTTTATGATGAGGTATGAAATTTTGAAAATTGTAGCTAATTAAAATCGTACAAGGTTAATGTTTCCAGGGTTTCCCTGCTTGTTAATTACCTGTATGAGCATGAGGATACCACCATTTTGAGACAGTATGCAGTCAAGTTGGTGGGCTTATATTATCCATGGACACAAGTAAATATTAACTGTATAAAAAATCTTGAAAACTCAAGATGACTGAAGACTCAAGATTTTTTCTCTTCATTTTCAACCAGAAAGTAAAATTCATGCCTCATTATAGTGTAGTAGCTTTTAAGTTTTCAATGCATGGATAAAGAGTTACGTTTGGCTTGGAGAGTACATAATGGAGATAAAAATGCACAGAATGACTTATTATTTAGTCTCTAAGTCAAAAACTCATCATATACTCTTGAGCATGAAAAACCTTTTTCATATTTCAATTTTGAAATTTTGCCTGGATTCATGATTTTCTTTCATCTTTTAGTTGATTGAGGGGCATGAGATGAGGAATAAGGCCATCTTATACTGTCTGGAAAAGGGATCAAAAGTGATAGATGAGCTCAGACAACAACGTGCCAACAACAAGGACAACTTAGACTTACTGAAATCTTTACGAAAGCAACAGACACAGGTAAACATATTTTAGGAAAATATGTTAGTAATGCAACAATAGATGTGATACAAATTTAGATAGTATTTGATGCTACAAATGACGAAAAGATATGTCGTGTCAGTTTTTAATGTTTTGTATATCTTACAGGTCCGCCTTATACAAAATGAAGTAAATGTAGAAGAAGTTGTCAGAGATAGAACACTAAAGGTAAATTTATACATATGAATATATTTTCCCCCATTTCTTCGATAGCTTGTTAAAATAACTACTTGTCATAGTAAGTTCTAGACTTAAAGGCATAGTTAGCCATTTTTGTGCAGTAATAAAGCATGTTTGGGATTGAAGACCATATTTGGACTTGATAAAACATGAACTTTTAATATGTAGATTAAACCAGTTCAGACACAAAGAAAGTTTTTTTTTCTCACAAGTCCTTAAAAATATATCAAAAATTCATTTTATAACTTTTGAATGATTATATAAGTAATGAGTTTCATTCTCTTTTGTAGGTATTTTATGAACGATGTAGGGACTACTACAAGCCACCAGAAAAACCATTTGGAGTGTCGTGACAGAGACTTAGTTGTAGTCTTTTTTTCACTTGTTATCCAGATGTAGTTTGATGCATTGGAACATTTTAGAATTATGCACACTGAAATAACAAAGTTTTTGGCTGTGCACAGAAAAGAGACCAAATGAGAAACAGAACTTTTTTCAAGTTGTTTGTACAGTACCTACCACTACTACCTAAATGGTGCAACTATCAAAATTGGAAAGCTAGAGTTAATTGAATTAAAGGGATAACAGCTGTTCATATGAGATTCATACATCATTGTAAACAACTCATAGAAATATTATGAATTCTATTTTACCACCTTGCTAACTACTGGACCACGTGGACCATCACAGATGCCTATACTATCATAAAAATCTCTTAAGAGATAATTACAAATAGCCAAACTTTTTAGAAAAAAAACAACTAACTTTGAATGTGGGAATGGACTTGTTAATCATCAGTAAGTATGGGAAAATTGTTATTTACCCCAGAAATTTTTTTATGGCCAAAACAAGGAGTTGTTATTCCTGTAACTGATTTTTTTTTTTTTTTTTTTTTGTTTTTTGTTTTTTTTTGAGTTGGTTACTTATGCTGGCTAAGGGTTTGTTTAAAGCAGCCAATTTAATTAGTTGAAGAAATGCAATACCTGAACAGAAAATAAATGAGGAAAGATAGTACCATTGCCTTCAATATGTGAATTGATCCTCTACAGAAAAAACAAATGTTGGGTCTTCTATCTTAAACATGCTAAGAATTTTCATGTACAGACACAGATGTGTCTGTACATATTGCTGTCACCTGCGTCTGTCGGCGCCGTCGCCATTGGTGCCGTGCACTTTCATTGTAAACACGATAAGTAGAAGGCAGTTTTACTTTTTTGGCTTTATATTTATAGAGCTGATGAATATTTATGAAACACAGGTCAATTATTGTAGAAGTTATGCTGTTTTTTCACTTTTCAGCATATATGCAACACTGTAAACACATTTCAAAGAAAACCGATAGGCTTGTTGTCATAAAACTCACAGGAGTAATCAATCTTTAAACACAGGTCATATTGAAAAATCAGCATGATTGGGCCACTATTTTAGTAGTTATGCTTATTTTTCACTTTTCATCATACATGCAACACTGTAAACACAATATAAGAAAAACAAATAAGCCAATTGTCATGAAAATCACAGGAGTGGTCAATCTTGCTAAAACACCGGTTGAGTCCGAAAATCAGCATAATCGGGCCATTATTTTAGAAGTTATGCTGTTTTTTCACATTTCCTCAGATTCAATTCTTAGGCATGTTAACAGTCTCATTATTAAACTAATAAGATACGTAAAAGTGTTTGTTTGACATTTCCTGCATCTTTACAACATTGTTAGTTGATTGTGTAAAAATGATGGTAAACTTGTTATCGTGTATTGTGTAATAAAGTTTCAAAAATGGAAATAAACTCATATCATTGCAGTTTGTCAGATTCAATCATTAACTGTGTTCAGAATCTCAGAATGGAGGTAATTGGACATTTAACACTGTTCTATTGATATTTTTCCCATCTCATCGATTTTCTTAGTTGATCATATAAAAATGGCAGTAAACTGTTAGTTTTGTTTTATGTTAAAAATTGTTAAAAATGGGGGAAAAACCATTTCAGAACACTGCTGTCTTATTTACATTTTGGCATTTTCAAGTTGTGATTTGAAGTTCCATGGGCCTGAAGACCTTTGATAGTCACATTTTCTGAATATCCGTGATACTTATATTTTATTATTAAAAATCGATGGTCATTATGCTGTTAAACATTATGTAATATTGCATCAAAATTTGAAGAAACATCCATTTTGGGCACAGCTTTCATGATGACCATTTTAGGAAAACCACGTCACTCACTGTTCTCAAACTTACAGGAAAGAAACATGGGACTGAAATACAGCTTCAGTAGGCAATGCAGTCTGTTTGGTAATTCTTTCTGGCAGTTAAACAGTTTTTTTATGAAAATTTAATTTTTCACATATTGGCAATTTCAAGGTTGACTTATAACCTCCAAGGGCTTGAAGACCCATGCTAGTCACATTTTCTGATGAAAATCCATGATATGTATATTCTATCATTAAAAATTGATGGTCATTATGCTGTTAAGCATTATCATGTTATATTGCATCAAATTAGAAGAAGAAAACACAATTTTGGGTGCTGCTGCCATGATTACCATTATGGGAAATCCATGTTACTTATGATTGTCAAACTTTCAAAAAAGAAACACAGGACTAAAATTCAGCCCGAGTTGGAAAAGCAGTCTAATTGGCTTCTTTATTTGGAAGTAATACTTTTTAGTGACATATTCATTTTTATTGTGTTGGCATATTCATTGTGGGACTCGGAGCTCCCATGGACATGAAGCAGAATGGTAATCAAATTTTCCACATGTCCATGCTATTTATAGCCAATAATCAAAAATTGGTGATAATTATTCTGTAATTTATTATGTAATGTTACATCAACAAAATCTTTTTGCACTGCTACTCCAAACATTATGAAAAGAAAACTGTTCCTTATTATTTTTTTAACTTACAAGTATGATTTTTAGGATTGGCATGCAGTCCAAATTAGAAAGCCAGCTCAATTGGGTTATCATTTATTATTAAATTTATGCAATTTTGTGTGAAATTTTAATTTTTCTCATTCTGGCATTATCAAAGTGTGAACTTGAACTCCCATGGGTCTGAAGCCTTATGCTTGTTACACATTTTACTTAAATTGATATTACCTGTTGAGCATAATAAAAATTTGATGTTGAATTTGCAGTTAAGCATAATGTACTTTGGCATCAAAATTGACAGTAGCCTATTTTGTGCATTGTTATTGTCTGCTTTTTGTCTGTACATTTGACAGCTTTGCTGCCTTGTTTTATCCTCCGGTAACTGACTGACGACTCAAATTTGCTTTCTAAGGATGAATAGCTCATTTGTTCCAATGCACAAATTGATCCTTATATCAAGCACATCTTGGGGCAGATTTGAAATTTTCAGGTGTTATTTTTCACGTAAATGAAATCACCATAACAGTTATGGGAAGCCCGTAACTATGGGAATATTGGCAAAATCTATAATCAAATTTAGGAAAACAAAACAGATTTTGCTTATTTTGTCCCTGGAACAGCCATTATTCCTTTTTCCCTCCCTTCAAATTTCAGAACAGTATAACGAATAAACACATCAAAATTTACATAAAACTTTATTGAATAGTCATTATTGCTTATCATTTTCTTGAACGAGCTTTCCTCAAAGACATCACAATTTTTACAATATTTTGAATTTAAGCTAAGACACTATTCAAATCAATGAAATAGATAATAATTACAACTTCCAAATGATTAAAAAGAGAAAGCCTTTGCACTGTTTACAAATCGCACGGTTCATAGTTGGAAGACCTTTATTTAACTCTTCATCCCAATACATAATTATTTTCATCCATGTCCTTCACTAAATCACAATCTTCTGGGCCTCCAGTCAACCATATAATAAACTTTGTGTACCTCACAAGATTTATATAACGCTTTCTCAAACAGTAATCAAGAAATAAAAAGCCTGCATAGATCCAAAATGCACTCCAAAACATAAGTCTTGCCATGAGTAATGAATGTGCCTCTTGCCAATATGCATGCCTAAAAAACAAAATGAAATTTTGATTAGATTATAACAGTGAATTTTTTTTAAAAAAGGGAGGACACTTTTTGTAATTTACACAGACAAATGACCAGAAATAGATAAGTAACAAGACAAACGGCTCTCTCTTAAGAGGTTTCCCCTTAAGAGGTCTCCCCTAGACATCACAGAATCAGTAAAACAATTTCAGGAATGTATATAAACCTATATAGCCAGACAAGTGCTTTGCCTTTCTTTAACTTTTAACATTTTAGCAGGCCATTCTGGAGTATTTGGGTAAAATATGTTGGACAGAAAATTATTATCATTATATTCTTTCTTAATTACTTTAGAACATGTAAAAAAATGGAATTAGATACAAAAACACCTACCAACCAGCAACAAGGCTAATATGTCACAGTTTTCAATTAACTGTAGTAAGTGCATGGCGACAACTACAAGTAACGCATGTGATGGCAACATGTACAAACACACTGTGTCTGTACATCAAAAAGGACCTAAAACATACTTACGTTACTTCATCTGGTACATCTCTGATGCTTTTATACCTTTTCAACCAAACCAGACTCCATTTGTTCACTTTTGAAAGTTTTCTCCGAGCTGAAAATAGAGTCGAAAATAATTATTCTAAAAAATTTAAAAAGTCAATAGGATTTTAAAGCACCATCTTTGTACCAACAGATTTTTCACATCTGCATGCAAGCTGTTCTTTATCTTCAACATTGGCCCTTGACCAAATATCTCAAACACATGCTTTTTAAGTTTTACAGGTTAGTCCACTGCTTCCTTGACTGGTTATGAATCCAAAAGTCAGGTAAAGCAAGTGGATGGTATATGTAAGAAAGTAGACTTGAGGTAAAATTTGTCATATTTTATTTTTGATTTTGTCTTTCCCACTGGTGACAACTCTCATTCTGCATCGAATATATATATATATATATATATATATATATTGGTTATATTAAAACAGTTAAAAATATACTACCCACATTTGAAAAAAGTCCCAAAAACATTATTTAAGTCTACCTATGATATCTTGCAAAGCTAATTAGTTTTCTCTATTTACAGAAAAAAATGAAAAAAACCTCTTAGACTGAAATATGAGAAATGGGCTGCCTTGGCAGAGGTATGCGCTCTCCAAGGGCGATTCTCTGTGTGATATTCTAGTTTTTAACATTACAGTGAGAATTGACAAACTTTCTCTAATTATCATTCGCTTAACAAATGGAGCCGGATGCATTCCGACAATGACACTAGCCTTTAATTGCTTTATCTACATTCTCATCAGACACTGGATGTAATCTTTGCTTTGGCGCTCCAGCTTTCCATCCAAACGACTCCTCCTTCTTCTGCCACTCTTCGTAATAATTTTCTCTGGTTGTCTGTTTTTCCTGCAGCAATTCTTGATCTCTCAATTTCTCCTCCGGATGTTGTTGTACTTGACCAAATTGCTCGTCTGTCTGGGTATCGTCCATTATGGAATCACTATGATCCCATTGTTTCCTGTTGTTTTCTGTTTCTTTACTTTCTGGTGATTCCACTTTTTGAAAATGCGCATGATAAACCACAAAATTTCTCTGCATCTGTGAGGAAACCTTGGGCAACAAATGCGATTTTGTACGAAGTACCTGTACCCCCGGAGACAATGTAAAACGTCCAGACCAAAATTTACAATATGCAAATATACCGATTCTTCGTAAGTTACCAGCCATTGCCAGTTGCCTTTCACAATGCGTTGTAAGCCGAATGCTTTATAATGGTGGGCAATTTTCACTTCTTTAAACCCCACGTTCTGTCTGATCACGGATCAACAGCCTCGCCAAACACATAAATATTGGTTTCGACCTTGACCGCCATGTTTTAGAGCTCTGCGTATTGATTGGTTGAATTTGGTTGAACCAGCCTATCCATAGAGACTTTACAAACCAGAAAGCAATGTCACGTGACCATAATAACGTCACGCCACAGAATAACAACATAGATGGATTGTGGTTGACAGTTGCATTCATCTGAACATATATCCGCGTTTCATCCCAATCTGTAATACTTTAAGTTGCCTTCAATACATCAAGAAGGCAAGAATTTTATCGAAGAAATGGTTGAACCAATATTCGAGTATCAATTCCGTCTGATTTTAATAGGAGACAGCACAGTTGGCAAATCTTCCCTACTAAAATATTTCACAGAAGGAAAATTTTCTGAGGTTTGTGATCCTACAGTGGGAGTTGATTTCTTTGCTAGGCTTATTGAGGTGAAACCAGGCGTTCGTGTTAAGCTACAGCTTTGGGACACTGCAGGACAGGAACGTTTTAGGTAAGCATGGTAGATAATTATAGGACACTTTCTTTGCAGCTAAAATGTAATATATGATATGCCCTTTGACCTAAATTTATGTTCCATCCATAAGTAGAGCAGATGTACATGTACCACAGTTCTTGCTTTAATACTTGAAGCAGTTTTGTGTGTGATACAAGTTCATGTACAATTTTAGTGTAGCAGTAATGCATTGAACAACTAAAAGTTTTGCATAGAAGCTCGCACTTTCCAAGGTTTTGTAATAAAACAGTGAATTGTTTGCAATCAGGTGATCTAATTTATGATTTTTAAGATCAATATTTGAAGTGGACCAAACTAAAAATATTTTAGTTTACTGCATGTTAAATGACTACATAGCCACAAATGTGTACAGTACAATCCACGAAAATGGCTTGAAAGATATGGAGCAGCTTACTGATTGTAGCTTTTTCACAAAACAAAATGTATGTAGACATATATAGTCATAAATACACTGTATAAAGGGTTAACAGCATATTGATACAAGGCATCATCCTTTTTTCAGGGCTATTACAAAGTCATACTATAGAAATTCTGTTGGAGCTCTGCTTGTCTATGACATTACGAAGCGTGTCAGCTTTGAGAATCTCACAGGATGGTTAGAAGAAGCAAGACAGCATATAGAACCCAACAAGGCAGTCTTTCTTGTAGTGGGACATAAAGCAGATGCTGAGGAAGACCGTCAGGTGACAACAAGAGAAGGAAAGCTTTTAGCAGAACACAATGGCCTGAAGTTTCTTGAGACATCTGCTGTAACTGGGTTGAATGTAGAAGAGTGTTTTTTGACTGTTGCCAGAGATGTTTATGAACTTCTTGAACAAGGAAAGATTACTGTGGAAGAGGGTTGGGAAGGTGTAAAGAATGGATATGCACGCCCTAGAGAAACTTTTCATGTAATGGAAGGTGAACCAGAGGGTGGAGGATGCTGTTAAATTATTTGAAGTATTTGTGTAGTATTTGTGATATTGGGTTTGTCAAATATTCATGGTACTGTTCATACATGTACCAAGTTGTACAAGCAGTATTTATTTTTCACACTTGAGTCCTGTTTCCTATTTATGCATACTGTAAAAGAATCTGCTTTTTTAAAGTTCTACAGAAATTTGTTTCAAATTACTCATTTCTGTAGAGGAAGTTAAGCTGAACTATCCAAAGCAAGTAATACTCAAATGTAGCTTGAAACCAAGAGAACCTAGATTATTATCAGTTCAAAATATGACATCATGGTGAAAATTGGGCACTATAACTGAATGGTTTACTATGGCTTTAAGTTCAAGCATGTTAACTGATGAAAGATTTATGGGCATTGCCAGGTGCTTCAACTTATCAACCAGATAATGCAAAATGCCCATGTGCTGTGTGTGGAAATGCATGTTCAGGTGTGTACATCAAATCCCTTACCATATAACAACATATCATTTAAAGTTCAGTGAGTTACTGTAAAGGAAAATATTCATAAGATATAACACTTTTGCAGATATATTGCTGTACACATTTACAAGGATTGATCTGGTTTTGCTTAGATTATAGGGTTATACACATTGCAGTGCACCAATATGTGCAAGTATTTTAATGCAGTGCAACAAGTTCATGTTCATAATGAATTTGTATGGTATGTACAGGGACTCTTGCTGAATGCAGATTTACAGACTAACACACCTCCTGGTGTTGAGTACAACATAGATAAGCTGGTGATTATGTATGCTAGAAACAAGATGAGGTGTGTTAGTCTGTTAATCTGATTGCATTCAGCAAGAGTCCCCATGGAGTGAGTGCATACTAGCAACATTATAAATGGCCCTTTAGATCAAAAAATTACTCTTAGGAGTTTTTCATGACTACCATAATGGTAAACCAAAGAGATGTTCATGTGTAATGTTATAGTTCACCAAAGTCCTTGAATTCCTGTTTTTTCTGAAAGTTTGACTACATGCAGTGTTTGTTTAGTAAAGATTGTATTATTGATTGCATAATAATGCAGAGTAAATGAACAGAGGTAAAATGTTTGCTACCATCTTGCTCTAAGACAAGTAGGAATTTGTATTCAGTTGTATAATTTAAGTATGAACAGCTAGATACATTTGGACAGAGGCAGATGGGGACATGCTCTGTGTGGATAGTGTACTTCATGCATGCTTCAAACCCTATATTAAGAAAGTTAACTGTGTCAGACCCACTTCATCCCACTGAACTGGCTTTTGGCGTAACTTGTTATAAAAAGTTGATATATTTCCTGGCTTGGATAGGAAAAATCTGAGAAGGCTGAAGTTCAGATTGTGTGATGACTGTTGTAAATGGGAAGGAAATAGTTTTCCTGTATACAGCTATTGTTACCTTTGAATGAATGTTTTATTGAATAGGTTATTTTGTATGTTTCCCTCTCAAAATTACAAACAGGAAGTATTGACAAGGAACCTAAAGTAATGTTTTTCTCAAGGTTTATGCCAAATGTTTTTTCCTGGTTTTTATAGTAAATTAAGATAATGTAGGTAATCTCTTTAGCTGAATGCAAAGTTGATGGTCTATAATGGCATTTAGACTTGTAAATAATTGCACAGTGCACAGCCCACATGGGTGTCCCATGTAGATGTTTTGAATTTTTTTATACAACGATAGTGCAATAGGTCATGTATTATGAGTACATTTGTTTATTATTTATTATATTGTTATTTAGGTTTTGAACCTATCTTGTATTTATTGTCACAGCTTACATTTTGGAAGTCCATCATGCACAGTAATTGTTAGCCCAGGAAGTATGTGTTATCTTGTTTAATCTTATATAAAGATATTGTGGAGTGTACAATGGATGTTGTATGAAATGTTAACAGACATCAAATGTTAATTGGACATTATACGTCATTAACTTTTTTTTGGGGGGAGGGGGGGTTGGTAGAGATGGTCATTCAAATTCAAACATATTACTATCGTATACCTAATTTTACAAAAAAATCCTTGTCCTCCTTGATGAAAAATTTCTATTACTTTTAAGCTTAATTTTGTGATATGATTTTGTCTTTCAAAAAAGTGCCACATTTTTTGTCTTATTATTGTTTTCCACCTTACCTTTTATCTTTTAAGAGTAAAAATTACGTAAGTACATAGTTTTGCAATTGGCTTTCTAAGTTTCATTACCTAGTGCATTTAAGGCTGCATTCAGAACAGTGGACTAACTAGTCCGAGGGTCAAATGTGGCCAACCCACTTGAATACTTCCCCAAGGGGAATCATTTCAGTGTCTGTTAGCTGATTAGACGGCACATTTTTTAGTGGGTCCCCATATTTGACCCACGGGCCAGTTAGACCCCATTCCCAGAGATTAGATCGACCTAACTCCTAGGGGGTTCATGCTAAATAACTGTCAGCCGAGCGGGCACGAAAGTTAATTACCCCCTTACAGCTTGTAGTAGGCGGGACGGACATTTGAGTCTGATTATTTGACAGTAATCTAGTGCGACTCCCCATGGGGATAGATCGATCTAAAATCTATGGGAATATGCCCTTAGTCCTCTGTACTGAATGTAGTCTTATGGAGTCTTGATGCATTTTAAAGGTGTTCAATTTTAAATGTTATAACCTTTTACATAAACATATCAATTTCATTTAAGATAAAGCATGTTTATATAGAGCTGTTTGTCACAGCTAAGGTTCATATTCAGGCAGATTGTCATTTGGTGAGATGCTGAAATGCAAACTGGCATCTCACTATGGAGAGATTAACATTTTAAACATTCAAAAACCCAAATCCCTAGCTGTAAGTTTAAACTGTATCTTTATTTATTTTGTCCATAAGAGCTTAAAATATAAAACCAAAAACTTCATTCTTTGTTATTATTTGTGTATAGGCGTTGAGAATTGGGAGACGGAGCAATATCAGGTGAAGAAGAGCTTCTGCTGCACTGGATCAACGTTGGCACACTTCCTCACTCAATTTTTTTTTTTTTTTTTTTTTTTTTTTTTTTTTTTTTTTTTTTTTGCAGCGCGTCGTTCCCTATAATTAATGCAGCATTTCCATGATGGGCATATTCGCAAAAGTATGTGACAAAATATGTTTTGTTCGCCTAGAGTTGTGGACGAAACCTAGAAAGCAAGCAGGTGCACAGTACTACACAGTCTAGTCTTTTTCTGATGGCACTCAATTATACCTTAACTGTGATAGGCCTATTCATAAGCTTGAGGGTGCCAAAATTACAATGACAAATGCCATTTCAAATTAACTACGATGCATGATCAGAAGTAAATTAAAATTAAATGGTGGTAAAACAGAATTTATGGTTATCACCCCACCACGCTTTCAACACTTAACTGAAAGACTATCTCTACAAGTCGGATCTTCAAAGTGGGCGTTTTACCCCAAGCGAAAGATAAGGAGTTTTACTTCGCTACCACCTTAACCATGGATAACCATATAGCCAATGTAAAAAAAATCCTGCATGTACATTTTGTATTATATCAGAAACATCAGCACTTTGGGCAATAATCTTACCGCCACTGCCACGGCCATCCGTGTCCTAGTAACGTCAAGGCTTGAATACTGCAAGCCCTTGCTTCATGGTTGCAGAAAAGAGAGAACAAAGAAACTTCAACGCATTGAAAATATCCCAGCCCGTCTGCTTACTCGGACTACTATGGAGAATCACATGACACAGGTTTTATAAGAATTTCACTGACTACCTGTAAATGCACAGATTTTATTCAAACTTTTAGAATACATTCATGCTGCTTTTGTGGACTTTTACAGGATTATCTTTGTAAACTTTTATCTCATTACTCACCAAATGACACGTTAAGACCTAAGGAACAGTTTTTTATTAAAACCTTGAAACATTTGGACAAAAGCTTTTGAATACGCGGCCCCGTATGAATGGAATCAGTTACCAGAAGAAATAAGAAATACAAGTTCAGCAGATGATTTATAAAACTTCTCTTTTGAATAAGTTATAAGATTGGCCATCTTGTACAAATACAAAACATTATAATTGGAAATTTTTCTGTTATAATTGGACATTTCTCTCTTTACTCTTAATACCATACTTACTAGATAAAAACTAATCATTTTAACTTTGTATTTTAATTGTATTTGTATTTGTTAAGTCCACAGAACATTTTTCATGGGTTTTAAACTCTAAATAAATATATCATTATTATAATTATATAAAATGTTTGCGTGGTTTTCTTACTAGCTTGATAGAAGCAATTGTCTAAAGATTCACATAAACTGGACACTCTGCTCAGAAGTCAATGCATAGAATGAACAAAATGGCCAAACCGCATGAGTAGTCCAAAAAACCACATAAGAATTTTTCATAATCATTGGAATAAATAAATAAGATGGCAACTATAAACTACTGGCACAACACAAGGCAAACCAGACTTACACACCAAGTCACCGAAAGGCGATTTAAATAAAATGAAATTTAACCTTTCTAAACAAAACGCACACAGTTTAATTAAATTGGATTAGTCCTAAAATTACTTCAAATTTATATACAGTTAAAATAAATTTACCCCCATTATGCACACCTTTGTCTTGCGTCAAACGCTTTTACATACTCTCCGAATACATTGTAATACCTGAGTGGTGCAAGAGTCGCAACCGTCTCAGCTACAGCAATCACACCATACCAAAGGTGATAGGAATGGAAGCGCAGCCTGTTTCCCAATACTTCATCACTTTGAACAAGGGGCGTTGATGACCCTGACACTTCCGGCTAACCTTAACATGTGCAAATTACATGATGCACCGGTCTTCCCATTCTAGGACTACCATTTATATCACACCAGCCTACTTAGATTCACATATGCTGTTGAACCCCCATTTCGCCAAATTCACAGAGATGACCAAACATCATAAGTTTAACATTAAAATTATGGTTCAGTCAAACAGAGACCCTGGACCCACCCCTATACGATAATTTAAAATCTATTAAGTGTGCCCGTAAGATATAGCACAAGTGCTGAGCTTACTGATGCCCCATTTTTGTTTTTCATAAAAGACATCCCATACACACTAAAATCGGGCGACAAATAGACAATTAGTTACTCTACTCTCTGACCACTAGAGATCTGCTAGTAGTCTGTTACAAAATTATTGTATCGGACTATACTTTAATTTTTTATACTATTTTAGAGGCCCCCGATATCAGAGGATAATGTAACTCCGCGAACATATTATTTAAAGTGTTCTGTGTGCAAAATGTGCAAAAAAGATACTAAAATTATATCTCTATTCTACGTAAAGTTTTAGAATTTTAAAAAAATAAGAATAATAATGTTGTTGGAGGTTTAAGGCGGATTGTTTGTCTACAGTTCTGTCGAATTGAACATTAGATAAATATCCACGGTTAATTTTTCAGTCGCATTTTTCTTTTTTCTTTTTTTTTTTTTTTTTTTTTGGGGGGGGGGGGTATCAATAGCCGAATATATCGCCATTTTCAAATCTTAAAGCCTCATTAACACACAATGGATCTCGGCCACTTTGAAGTAAAACAGATATACCGTTTGACACTTAAGGGACGGCTTCGCGAGTCTGTGTCTGTTTTTAAAAAGTTGAAGGTGTGCTTTCTGCGATTGAAATTGTTATCTAAACGAATACACTGTATGTTATTTTTAAGGAGATTAACAACAAATTGACTGATCTCCACTTTTATTTCTCTAACAGATATCTGGAGTTTCCACAGTACGGGCTAAAAGTTATTTTTAAATATCTTTATTCTCATAAAAGGTTAAATACTAGTTGCAGTATAAATAAAGGTGGCAAGTCGCCGAAGCATTATACGCTCGCCTAAGAAATATCGTCATAAAATTAGATAATGAAAAAATTAAAAAGAAAAATGAAAAATATTCAAAGAAAAAACGAGTAACGATGACATGAAGTGACATTTGAGAGGAGGGAGGAACAGGGCATGAGGGGAAGGTGTTTGTGGGAGGTAATAGGCCATCAAGGAAGAGTGGGTAGGCGCCTGGTCATAGGAGCGGAATTGGCCACTGGGACGCCAGGGATAAGAAATAAGAAGATTAGAACAGATCACTGAGGAAGATTCATACATACAGCTAAAGGTGTCATTTTTACTGAAGTTTTTTTGCCATCTGTCTTAATGAAATTGTATTTCTGTTTATAATAATTATAACTTAAGCAGTAATACAAAAACATAATAATCTTTATTGAGATATGGTAACCCTGAGGGTTGAAGTTATACATATAATATATTAAATTCACAGTATATTCATGGTACACAAAAGTTTTTTAATACAATTATTATTGTGAAAATGCAGACTAAACGGCTCTTCATTAGTAATATACATTTATCTGAAGAGCAATAAAATACAAAAAAAAAAAAAACGACATCCGTCTTACAGTTCTTGATTGTTGCATAACGTGAAACTCTAACCTTAACCTTTTTATTAACAAATAGCCCGGATTCAATATGTAATGCCCCTATTTCACAGAGACCACGAATGGCCATGAATTGACAAATTTCAGAATTCGTGTTTGAATCGTAATCAGTTCGTGAAGTTCTTAACAGATTCGTATATAATCGTAGTCAGTTCTTGCAATTCTTGGTCAATCGGGAATTCGTGGCAAAAATTTTGAGCTGTTCAATTTCTAGACAATATTCGGACAATATTCGTGCGATTCCAGCCGAATCCCACTAATATTCGTAACACTATCGCACCTGTATCGTTACTAAATCGTACAGCGTGTCGAATTAGACAGAAAATTGGCAAAATCTCACGAATCCTCACGAATCCTGAAATTTGTCAATTCCTGGAGATTCGTGGGATTCGTGGTCTGTGTGAAATAGGGGCATAATTAGAGTATGCCGGCTCGACCAGCTTTTGAAGAAAATATATATAATTTCTTCCTGCAAAGACTCTTTTTTTTCGTGCAACCTTAGTTTCACGCCCAGTATTAATACGCCCAATATTACATCTACTACCATAATGCAAAGCAGCCCTCTAGAAAAGACAAGTATTAATTAAGAAGAGCTTTACCTATCCCAATCATCAGAAGACCAGAAACCATATAAACGAGTTCGATCGCATTACTGTATATTTTTCACACGGATTCGATGCCATGGGGAAATAGTTGCATGTTTATTGGTAGCTGGAGTGACGACTGGAGGTTGCATTGACAAATGTCGTGTTCGTTGTGAGAACCGATCTTAACCATTTATGATCTTGGAACTTTGAAAGCTGTTTATTCTGAAACAATAAACATAAAATTGTCATAAACGGGTGAAATGCATATCCATTGTCAACACATTTTGAAAAAGCGCACGCAGGAGAGAGAGAATTTAATGGAATTAAGTCAGGAAAGATGCAAAAACAATTATTACCATTAGGATTCTCTTTTCATCCACATCTACGTAGATCCTTGTATACAGGGGGGGTTGCTCCAATTTCAATACCGTATAAGAGCCATTCACATTGTTCAGACCATCCGTCGCAAACCTCTTAAAGGCTGATATATACATCTTCACGCTATAAAAAATTGAAAGCATATTATTATCTTTTATTAATTTATCTTTCATATCTATAAAAGCAGCCCAAATTCGTTTTATTTCTCTAAGTTGAAACGGTTGAATAACAATAATGAACACACATAGCAAGTACTTGCGAGCTATAATATCACAGATCTAACAAATATCATAAGCTGTTTACACACTCAATACCAAATTCTTCTTGGAAAAAAACTAATCCACTCTGAAGTAACACCTTGTTGCTAGCAAACTACGTCCAGAGCTGACGTGACCCCGTAGTGACAATGATTGATGTTGAGATAGAATTCCAATTGAGCTTTCACTTACAGGTAACCCTCGTTCAATTTTTTATTTCACGCCACATGTGGCCCTGTTCTCTTTACACACAACTAACTGTAATGTACCCCACCACAAGTTATTTTCTTCCCATGAAAAACCCAGGAATGTGATTTGTGGCAAAGTTTCTGCAGCACATGCAGAGGTCCCACGTTTCCAGTATACCCTCTCTGTCATCATTTAAAAAATCTTCTAGTACATGTGCTTGTTTTTTTTACTATCCCTTCCAATTCATTTTGAACTTCAACCTCTGCCCAAACTTTTAGTAATGCCACCTGCTCCTCATGCATCCATGTGAACCTCCTATCTACAGGCGCCTCGTAAAAATATGACATCTTTAATATGAGCAAATAAGACTTTCAACATTTTCAGAAAATACGATGTGCTGCTTTGCGAAGTCTAGGGGTTTAAAAATTCGTATTTTAAAGGTACATACGAACCGAGCATCGGTGGAGTGTGGATTCCCAGTAACACATGGAAACCACTTCTACTAGTTTCTTATACAACTCAAATAAATTCGACATGCCAAGGGATAAACTGAATAGATCACTCGGTCAGCCATAAAAGAGCTTTAGACTGCTCCTTTTTTAAATTTTTGGTCAGAAATTTAACCTACTTTCGTGACCTACTTTTCTGCCCCATTGACATACAGCATAGATTGCTAGCAGAAAAATCCATGCAAACATCATTTTCGGTTAAAATTAAACAATGCCTTTTGGCAATTCTCTTAGTTATACTACTTCAAACTATATGTTGGCATTTGGTTGGTTTTTGTGACAAAAATTGACTTTGTATGCATCTTTAAATTAGCCCATTTGATCTGGAGGTTTCAGGCAAAAACTAAGGTGCGTTTCGCCAATGATCGTCAATTGTGCGACGTGTACAACAAATTTTCTTAAAAATTCAAATTTTGCTCAATTCAGCTTCTTATATCCCCCCAAGAGGCAAGGGAAGGAAGCCCAGAGAGCAACGAAGAAGGATTGAGGAAGAAAAAAGAAGAGGAGAACAGGAGGCAAAACTGACGTACGCCGTAAGAACGTCATCACAAACGTGCGAGGCAAGCGTTACGCATTTGTAAGTGACGCAAGTCTGAAGTGTGAATTACTTTCGCCGTGCGTTGCATTATCTTCATAAGTGGTGAGTACGTGCCGTGTGAGTGCTGCCGTTCTCTGTAAATGTCCCATACATTGTGCGCAGTAAAGAATTCAGTGTCCTTTGAAGTTAAAAAAAAAACAATACAAAGAAAGGCTCCTAAACCGAAATTGGTCTGTTATTAGCCCATTAAACACAGTTTATTTCCCCTTTCCTCTGAGAAGTCTCAATTCGGGGGAAAATTTTAAATGGCTGCCGTTTCGTATGGTATTTCAAACTTAACATTTAGTATGGAATAATTTTTCCCAAAGATTTTAGATTTTAAGCAGTGCAGAATTAAAAAAAAAAGATAAATAACGCTTACCTCAAAGAATAGCGAGGATTTGATTTTTGATTACTCGTATGATTCATCATAGTATATCGGCCAATATCTCCAGCAATAAAACGTAAACCTGGTTCTCCTTTGCGCCGGACCCTGTGAAAATACAAAAACGAAAATGAAACAGGAGTTACAAGGATATTGTTGTTTGTGACTTCGAGTTGTGAATAAGTGACTTCGGGCGGTGACTTAGTACGTGTGAGTTCAGGTTCCTATTGTACATGTGCCAATACTGTCTGACAGTATTGCGTTATTTTCAGACTTCGAACAGCAAGTAAAAGCAATTACAACAAAATTAAACTATTGGAAGCCATCTGGATAAGAAGGAAGAAACACACCATGAACAGAGATAAGGGAGCACATAAACTGCCCCTAGTGTATGACGATATTGTCAAACCCACCCCGGGAGGCACGGGCGAGAGAAACTAACAAGTCATCATCAAGACTGAGGTAATTACCTGTTCACCTTCACCTGAACATTTAATTCAGTTGTAACCAAGTCTGTCAGAGTAAACAGAAGAAACAGGAAAACCAAATACACGTATGTGGATCTATCAAAAATAAAATCTTTTTAATATCAAAACTGAGATCCAATGGAACTATTTTCACATATCGTTTATGGGACCTATATGTGAAATAGGCAACTTCATCGATTTGCAAGGGACGCACTGGCACCCCTTTAGGATGTCCTAAGATGGTGCACGCCTCTCGTGACACTTGTCTTGGGAGGCTAGATAAGATCTTACATTTTTCATTAATAGGTAATGCTTTGATTAGAAATATAATGTAAAAATGGATATAAATAGGACTGGTGGTGGGTATTAGGAAGAACTTAGGCAGCGGGATTTAAACTCGTTGGATAACCACGACTCTTGTTGCTTGCTTCTTCTCGGTCGGTGAACAGGAAATCGAACCTTACAGATTCATGGAGGGCATATTTTTAGTTCCGTTTTTCTGTTTGTTAGGAACATTTCGCAAAATGTTGCGGACGGATTTTGGTGTAATTTTCTGAACCTGTCAGAGAGGGTCCATAGTAAAAGAAATAATATTTTGGTCGCAAACGATTACATTATTATAAGTTAAATAACAAGGCAGCAAAGCTGTCAAATGTACAGACAAAAAACAGAAAAAAAAAGATGCAAAATAGGTCATTATGTCAATTTTGATGCAATAATAAATGCTTATAATAGCACAGTCAGTCAACACTGATTTTTAATCATGCACAACAGGTAACATGGTCAATAACAGGAGCAGATTCAGAGATATTTTCTGACAGTATTCCAAAGTATCTTTGTTGATCCATCCTCCATTTTGATAGTCTTCCAACAGAAACCCGTTAATATAAACTGTAAAATCTGACTGTCTTCCAGGAGACCCAGAAGATGGTCTTAATCCACCCTTTCAATAAGATTACAATGTCAGGACCATGAGAGTTAAAATTCACATGATGAAAGTCCCTATATATGAAAAATGATGACAGTGCATAAAATAATATTACATCGTGTTTAAAGACATAAATACCAATACAGCTGCTTATGTGGAAATACTGAAAATGTGCACAGCCTCAGGTGGATGGGAGTTAAAAATCACATCTTAAAAATACCAGTGTTGGAGAAAAAATTAAATAGAAACAACAAAAATATAATTCTAATGAAGCTGTTATTCACTGCTTCCTTATTATGGACACTATGTTATCTAGCAGAGAGCTTAACAGGGAAATATCAACAAGTGTGCTTTATGAAATTTCAATTAATGGCTACTTAATTAGGTAAATGAGTTTATAGCACTGAAATTAGCCTTGCGAATACCCAAGGGGAATTAACAGACTGACCACACAAATTTGTCTATCAAAGGTCTTCAGGCCCATAAGTCACACCTTAAGAAAAGCAGAAAACAATAATGCACAAAAACAGGAGACTGCCCAATTCTGATGCAATAATACATTATGTTTAACTGCACAGTCAACATAAAATTTTAATTATGCACAACAGGTAACGCTGATGAAAGTAAAAGCATAAGGCTCCAGGCCCATCAGAGTTCAAGTTTTCAATTAGAAAGTGCCAGAATGAGAAAAATGAAAATTTCACAAAAAATGCATAAATTTAATAAAAATGATGACCCAATTGACCTGGCTTTCTAATTTGAACTGCATGCCAATCCTAAAAATCGTACTTATAAGTTAAATATAATAATAAGTAACACAGTTTTCTTTTCATAATGTTTGCAGTAGCAGTGCAAAAAGATTATTGTCAATTTTGATGTAACATTACATAATAAATTATAGAATAATTATCACCAATTTTTGATTATTGACTATAAATAGGATGGACATGTAGAAAATTTGATTACCATTAGGCTTCATGTCCATGGGAGCTCTGAGTCCCACAATGAATATGCCAAAAAGATAATGAATATTTCACTAAGTGTATAACTTCCAGAAAAAGAAGCCAATTAGACTGCTTTTCCAACTCGGGCTGCATTTTAGTCCTGTGTTTCTTTTTTGAAAGTTTGACAGTAATAAGTAACACCGTTTTCCCATAATGGTCATCATGGCAGCAGCACCAAATATTGAGACAAACATTACGAGAAAATGACCAACGCATCGACAAAATGAACAGAGCGATGAAAGAGGCAGCCAAGGTAGCTTCGTCGGCAATGATAAAAGCCAACCATAATGAACAATACAGCCGAAAAAACAATGTAAAAATATATGGCATCCCGGAGTCTGAATCGGGCGATCAGACAACTTCTGCCCTAGTAATTAAAACATTAAAAGAGAAGATACAGGAAGAGGTGAAAGGCGATGATATTGTGGCAGTGCACAGGATTCCCGGCAAACCAGGGGAACCCAGGCCGATCATCTTAAAGTTAAAAAACACAGAGATAAAATCCCGTATCATGCGCAAAAGGGGTGTGCTAAAAAGGTCCGACAGAGCCCTGAGGCTAGCAGACGATGTTACAAAAGAAAACAAGGATCTACTTAAATTGCTGAATGACCATCCGGAATGTGAAAGTGCGTGGTATTTTAATGGCAGTATATATGCCAAGATTAACGGCAAGGAAGGCAAGAAAAAATTCGACATCGGGGACGACATTGGAACAAAAATTCGTCACTAAAACCTTAACACTATAATGTTGATGCAAGCAAAATTGATTGAAACGATACATCTCATGTCTTAATTTGTACAGAATAGTGCAAAAAAAGTAATATATAATTAGGATCTCTGTAGATTTAATACATAGAAATCATACATGTAACGTAAAAAGTGGTAATTAGGCATATAGGATGTAAATAAGGAATTCTGTTTTATTTCCAATTATCTTTAGTATTATCCTTATTGCTATTATAATGTTTTCTACATCCACGACAAATACAGAGAAAAGGTGTGCTTCATGTCTAATCACATAGACTAAATGTTTGCCGAAGTGGTATTATTAGAGAGTAAATGCTTGGCACAAGAGCACACAATTATGAAATTCTATTCATGTATATTGCTCTCTGCGCATCAGTTGTTCTCAGCGCATCAGTGTGGAAATCTTTTGTCAGTGAATCCGTGGATGATGTGTGTGAATACCTGAGGAAAGACAAGCTACTTAAGACTATAGAAATAGGAAGTACTAGTGTGAATGAGATCGCGAGGATGGATGTTGTCTGTGTGGGAGGAGAACATGTGTATAACTTTTGGTGTGTGTGGCTCCTGCATTACACTTGCTGTTCTTTGTACAGACACAGATGTGTCTGCACATACTATAACTGTTATTTGTGTCTGCCGTCGTCATTGGTAACACCGTGACTTTCAAGGACAACATGATAAGTGGAAAGCCACAGGTTAGGTTAGAAAATCAGCTTCTTATATTTTTTCCTTCCACTCCAAATGATTAAAATCGCCACAGTAAATTGTCAAGGACTAGGTAACCCAGAGAAGAGAAAAGACGTTCTGAATTATTATAAAGGGAGAAAATATTCAGTGATATGTCTTCAGGATACGCACTTCACAACAAAGCTAGAGCCCTATATTGAAACACAATGGGGCTATACTTGTATCTTTAATTCATACCGCTCAAATTGTAGGGGAGTTGCAATTCTTTTTAACAACAATTTTGAGTTAGTTGTGCATAAAAAAACACAAGATGATAAAGGTAACTTACTCGTTGTAGACTTAACTATTAATGACTGTCGAGTCACGCTATTAAACATTTATGGTCCAAATGAGGATTATCCAGAATTCTTTGATAAGGTTAGGGAATCCATACTTGAATTTGCAAATACAAACATTATAGTGTGTGGAGACCTTAATATCGCAATGGATCCAATTTTAGATACTTTTAATTACAATAGGAATAATAACCCAAGAGCTAGAAAAAAATTAATTGAAACTATGGATGAATTGGATCTGGTAGATTACTACAGAGTTATAAATCCTTCCAAAAGAGCATACACATGGCACAAAAAGAACCCAGTTAAACATGGTAGGCTTGATTATATACTAATATCAAATAACCTCTCAAATCTTGTCACGGATATCTCAATTAAAGCGGGTTACAAATCAGATCACTCGTCAGTTGTCTTAGAATTAAAATTTAATGATTTCGTTAGGGGACCCGGTCTGTGGAAATTCAATTGTTCTCTTCTAACCGACAGAGAGTTTGTTGACAAAGTAAAACTAACCATTAAAAGAATAAAAAATCAATATGCCAATATCTTGTATAAAGTATCCATAATTGATTGTATTCCAGAAGAAGACCTGCAATTATCCATATCCGATAGCCTATTTTTGGAAGTACTACTAATGGAAATAAGGGGGGTAACTATATCACATGCTAGTGCTAAGAAAAAAGATAAGAATAAGAAGGAAAAGGAACTTATTGATGAGATACAAAAACTTAAAGATGACAATGACGCAGGAAATTTAGTACATAATGGCATCTTGGAAGAAAAAATACAATCACTAGAAACATTAAGGAAAGAGAAACTACGGGGAAGCATGATAAGATCACGCGCACAATGGGTTGACGAGGGGGAGAAACCGACGCAATATTTTTGTGGTTTAGAGTCCAGAAACTTTCTGAATAAAACTATTCAGGTGCTAGATATAGATGGAAAAGGAACAGTCTACGAACAGTCAGAAATCCTTAAGGAGGTGAAGCTTTTCTATGAAAATTTGTATTCAAGCAAAGAAAATGAAATAGATGACGTAGACCTCAGTAATGTACTAGAACCGTATTCCTTTAATAAATTGGACAATGTTACTGCTCACGAATTAGATCAAGAATTTACATTAACTGAAATCCTAAGTGTTATTAAATCAATGAAGAATAACAAGTCCCCAGGAAGTGATGGCTTTTCAGCCGAGTTCTACAAATTTTTTTGGAATGATCTCAAGTACTTTATCAGAAGAGCTATAAATGATATTTTTTTTAAAAAAATGTTGCCTATCTCACAAAGACTCGGAATCATTGTATGTCTCCCAAAAGGAGAAAAATCAAGAAAAGACATGAAAAACTGGAGGCCGATTACACTCCTGAATGTATTTTATAAGATTATTTCTGGATGTATCTGTGGACGAATAAAACGCACTCTGAATTCTCTCATACCTCCATCGCAGTCGGGTTTCATACCCGGTAGATACTTGGGTGATAACATACGAGCAATATATGATCTGATGGACTATACTGAGAATAGACAGATTCCTGGCCTTCTAATGTTGATTGACTTCGAAAAAGCTTTTGATTCCTTAGCTTGGTCCTTCATCTATAAAGCTCTTAACATCTTCGGCTTTGGCAGAAATCTAATAACATGGGTAAACATACTAAACACTAACATTACAGCATCCGTTCTACAATGTGGTTTCCTGTCGAAACCGTTTTCTATCCAAAGAGGTTGTCGACAAGGTGACCCAGTAGCCCCTTATTTATTTATATTGAGTGCTGAAATGCTGTCAATACTGATAAAGAGCAACACATCTATAAAAGGAATAACAATTAATGGAATCGAGAATAAGATTTTACAATATGCAGATGACACTTCACTTACATTAGATGGATCGAAAGAATCTTTATTCAATTCCCTGGAAACCCTTGAATACTTTGCAAAATTATCTGGACTACACATCAATGCCTCAAAAACTAAAGTAATATGGATAGGTTCCAAAAAATATAGTAAAGATGTGTACCATCATTCCAGATGGAAACTTTATTGGGGGGTACAAATATTTGAGCTGTTAGGCATAACTTTTTCAGTAGAGTTAAGTGACATGATTGATCTGAATTATCAAAAGCAAATGACAAAAGTACAAAGTCAGATTAAACAATGGAAAAAACGCATCCTTAGCCCAATAGGTAAAACCACGATTGTAAAATCGTTATTAATTTCCAAACTTACCCATCTATTTATCTCCCTACCCAACCCAAACAACGGATTTATTAAATCGCTTGAGACTGAGTTTTATAATTTTGTATGGGGGTCAAAATGTGATAGAATTAAAAGGGACGTAGCCTCTCAAAATCACAACGCTGGTGGCCTTAAAATGATTGACATAAAATGTTTTATTACATCATTAAAATGTTCTTGGTTGAAAAGACTAATTTCTAGGAAACAGATTTGGACTAATATACTAGAATCCATATTAGGAAAAAAGTTAATCCAGAACCTGCTCGACTTTGGTGATGATTATGTCAGGAAGTTAGCAGAACGTATCCAAAACAAATTTTGGCAGGATACTCTGATAGCTTGGGCTTACTTTATGAAAGTCCAAATGTTAAGGGAATGGGCAAGTGACCCAGGCGCAATACCTCTTTGGTATAATACTGAAATTAAGATTAACAACGCTTCGGTGTTTATCCCTTCCTGGTACAAACAAGGAATAAAAGTTCTTGGAGATATGTTGGACAATCAGGGAAATTTAATGAAAAAGAATGTGCTTGAACAAAAATTCAATTTGAGAGTCCAAACTATGCAGTTTAATAGCATGTACAGTGCAGTTAAGGTTTTTCTAAGACAATTTGATAAGGAAAAGGTGGCTATTACAGTCACCCCTTACTACCCGTTTCATTTCAAGGGGCTTATGCTAAATGAAAAAGGAAACAGATATGTATATAATGTCCTAAATAAGAAAAATATTATTCCCACTGGTGTCTGTACATGGAACCAAAAACTATTCAATAACGGGGACGCTCGCTTAAAAACGGAAGAAATTTTTGAGACTTGTTTTGGAACTTCTCGAGATACAACGTTACAATGGCTTCAGTTTAGAATAATACATAGGATACTCCCTTTGGGTGCTTATTTGAAAAAGATTGGCATTCAGGATAATGACATATGTGGCTTTTGTAAAAGAGACCGTGAAGATCTCCTTCATGTGTTTATACAGTGTAATAGTGTGCGTCCTCTTTGGAATAAGTTTCAAGACCATATACTCGAAAAAACTAATGTCAATTTGGATCTCGATGACTATAAAATCTTGTTTGGAATAAAATGCACAACGGAAAGTAAAATTTTTAATTTACTTATTATGTTTGGAAAACTATATATTTACAAGTGCCTGAAACAAAAAAAGACCCCAAGCTTTCAAGGTCTTTTGGGTTACATAAAATTTATGTATCATGTTGAAAAAAATATTGCTTTGCGTCATGGATCTTGCACATATGACAACTTTGTTAAACAATGGGCACAATGGTTACCACTTTTTGTTGAAGGGGAATAGCAGTAGCATCCCTTTCTTTATCTTTTGGGTTTAAGTTTTCTATTATATTTTATTTAATTTTGTTTTGTTAATCAGCAGGCACTTAGAGATGAAGTTACTATATTTGAGTGAAATGGACAGACAACTAATTAGTCTATTTTTGTAAACACAACTGTGTAATGCAAGGATAATATACATATTAGCAGTGACCAAGTATGAGTGTTGTGCGTACGTGGGTATGTGTGCGTGTATGAAAGGAACATATATATATATACTCTATTTGTGTTTATTTATTTACTTATTATTATTTTTTTTTCCATAATAAAAAAAAAAAAAAATAAAAAAAAAAAAAAAATATTGTGTTTTCTTCTATTTTGATGCAACATTACATAATGCTTAACAGCATAATGACCATCAATTTTAAATGATAAAATATACGTGTCATGGATTTTCAGAAAATGTGACTATCAAGGGTCTTCAAGCCCGTGGAGGTTCTAAGTCGCACCTTGAAAATGTCAATAAGTGCAAAATTAAATTTTCACAAAAAACTGTTAAATTGCCAGAAAAATATACTAAACAGACTGCATTGCCTACTGAGGCTGTATGTTAGACCCATGTTTCTTTCTTGTAAGTTTGAGAACAGCAAGTGACATGTTTTCCCTTAAATGGTCATCATAGGAGCAGTGCCCTAAATAGGGGTTTCTTCAAATTTTGATGCAACGTTACATAATGTTTAACAGCATAATAACCATCAAATGTTATTAATAAAATATTAGTAACATGGACATTCAGAAAACATGACAAGCAAAGGTCTTCAGGCCCATGGAACTTCAAAGTCACATCTTGAAAATGCCAAAATGTAAACAAGACAGCACTGTCCTGAAATGGGTTTATTTCCATTTTTAACACTTTTTTAACATAAAACAAAATAAACATTTTACTGCCATTTTTATATGACCAACTAAGAAAATTGATGAGATGGGAAAAGTATCAATAGAACAGTGTTAAATGTCCAATTTCCTCCATTCTGAGATTCTGAACATAGTGGATGATTGAATCTGACAAACTGCAATGATATGAGTTTATTTCCATTTTTGACACTTTATTATACAATACATGATAATAAGTTTACCATGTTTTTTTACATAATCAACTAACAATGTTGTAAAGATGCAGGAAATATCAAACAAACACTTTTACGCATCTAATAAGTTCAATAATGAGACTGTTAACATGCCTAATAATTGAATCTGAGGAAATGTGAAAAAACAGTATAACTTCTAAAATAATGGCCCGATTATGCTGATTTTCGAACTCAACCTGCATTTTAGTAAGATTGACCACTCCTGTGAATATAATGCCAATTGGCCAATCCGTTTTTCTTATATTGTGTTATCAGTGTTGCATTTATATTGAAAAGTGAAAAAACAGCATAAATTCCCTAAAAATGGCCCAATCATGCTGATTTTCGAACTTGACCTGTGTATTAAGAATTTTCATCAGTTCTGTAAGTTTCAAGCCAAAAGGTAAAATGGTTTTCCACTTACTGTGTTATCAGTGCTGCATATATGCTGAAAAAGTGAAAAAACAGCATAAATTCCCTAAAAATGGCCCAATCATGCCGATTTTCGAACTTGACCTGCATATTATGAATATTCATCAGTTCTGTAAGTTTCAAGTCAAAAGGTACAATGGTTTTCCACTTATCTTGTTATCGGTGCTGCATATATGTTGAAAAAAGTGAAAAAACAGCATAAATTCCCTAAGAGTGACCCGATCATGCTGATTTTCGAACTTGACCTGCGCATTATGAATATTCATCAGTTCTGCAAGTTTCAAATCAAAAGGCAAAATGGTTTTCCACTTATCGTGTTATCGGTAAAAGTGCACGGCGACGGCGACGACGGCGACGACAGCGACGACGGCGACGACAGACGCAGATGATGGCTATATGTACAGACACATCTGTGTCTGTACATAATAAAGTCTCTTTGTCTCTTAGCAATATTATGCGAAAAGTTATGGAGAGATTTTGATGAAGTTTTGATAGGTCAGAAATAGCCTAGATTTAAAATGATGATAAATCCTTTAATTGATAATGACAATTATACCAATCAATTAATAATGTAATTTATTTACTTATAATAAGAACTGAGTTAATTAATTAATAAATTACTCCATTGATAAATAGTTAACAATAAGAAGAATTGAGCTCTCTTGGCTATCTGCGCTCTCCGATTGCTTTTTTTTTTTTTTTTTTTTTTTTGTTATCTATCAAATGGCACCGAAAGCAGACAAAGGGATCAAGGCAAACTTAAAATCCTAATAGAAAAATTGTTATTACCGAAATGACATGTCATCATCCTCCGCACCCCAACCGAAGTAAACATTGGGAAAGCCATTAACTAGGCGCATATGCTTTTTGGTCAGCGAAGTCACACCTCCAAACTGGTTTGGATAAACGGGTCTGAAGAAAATCAAATGCATGAACTTGGTAAAAATACCTTAATAAATTGTGAAGACTTATGACTACAAACGGTTGTTTAATATATTGATCAAGTCCTGGAAATTGATAAAGTCAAGTTATCAAAAGTTGCTATTTAACTATGAGAAATGGCCTCACACACGGCAAAGTGTCAGTCAATGGCAAAATACAAAAAATAGTAACCGGGTAGGAAACCTGTCTTTTAACTTCGTAAAATGTATGTGAATATACATGTTTTCATAATAGGAACCTGTCACCAAATTGAAAGGCCCATAGAGAGATGAATCAAGCTTTTTTGCTAAGGCACTTGCTACATTATTTGACCGTTTTATGGCTGTTACTAATCTTCATAACCGTTATGCAGTGGAACTACAATTTTTTTTAAACATCTTTATTCTCAAGAGGGTTAAATATTGATACAGTATAAATAAAGGTGGCAATTCGACAATACTACAATAGCCTACCTATAATTATACTTGTCTATTGCAACTGACATGTGCGTTGGTTTCTCCGTGCAATTGTACATATTTAATTCGTTTTCAGCTATAAGGTCCACATCATGGAAAATAAAGCAGTCATAATCCTCTATTTTTCCAGCTTCCACAAACCCTATATTCATCAGCATGGCGCGATTGAAAAGAGTCCTTACGTGCTGTAATAATAATAATAATAATAATAATAATAATAATAATAAGTATTATCATTATTATTATTATCATAGTGATAAAAACGTATGACCACTGTATTGTGACCTGAACACTCACTCGGAAAACACTTTTGATGTAATTTATGGTGGTAGTATGCAAAATTAAACGATTCCTTTGGTTCATACAAATTCCAAGTTGTGTGGTACTTTATGATACGATTTGCCACCTACCTGGTCTACTACGTATATTCCGTAATGCAATTTCTGCTTCTGTAACATTGGATGCATGTTGTTCAGAAATATCCTCAGATGTTCTTCCCTGTCTCTGAATGGAATGATGACGGCCACGTGAGTTTGGGGAACGCAGTCAGGGGGCTTCCATCGTCCTCCGGCAATTACACCAAGGCAGCGAAATTTGTTTTCCAGGTCTTCCCAAGATAATGGTTTAAGATTGAGCTTCCTTCGGCTTACTTTTCCAAAAAGTAAAAATTATGTTTAAAAATTATTTATTTATTTATTATTATTATTATATTGCAAAAGTGTTCAAACGGGAACTCTATACAATAGCCAGGGTTTAGAATGCCTAGTTGAAATAATATCATCAACATACCTGATGAACATTACTTATTTTAATAGTATTAAAATACTATTGAATAACCTTCACTTCAAGAACTCATTGAAAAACGTATGTTAAAATAACAGTTTGAATTTCGTGGCCATTATTTGCCTTTTACACAAGTTTACCGACTATGTTAGATATTTATCTTTGCATGTTTCATCTCCTTTGATGCCGAGAACCTGTTAAGAGGCAGGATGGCTCACCAAGACCAGCTGGTATTGCTTCACATCTTCTATCCAACCTTGGACTGGCTTCATAGGGGGTGTAGACAGCTGTGTCGAGTCTATGCGCGAGAGATCTGACGCGCGGTGTAGACGTTGGGTTTCTGGTGGTCGCTGTTGACGTAGGTATTTTGGCGGTCCCTTCAGAGGCAAACGTCCCGTTCTCGATTGTGAATGTTCTAGAATTTGCGTTCTTCTCAGTAGGACTAGCTGTTGCTGATGATGCAAACTTCAAAGTTGCGAAAGATGACGTAATAGTTCCATTTTGTGGGGGTAAAGCCATTCGGCCAGAGTCATGGCCGCGGTAGGGTATGCTCATCTTCCTGTGAGATGGACTTAGAAGAACGTACCATACCACGCTTAAAACAAGTGCGGTAAAAAAGAAGCTCAGCTTTTTGCCCAGCCGTTTACTACCAGTATACTTAATGATTCCAATTCTGTCTGTTCGAGATTTCATAGTGAATCGCGTTATTACTTTGCTAGATAAAAGCACTAAATCGTCACAACTTACCACATTGCTCGCATATACACTAATGTACGAGGTGGAACTAGGCCTCTTAAAGGATGATTGCGTAAAACTGAATTTTATGGGCACGAATGCAGTTTTAACATTGATATTAACATATCAGCAGCCGCGAGCACAGCATCAATAAAACTGTTAATGACGCAAGCTAGTAAACTATTCAATATTGGAGAAAGTCTATATATTCAGCATATAATACTGGTTGCTGCTACTCTAGTGAAAATGAGCTGGTTGATTCCTATTCAAGAGGATGAAAGAGAAACGTACCCAATTGTAATACCTCAGCTTAATTTGGTAGCATAAGACTTTGTATATTCTTAAAATCGGCATAAACAAATATCTTTGCATAGCAAATTAATTTTTAAATAAAATTTTGGCCTGGTTAACTTTGAAATAACACGAAAGGTAAAGTCCAAGAGCACATTTCTGATATTTGAAATCATCACATATCACTGTCACTTTGATTTCTATAGTAACTTTTCCAGTAATCATTTCGATTAGTGAGATATTGAGCAAGTAATTTTCTAAACATGCTGGGCAAAGATGGGAAAATAGTAAAACCTTTTGAAAAAGGGTCCAACAGGTTCTGTTAGGCCTATTACTGTGAACATTCAGATAATGAAACTACATGCACAATAAAACGAGGGCAAAAAGTGCTATTCGAAATTGACCTGTATTTCAATTAAATGAATCAATCCAGTAAATCTGAGGAAAAAAGGCACACAGTTGTCCATTTATAGTGTTACTGGTGCACAGCAGAAACAACAACAGATGGTGATGGTTATATTTACACGAAGACACTGGATCAGTTTTGATATATACTAGTACGATATGTTATTAAAACAGAGAGTTATATTAAAACAGACATTTTATTTATAGCAATAACAGAAATGACCAGAGGAAAAAAAACACCTTAATGATCTGAAAAGAACTTAAATGCTTTAGTGTAGCTAAAGAGTAGATATATCACAACCAAGCTAAAATGAATTGTTGTAAACAATACAATATCGCTTACTTAAAACAATTTAATTTTAAAATCCTTATTTTAGTTGAAATGTATTCAATGGATATTTTCTCATTAAAAGAGCAGTCATTTTCAGACTAGATTTAATTAGTAGAAAATAATGATCAGTAATATGGCAAATAATTCCCTACTGACTATAACCTAACTTACAGGAAAAATTAATTATAAATATATACAAAAAAGTAAAGGGAGAAGCAAAGGTGTTTAGGGAATAAAGAAGTTCAAGTAAGGGGGGAAATACATCACAACTTGTTCAAATATGGCAAAGTTAATGCTCTCCATATTCAAAATATTTGGCTTGATGTTTTACCAGCACATTATAAACTCCATTTTATTACATGAAATTATAGTATACCATTACAATAAATGAAAATAGTTTATCCTTAGCAGAGTGTGTCAGTTGAAATGAAGTTAAAAAGGTGTCTGAACTTAACAAGTGGATTTAAGAGACAAAATGGCAACAGCAGGGGATGGTGAACATACTGTTTCTCACAAGCATAAATCTGCCTGATTAAAAATAAACTGTGAAGAAGTACTGGTATATTGGTCAAGGGATAAAAGCACCATTCTACTTGAAAGCACCAACATCTACTGCCATGCAAGGTGGATGCCAGGGTTAAAAATATACATATATATATTATAATATATACACAACATATAAACTCTGTCATAAATATTGCACAACTAAATTTGAAATAAAAGATAATGTTCTATGCAATTCATTCATCTTTTTATAACAATACAAAAACTGACTATGTTATATTGTATAAAATAATGTTTAACAGCAGATGCTTTACACCTTTGTGTAGTGCACTGGCAAATGTACAGTGACTTCAAAGACAGCATCCTGCAATATCTTGGCAAACTTATAAATTCAATATGGTAATTGACCAATAAAATCTTTAAAATCTTTTCCTCTCCTTTACTGTTCTTCTAAAATGTTGATACTTAAGGCACAAAAATATCTGATGTCACAAGCTTTGAAGGCGAATGAAGGTGATGAATCTGCACTTCAGACAAAACAGTTTTAATTATTGCTCACAGAGCTAAATCAAACAACTGTTTCATTCAAATCCACTCTTGCATCTATTTTACCATGCATCAGCTGTTATAGACATGATCAATTCACTAAGTTTCTCACAGTGATGGTTTCATAGAATATTGTAACCAAGAGGACCGAGTTGCATTATTGCTCAGCTTTTCCTTGGTTGGCTTCATGTGAGCGAAGTGTTCTGTACATCATTTGAACATAGCAGAATACACATTTCCAATCTGGTGTCTTCATGCGGACCATATCTTCTACATCCAATAATGGAGAAATATCTGCCAGTTTTCTGAAAAAAAATCATGTAGAATGTTTATTTTTAAACTACCGAAAAATGTGCTGTTTTTTTAAGGGGCACACACACAACAGAGAGAGAGAGAGAGAGAGAGGGAAAGGGTGCCTTCCTCAGGCAATACATATTTCACATTCATTGCTCATTTTTTTATTTAAGCTTTTCTTTTCATTTTGCATTTCTGAGAACCAAATTTACCAGACACAATCCATTAAAACAGATTTTTTCATGGTATGGCATTCAGTAAGAAGTAAAAATATTGTATGTGGGGCAAATATTTATTTCTAAAATTATTCAAGCATTCTTTCTTCACATACTTCAAGCAAAACCACTTCATACTGAAGGGCAGGAACAGGCGAGTAAAAGGTTGTTTGTGCATCATATGAATTCTGACCAACAATCAGAACTTACTTTATTGATTACTTTTTTCAAGTTCTTGTTTCATGTATTTACCTATTATAGTAGACAAAAGAAAAGAAAAGAGAGAGAGAGAGAGAGAGAGGGAGAGGAAGAGAGAAAGACAGATTCTTAAACACAAGTTTTCATCCATAACTGGATATCTTTATTCCTCTGATAGATGTACTAATACATAACACCATAGCAGTGAATATGATTAGGGTATTGCAATATCTTGGTAAACCTAGCTTTTTGAAATTTTTGTTGTCCTCTTTTTCAATATCAATTCTTTAAAGCACAAAATTATATATAATATATAAATATATCTACATTTAACATAATATATATACATTTTATATTAAAGAAAATCTAAAAATAGATTTTCAAGGGGACTCATAACTTTGACAGAAGATTGGGCTATTGGTCATTGATGAATTTCAAACAATATAATCTACAAAACTTACCAACAGTCAGTTTACCATATGCAAGAATTAGCAAGAAAATTAAAGAAACTCGAACCAAAGAGAATCCAATTAAGAAAGCAATTTGAACTGGTTTGGGTCAAAATCCCAACAACCAAAGGAAACAGTGGATGACAAATATTTTCATATGGTCAATGCTAATATAAGGTTAAGAAACCAAAATATACTTGACAATGTAACAGACATCAAATTACAATTTACCAATGCAAAACCACGCTTTTTAACCAGAAACTGCTATGCATTAACTGTACCATAAAAACAAACAAAACTTATTACTCACACTTTTTAGGTAAAGAGAGGACTCAGCAATACCAGGATTAATGGTGACAATAAGAAAAAGAAAACTTAAGTAACATTTAATTTATGGATATCACCGTTCCATCAAAAACAAGAAAATATTTTGAAAAGATAACTTTCAAGAGAGAAAAAATGGTGTTGGCATGATATTGTAATAAATATATATTTGTACAATCTGAGGATGAGGCAGAGATATTTATCTGGTATTACTTCTTTGATTTTATCTTGATCAAACCAAGTTCATTTAGTCCTTTATAAACACTCTGGATATAGGTGAAGACACACTTCCAGTCTGGATTCTCCATACGCACCATATCTTCAACATCTAATAGTGGAGCAATGTCAGCTTTTTGCCTGAAATAATAAGACATTTTAGTCTACTTCTCCAAAGTAATACAAGCAGTTATTTCAGGACGTATGAGTATTACAAAACATTTATATGAATTTACCACCTTTTCATATTACTATTATCATCATCATTTGTGGAGGAATAAACTGCAGCTACAAAATTTTAAGTATTATATAGGATGGGTATGTTTAATATGTAAACATGCAAATGAAGCATTATAATCAGGATATAACATGGTAGTCATAATTTGTCACCTTTCAGGCATTCTTTAGTTTAAAAGAACTCAGTTATGTTTAATGCTTAAGCAAAATGTTATATCAGAGTTTACCTTCTTGGTCCAGCAGTCTTGGGTACATAGGGACTGAAGCATCTCATTCCCCTCAAAACCACTGCCAGTGTCTTAGTAGTTGTAATAGTAACCATGCAATAAAATATCCGCTCTCCAATATAAAAAATACCACATCAAGCTGCATGTATAAATGGGATCAGTCCAGAACCACAATGCATTCAGCAGCCACCAGAGGCATATTTATGGTTTTATGTCATATAAATAGTTATTATGTATTAGATACCCTCTTCATCCCATTATGTATTTTGACTCTATCAGTCCAGAATTCAAATTTAAGCAATTTCTCTTTAATAAATGATAAAAAAAGATACAAAAAACACGTTCCACTTGACATGAGATACAATACACAGTCAGCAATGATTTTCATGACCATAGCAACCTTTATGTACATATTCAAAATTTGATAATTTTTAACAAAAAGTAAATCCATGTGATTAAAAAATCTAGTTTTAGAGTGTAATCAAAATAATGAATTTTCCACATCAAGAATGTAAATCATGAAATATAAAAATGGAGAATGCAAAATTTGAGTCATTCTTGCCTTCTATGGTAGAATAATGGAAAAGGAAACAGTGAGGAGGCTGTGAATATTTCAACAGATGGCAGCAGAATGATTGTATACAACTAGCTACAGAACAAACATCCAATCAAGGTGGAGTAAGGGCAGAGTAAGTGTGAAAAGAGAGGAACACTGTAACTTAAACATAAACATAAAAACAAACTTCTGGATAAAAACTTGTCAATTTATAACTTAATGCAGTGAAATGCATGTGAATAACATTCTTTAAAATACTTTCTATAATCAAGATTCTTATAATTTTCATATCTATTTTTTGTGTTTGGAGTTCTTTTGGGGGTAGCAATCAGTGGTTGTGGAATGGGGAAGTAAAGGATTCAACTGTAAAAAGAAATAATACACAAACCATAGCACAACTGTAAAGCTAGTTGTAAATAGAATAAAAAGCTCCAGCATGCATATACCTCCTTTAAATAGACAGTATATATATATATATATATATATATATATATATATATATATATATATATATATATATATATATATATATATATATATCAATTACTTCATAACAATGACAGAGGTACAGAAAAGTGTGCAATCTGTCCTCTTTATCTTCTGTGTTGTTGAATGTTCAGTGAGTATACTCCAGAATTTCTGTTTTTCCAAATGTCCAAAACTGTTTTTCAAAGTTTTACTCATGCTTGTCATTAAATTATACTAAATGCCCCACCCTTCAATCATTATCTCTGCAGGCAGGCCCGTAGCCAGGGGAGTTCGGGTTGAAATAACCCCCCTTTTCCATGAAAAGGTTCTGTCTGAATGAAATTTTATCCAAGTACATGAAGGTTTCATGGTAAATGGTCCACTTTTTTTTAGAAAAAGAATCCCCTTCTGAAATTGCTTGCTACGGTCCAGCTCTGCCATGACTTTCTGACTTTCATCTTGAACTCCATTATAAAGATTGATTGCCTTAATCATGTACTCACTCAGCTGTATCAAATGCCAGTGTAAAGTTTGCCCGCCTGTTCTTGGAATCAAGATTAGTGAAGTCAAAGGCATCAGGAAAAAAGTGGTGAATCAAAGCACAGAATGCCATTCCATCATTCCATGAACTTGAGAAGTTGGTTATGTTTACTCCATAATTCTGTATAAAGAAAATGAAAAATTTAAACAATTAATACATGGATGAATTAAGTCATATGCCAATAAATGGAATTATTAGCACAATTAAATATTTGTATTTTTAATTATCTTAAACAACTTTTTAATTTCATTAAGACATTTTAATTTATTGGTAAGTTACCTTTTTCTGCTCACATTAAATTAGCATATACAAATATTCTGAGCCAGACAAAAGTTTTAATGAAAAAGTGAACTATTTTCTGAAAACATGCTTAAGGTGACAAAAGTACAGACAACCTATCTCCATTTAAATATTCAGGATGATGGACAAAATAACACACACACACGTGTATGTACACAAAAATGACTAGGGATTTCCTATGCTGTACAGAACAAAGCAATGGCTCTTTATCATACAAATATGAAGTGCACATGCCAAGAAAGCTATCAGACATTTTAGATACTAATAATCTATTCAATGCACATGCAAGGCTTTAAATATGCAAAGTAGGAAGTTAAAATAAAATAAATAAGTACAGTTATCGGATCTCTTGAACAAAAGATTAGAGTGTATGAAACAAAACTAAAGAATACATGTGGGCATTAAGAATATGAAATATCATCTACATAGTTCAGCCATTTTTTATACTTGGACCACTTTACTGCAGACACACAGGTTAGACACGTGGATCTAGCTGCTATAAATCTTTTTACAAGTGGGAAAATTTCAATCTAAGAAATGTCAGATAATTTCTCCATTCTTTTTTAAACTCTCAGTTACTTCATGCTTCTTTGATTGCGGCTACTTTGGAAAGTTCTTCAGGCCAATGGAAGTTCAAAGACACACCTTGAATTGCCAAGATGTGAAAAATGTACATCTCACAAAAAACTGCATAATTTCAAGAAAAATAAACCGATCAGGTTGTTTTTTTTAAAACTGTACCTGTATTTAAGTAATAATAATCACACCTGTAAGTTTGAAGCTAACAGATCAACCATTTTTCACTTAATGATTGATCTGTAATGCATATTTTCATCAATTCTGTAAGTTTTAAGACAATCAGCCAAATAGTTTCCACTTATCGTGTTATCTCTGAAAGTACACAGCTACAGCAGACACAGATGATGGCATTACGTAAAGACATGCTATGTCTAGACATGAAAATTATGGCCTGGGAAAACGTCCTTCTCATTTTGTTGTGATATTTTTATTGTTAGCGTTATTCTAAATCACATCTGTGATAATAACAGGGAGTGTATTTACAACCAAGCAGATTACCTCAGGCCTTGCCTTGAAGTACTAGATAAATCCATAATGCCCAGCTATGCATTGCACCAGATCTATGCCTTAAGGTAGTTTGTACCAACATTTAGATAACATAACACTCCGTGTATGGCACGAGTGCCTATTCAAATCAATGAGGAATATCCGCTGCATTCATAGAAATGATATAAAAAGATGGCTAATACTGACGGGAACATGCTGATACCTAAAACCTCACTAACAAATATCCAAAGATATTTCTACCTCAATTCGCATACCATCACCGAACAATTAGTGAGTATGAAGAATGCACACAGACAAATCCAATATTTTCTTCTGAACACAGTCAACTCAACATTTCATCTATCATTACCGCATATTCTTTGGTCATTGCTTGTGTCCAACTGAGTAACATTTGTTTGATAGCACTGGGGCTCCTTGTCACCCCTCCTCCGCCCCTGCCCCTACCAGCTCCAGCTTGTAAGAAACTATAAACAGCAAAGAATAATACCAAGAAGGAATATGGGGTCCAAAGCACAATGAGTACATATCCTAACAAATCTAAAGCAGTAGATATAACTAAGTAGCATCATGCAAATCTGTTATATTGGTAAAATGATATCAGCTACTGATCAAAAAGAAGAGGGAAATGATGTTGTTACTGCTAGAACTACAGTTGAGTTTGAGGCATGAAAAGAATGGCCTGAAATGGTACAAATGAACTGCTGATGGATCTGAAATGGTGTGGTAAAAGAAAAATGAAACTCGGCACTGAGAAGACACTAAAAAAAATATTTGGAAACCTGAAATGTATGTCAACAGAGAAATAAAAACAGAATTGCCGAGGAAAAACTCTTTGAAATCATCTGATATAAAGAAATGTCAGTGAAGCTGAAATGGGATGGAGAGATTCAACACTGCTGAGTTAGGCTGTCATGGAAGCAAGAGTAATGTCACAGATCTAATAAAAAAAGGTATAAAATGTCTAACTAAAATAAGAATATTTGGTAAATAATTGACGTATAACATACACAAACACCAAGTTTAAAGCATGTTTAACCTGGAGGTAAAACAAATTTAAAAATCTGTACAACTTTCTATCTCCAATTTATTTGTCACAAGAAAAAACATGGAAGTTTGGGACCTTACTACTGTTTTATAATGTCCATACTTTTTGCTGCTTACAGAAAACTTGGAATTATATGTATGGTTCACAATTAGCAAGGAAGTAGATATCTTATCTGCTTCCTTGCTATAGCAACCTCTAAAATAAATCAGTCAGATGTTGGGGGAGGTAGTGGTTGGGGTACCTTATACTCCTGTGTATTTGCCTGTGCAAAGTTTAGAATCTGCTGTTTGATTGTATTGGCATTCATCCTCACAAAGCTGCAGCAGAAAGTTGAAATAAATTATAATGAATGACAATTAAAAAGAAGGAAGCTTGAAATTTCAGCCATGTTTATCATAGCTTATAAAAATAAAAGATAACTGGTGCATTCAGCAGCTTGCATTTAGTCTGACTGAACTGCTGCATCTGCAGAAACAAAACATATTATTTAAAACATTATTGTTTCCACAGGGATGTGATATATTAGTTAGCATACAAAATATTCATCAAAAACAAATTACTTGCATTCCTTGTGTACCTAATCACCTAAATTAATTTTTCCATTACTAACAAATCTCCACTGTTCTCCCTAGTGGTCAAATATGCTAGGTACCAATATCCACGTCACACTCATAAAATCTGGATGAAATTCAAGTTCTTAAGTTATTTTCAAAGTTTACTGGGGTATTATTTTCTTCTTTTTCTGTATTTGTGATTCCAAAAGTTATATTTTATTGAGAAAAGCAAGGGAATTAATTACCCTTTTTATTACCCTCCTGAATTTCACATGTTGTAACAACTATATAATAATAAAAAACAACAACATTTATCTTACTTTGGTTTGGCAGGAGCTCCTCCAGTCTTAGCATCCATTCCTTGGAATGCTGCTCTGGCACTCTTGGCTCCAGCTGCAAGATAAAACATCATTAAATAGCATTGGAATAAACAATAGGAGCCACACAAAAGGCAAATTAACATTTTAATTAAGCAATAACAATTATTTACACAAAAAAATGTAAGGGCAAAGTAAAACCTAGTCCTGAAAGCTGACAAATATCTGATAACTTGAAAAAAAATTTACAACACGCAAATGAAAGCAAAGGTACATCTTTGAAAATGTGAATATGCATTCACTCATATTCTAAATCAGAAAGTGTGCAAAATATCCTCTGTAAAGATAATTCTGGTGAAGGGAAAAAAACTGTCCCGCATGATGTAACAGAATTAACTACTACAACTTAGGTAAGCTATGCACAAAAAAGTTTTAAAAAACTATTTACAACTGTAGTTAATGGGTGAGCAGCTTAAAGTCTCAATTGAAAAAAGCATTATCATAATACACATTAAACAATATAAAACTATAATAAATACAACAATGTTGGTTTTTTAAAGAACACACTAAATATACTATTGTCAAATCATAGTTTACTTACTGAAATTTCATCCTTTGAAACAGCATGTTATCAAAACAATAGACAATTATACATTTTCAAAAGTAACACAAAACGTGCATCTTTACACAACAAAAGCATGCTTCTTTCTAGTATTTTTAAGTTCAAAATATATAATTCATTTCAAAGTCTATGTAGAAATACAAAATGAATGCCACACTGTCTACAGTAAATACTATGCCATCAAACAGATGTAACAACAATGATGAGTACAAATAAAGGAATAAACAGAAATAAAAAAAGAAAATGAAGCAGACTACCTAATGCTGCTATTGCACCCCGTGATTTGCCAAGATTTGCCAACGTGCTGGGGTATTTTGATTTGGACAAATTAGGTGTCCCACCTCCCCATGTTTTTGTCTGCTCAGTATTTTCTATTAAACCATCTCTTGAATTCCAAGCTTGGTATTTGACAGTGATAGAGCCACTGGTCCCTGGGCTGCTGCAGTTGGAAAATTGTTCTGCTAAACTTTGTGCATCTGTGCTCATAGAGAGAGAGAGAGAACAGGTGGAAATCATGTTAATTACTATAATAACACAATTATAGTATATTGTATAAAATTTTGGAAAACCTGAAAGGACATGTAATATCCAAGGGGGTGTGCATCTGATAAATGTGGAATTTTGAAAGGTAATTTTGGGATGAAAAAACAAACCCAAGTTTAAAATTATGAGAACTACTGTTTGAATAATTCCAAACAATACAACTTTTTTTACATAGAATGTGAAAGGGTTAAATGTGGCACGGTGCTAGGGATATAATAAAATCGACCATTTGAAAATGATTGATTTTTTTAAGTGATTTCCTCCCAATAAATGTGCAATGAATTTTGAATTATTTCTGGAATTGTGGCATACATCGTAATAGCCCCCTCTCCCCCTACTTTCTTTTCTAAAATCACTTTATGGGGATGAGGTAAGGATGGCATGGGCAAACATCATAAAACAAAATCAAAGCTTAAATGTTTCTCAAAATTCCATCTCATTTTAAGAAAGAACTTTAATATAATTAGTCTAGTACATAAAGATTCAATCTAATAATCTAATGAGTTCAATCATAAAATCATGAATGAAAAAATCCAAAAAAGCATTAAACAAACAGGAGGTGTTTTAGCCACTATTTGAGGTAACTATGCCAGGTTAGCGGTAAACTAACTCCACACAACTCTTCAAAGTGCAATTGATCCAAAGCAGACATGCCATATCTCATGATTTAAGTTGTATTTTTGGAAATGGGCCAACAGAGCCAAAATGGCAATCCAAGAGAGCTCTGGGAAGGATAAGAGCAGGTACCTAGAACCCCTTAACATTCAGTTTCTCAATTGTTCAGATACCATAACTGCAGTAACATTGCATCTAAAAGGCTGATATTTGGATGCAGTATTACTGCATCCAAATATCAACCTTTTTTTCAAAAGGAATCTGGAAGTGTCTTCATATCAAGATCAATGTGGTTATATAACTTCCAAGGTTCATGTTTTCTGAACCAAAAACTACTAGGTACTCAAACATATTCCCAGGTAAAGTATTTCAAGATTGTTGAAGTGTGGGCTGGGTTATCAGGAGATATGGTGTCATGCCACATGCATTGAAAGGTTGAATTTCTTTTATCTCAATGTACCTGGAGGAGCAGACTTTTTCGTAAATCCACTCGATGTTTTCGTAGTTGTTGTTGTTGTTGTTGTTGTCTTAGAGCTGGCTCCATCTATTATATGGAGAGAGGACAAAGCATTTGAACATGGACATTCCATACATAAAAAGAAAAATGCATGTCTGAAAAAAGTATCCCACAGTCTTAATACACATTATTATAAATACAAATACATGCACAAGGTGCAGGCTTTCTGATGAATTTGCTTAATCAAATGTATAAGATTATTAAGCTCAAAAATATCAAATAACAATTGCAGCTATGACAGTCTTTGTTGGATAATCTCAATTGGCACACAATATTCTCATTGAAACCATTTCTCAGTATTAATGATACCATGAAGAAACACTGTAAAAAAGTTAATAACTAATTGTGAAATTTTTAATGCTGTAAAATTGATACCACTTACCAAAACTTTCAAATATAAAAAAATTGAATGTTTACTTTATATAACTACCATCAAAAGACTGTCATTTTATTATAGTTAATATGCATTTTCTTCTAGGAACAGATAGTAAAGTATGCAATATATGTAGTCTCAGACATCACCTTATACTCAACAGGATGATTCCAACAACGTACTTATAATAAATAACACATTACAGAAATTTAATTGAAACACATATTGATAACTGCACATAAAGTGACCTAGCTTACCTTTCACCGTTGTTGTGGTTACATCTGTGATTGTCTTGTCAAATGCTTCATCTTCTGCGATGCGACCATAAGCCTTCATGGTGGCCTGTTTCTGAGCATCTGCTTTTTCTTTAAGTAGTTTGGTTCCAGCATCAGCACCGGATTTGGCTCCAAGTTGAGATGATTTAGCGTCTTCCTCGAATTTTTTCAACTGGCGTGCCTGTAGTACAAAGTACATTTTTTCTCTGTACAAAACATTTCTGACCATAATTTGGCATAAAGTATATTATATACATATACTGCATAAACAGTCAAATAAAAAACATGAAAGGAAGAAATATCATTTAACCCTTCTACAAAATTTTGAAGGCAACACTGCTTTAAAAGGTTGCCTACAGATAAAACCATTTATGTTATTAAACTGACAGCAAAGCTGGCGAATATACAGACACCATAAAGTAAGAAATATCAACAAAATACATGCAAAAAATTAATTTTTATCCTAAAAGTAATTCAATCATGCTGTTTCCATAAGAAAGCTGTCTTTTTATCAAACAAAGCCACTGAGTAAATTTAAAGTTAAACAAAAATATCTTTTGGTAGTTACATGTCAAGCTGAATGTTGCCAAAATTGTGAAAAAAAAAATTCCTATCCGATCCTGCAGATTTTTAGAAGCAACCTGCCTTAAATATGAGGCAAACATCACCAAAATCCAGAAAAAAAATAGGATTATTACTGTAAATGTAAACATATCATGCTGATTTTCAAAAGCAACTTTACCTCCTTACTCTACCTACTTAACTCTTTACCAAACAAAGCCACTCAGTAAATTTAAAGTAAAACAAAAATATGGCTTGGCAGTTATGGGGCGAACGACATGTGTCAAACAGCAACAGTAATGAAATGAACAGACAGACCAATCAGAATATATACAGGCACTTATAGTGTCTGCATATAAAAATTCTTAAGGCATATTATCTCTAACATGAAAAAATTTCAATTAAGGAGAAATGTGCAGATCTAGTCACAATATACACAGTATATATATATATAGTCTTACCTATAGCTTTAATTGAAAACATACAACTGGTACCTAGTACCTGTCAATGTTCTTTAACAATGTACATACATGTATATAATTGTTTCCATAAACCAAACTGATTTACCTTTGCAGCATCTTTGGATGCAGCATCTGCTTTTGTAAAATCTGGGACTGCACTTTCATGCTTTTTGGTCATAGCTGCGAGACGGGCTGCCTTAGCCTCATCTTCCAGCTTTTCCCGGCGCTTCATTTCATCCTGACTAGCCATTTGGCGGGCCTTGGTTTCCTCTTCACGCTGTTCTGCAAAAGCCAACAAAAAGTAATCACAGATAAGCTCACTTTTACTTGTAAAGTATACATAATGAACTTTGTATAAAAAGAAGCAGCCAACATTTCTAAACAGATATGAAGATCACTAAATTCCTTGCACTTGTTTAAATGGAATAGGAAAAACAAAGATGAAAGAGAACAAGAGTTAAGTTTGTTTCTCTGCTTCCACTGTTTGCCCATCAAAATATTGCATAAATCTATCTCAGAACAAAATCATCTAAGAAGACCAATTCCCTTTTTGCATGATGTTTCATTCTTGTTTACCTTCCCAATGAAGAACAACAGTCCGACAATATTACAAAAGCAAGAGAATGATCCAATATGTTATATCCTATATCCAATATGTTATATCCTATATCCAATATGTTATATCCATAATGCTATACATATTTGCATGCCCTATCCTTTCAGATCTGGCTTAAGCAGACTGAAATCTAATAAATGTGCTTACAAAATATCCTAATTCCTAAGTAACAATTTTGCTGCCTGAGATCTCCACTCTCAGCCACGCCTGCAGTTACTGGCAGAATACTGGTGGGTGCTTTAAGAGATAGAGAAGGAGAAGCTATATGACCATTGGCATTTATTTGCCAGATGTTGCTTCACCTATAACTCACATTTTGCTGCAACCATCCATCAAATAGACCCCAAATTTATTATCTCTAGTCCTGATTAATTACTGTACAAAAATTGCTTATCTGACTAATTACTGAACCATATACAATAATCTTCGAACTGTGTACTTCTTGTATAGGGATGTTATAGGATATTATAGAACTTTTTTTTATTTGAGCTGGTAAACAATAATTATTGATTCAATAAAAAGATGAATTTAAAAATGCTTAAAACAAAGGGGCTTAAAGGGCAAATAAAATGTCTGGCTGAATTGCTAATTGACTTAAATGATAAGTACTTTAGCACCCTTACTGTTGACCTTTTCAGAAAAAAACAAACAAACAATAAAAAAACTATGTTCAGTTTTTCAGACAAAGAGAAAAGGATCTATTTATGAAAACATAAGTGTTTGGGACTGGGAGTTGATAATAGGAGTGAAAAAAGTCCACTTTTTCAAGAATTTATCAGTGATAGTGTATTCAATGAATATTGCATGGCTTTTTATCACAAGTGTCAGCTCGAAGTTGATTTAATGTGTATAGAGCAGACACTGGAAGGGCTTTGGTCAGCTGTTTCACCATTTTTCTTATCTTTTCCTCCTACCCCAAGCTACTTCAAGTGATACTTTTGACGTAAAGGAAGATCCATTAAATTTTTTTGCTACATAAACCATGGATGGTAAACAGACCACTTGCTTGGCGATTCACATTTTTCTTCTTCCATTTCAGCATCAAAACTTTAATGACAGAAGAAAAACAAACACAATACTCCACGAAAACAATTGCAAAACTGAACATTAAGAATAACTTTAAAAAAAAAACGATCCCAGAACTTCAACCACTTAAAAATGCAACACAAAATTGAAAACAAATAAGGAGAACAAAATAAGAAAAAAATGCTTTCTATAACTATCTAAATTTCTACAAAGCACATTCAAACAATCAGTGCACAAGCAAAACAGTAAGTTCAATTTCTGTTTATAACATAATGAAACAGTTGTTTTCCTGTGTGATATTACAGTGTACATGACAAATATCACAAGGAAATCTATAGCTATACATCAAAAGTATACCAGTATATATAACTATGGATTTCTTTGTGATATTTGGCATATAATCACCCAGCATGACAAATTATTTCCCCCTAATCATATTTTTTATTTGCTCATAAAAACAGGAGAAAACTTGTTATGAACTGAGATTTTTTAAAATAAAAATTAAGGGTTTAGGCATTTGATTAAATTTTGACAAGAAACCGATAGCTATGATAGGTCAATAAAACTTCTCTACTACTTCTCTACTTTCTGAAATAAAGATATAAATATAAGAGTGCCCACCCTTTTCATAATATTCAAATGGCCATGATTATTTTTTCTTTGAAGCTGTTGCTATTTTGCTGGATAACTGATACCTGCATAGGTATAAACAGCTTAAAGGAATCTTGGTAATTTAGCTTGAATCCATAAACCAGGGAATCATCAGGAAGCATTCTTAAGTTAACCTGGAATGCTACAAATGCTTCTGATGTTGCAGTACATAAAATTAACAGTTCAGAGGGATCATCCAAGTCAGCTCTTTCTCATCATATTTGTAAAGACAAGAGTTAAAGCATTCAAACATGTAGCAAGAAAAATGGTTGGTCTGATCTAAAAGCATTGGTTAAAGCCTGCTGACACTACAAATGTATTGAAAAGTATGACAAATGTCACTGCCTACATGTTAAATCGAACAACTCATGATCACAAATGAATTCTACTTTCAAATTTGGTGTTGGCAGCCTTAATGTGGTGATAATGGACAGTTGAATATTTGATTGAGATTCCAAGCTATTGAATTTCTTATGAATGAATTCCATACATGGGAATGATTCTTTGCCACTTTGTCAGCCATCTTGGAATCTCAATCTTGGTGACTGTAAAAGCAACAAACTGTACTTACTGTCCTGTATCCCAAGTTTCTGGTCTAAAGTCAATCAATGCAATTAGATGCTTTTCTCCATGAATATATTTTAAGCTTACTTCTGTGTATCATGACAAATTTCTCAATATGCTGTTTTGACTTTAGCTTCATTCAATATTCTTTTCCAAAAGCCCATTTTTATTTAATATGTATGTCAAAATATGTAATTTGTGAACTAAATCAATCATAAAAAAAAAATAAATAAATAAAATAAAATAAAATAAAAAACTAGTTAATTATATTAAAATAAATGAGATACTGAATATGATAATTACTCATGCAAAGAAAAAAGTAGATGAAAATAAAAGAAGTTCATCAAATTTGATAATTGGTTTTCCTTTAGTGTATTCTTCTTCAGCTTTATCAAAATTTTGCAGGAGGTTTTCAATTATTGCTCTATTCTTACAACAAGATATCTGTGGTTTTCCACACAGTTCTTCAACCACAGATGAAGATGCAATTTGTGGAATATTTATCCGACTAAATTTAGATTGACCAATCCATGAGCAATACCTAGTAATGGAGTTATGAGAGCAGAATCAAGGAAAACTAATTCAACACCTGCTCTGGGTGTAGTCACAATTAAGCTACTGATAGCTGATCATCACATTTTACAAGTAGGTACATTCTACATGGAAGACATCCACAAGAAAAAAAATCTACAAACAAAATCTAGCAAAACAGTCATTGCTAAACAATCAATTGATACAATTTTTCAGCAGTAAAAAATTAAGAAAAAAAAAGAAGGTAAACTGATTCTTTGTGTTTTTTAAAAGGAGGCCATGACCACACACACACATATATAATAATCAAATATCGTTTTGGTGAGGAAAAGGGTATTTAGGGCTGCATTTGAAGAATGCCTTTGTTGATACTTACTTTTGTGAAGTTCTCTAAGATGTTTGATCCTATTTCTTATTTTCTTTCGTTGATCAAAATCTTGCGTGTTGTTGAGCTGTAAATATACAAAATTAGAACATCATAATCTTATCTTTTCATCAGTTGAAAAATGAAATAAAATAATACATTCTTTAGCTTTTGCTTTCAATACCTGTCAATGTTCCTGCACATTTCAGACTGAATTGTAAAAAAAAAAAAAACTTATGACCACATTATCATCAAATAAAGAGAGCTTCTACTAGCTTAAAGAAGAGACTGACTCCTCAGTTTTCACCTATCAGCTGGATATCTGCTTTAACTTAAGACAATATTACATCAGAGTCAATCTGAATGAAGACCTTTCTTATGTGAAAAACAAGAAATAAATACATAAAAGAGGGTCAGATTATTTACACTGATAGGGGATAAGAATATTTTAAAAAATACTAATAATACAGACTGGCCCTATATGTGAGTGAGCTCTATAGTATGAACACATTAATGCTGTGAATAAAAAAGAAACTCTTTCTCAAACGGTTCAATTTTTCAATTTGACCTTTAAGGCTCTATTCCCATAGATTTTAGATCGATCTATCCCCGCGGGGAGTCTCACTAGATTACTTTCAGATAATTCGACTTAAATGTCCGTCCCGCCTACTACAAGCTGTAAGGGTGTAATTAACTTTCGTGTCCGCCCAGCTGACAGCTATTTAGTCTGAACCCCCAGGGAGTTAGGTCGATCTAAAGTAGGTCGATCTAATCTATGGAAATGGGGTGTAAGTGTAAGTGTAAGTCAAGGTCATATCTGAATTCTTCACAAGTCACCTCCTTTTCAACTTCAATATACTCATTTCTCCCAAGCTAGACCACAGACTCTGATGGGTTTGAGTTCCTCACTGGTTTAACCACAAAATAGTATGGAAACCAGCAAACCTTACACAAACACTAATTGCAATATTCAATATTCAATATCAAGAGGCTTCAGGAGGACCTTTTATTGATCCTTTAATGTGAATGGCCATATCCATTCAAATGCACATGAAGTTGCATTTTGTGGAAAGTAGTGGTAACATCAGAAAAAAGTATTTGATATCTTTTGGTGCAATTTTTTTTAACCAAACTAAGACATGCAGTGCAGAAGGCCTACTTTTAGGCTGCCTGGCATAATTCCCATTACAGTCCTTTAATTGCTTATTACAACATTTATCTTTTACACTTGATTAACTAGAAATGCATAAGCAGACTTTCTGAAAGTAACACAGCTCCTTGGCCAGGATTGAATAGAGGAGGGGGGGGGTGCAAGGTAAGCAGTTTTTGAAGGCCTACAAGATACAAGCAAGCAGGTTATTAAGGTAAATCCTGTAATACTGATCCAGATGTTGACAGTTAGAAAAGTAATTATAATAGACCTCTGATGGAGTGGCATTGAAAAGATTTGATGATCTTATCTAATATTTTTCAATTCATAGGTAATTCATTAAGTAAACTGAGATAACCTTTAAACTGCACGACAGCTTGCTATTTGAGCATAAAACACTGAAGAGTAAAGGATCAATAACACCCAAGTCAAATTTTTCAGGGAAATATAACGATAAAAACTTGCCATCATTCACAGTTATAACACACATGCATGCTTCACAATATTTCCTTCAAAGAAAAAACATCTTAAAGATGTTCTTCCAATTTTACAAGCACAAATATGATAAATCCACACAGACACCTACGGCAACAACAATATTAAGTTCTGCTATAAAAACAGGCAGATATCCAAAACATCTGAATAAAAACAAAGTGCTTTCAAAATAAGACTTAATTGGAAAGTACTGGACAAATAAGACTTGTGCCCTTTCATGTTGGTGGATGGTCTGTAGTGGGACAACCAGCTGCCAAAGCAAGAGCAACAGCAGACAGGTAAATGTATATCTGCCAACCAGCCAAAATTATGACATTACTGGTAATTCTATGATGAGAACCAAGGAGCTGGATGTGAAAGGATGCCAAAAAGCAAAGTACTAAAACAAACATAATGGTTGTACAGCCAAGATATATGCAAGTTTCATATAATATATCAACAAACTTTCCCTAAATCAATAAAGCAGTGTAAATTTTCTGATTAAAATATATAAAATAACTCCACAAACATTTGCTTACAAGAACCATAGTAACTTATTGCTTCATCATGGTACCAAGACCAAATGAGCAGACATTATAAGTAACTGATGGAAAGCCTGTTGGTTCAACTGATAATAATTTTGACAAAATTGCCAGGCAGTTAGAGAAAAGGACTGAAACACATAAGAGCAAGTAAAATCACAATACACAGTGAATGGTGTGTGGGCAGGCAGTTGTGTAGATTCAAGCTACTGGCTTTAAAACCAAATTTCAGCTTCCAGACTTGAAAAACACTGCCAAAATCAACACAATCTCAGCATCTGTGGGATAAAATGGAAGCTCAATTTTGGCATATTGGCAAATTTTTCATAATTTCATCTTAAAATCTAATGTTCCTGAATGTTTTAAATGCATACATTCAACATTTCAGGAAGGAAGAGATTAAAAATAATAATAAAAAATAAAAAACATTTACCCATGGACATACATATACAATAAGGCACATGTACACATATTTATGCACCTGTACATATTCTCATCACTAGTGGGCTTGATTTGGTCTTAAAGTGCAATTTAAGTTCACAAATAGTCTTACATGATCTTAAACCATGAGTAAGACTATTTCTGGTCTAACAGCCAATTAAGTTGTCTCCCCTTACACATTCTCCTATTGTGAGCAGAGGTGTCCTCTATTGTGAGGGGAGGTATCCCCCATTGTGAGAGGAGGAAACTGCTTGACCACTTAAGTAGATGTTAGATCATTTTTGATCTTAAAAGCAGATTCAGTCCATTTTAAGACTTCTGCTGTAATGTTTAAGATCGTGTAAGATCACTTGTGAACTTAAATTGCACTTTAAGACCAAATCCAGCCCACTAGTGCATACACTACTGTTTTTGTTGTATATTTACCATTCTCTGGAGGACATCCTCCTCATTAATCTCATCCACATCCCGATCATCTGCCATCTTGTTCTCTGAAATCTCTTCTGCTACTGTGTCTGTCACTGCCCTGTCAACTTCAGCCTGTTGAATAAACAATGTCAGTCATCATATCAACTTCCAATTTTCTGCTACTATATCTTAGACATAACATTCTGAAACCAATAATGTTCAATATAACAAACGAACCACTTGCATGAAAAAACATTGTCTTATCTATGTAAGAGTGTTGAAAATATATCACTTACTGTAATATACAAGTGTTCTTATTTCTGATTAAGAGGATATGTGAATAATACACTTAGAAATCAAGAATTACATTTACCATACACACCTTATCTAAACTTCAGAGATGAAGCTATGTGTATTCCTGATATAACTCCAAATTTTAAAAACAAATTTGTTTTGTAACTAAACATCTTTCCCCCCTCTGTCACAGACATACAGAGAGGGTTGGAATCATCTTTCAATTGCAGATTTACATGGTTTCCCAACTATGTGTGGTCTTGGTTCACATTCAAGTGACATTTACAGGTTTATACTTTTATTCTGGGCACCTGCCAGTTCAGAGTTTCTGCAGTTTGCAATTAATTTTCACAAGGAAAAAATGCTGTTTGATTATATATAATTATATATAATGTGTTTTAAATATAGTCAGCTACCCTTTTTTTGACTATATTGCTAAAATGCAAAAAAAAAAAAAAAAAATACATCATTAAATCAGTTAATAAAAAAGATATCAAAAGAAAAGTGCTTTTTTAGCATTCTTGAGTGATGAAGAATGTTAGAAATTCATGAAATGTTATTTCATTACAGATTCTGCATAAAGAGTTGTTTTTTATTTTTAAAAATTTCCAAATTTTCCATACAACAGTATCAATTGGTTAATAATAACAAAAAAGAGAGTTCTTTATGATGAAGAGACGACCACAGCAACATGACAGAGAAAATCAAGGTAAACAAGGTTTGACATCTGTTTTCAACTTATCACCCACACAGGAGAACATAGCTGAGAGTAAGAGACTGACTGTGATTTTCCAGACATGCATACTTGTATGCCCACTCAAAAGCATGCAAGTTTGCCAGGTAGAAATGCTGAATACAGATCTACAAACCAACCGAAATGGGATTTGCCATGGATGCCACCTTGCAGACCACTCACTAACTAACATCATACCAGTTAAGGAGCTTACATGATGATTAACATTATAGAGATAGCACTTACAGGGTTGCCAACATTATGAGGACCAAAAATATTCATATTTATCACTTATCATGTTATCAGCAGAGGAATAACACCTGACAACAAAGGGAACTGACAGTCAAAATAAATATAATACTGGTAGCTAGGATATATCTAAACTGTGCAGAGAGTTGGCAACCTCTCAGTAAAGCTACTTAGCCCTTAATGAATGTGTTCAGATTCTGGAGTGCATGAAACAATGCTTTTCCAACACAACAGCAGCATTATATCATGCAATACAGTAAACTGACAGAATCTCCTCTCATGATCAATACTCTAGATTCCTAAAATAACCAATATGATGATGGATGGTTGTGTGCTGTACTCTCTATCACAGATACATAAATACACAAGGACATATACAATTTTTGTCTAAACGATTATATGAGTATACAGTGTCTGTTGAATAGCAGTGTTATTACATCTCACTGACCAACAGTCATTGACAGCAATCAATACATTCTCTCTGGAAAACAGTACTGACAGTATTGACCTGCACTATTTTTATCAAAATCTGCACTATTCTAAAGGGCATTGGCTTTGGCATGCACCTAAACATCTGAAAATGCATCAGCTTTGATCTTAAGTTAAATAGTAATTAGTGACTGGCAATGATATAACGATTGCACTGCATGCCTATTGGCACCAACAAAAAATCTAACAAAAACATATATATCAGTGATAACAATAGCAATAAATTCAAACATCACCTGGAAATAGTGTGCTTTTTTAGTAATATTCCTCCTCTAGAGTCTCACCAGCTGCTAGCACCTTTTTATCCACACTCCAGCACGGTATTACCTGTGTATTATTTTCAGACTACAGGGAAACCACAGGCAGGACTAAAAAGCAGGCCAAGCCAAATCAGAGGCATGTGGGAGAAGCCTCCAAGAAATGCTGTTACCATATATGTCTGTCTATCCCGGGTAATCTGACAAGTACCTGGATTGACCTGTGACCTCTGACCTTTCCACACTATCTCACTACTGGCTGTGATGATCATGTTGGCTGGGTGAAATGCAATAGCAATCAGGTGGGCAAGCACACCACAGAGAATTGCCAGACACCTACTCCACTTTCAAAACACCAAGGGATGTTGAAATAAAGCAAGGTTCTAACTTAATGGTAATGCCCTAACACTACAGAATTCTACGAGTTAAAAATACAAATTCTTTCTCTTCACCAAGAAGTAGTTTGAGTGATCATGCCATTGACAAACTGCAAAGCAATCATTTTGCTATCATTTTGCAAAATTCTGTTTTCATTTATGAATGGTATTTTTGAGGTGAAGAGTGACTGCATCTTGCATAACATTCAACCTTCAGATAGTGAGAAAATGCACACCTTAAATCCAGAATATTCTCCTGAGCACATATACAAGTGTTTATGTATTGGCTGGAAAATTCCCTAGGTCTGAGTATTTCATGTATAACATTCCCAAAAAATATCTTTGGTCCTTAACTGTCATCTAGATAATATTTATCAAAACAAACAAACAAACAAACAAACAAAAATAAACACACCCAATTTGTGCTTCCCAAAGGAATTGTCATTATCTCTTAACTACATCTGCATGCAATCAGCATGTACATTATACACCTGTGTAGTGCATATACAGCATAAATCAATATTTTACTAGACTGCAGACTGAGCACCCACAGAGCACATGCTGCACGTGATTTCTCATATTCTTGAGCTGCTCTAACATCAAATGCCCTTCAACTTTATATAAGAAAACCTAGGGCTAGCTTACGCTTTGATGACAAATTTGCCTTTCTACCTTTTTCTAGAGAAAAAAGAAATGCACTGACATACCTGGATGGTCAATAAGTTCTGACCACTGGCCCAAATGATGAAAAAGTAAAAAGTCACTGAAGGCACATCTAACCACTCAAAGAGAGATAATATTTTACTTCCCAGTCCAGCAGATTATATCACCTTCCACCTACAGATTTGTCTTATTTCATGCCAGGATTAATCATCAACTGACCAAGAGCACTCTGGCAGCCACTCTGCAAGAAAATTACCAGATTTATCCACGATACCCCAAGTACACTTGGGCAGGAAAAATAAATACTGGTAATCTGCATCATGGTGGATAATGAGGGCGACCTTTTGGAATGGCAGGGTGTGTTAAATGAGATGTTATTAAGGCAAAAGCATTTGTGTCATAACTCTTGTTGAACATACCTTTATCCTTGCTTAAAAATCAACTGTAGATCTGAAAGTTATTAGCAATGCTGCGGAAACATTCTTTGTAAAGTTCATCTGAACTGTTGTTTAACATATTTCACCAAGAATCCATTACCAAGGGATTCTTAGTTTCTCCTCTAATGTAATTATGAGCAGGAACAGCCCAGCCTGTAGCTCATATTGCACAGGTAAAGACGAGATGACTTATGACTTTGTACCTTTAAGTGGGAGATGAGCCAGTAATGCCTGCACTTTGTACTTTTCTAAACACATGAATAATTTTATCAAGTTTTTTTACACTATTCATACAATTTACATTTAACCAAATTCTCTTTTAGTATAGAAAAATGGCTTTGGAGAGTAAGTCTGTATTCAAATTAATCTCATATCAACAGAAATAGTCATTATATATGCAAACAAAGCAATGGTCTGCCCATTATCAATTCAAATAATTACATTTTGCTTTTTATTTAAAACATAAAAACAGGAAGGTGTTCATTTACTATTGCCATGCCACTGATGTCGGTATGCTTTGCTGACATCATTTAGGTGAAATTAAACTTGATATTAGGAAATCTATAGTGAATCAGGGATAAAAGTAGTTAGCAGGAAATGGAACGTTCCCTGTAAATGCCAAGGATCCATAGGGCTGACAGGATTAGAGGAAAACAAATACTGCACATTCAAGTGCAGCCTAACACTGACAACCTGATCAGGGACATGTATTAAACAGAACAACCTCTGTATCCAACTGTTACTTGGAAAAGAGAATCTTAAAAACAGAAACAAAACTGAGGTAGACACCCCCTATGAATCCGCAGACTGCTACAAAATTTGATTTGACGGTGAATCATCATCCATAAAAAAAGACTTTACTTCTCATGCAGATGCAAAAACCATAATATAACAATGGAAATTATCACAAGAAAATATCTCTTCTTTGGTAATATAATTGTATGATTGGTTTCTAACTTATTGCTGCATTATCTTGGTTGTAATAACTACGTAATAGGAATGAACTGTCCTATTACTCTGTTTCTCCGTGGGATTGTGATAGAGGGTCATGGGGTCCTACCATCTCGCAGTAAAGGTCAGACAATCAGTATGATCAATAAAATTACAGATGCTAATCATAGGGCACCAGATGAAAACCATTAAAGCCTTGAGAACAATTTCTTACACAGAAAGATGGTTAATGGAGATGATGGGGTAAGATAGCATAGAAAAGTATGAAGAGAGAATAAAAGCTAGAATGTAAAATTTATTTACATCTAGAAGGTGTCACACTTTGACAACCACAAGGGTGTGTGAGTTGGTTAGGACAGGGTGAGGGGACATGGATAGGTATTAGTAAGGCCAGTCCTAATGGCTTCTTACCAAGTGCCTAATGTATAACAAAATGAAAAAATAAATACAATACTGGAATTATGAGGTAATAATGCAATGTTCCTATTGTTGCGGGACACTGTGACCAACCCAAGGTCACTGACACTCATTTCCATGTTGAAGATCTGTGGTACCAATAATATAGTTAAAGGAGTATTAGATGGTTAAACAAAATTACATAATTCACTAGCACTGCTCAACTTAGTCAAAAACATTGTGAGAGGAAATGTTTTTTTTAAGGGGGGTGGATAACATTGTGCTTGCAATGCATGATAAAGTGTTAACTTCCATAACACCTGAGTGGAAATGATGGGCATTTCCATTCAAAAAACACACTTTCTATGCTGTCATAATAATAACAATAAATTACTTCTTCAATGCTCTTGCAATATCAAAAGTGATAAAAATATCAAAAAATTATGAAAGCCTACTGGAAAGGAGCAAAGCGTTGAGATTTGAAGCAGTGGCTTAGCCACTCACTTTCCCAAGTTTGATCCTAATGCTGAATCATGCAGTGATGAACTTTACCATTTGGCTGTGCATGAAAACACACTGAACCCATGTCTTGACATTATCAAGCAAATAAACATATCACACCATGTACCGCTACTTCAGTCCTTTTACTGCAGCTTTATAAATATTATTTTTCTGTTATATTCCCATCTCAAATTAATGAGCCATTTTCTGTAAGAAAAAACTATGTTGATGATGGTGGTGTTTTTGATGCCAATTTGTTAATGTTAATTTGAAAAAATATAGATAAATAAACTGAACACTATCTGTATTGCTTAAGTACCATTTCATCTGCAGGGAATATAATATTGTAAATCTAATTCTGAAAGAAAAAAGACTGACATTTAGTTTTCTACCTTCTGACATTTTACTGGTAAGATTTCATCTCTTTCACATCACGCACACAATGGGAGAGCTCAAAGTAATTTTGGCAAAATATTAAGTGAATATCTGCTGTTCAGTAACATTTTTCATTTTCTGTTCATTATTTGTTGGCCTGCTCTTTCAGCCCACATGTAAAATTTTGTTATTTGAAAGATATTAGGTTGATAGAAATGTATATGTTGATATGTATTAAACGTTTAGTGTTCTTACCACTTTATCCTTCATTTCTGTATCTTCCTTGTTTTCCAAGTTTTGCTCACTGTCTGTGACTGCCCTGTCAACCACATCTGTGTCTGTGGTGACAGAATCTTCAAGGACACTTTCTATATTGGCACTGACACTAGGGTCCTTTCCTTCTACTGGTCTGTCAGCTTTAAAATGACAAGGGAAACTTTAAATTAATTTCAAAAACAAAAGCAATAGATACTGCTGGCAGAAAAAGTTCAAGTCATCAACCTACTATTGCCAAAGCTGTTAAAATGTGATGAAAAAAGAAAACAAAGAGCATGATGCACTGTGGAAATTCACCATAAACATGTAAGTAATTGGGTCTGAGGCTGAATTATTTCTGCCTATCTATGCAGCTGTATACGTAGTGTTTTTCTCCAGCTGTTGACTGTTATGCATAAATTATACCTTATAAAACTTTCAATTCAAACGTCTACTCATGCATTTTTTTAAATCATTAATTTTAAAACAACAGACAATACATGTGGTGTTCCCACAGAAGTGACATAACCTTTATGGGCACTGTAAAATTACCCTTTTATCACTGCCTTTTCAAGCACTGGTCCTCCAGAAAACCCCCAGTCTTTTACTTATGTGATAAAAATTTCTTAATAAACACGGCATGATAAAATCAATCAGTATTAAGAAAATATGGAATAGCTTATTTAGGACTTTTTAATATATATCACTCCACTATGCAAATTGCTGCTGCTTGAAATGAGATATAATTGCCATACATCTGTGTCTGGTGGTTTGTGTAGTATGAAACAGTTTGAACACTTATGCCATTAAATCCACTTAAGATGTGTTAGGTGCACACCTGGTAAAACCTGGCATAAAGTACATTTTGGCTGAATCACTTGATAACAAATCATTCAAGATAGCAAGGTAACAGCTACCACAATTTGATTTGAAATCACAAATGAAATAAATACAAACCTATTTTGACAATGACAATTTTAAATTGACATGTGGCTATGAATATTATCAGCCCCAGTCCACAGAAGGGTTCAGTCACAATGGAAAACATAGATACATATACATGTTCTCATAAAAATACAATCCATGTGCTATGTCTATATCATCAAATAGTAAAGTATATTTTCAAAATGACCTAAAAATGCTAGGAAGCTTAGAATTTGAAAAATACTATGATGAGGGGTAACAGTCACATATATGATAAGAGCTAACAGATTTTGTTTTTGAATCATAATTCCAAACAGTTTTATAAATGGATCTCTTTCAATAACATAAGATACAAAGTAACCTTATCTGTGTGTTGAAAAATAAAAGAATTCTACTCATGTGATTAAGGTAACTTTTAAATGCCTGATATGCTGTCCATTTACTATTATTTTCATGAGACAGTATTCTTTTTTTTTAATTAATTCTATAATTATTAAACTTGAGCACAACAGAGACTTATGTTCCAAAAAATAAGTCATCATTGATTCATTACATGAAGGAACTACAGTTGCTACCCAGTATTCATTTATCTTACTTATATAAGGAACTGGTGTTACTAAACTGAAAACAAATTAAATCTTTTGATAAAAGGAGAGAAGCAAATATATTGTCTACTGCTTGGTTTATCAAAAAATCTTCATTTTATGTTTAGAACAATATTTTTACAAAAAATAAGCACTAACAATAACTTTTTCCATACTGTCACTCACCTTTAACATCCATTCTGCAAGAGCATTTGGCCTCTCCAAATTCATTCTTGGCAACACAATCATACTCTCCTTCATCTTCAGGAAAAACTTCCATTATCTCTAATTTTGCAACACCATCCTGGAAATATAGCTTGAAATCTGCATCCTCCGTAAGTGGTTTACCTTTCTTGTACCATGTGACTGTAGGTTCTGGTACAGCAGAGAACTGACACTGTAGACTCATTGGTTTGCCATCTACGGCCACCATGTCTTTGAGTGGTTGCAGAATTTCAGGACTCCTGCCTTCTATTGGAGGCACTGAAAATTCACCAATGTTGTATGTAAATTCTGATATCTCCATTAAATGAAAATTTGTATTTCTGTTCAGTTTACAAGAACTTTCATATTTTAATTAGATTTTGACAAAAAAAGTTTGATTTTGAACAATGAAATTAGAGATGATACATTTACCCCCCCCCCCCCCCCCCAAAAAAAAAATTCTTAACTTTAAAATCAAAGAATTTCCACTTTGTAAAATTAGGACACATTGATTAAGTATATTTTATGTAGTCAGAAAAAAGTAAATATGCATTTGGGAAATATTGGACAATAAAGTAAAGCAATTAAAGTATTTCATCAATACTACTAAGATTCTACTGATCTACTGCAAACTGTATCTTTTATCAATTTTGTAGAAACAAAAAACCATGCAATCTTACCTTTCAGTTTCAGATTAGCCACCGTTTCAGCCTCACCCACAGAGTTCTTAACTAGACACTTGAATTGACCCTCATCATCAGGAAGAACCTCACTAATCACCAGTTTGGCAACACCATCTGAGAAAACCTGGGTGAAGTCTGGGTTCTTTTTACTTATAATAAGGCCATCTTTGTACCATGATATGGTGGGTTCTGGCGAGGCTTCCACAGTGCACTCCAACTCTACTTTCTGGCCATCCTCTGCCAAAATATCCATCAAGGATTTGGTAAAGCGTGGCAAACTTGGAGCTTGTTTCTCTTCTTCTTCTTGACTGTATTCTGAAAAAAAATGTAAAGAATGCGGTAGTATGGTACAACTGTATCAAACCCTGTCTTAAATCTTGCTTGCTTGCATGCATCTTTTTAATGTCTTTTTGAATGAAATTGGGCATTCTGAAAATCAAACAAAACAAAATATGAATACCTTAAACCTTCTCAACACTGGTCCACAAGATTATTTCAACAAATAGTAATTGCCTTATTGACTCATATTTCCAGACACTACCCCTGATATTGTTGGCAAGTTTCTCCAACAGCTCCTGTATTTCTGTGGACTATCTACCCACCAATGCTGGAAGCTTAACCTTTTGCTGAAGATAACACTTGAGAATCAATGCTTTTTAGAGAATGAACTTAAATGAAATATGCACTATCTTCAATATATTCCCTTTCTTAAGCACAGATCCAGAAAAAAATTATATTAGCCCTGAAACACTTAGTGGGAGGAAAGACATACCAAAGACTTTTTAACTTGCGACCAATATCAATCATGAAATATCAATATTCCATGGTCCTTTCGTTTGTTCACTTTTATCCTTCATTTTATTTCACAGACAGATCTTTAGTACTGCACTTCTTTTGACCCCTTGTCAGAAAATTTACCTTTCACAGTAAGTTGACATGTGCTCTTTGCCTCCCCAGCTTCATTCTTGGCCTCACATGTAAACTTTCCCGTGTCATCTGGAAACACCTCTGTTATACACAAGACAGCCTTTACACCATCAAAACTCTGCTTAAAGTCACTGCAGTTCTTCAGGACTTTGCTGCCTTTGTACCACAGCACTATGGGTTTAGGGGTGCCAGATACTTCACACTCTAATGAAACTTTATCCCCATCCATCACTATCTGGTCTGAAAGCTGTTTGGTAAATGCTGGTGACACCAAGTTGGGGTTATCTGGAAGAAAAAAATGGAATAATATTATTTTTTCTCCAAAATTAACTTAGGGATAATAATGTGAAAGATAGCTAAAGTCTATCAACCATCTGGAATTCACAGGAACAAAACAATCACATTGTTAAACATAGTTATGATTGAAATATCTATTGGAAAATAATATATAACAGTTGTCCACTGGTTATATCCTTTGGATTATTTAGTATACCTGTATATATTGCTTTCATTCCTTATATTAATAGTATATGTCTCAACTATTTTCAGCAGTGTATCTTCCCAAACATTTATAAAGATTATTGCTGGTCCATAATCTGATTTATCAAGCTAACATTTAATCCGAGTCGCTGCCTACAGGTGCCTCTATAAATAACACTGTCATACATTTAACCTTCTGACACTATTAGCCAATCATGCCACTAGTTTGAACCACATGAGCAGAGATGACAGAGACGAGGCATCAGTTACGCTCTTCAGAAGACACTCGCCAGATTGCAGCACAGCCACAGGGACGTGCAGGACTGATCGCAGAAACACAAATCCTAGTACAGCGCCAAATATCACATTCCTGGTCAAAGGTAAGTTACTGCCTCTGTTTATTCACTTTTCCCACCCGTTCTTATCCCCTTCTATAATCAACTCAGATGTTTTTGTTTCCACATTGCTCAACACTTTACCTAATATCATTTGGGTTAATATGGTTATTGTTATATTAGTTTTATACTCTTGGCAGAAAATCATCCCCACCTTTTATGATCTACAGTGTTTAACTATATGCTTTGTTTAATCCAACATAATATTAGATATTTGGCAGCTTAACATTACATCACATTACCTAGGAAGTGATTTCATTGCAGCATTCCTTTATCTATTATCAACTCATAGATCATAGATGTGGACCTGACAAAATTTTTCTGAATAAGCAAATTGGTTTGAAATATCTTTCAATAGATCAATTACCTTTGACAATCATCTTGGCAGTACTTTCTGCCTGTCCGGTTTTTGTATCGAAGGTGCACTTGAATTCACCACTATCTTCTGGGAAGACCTCATCTATCATCAGTGTAGCTGTTCTGCCATCAAATGTCTGCTGAAAGTCCTTTGATGGTTTGAGTAATTTCCCATTCTTGTGCCAGCTTACAGAGGCATTGTCCGCATTCAGGCACTCACATTTAAAGGTGGCTGTCTCACCATCTAGCACCGAGAGGTCTGCTAATGGGAATGAAATGGTTGGTTTGAGTCCTGCAATTAAGTTTTTTAAAAAGGTTAAAAAATGGAGAAAACATTTAAACTGTAAAGCAAAAACATTGGCAAATTATATCCATTATTATATGCACTATGAAAAAAAATTAGCACATAGAATCACATTTTGAATTTCTAGACAATTTATATATGGTCATGGTGATATATCTTAGAAATATATGTCCGAAATCATAACTTCTTCCAATATGTTCAGAAAAGTTTAAAATGGTGAACCTTAGTACTCACTCACCAGCGTCTTTCAATTTTTCTTCAAAAATGTCATCTTTAACATCTTCCTCAGATGCATCTTTATCACTGCCATATCCACTGCTTCTCTTGGAAAGATCTCTGACTGCTTCAGCAACATGTAGACCTTCAGCTGTAGAGCCAATTTCTCTTTTCTGTTGACTATCCTTTGTAGAACCCTCTTCTTTTACTTGAACATCTTTAATGTCAACTTCATTTTGCCTGGATGAAACATTACAAAATTGGTTTTCTGATAACTGAGTGATTGTAGAATCCCTTTCTCCACTCGCGCTTGCATCAGCAGTATCAGAAATGTCTGAATTTTCTTTAACTTGCTGAATCTTATCATTCTGGCTTTCTTTATCACTTGCTACAAATACCTCCTTTTCTGCCTCTGTGTTTGCATCTTTGAGTTCTAATTTACCAGTTGGTTTTTCCTTGTGAATGGTGCTATGCATTTCCATATGTGATGCTGTTCCCTTGGAGACAGATTTAGAATCTTCTTCTGTGAGAATCTCCTCATCAATAAATTCTGTTCCACTTTTAGTGCGATACTTGGTGCTTACTTTAGTATCTCGCTTCACTAAAAAGGATCCCTTTGAACTGAGTTTCTTCTTGGTGATAACTTCTTCTTTTTCTTCTATCTTTTCACCATCCGGCTCCTCCTTCTCTGTGATGACTACTGTATCCTTTTCCACTTCATCAGACTGACTGTCAGTCCTTTTTTGCTTGAAAGACATGGACACTTTCTTCAAACCTCCATCCTCTTCCTTACATTGTTCTATGGTGACAGTTCCATCATTTGACTTTGTGACCTTCACATTACTGGTTGTATCTGTGAAATCTGGAAGTAATACAATGTTATTTTCTGTTTCGTCACATACCTCAGATGGCACTGCAGCTTTTTCACTGACCATGTCATTAGACTTTTCTGTTTCAAGAGAGACTTGAGCTTCTCCAATATCTGTGGCTTCTTGAAGTATAGGAGAAAATGGGGATTTCTGTTGCTCTGTTTCTTTTTTATTATCTTGTGGCAAGTGGCTGTTTGCTGTCACACTTGATACTTTCTTAGGTGCATCAGCTTTGACTTCCTGGACTATAGACTTCTTTGCTGATTTTGATGTTGTCTGCTCCCTGGGGCTTATCTTTGAAGAAGTATCATTTGTGGCAGACTGAACCTTTCCATCTAAAAGAGTAGGATATATTATTCAACTTATTTGACAAGCTTACAAATTCTATAACCATTTTAACATCAAGCACCCAATGTATATGTCTAAGATAACGAATATCATACACATCCTATTATTCAATTTTTATCATCTTAACCATAATCTCAATGGTTTGGTCATATTAACAGACAAAGAAACTTAGGAAATGATGCCAGGTGCAGTATCTAATACTAAGTCCTCCATCTGACTCTTATAGCTCCATCCATCACCCCACAAATTAGTCATTAAAATAAATTTGGCTTGTATGGATTATTCAGCACAAGAAGATACAAGTAAAATTTAACATTACCCCTTATCTTTGCCCTCAGTTCCCGCATTGCTGCTCTTATTTCTCTCCTCTTATCAAAATCACGTGTTTCTTCAAGCTGGAAAATATTTCAGTATAGTCCTTTACACAAAGTATACTTCACTTGCATCATGGAAAACTGACAAATGGGGACAGCACAGCCACTATATTCAACCCAAGAACAAACATTTGTAATATGGTTATAAAACATCCTGATACCCTTTCACCAATATTGGTATTTACCTTCAACATAATTTTTATCATTGCCAAATTTTCCAATGCACCTCAAATTGCAGTATTTTATTTCATAGACTAGTACTTGCACTTGATCTGAAATCAACTACTGCTTTAGACTTAAAGGTATAATAACTCTTCGTTTTGGCCAAAAAATGAATTTTCCTGGAGTACACAACAATTTTCCCATACTTACCAATGTTTAATGAATCCATTTTTACATTCAAAGTTAGTCCCTGGTTTTTTTCTAAAAAGTTTGGTTTTTTGTTAAAATCTCTTAAGAGATTATAACAGAGCATAGCCATCAATGGAGGTCACGTGGTCTAAAGACAAGCTCTGATATCAGAATAATAGCTGTAACTGCCGATTTTGTGGTACAACAGAAAATATTATACTTTTATGAGTTGTTCACAATGTTTTTATTGTGAAATATAGATCTCATACGAAGAGTTATTATCCCTTTAAGCACCTTCATGGTTGAGAACCATTTTATAACTCCTTTATAAAATTCCATAAAAAAGCTGGCTTGAAAGAAACCAAAGTCTACTAAATTCTATGAAACAATTTAATGGGATATAAATGGAATACTGCCAGCAATGTACTACAGCAAGAGACTGAAATTTGAACCTGATCTTCTAATCATGTTAACTCATTTGATACAACCACCTGCTGCTAAGTGATTCATTCCCTACAACTACATGCTGTGGATCAATAAACTATGCTGCCTAAGAACTGTCTTGAAAAAATATATCTTAAAAATATATCCAGTTATTTATACCTTACCACCACAAAGAGCAGAAAATACCCATGTAAATCTATACCCAAGCAAGCTTTAACTACACATATACCCTTTCAACTACAATGTTCTCTATGAAACTACCTTTTTTCTACTAACTTCTCAAAAAAAAACAACATTATGTTAGGTGTGAATGTAAGTGAGTACATATAACACCACCTAAAACTTAGGATAAAAATGAAATCTTTCAAAAATAAATTGCATAAATGTACAGTGTAAATTACTGCCACAAATTACTCCATGCAGCAAACATTAAGCATTCATCCATTCAAAACACTGTTTCTAAACACTTCCTCTGGATAATTTCTAAACATATTTTTCTGCTTACCACTAAAATAAATGTCAAGCCTCACTTCAATTATTATTAAATTCCATGCTTTATTTTGCTTTCTGTTTTAGCATGGCAAGCTCCAGACATAAAACATTTATCAATCCCAAAACAAATTATATATGATCATGAAGTCCCTACAAATTAATGAAGAAATAATTGCAGTACATCAATATATACAAATGCTCTACTGGCATCTTTCAATTTATACCACAGAATGTTTTGTTAAAATATCACAAATAGACTTGAACCATTACTGGAGGTCTTTTTAATGATGGTCAAAATGATCTGCTAAAAACTGAATACATTTTCTACAAAAATATTTTCTACATAATACTGTAATAAGAATATCAAAAAAGAAAGACTATCAGATGTTACAGTAAAGATGAAATGAAAAAGTGACAATGAGGAAAGAAATACTGATACCTCTTTGTGAAGTTTTGTCAGTGTATTCCGCTAAGAAAAGAGTGAAAACAGAAACAATGCTGTAAGATATTTACAACAAAAGACAGTGAATAATGCACAAAATGAACAAGAGCTTAGGTTTAACATGATAAGGCACTATTTAAGGAAACTACCATTTAAGCAGTAAAAAGATAGCAAACATTGTTAGGCTGCAACAACAGTTTTTTAAGGAAACAAGAGCCTACAATTCCATTCTTACAGGCACTAAAATGTTATCATCACAGATCGGAGATCACAGTTACTTGATGCAACCTCCAGTAATAGAAGATACACACCAAGGGAGGCTGAAGAAGGTAAACATATTATATTACAGATTAATTCAAAAGATAGAAGAAAGAAGCTAGAATGACAAAAGCACATGTTTTCATAAGTGTTACCATCTTTTCCAGTGTTTGTTCATCTTGGATGTCCTTTACATTCACTGAGCTGATTTTTTTCGTATCTTGGTTGGCCTTGTTTGTAACAATGGAGACAGCACTGGATTTTCTTGCTGGCATCTGCTCAACTGTTTCACCTGAAGATAGAGGTTGCAATGAATCTACTTGTGCATATCTAAGAATCAACTTAAATATCACTAAACTGTCAGAAAGCATTTTGTGTACTTCTCCAAACTTGCCATGCATGGGTAGTTACAAGCTTCAGGCGATGTCCATGCTGTTTGTATTGAAGGGCCAGGCAACCAAATAATCAAGATTAAATCAAATTTTTAAGGATGGCCAAATGTACAGATCTGTAATAACACTGTTTTTGGCCAAGCACTGAGAGTGACCAATCATAAATCAAGGACTTAAATCTACCCTCTCAATTAATCACAAAACAAAGCAGAAATTCCCTTCCTTTCATTATACAGTGTAAAAACAGTCTTCTATCTATGGAAACCATGTTTTGCAACCCTGCTCTTTAAGTAAATATTGTTGCTTTGAAAGTTTCTGAGAGAATAATTACCTTTCTTCCTCAGTCCCCTCAAAGCTGCCCTGATCTTCTTCTTTACAAAATAATCATCTGTAGCATTGAGCTGAAAACAACAGCAAACTAGAGGATCAGAGAGGCGATACCGCCTCCGAATATTGTACCACCAGCTGGAGCAAACGCATTTGTATAGACCCCCACATACACAAAATAAGGGACACAGCCACCAGTCTTTTGCTTGACAAGCTGTAAAAATGCAATCAACAAGAATTTTCAAAATATGCAAAAAATATATATATAACTTAAAATGGTACAATCAAAGTTAAGTTCATCAAAAGGTAGGTCAAAGGTCAATTTCACAGTAAGATTGCCAGTATATGACTTCCTATTCAAGTTCAATAGTAACAATGGACCTATCTCTGCCAGGTTAGGAGTTAAAAGAGAAAGAAATTAGCAGAGTTCAGTTCAAGGTGAAAAGTAGGTCAAAGGTCAATTTTAAGGTCACATTTAGATTGCTAGTATATGACTTCCTATTCAACTTCAATAGTAACTTTGGACCTATCTCTGCCAGTTTGGGAGATAAAAGGGAAGCAAAATTTGCAAAGTTCAGTTCATGGTGAAAAGTAGGTCAAAGGACAATTTCAAGGTCACGTTAAGATTGCCAGTATATGACTTCCTATTAAAGTTCAATAGTAACTATGGACCTATCTCTGCCAGTTTTGGAGATAAAAGGGAAGCAAAATTTGCAAAGATCAGTTCATGGTGAAAAGTAGGTCAAAGGTCAATTTCAAGGTCACATTTAGATTGCCAGTGTATGACTTCCTATCAACGTTCAATAGTAACTATGGACCTATCTCTGCCAGATTTGGAGATAAAAGGGCAGCAAAATTTGCAAGTTCAGTTCATGGTGAAAAGTAGGTCAAAGGTCAATTTCAAGGTCACATTTGGATTGCCAGTATATGACTTCCTATTCAAGTTCAATAGTAACTATGGACCTATCTCTGCCAGTTTTGGAGATAAAAGGGCAACAAAATTTGCAAAGGTTAGTTCATGGTGAAAAGTAGGTCAAAGGTCAATTTCAAGGTCACATTTAGATTGCCAGTATATGACTTCCCATTCAAGTTCAATAGTAACTATGGACCTATCTCTGCCAGTTTTGGAGATAAAAGGGAAACAAAATTTGCAAAGGTTAGTTCATGGTGAAAAGTAGGTCAAGGTCAATTTCAAGGTCACATTTAGATTGCCAGTATATGACTTCCCATTCAACTTCAATAGTAACTATGGACCTATCTCTGCCAGTTTTGGAGATAAAAGGGACGCAAAATTTGCAAAGGTTAGTTCATGGTGAAAAGTAGGTCAAAGGTCAATTTCAAGGTCACATTTAGATTGCCAGTATATGACTTCCTATTCAAGTTCAATAGTAGCTATGGACTTATCTCTGCCAGTTTTGGAGATAAAAGGGAAACAAAATTTGCAAAGGTTAGTTCATGGTGAAAAGTAGGTCAAAGGTCAATTTTAAGGTCACATTCAGATTGCCAGCATATGACTTCCTATTCAAGTTCAATAGTAACTATGGACCTATCTCTGCCAGTTTTGGAGATAAAAGGGACGCAAAATTTACAAAGTTCAGTTCATGGTGAAAAGTAGGTCAAAGGTCAATTTTAAGGTCACATTTAGATTGCCAGTATATGACTTCCTTTTCAACTTCAATAGTAACTATGGACCTATCTCTGCCAGTTTTGGAGATATAAGGTACTAAATGGTATAATTTTGGAGTTACCATAGTGTGCCATAAATTTCCTACAGAAAAAAATTAATTAAGATAAAGAAAAGGTCATTTTGGTCAAAATTCTTGAAATGGGAGGTGCTTTGAAGTTCCAGATGTTCAAATTTGATGAAATAATGTCATTTTTGACCACAAGTTGTCTGCTTTGCCAAGCCCGCACATTTTGCTTTCACCACCAGTATATGACTTTTTGATAAAGCGTAACTCGAAAACCGTATGGAATACAAAAAAACGGAGACCACCTCCAGTGTTGGGCTTTACATGCTCTACAAAATGCAAAAAAGAATGGGTGTCTAGCATTAACGGTTCCCGAATTAGAGACAATTTTCAGTTTTGATATCTTATGGCCGCTACTCCCGTGAAAATGCACCGATTGACCCCAAATTCACGGAGATGAAAGATGACCCGAAGGGTAACACTTTCCATTAATATTATTAGTTAAGTCTGTGTGGTGTCTGAATAAGAGCGCAAAAAAATTTTTTTTCGGCAAAAATTTTGTTTTTTTGAAAATTTTGGCCCGTTTGACCTTGAAATAAAGGTCAAAGGTCAAATCCAAGGGCATATTTGAAATCTACACATATGACTTTTGGAAAGCTGTCTGTAGAAATTTTTCCCATAATTCCTTCCGTAGGGGAGATAATTAGCATTTAATTTTGCCATTTTTGGACAAGGGTGCATTGCAATGAGTGCCACACCTAGACCCCAATACCGACAAAGCCCAAATTTTACGTGGAACGAGTTGAGATTATAGGTGACCTAAATCCAAGAGATGGGTATGGAGGCCCTTACCGTCTAGGAGGAGAAGCGGTAACGGTGACTTGGCGGCGGAGCCGCAGGAGCCGGCGGAGCTGCAGGAGCCGGCGGAGCCGCAGGAGCCGTCGGAGCCGGCGGAACATACGGGTCGGGACTAAAACCATGAGTACCGCCAGCGCCTACGCTGGTGGTACAATGAAGTCTAAGGGTGATAACTATACAATATATGATATCTATTCTAATTTTTTTAAATATAAGCTACTAAAAGAAGATTGTATAGCACATATCAGAACGTGGGTTAATAACTAAAATCTTTTTTTTACCATATATAACCAAGCTTAATATACAATTAATAAACTGAGAAATTTTTATGTAAGATTTCAATTTTTTGTTGTAAAATGTGCATATATACTATGTGTACAAGAAGTCTGCAGCACTGGAAGGTCACACCAGTTTACTGCCCTTGTCACCTGTGTGACACTAATATAAAACAACAACCTAAATCACATCACTTCTCTTGTTACCTTAAAATCTGGAATTAAACAGCTCAACAACAAAAAAAAAAAAAAAAAAAGACAACCAAAAAACTATAATGAAAGGTTTTTTTTTAACATTTTGACTTAACCACACATACCAGTAAAATGATGCAAATATTTGGACCATGTTAAACTTTCGAACTCTGCAGGGACTCTCGCTGAGTGCAATCAGGTTAACTGAAAGACAGGTTTCCTCTTGCTGCGGAAGTACTGGTATAATCACAAGCTTTTCTGTATTCTACTTTACATCAAGAAGTTACATGTTAATCTGTTAAACTAATTGCATTCAGAGAAAGTCACCATGGAGTTGGATCGATCTACGTAGACCAATGGCATCAATGGGAATGGGGTCTAATTGTCAATTTGGATGTCAATTCTGATGGGTAAACAGAAAGGGTTAAATGTGGAGCGAAAACAAATAGGGCTTATCACATCTGGTGGTATACCTTATGCTGCAGACATTACATATTGCACTGCACATCAAAGACAGCCAAAAGTGAGAAAGGTTACACAGCATCCTGTGCATACAGCAAACCAAGTTACCTCCATATGTAATATACCCAAATACTCACTGTTAAGAACAGTATATATGTAAGGGACCTTATAGTCAAGATCATGAACATGTGTGTGAATATAGGGATGCACGCACGTACACACACATACACACACACAGCAAAAAATAAACCAACTTAAAAAACACAATTGTGCTAAAAATACCACTTTCAGATGCATGAACACAAAATGTCAATAACAGGAAAGAGTGCACTTTTTATGGGGAAGCATTTTATCAAGCATCTCACATGGGATCAACTTTCCAGCCATAAATTGGCAGTGTCTCCTTTTTAATAGTTAAAAGGTCTTTTTTAAAGTGCAAGCCACACTGAAATGATTAAATGAAGTTCTAAACAAGGTCAAATAAGAGGAGGGTCAAAAAAACTGTTTATCCCTACTGACACAGGTGACTGGTTAGATACAAGAAGGTGACATTTCAATCCATCATAACAGTGTAACAACCACTCATTTGTCATGCAGGTGCTCTCCAACATCTCTCATGACACATGCTGAAATTCTGCAACAGAGCAATCTTAATTACCAGCCAGACATGTATATCCCTTGAAGCTTTTCTCCCTCTTACACAACAGACTTTACATATTAGCTTGTCTATTGTTGGCATAGAGCAGAATGTGGTTACCACACTAGACTGAGACCAAGTATCAGATCAGATGTGCAGGCTGAAGATAGCATATGACTGGGTTAATGGACATGGAAATCACACTTGCTGTGGGGAATGCTAAACAGTCTTTATCCTTTAAACTTTCCATCACAGCATAGTAGGCACACACATAAACAAAATACAAGCAATGACTAATATGCCTATTCTGTGATATGATCAACAGTTATGGTTTTGTAGTGCTTATATATTTATAAAGAAGATATATGAGAAAAAGACACAAGACATGATTAAGGGACTTATAATATTATGAATCTTTTCTCCATTACTTAATGCATACATTCCAGACAATTACTGTAATATTGTCTTGCATAGATGCAAATAAGTTCTAAGGCTGACTGTCAAGTGATGGAAATTTGAATACAAGGGCATGACATGATAAATGTCTATTTCTATAAAAAATCTTATCAATGTTGGCATGAGCATCATCATTTGAAGATGACAGATGTAGAGACATATCAATCTTCAACAAATGTTTACACTACTTCAAAGCAAATCCTCAAAGTGACATTTTCTTAAAGAAATTTACCAATCTTGTCAGCTCCTCCTCGTCTTCAATTGCTTCATAATTCACCTCCATTGCAGTTTCGTTGGACGCTTTTTTCATTTGCTCACTCACTGTCTTCTTAGATCTGTCCTCATTTTTCCCTCTATCTTCCTTCTTGTTATTGTTATGGCTCTGGCTGCTGCTTCCTGAAGAAAACCCAGCATACATTTGAGATTGTATTTAAGAGTTCCCAATTTGAAATCTGAAACTGTAAACAGTTCTTACCTCTTTGTTTTATTGGACCGTTGGAGGCCTGTTGCTGCTGGGGTCAAACTCCTACAGTTTCCACAACTGTTTTACTGTCAGTGTAGTTAAGATTTGTGTTTACCTTATCCCCCCACTGGCTGTCATCTCCAATTTGTGTGCACAATTACATCCCTCAAGTGGCTAAAACAGTCACACACATTTTTCTTGCCCTACTATCTATCAAAGATTGGGTCTACAAGTATAGCAACCACTGCTTAAACATCCAGTAATATTTCTACCACATGTTGTACACCAAGAATGTGATATATTCAACTTGAACTTAGGTCAAGTACAATTCAAATGTTTTCTTAGACAAGCAGACTATATGTAAAAAGATGAAAAGATTCATTTTTTATACATTATTTACTATCCAAAAAGAAAGAAAGAAAAAATAAACAAAGAAAGAAAGAAAATAGGACAGAAAATTAGAAAGAAAAAGGTTGATAAAAATAAAAAAAATCTTCTGTAACATTTTGCAGAGATGAAATGCTCTGGACATTAAAATAGTTATGTGGTAACTTCTCAATCTGTCAAAAGCAAGGCATAACATCCTCAAAACTCCTTATTTCAGTTATCAGTAGTTGGAGCAGTGTTAGATTTGTAACCCAAGTTCCATCACAATTAAATGGGATCAGCTCAAGGTTTGCTATTCTGGAAAATAAAAGAGCCTTGATCTAAAATCTATTCCTCAAGTTTGGTATTCTGAAGAGAAAAAAAAGCTTTGGTATTCCCAAAAAAGTTTATTGATGTGAATAGCTGCATTAGTTGCATAATTGGGGCAAGCACTAACCCCCGTGTCCCCAAAGAAACATATTTGGGAGGCTCTCTCATATTTGCACTTTTTTTGTGATTTGTGCAGATTTGGCGCATAAGTAATTCCTACGATTTATAATGCAACATAATGTGTAACTCCCCCAACTATGCTTTGTTGTAATAATGCTCAACGTACGTGCAATGAGAATATCAACTTTTGCATTTCGTGAAGAATGCTTTGACTTTTTAAACATTAGTGCTCACTGGCCATTTGTTTACTTTACTTTGTTTGCTATCTTTAAGCTCTATCTGTACCGGAATAGCCAACTTTCAGAACTGCAAACCTTCGGGATAGAGAAGTGCACCCCAAATATATCCTTTGCAGGGATAAGCAGGCCTGTACATCCACTAGTTCTCAACTAAAATGAACATTTCTTGCTTACTCCTTTCTCAGATTTTAATAACTCTCTAAAAATGCCCAAGTTTTTAATCTAGATGCCAGGTTTAAGGCAATTGTAACACAACCAAATGCTTTTTACTCACTTCTTTAATTCTGCAGACCACACACATTAATCAGAAGAGTTTATAAAATACACAGTGGCATGCACAACTTAAAATTATACTTAGTAAGTGTTAGTAGATGAGCTGCATGTGATACATTAGGGCATGCTATAACTTCATCTATCTTAAGATAAAACCCTGTCACCCACACAATAAAGACAGTGATACTTGTGCATGTAAATTTACCTAGACAAAATAACAAGGACAAAATAAAAATTACTATTAACAATAAAAAGATTTTTATGGACTGATCCATTTAACTATTGTAAAATTTCCTACCTACTCCACTTGCTCCTTACACCACCATCTTATGGTTTATGCACAGGAATTCAATGTGATCAAGCAACCAAGCTACGGTAATGGACCATGGTGTCATGTCAGCTTGGTTGGTAGGTTAAAAAATGCCCCATGCTGAATATTATCCCAATAATCATCAAAAAACAAAACTTTTCTTTAAGAAATATCTTTCTGTGTAATTTTCATAGGTGAATTTTACGGGAGAAAACCTAGCATTTTACAACAAGTAAATGTAAGATGTTTTTAAAGAATAAAGATTGTATGATGTAAACTCTTCTCATATACAGTCTACTCAAAAGAAAAAGGAACATCATACATGCAAAATTTTATCAATAGTTGAATTTTATAAGAACAATTTGAATCCCGATTCTGATATGTTAAGATTTAATCACTTCATTAATTAGACCTTCTCAACCAGGTGTACAGGCAAAAATTTATCAATAGTTGAATTGTATTAGACCAATTTGAATCCTGATGTTAATATGTTGAGATTGAATCATTTGATAAATTAGACCTTCTCAACCCACATTACTACCATTTTGACAGCTAGGGGAAATGGAAAATACGCATGAAAAAAGTTTCCAAGGTAAGACTTAAATTTTCAAATACAAAATCAAGTAAAGCTGGTTGATAGGTATCTCTGAGATTCATTGCAATTAAAAGCTACTACCAACTTCTCCCCAAATCCTGTGATCTAAGAATAATCATTAATTGACAATATTTTAATGCTTTTCTAATCCAACTTTGTTGTGTCTTATGCTATAATATCAACAGTCAACTGTGGGAAGTATTACAATGCTGTACACGTAACACTGAACAATTACCTGGGCCATTAACATCTAACATTCTGATCTTTCCATTTAAACATACCAAGCCTCTAAAATGCCCACTAGTAGCATCTCCTTAATAACTACAGCATACTAATGAGAAAGACAAAATAATTCTACATATAGTAAAGTAATACATAGCACATGTATGGTCACTGACAAGTAATTTGATATAATTACAATCCAAATTTTGTTTATCAAAATAAAAAAAGATGAAAATTAAGAATTAGATCCAATCACTCTGACCCATACATGTCAGTACCTCCATGGCTTTGTGTATATATATTCTCCTTTTGCAAATGGGAAGAAACAAGATATATATCAGATACTGCATTTTGTAAAGTCAAAAAATGCAACCCTAAATAACTTCATTTGAAGGTCAAAGGTGTTTAAAGATAGCAAGCAACAACCATTATTTCAAAGAAAAATATGAGACAGTTTTAACACACCTTTTCCACTATATCACCAAGGTATCTGGAGTGGTTCAAGATAACCTCTGACACTAAACTTTCAACATCTCTAAGATACAAGATACGGAATGCCACCACCGGATGTACTTTTATGCCAAATGATTAGGGATCAGTGCACATTTTTTAAAAAAATCTTTAATTGAATAGGGAGTTTTCTTTAATAAAAGCTTTTCTTTTTCAGGAATGACAAGCAAACTTTATCAAATGTGCACAATATCACACAGGATCATACTTGAAAGTAGATTTGAGTACCTCATGAATGTTTATGAGATGAAATAAAAATGACAAAATGAGCAGTTATAACTGAACTATAATTTAAACGCTTACTTTGATCTACATAAAGCTGATCTGTTAATATGTCTTGGTTAAATATGTCAAAATGTTTTAATCTGACTTCAATTTGAAGGGAAAAATTGTTGTGTGATACAAAAGAAGATGACATTCTTAAAACAAAATAATGATGGACAATGACAGAAAATAATTCAACAACTGTGAAAATGCAAGTTAAAATGGACACGAAGATTGGTTAAACTTATTTGCTGTTTGTTTTAACAATAATGTGTCAACTCTAGATGACCTTTCCTTTCCAACACATACTTGCATTATTTCTGATAATTTTTGATCTTTTAGGTGACATGGCCATGAAACTTCAGAACTGTTGCTTGTTTAAACTTAGATGCAATGGAGTTAATGTACTTTTGATGGAAAGTTGCTACACAACAAATTGCACAATTTAAATTCCACTAAATTCACACACCAATGTACCCCACTATAAAGACATTTACCCAAATGAAAAGAAATCTTGACTTCTGTCAAATATCCATTAGTTTGCATGTTCAGTGACAAGTAACTCAAATTAAAAAAATAAAAGATAACTTAATTTTTCACAAGAAACATTAGGAACTTAACTAGTGAATAATTAATTTTTAGTTGCTTTCTGCATACGGTATTTACTTTAAAGTTTTAAACATCTTTCTATTCCATTAATTTTTTAAAAGAATAATTAGTATTATTTACTCACAAAGAATACCTTCTAAAATGGACCAAGCCCATCTTCAGCTCAAGAATCAGCTTTTTAAGATTTCACAAACAAAGAAAATTGCTTTGTAAAAATATAATTAATCAGTACTGCTGGAATTCAATAATTACTGCAGCATCACTTGAGAGCCTTAATCCAATTGGTCATATGACAAAGTGCAGAACTATTACTGACTTGTGAGTAACATTGTCTCTTCTTCTGCAAAACACTGATGTCTGAATTCATGAAAAGGTAAGTCATGCAAAAAAAATTCAGCACTTACTTTTGGATTTCTCTTTTTCATCACGAATTTTTCTCAACTGGGCTCTTATTTTACGGCGTTCATCAAAATCATGACTCTCTCTTAACTGAAACAAAAGAAAATATTGTATTCAAAATGTGTGACGTTGGCTTAACAAAAGAACACATTTCAAACTTGTATTGATAATATAAAGAGACTCTAAATGATAATGGGGCTGAATTTCATTCTTGCTTAATTAATTATTGAATCTTGGCTAAGCAAGACTCTAGTCTACCCAACATACGGGTCCACATGTGACAGCAAGTATTGGTTCTATCTTTGATCTTAACCTACAGTGGTAGAATAAAATAAATAATTCTTTGATCTGAACAGTAGCTGAATACATATATTGGATTAAACACCATGCAGAAAAACGCTGAATTTACTTGGTGTTGGATTAATTCCAAAACCCGCATCTGATGTAATATTAAATCCTTAACTGCAGTGTCATACATATGCAGGCAACTTCCACTTTAATTTGTAAAATATACCTTGCGAGATCTGAACAAGAAGGTAAGTCATGTCTGTCAACATCCATGCTCTAGTCAAATGCTATAAAATTCATGTAGTTACTGTTACAGCACATGATAATTGTAATTGTTTCAAATGATCTATGATATATATTGGCAGCAGGCACTGTAACTTGTTATATATTTATTCCAGGACCTGCATTCTGCACTCAAGCACCAGTAAGTGTGTACTGATACTTGTGTTAAACGATATATATGCTGTGTTTTAGTCATTGAAAGATTACGTACACCTTTTATTAGCAAAGTTTATAATTGCAACTGAGGATATGAGCCTAGTTGTTTTGTATCATATGTATATATACAGGGTTCATACAGGAACATTTATAACATATTCAAGAAGTTTCAAGGACTTTTTAGGCTCTAAATTAAGAGATGAGATGATTTTTCAAATGCAAATGAGGGCAATCTACTGTCATTGATATGTGTACATACCAAAGAAAAAAGACAAGTATTAAAAAAAAAGTGTCTTTCAACATAACGTTGATGAAACATGAAAAGAATTAAATTAAATGATGTCCAAAAAGGGTATCCTCCCCTTCTTTGAATGATTGTCCACATTCAGGTGAAAAACAACAAGATTTGAAAAAAAAATTGACAAATTGCTTAAGTGAACTATTTCAAGAACTTTTCCAATGGTCATAAACTGAATTCAAAGCGCAGGGCTAAATTCTAACACTTCAGGGCTGCATAAACCCTGATATATATATATATATATATATATATATATATATATATATATATATATATATATATATATATATACTTTCATCACAATTCACTTATATTCATATATCAAAGCAAATTTATGTGTTACAATTCACACAGCGGTCTACTTGAACTAATGGGGTTATTTCCCTTGAAACTAGAGTTTAACTTGTTCAGTACAAATTAGTCATGTGTTTTGCTAATTAAGGGAGGTATGTGAGATGATTTTGTGACAAATCTAAATTTATATAATTTGTCCTTGGGTGTTTAATTATCAATCTATCATTAAAATTGTAGAGATGTACACATAAGAGGTGTCTATTCTTTTCATAAAATTACAATTCCTCAAGTAATACCAGAGTATTACGTCTTTGAATTGGGAAAGCCTATAAGAAAATGTGTATTTTTAATCAAAATTAAAACTCATAGATGACATGTTTATAGCTGTTAATCATTAAGAGAGTATGCTGACCATTGTTCAGCAGCAAGGTATGTGGTCTACATAATCACATGAAGTAGGGCAAAGTAACTTTTCTCTTGAACCCCCCCCCCCAAATTTTACAGATAATATCTGCATCAAACCTTTGTAGAAAACATTAACGTGTTTTGAAGTCCTTAAATGTTACCCACAAAAGGGAGATAAAAGATCATCTGTAATAATTTGAACTTTGACTTAAATAAGTATGCAGAAAACATGAAAACACAGTGATATTTTATCATTATAGCTACATTACAGGACAAAATTAATGCTTTGAGTAAATTGGAAGGGGGCAAAAAATACATACATTCAACTGGTGAAAAAACATCCATGCACATTTTGAACATTTGTTTAAGTGATTCTTTGTCATGATGCAAAATGTTTCAAGCAAAGTTAAGTGGCACAGTGTTCTGAGGACACAATTTTCTTACCTTTGCCAGCATACATTCCACTGAACAAAATGCCAAACTGTCACTGATCTCATAACACATCATCTTGCTGGGCAGTGTAAACCCCTAAACTTGATAACTTCTTAATCTGAGAGTACAGACCAAGTCACAGACTTAGATAAAACTACATACTCTAGTCTTAAAGGCATGTTCAGAACTAGTCTAATTTAAACATATTTCAGGTGCCAGATGGGCTCTACTGATAAAGCAGGGATTTATAAGTCTGTGAGTGTCTCTAGCCTTACATGTAGACACAGAATGGGAATGCATCCAATGCAATATGCAGAGAATAGGGATAGGCTGATGACCCATAAAACAATGATAACTACCCATTGAGAGGAAGTTACAAGATTTGGTTTCATTTATAAAATGCCTGACAAAAGTGCCTTAAAGATAATGGGAACTATAATGAAAACTTAGATAACAGTGGTTGATAAACCATGATGTCTGAAAAGAGAAACTTGGGTGTTTTTATTAATTTGCTTGGCATAAAATAAAACATAACTTGCAGGGCACATTCTGTTATAATGAACCATCAGCAAAAGGTTCCAAACCATTTTAGACAAAACAGCAGCAATTTTCCAACAAAATAGTTATATACAAGTATATTTCAAACTTAAACCCAGAGACGTTTCATGTGACTTGTGCACCAGAGTTATTGCAAGGGCTGAGTCAGAGGAAGATAATGTTCAGACTAAATGATGGTTTGCACACAAACCATATTCATTAGGGTCATTGCAAATGTAAATATTCAAATAGCACTTTAAGCTGTAATGCCATGAGGACATGCAAGAGGTCAAAAATATATGCTCGTAAAATGAAATATATGAGTCTGTCTCTGTATGGGTTGGAAGATGAGTGTGTATGTTGACTGCTTCACCATATTTATTATTTTGAACAGTACCTTTTCTGGACAAGCAAAACTGGAGTCCATTCTTTTTTCTCCATCAAACAAATTAGTTTGATCTTCAAACAAACTGAAGATTCAGAATGGTATAATACTAACACTAGATCCAGCCTGAGCTTAAGTGCACATTTGAACAAGAATTTTACCGGGTCTGAGACAAAAATAAAGTTTTAAGCCCCCCCCCCTCCAAAAAAAAAAGGCCTGAAACAAAAAACAAAGGCCTTGTTTTACAGATACCCTTGATGTGCCAAGGCAAGGCAGTCAGACATGTATGCAGTACCTGAGCATCTTACCTTTAGTTGTCCCAACTGATTATTTTCAAAGTACCCTGACTAAAAACAAATATATAAATTTTTATGCAAACATGGCACATTAACTTATTAAGAGAATAAATGATGTTTTTTAGTCTCTAGGAGGTAGTTAACTCTAACATTTAGATCACAGTCAAGAAATGCTTAACACCTAAAATTCTGTCACATCATATGTCAAAACTGTCGAATTAGTTCCATAAGGCCAGTTTTAGTGCTGTAGAACATCAATCAAGTATAATCAATTAGTATTAAGGACCACAGTTTTAGCCCTGTAAATTGATATGAAAATAAGATTTCTAAGCAGGGATGGGGATTTCAGTATTCAGAAAAAGATTAAACATCTTGAGTATAAGTACAAGGTATTGAGAAAAATAAGCAGGTTTAATGCAACAATTGTTTAAAATTTAATATTGAGATTCTCCCCTTACTGTAACTGCATTATCATGTCTTTAGTTTAGTGTTCAAGGTGTGAAGTTTTATGATATATAATGCAATTGTCTATGGCCACCATGAAAATAATTGTGTATCCTCCTAAAATACAACTGATTTTAAAAAGCTTTCAAATAAAACCAACATAAGGGCATTAAAATTAATATACATAACCACGATAAAAATCATTATAAAAACAAGTATAATGCAAAAGATAAGGGTTCTGCATCTGGGTAAATGGTTCCAAGAAAAAGGCACAAACTTGTGTTAAAATATTCAGTTAACTATGGTGACTGTTGTAAGTCATTACCTGGAAGGCACCAGACAAAGGCCATGGGGCTAGCAAGGTAACTGAAAATCCTTTTAAGACAAAATTTCCAAGGCAAGAATTATCAACATTAGTGTGGAAAAATATTAATGTGATATCTTATACAAACTCAAAGAGTGTCTGTAGAATATGATTTATAAAAACTTTTTAATGGTTTTTAATGGCATACCTTTTACTTCTTTAGCAACTTAACAAAGATTTACACCTGAATGATAGGGAATGAGAACATACTGAGATAGTGAAAAATCAAGGGAGATTTTGCAAGATTTGGAGGAGAGAACACGCAAATTAAATAACGACTTGTTAGTTAAGACATGGACACAACAGAATCCACTTATCAAGTGTCATAATTTACCTAGAATGGATAACAGCTTTATTGATGTCTGGCACTTTGACCCAGCTAATTTTATGTCAGTGATGTGGTGAAATACACATATTAATTAAGAATTGCAACAGTCATCATTTTTGATTTCTTTAAACTTGATAAACCATCTTGACTTTGGATGAGAAAAAAAGGATGTGTATAGAAAATATATATACATATAATGACAAAAAGCAAGTTTGCAGTGAAATGGATACAGTATATAGGGGTGACTCATATTTTGCAATTTCAGACTCATGGCACTAAGCTATATCTGAAGTTTGTCAGGTAATCTCATTTGCAAACAATTCCTCTCTCCCAATGTTGTAGAAATACTTGAGCATGATGGTGCCACCCAAAAATGAAAAAGTATTTTTTGTATTGACATAATCTTTAAAGATGGGATTGAAACTATGTATGTAAAAAACCTAGTTTACCCTAGTTTTTTCCATATCATATATAATTTCTGAACCAGGATAAAACCGAATTAAACCCGAAAAACATAATAAAACTGAATGCAATCAAGCCTAAAGAAGAGGACTAACTGTAGATTTAATGGGCAACTGAGATTTACAATTATGTCAAATACTTAGGATAACTTGGCTTGCTTGTCTAATTATAGGTAGAAACAAGCACTTACCATTTTTTCAAGTTCTGCTTCATCTTGTACATCTCCTATCGACACATGCTTGCCACCAATATCTTTAATTCCTGAAGTACCAGACATCGTACTCTTGTTGTTTGAGATAGTAAAAGTATTATCTCTTGAGGTTCTTCTATTACTACTGCTGCCTCTTGATGTCTCATATTCTTTTGACTGTCTAATATTAGTAGTCTTCTGGCTTATGTCACGACTAGGTCGCCTTGAACCACTAGTAGCAGGGTTGTAGCTGCCTACTGAACTCTCATCTCTGCTGGTCTTGCGTGAAGATCCAGCTTTTCCAAGAGAGTCCACTTGAGAGACCTTTCTAGCAGAACCTACTTTACTTGATACATCATCAATGTGCCTTGACTTATCATTATATCTGCCTGTACCACTGGTCACTCTTCCTTGATCCCTGTTAGTAGAATATTCACGAGTTCCAAAGCTGCTTTGACGAGTTCCAATGTAACTGGAACCAGCTCTATCAAAGCTATTACCTCGGCCCAACCTGCTTGCCATGGTATTGTGGAAGAGTCTTCCACCACCTGAATGGTTTGACTGAGAAGGACCACCTAGGGATCCGTTCTTTGCATTGCGAATGGCAGCTCGAATTTTACGTCTCTCATCAAAATTGGTACATCGATCCAACTGGAATAACAATAGCAACTATCAAATGTTAACCCACTATCCAAAATAAAGAATGATCAAATTTCTTGACCAAGATGATGTAATGAGATTGTGTTACTTCTTCTACAGGTATATCATTTGCAACTCAATGACTGTTACACTCACAGAACATAAAAATAGAATATCTTACCTGATCTTTATAACATCAAACACAAAATCTTTCCAATAAAAGTGTGGAAACAAAAGTAATAGTCGCACCTAGAAGTATGCATTCAGTCTTTTACTTTGTAATTTACAACCCATCATAAAAGTGGACCAATGCTTTAGTGCTTACATTTCTATTGACAATTTTTATCTTACACACTTAACATGGAAAACGGGGACAACTGATAGTGACCCATGGCCTTTCACTAGTAGATCCAAGCTTTCTGTAATGTGTGTAAGTGTGTTATGTATCCACAATAATGAATTAAAACAAAATACATGACAGAGATATGTTTAACCTCACTTTGCTAAGAACATTTGCATCAAAAATAACTTTTTAACAAGCTCCATTAGATCCATCTATACCATGTGCACCATTTCAAACAAAAAAGATAAAATGCCACCAGTGACAGCTATTTATTAATTTTTAAGTTAACTCTAAACAGCAAAGAGATAAACAGACAACTTAATCCACAATTTTAGCACCTTGCAACTGAATTCAAACAATGTTCAATAGTCCGAAGGTTCATTGGTCCGAATGTTCACTAAAGAGCCTTCTTACCAATGAACCCTTTATTAGAAAACCGATGAAAATGTTACCATTTTTCAGACCAATGAACCTTCGGACTATCGAGATGCCCCATAATATCAATCTTTCCTCACAATTAAAGCTTGACTTTTATAACTTTTAGTATAAGAAATGTTAAATTATTATATCATACAAGGAAATGGTCTAAAATCATTCTTATTAAATGGAAATCATTCAAAATAGCATAAAACAAGACTGTGGGCACTGTGTGATGCCATTTAAGACAAGAAAATGTGCAAGAATCTGCATGAGGCGAAAAAACAAGAGTGAAACACTTGTGTGCCAGAATGTCAATTTAGGCCCCCATTCCCATAGAGCGTATTCAGGACAGATGATCCATGGATTAAGTCATCCATATACAAAATACGGCCAACCCCACTTAAAAGCAAGCCACCTAACCCATGATGGTCTCCTCACCTGCACATGTTCCATTAAATGGATTAAATCTGAGCTCTGAGGTTTTCTTACAAGGTCCCTGCAGACGGTGAGACCATCAGGAGATTAGTTGACATTGCTTTTAAGTGGATCAGACTCAACTCATGCACGGACTCTTGCTAAGTGCAATCAGCTTAACTGACTGACGCATCTCCATTTGTTTCCAACATACTCATATAATCACCAGCTTTTCTGTATTCTACTTAAAGTCAGGAGGAGGCTTGTCATTCATTTAAGCTGATTGCAATCAGCTAGAGTCCCCGCAGAATTGGGTCCATCTCTGTAGACCAAAGGTGTCTATGAAAATAGGGCCTTAAAAAGTAACATAAAAGTAACAAGCAAAACATGGATGGTTTGGGGATGTGAGAATGGTGTTGCTATATATAATTGATTTTAAGTCCCACTTAACACCCAGTTTATATGCCTGTTTAAATTTCCCTTTCTTCCTAATAATTAAAACATTCATGATGTGAGCAAACTATGTGACATATATATATATAACTTGTCATCTCTAAACATCATGCATTATCAATGTATGCACTCCTAAGTTCACTGGTGTGAGATGATTAGGTTTGCTTATGAGTTACCTCAAGTCAAATAAAGAGGTTACAGTAGATAAGATTAAATAATAGGGCATATGAGCTACAGAAAAAGGAGGTGGGTTTGGTCTACAGGGATCTTCAAGCCCACAAGTAAAAGTGCTGTTTGGAATGATTGATATATACCAATATCAATATCAACAAGGTATTAAGACATTATTTTTAATGAAATTAACAGATGTAATGAAAAGCACTGCTCATGTTGTCTTTAAGTAGCTTGCATGTAGAAATATATCATGACCATACGTCAAACTGTGAGTCCTCAAGATGTTTAAATCTAACTCAACTATAGGAGCCATTAATGTGATCATATATATAGATAAATCCTCTTAGTAACATTTAGCCACACAATAAATCCTATCTAGAAAATTTGATTTATAACACGACTGTGAGAAACCATCCTGACATTAGATGGAATTGATATCTTTTTAAATCCACAGCCAGAAACAGAGAATGTCATTGTTGGGGATATGTCACCTGCACTGACTTATATGACGCATGGAGTGTTATGGGAACTGCCACTTAAACTCTTCAACTGAAGGATTCGATAAACAAACCTATTTACAATACATATTTATAAAGTCATCTAAAGAAAGCACATAGAAAGGAAATCCCTTGAATAAATAGTATATGTTTGCCTATACTTCCTTAGGGCGAGGAAAAAGTGCCTCATTTAAATAGTACACCAACTTTGGGAGAGGGCACATGAGTACCTTACGGCTGCTTTCAGTGGGCCGATGTCCTTGGCTTAGTTTTTCATGGGTTCTGTTTCTGGTACTTAAAATTAAATATGTGTTAAACAATTTGATGTTTCTCATTATTTCAAAAATATTTCATGTGTAAAATTTTGAAGTATATTATGATGCTGGAAGTGAATGGTACATCACTGGGCCTGGTAAAGTTCTTTATCAACAGACAAAGGTTTATAGTGTGATAATACTAAAGGTGCACTACAGTATATGTAGTCACCAGCAAACAGATTATTGCTGCATCTTAATCTGCTTTTTGCCAGTAAATCTATACAAGGAATAATACCATAAAGACAACTTTATATTGATGTGTTCTACTAGCTCCTTTGTTACATTCTGAGACAGATAATACCATGGTTATGTTTATGACCAAAATGACATTTATATATTCTACAGTTTGTAGGAGATGATGGAATTCCACCTACTCAAAATTAACCCTGAGGATGAAATTTGAATTTAATTAACTAGCATGAACTGGTGATTGAGCTAAAATAATGCAACCACTAGGGTAAACTTGATTTCTAATCTTTTCATGTAAATTCTTCATGAATCTGCTGTGAGAACTCTACCAAATGGACAGTTTACTTATCATATATTTGAAGAGGAGAGCATTAAAGTGAATAGCAAGACAAGACCATAAGAAAAATTCCATCAGGTGGAAAACACTTGACATGTTTATATTTATGTACTGTAGGTCCAAACTTCAGCAAAAGATTGTAACTGCAGCTATTTGATGCAGTGGCAATTTTTTTGAAGAATTTATAAAATATACAGATCATCTTGGCAAACAGTTTTTTCAAGAATGAAAAGTAAAACTCCAATTCATATAAAATGTCAATTTTCCGCCCAATTAATTTTGACCACCTAGTGTTGCTTTGAGGGTTGAGTGTAAGCTATAATTATTTGCAATCCTTCAGTGGGGAAAGATATGTGAAAGACCCTTTTTGCTCTCCTAACAATCAGGAAATCTGATATACCAATATATACCCTGTATACCTACAGATAGGAACACTAATGCAGAGAACCTATCAAGGTGTCAAATAGCAATTAAGAGAAAGTTTGCATATAACCGATGTCAAAATTTAAGGAAGTTTTGTGATAAAAAATGTTATAGGACTCAAACATGTCATGCTTAATAATCTCCATTTTATCTGATTTATCCAAACTTGGACGGAGCATATTATGACATTTGTTCAGGCTGTGCAAAATTCAAACACTGGTCTAAGAAGGGACAACAAGACCATCCAAAACATTCCAAAAGTTGATTTCCCTTAAATTTCTGACAAAGTTCACTAAAATATTTACTTATTTGCAAACAAAGTGCCATTTTGGCAAAAACCAATAACTGTGAGGGATGAGAAATTCAGCAAGTTGTCTTGTTTTGTTCTTCTAAGTGTGAAGAAATTACTCAAAGTAGTAGGAAAACATACATGCCATGATAGGGAAAAAAGAGTAACAGATGAGAATAGGTCAAAAACAAACAATTTTGAGAGTTTTATCTTATTGGAAATGATGGTTAACTCCTTAACCCACTTTTTATCTCAAACCACACATTTTAATATTTGTGCACAATAATTGTTCTCTTTTTGCTATGTGCATGCATGTGTACCTGTGTATGCCTGAAAGAAATATTCATGCTATCTGGTTGATCAAATTCGAGTATATCAACTGTTAAATAAATGTCATCAAGCTTAGCTAAAAACAAGTCTGGATGAGATATGCTGTTAATAGTGTCCATTACGGCCATTATGATCCTCTTAAAACATGTTTTCTAACATATCTTTTAATCAAAAACATTTACCAGACTCGTATAAAAAAGCAATCCATCTGATATGAATTAAAGAAAACTGTCACAGTATTTTCAAATCTTTAAGGATATTGTTACCCTTTATTATCATCCAGATACCAAAAATGAGTTTTTTCTGTATCTAATTATTCAATAATACATCTATCTTTATGCTGATTTAAAGAAATGGAAAAAAAACTCTTGAAAAATATAAAATAGCTGCATTAAAAATTTTTCGTTGCAAAGTATAAGCATAGGCAACTCCAAGCTTTAATCTTCTACTTAACAAGACATGCTGAAACTGTCAGTCCGATCGGTCATGACCAGGAAAATTTGTTTGGATCGGTAAAAAATTGGACTTGGTCAGTCCAAAGGACCGACAAGAGTTTTAAGAACCACAATTTTGAATTTACAGTTATCGTTCGACTTACTTCACTAATAAAATTATATAAAACCTAAAGCGTTTTTTTCTATTCCATTTCAAACCTATCACATTCACAAACAAAGTAAGCTATCTAATCCTACTGGCAGTATCTGTCTGAAACGAATAGGGTGGTTTTCGGTTCGACAAAAATCCATTTGGTCCGGCAAATTTTTCATTACTGCCGGTCCAAATGTCCAGCCATTCTGAAAAGTTTTCAGCATACCCCAGAACAAATTTTGTAGGACGACCTCGATCATCCTGTCGGTGTTCTGACTGATACCCCCGAAATGCGATCTGACACACACCTTGAAAACGGGTAATGTTGTCTGATATACGGGTTAATTCAGGATCCTTATGTGCTGAGTCTGGTAGTTGGGTAGGCCTGCAGCATGTCTGACTTAACACCTTTCTATTTTGAGGTTAGATAGCAATCCGTATGAGGGGTAACTTCATCCCTAAACAAGATTTCATCACAAAAAATTAGCCAGGATTGTAAAGGCTACAATCCCGTGCTGTAATTTTGGTTTAAATGTTTTTGTTATGGAGTTATGAGCCCATAATGATATATTTTCATTAAACATAAGCATTATTTTGCTTTATCAACGATAAAAACTGATCTAAGACTTTTAGGAAAAATCGCTGGCAGGGTTTTAGTGTACTAAATGGTGTCATTAAATCAGCATTGAAATAGTGATGGTGGGTGCTCAGGTAAAAGAGAAATCTGAGAAACTGATTTTTCAATTTTTACCCCCAAATCGCAATTATGACATCATCTGCAAGATGACATATGAGTAAATGTTAATTAATTTAATCACTGATCACTAAAGATTTATTTATTACCCAAAAGAATGTATGTAAGGCAGTTTTTAAGGAGATTTGGGAGATGGGTGATATATAATATCCTTTAAGCAAGGAACGAATATTAATACTTAGAGACCACACCCAGACCCTATTGTACTAATTTTGGATCTCCGAGGGGATCTTCGCTTAATTGCAATTAACCTGGGTAGCTTAGATGTCTGTCACGCCTGCTGACGCTGATAGGGGGTAATTAACTATTGTTTAGCAGCTTTATTGGGCATCCCAGACGTTTTAACCCTTGGGCTGAAAGCGATTTAGCGAGGGTCACCATGGAGATTGGCGATCCTGTTAGTTCGATCTAGGGATGGGTACCCAGTCTTAGAGAAGACAGAAGAAAAATATTATATTGTTTGCTCTAGTCAGACTTTGAATATATATTGCTTCCTCTGTAATGATAAACACAATGACACTCCTCTGAATTCCTCCTTGTTATGATAGGTAACTTAAAGGGACCATTCCCACAGATATTTGGATAGATCTTGTCAACTTGACCAGCTTAAATGTCTATCACGCCTAGTAAAGCTGTTAGGGGGCAATTATCTTTACCTCCTAGCTGATTCGGTAGGCGTGACAGACACTTAAGTCCAGTGAGACTCTCCAGGGGGTTAGATCGATCCAGATGGATCGATCTATGCATGCATGGAACCCAGTCAAACTGCTCTTAAGGGGGATCTTTTTTTCGTTATTTAGTTTGGCATCTAGGTTACAAAAGCTGAGGGGTATATATGGATGGTCAGTAGCTATGGTCAGTTGTTAATTGTAACTCAGGGCTTATAAACAAAATAGCCACTTATTCTCTAGAATCGAGTTTCTGATTGTGAATGCTGAATTAACAAATTAAACAGTGACTTCATGGAGCGAACCAAAAAAATGTTTGAAGCACTGCGATGCAAACCACAAACCACTTATCTACCTACCTACTCCTTCACTACATTCTGTATGTGCTGGAGAATGTCTAGAGTGTATTACTCTCATATTGTAAATACTTCAGGTTGAGAAAAAGAACTTGTTTGTAAACAGCAAGAGACACAGATGAAAGCTGGGCAAATTGTTCGCACTCTTTGATGTGATATGCTTACGACCACTACTTTGATATGCACCAAACCACACCCCCTCCCTAGGCCCAATATATACATATAAATTTACCTGAACTTTCTTTCTGACCTGAAAAATATGGCAATAGCCCACTCTTTTTAACATTGATTCCAGTTTTGAGTCAAAATTAGTAACTTATCAAAGTGATGTCCATAACACAACGTATGCACATCAGCACCTATAAGCCCACAGATGGGGTTCAGGTGATTTGAAAAAAATTCTAGTTGGAAAGGGACCGGTTGACTGCTCTGAATCAAAATTTAATTTTGGTTCAATACAGTTTCTCAAGTTGGATCAACTTAGAGGTAAAATTGTCATTTTTTTTTTCCAATAAAAGAACATAATGTTGGTTATAGACCTGAACATTCTAGCCAATCATAATTATACAACATTTTTGTGAAGAATGAAACTAGTATAATAAGTGGAAAAATGCATTACACCACAAATATTATAATTATGCAAGATCATAGATGTCTGAAGGAACATGACCACGTCCTTGATCTGGTTGAAAAAAATGCCACCTGTTTCAACATGGAAAAAATGCTCATAGGTTTTATCTAGGATTTTTTGTCAATGTGGTAATTCATATGTGGTTTTATCTACATGCACAGGGATTAGCTCTGCTGCTGCATGGTTTTAACCATGCCCACAAGTACATTGTTAACAATTTTACTTCTCATGAAGGCATCTTGAGCATTTTTAATCTCTCCATTGCGTTGATGTCCCAAGAGCCATTGTGTACACGCATTACAGACAGCGAACCTGTGCTCTTTTCTACTTCTAATGAATGAGTTCTAGTTTCAAAAGCTGACAGTAACATGCTGAAATAGGAGCAACTTATCAGCATAGTCTGACAATTCTACAACTTCTTACCATAGATTTCAGAGCAGTCTCACTCATCCCTGTGTATTCTGACATGATGCCGCTGACTGAGGCCTATCAGGCCCACACTCTTGCCACAGACCCTTCAGCGGGACACTACACGCATTTCTACAACTGTGAACACAAAATCCATGTTTGTTGGCTGACCCCATTCATAAAATCAACTCGTCCGCTGTAGGGATGAAGGCTGTCGAGGGCGGTATCTCGGTGTTCTCAGTCGTATTTAATTTTTGCTGTAAACAGTCAGAAGCTTATTTGAATAGCAGCGTATTGAATGATTTTATTTACTTTCATCTGAACAGTAAAGGGAAAGGGATTGGTTAGATTAAATAACACTTTCGATTTAGCAAGGGAAATCTTAACTGCCCTGCGCACGAGAGACCAATAGACTCGCTAGAAATCTGAAAGTGCGCGACATTTTGAAGATAAGCTTGTTAAAGTTATGTTGCGTACTGCACAAAAAGGGCTCGTATCACCAAATGTCAGGTAAAGTAGTTGCTAATGTAATCATATAACAGATGTATAAAATAGGTACGCTTTATAAGGTCAATGTCGCAAAGCGTAGTGATACTATGATGAAATAATCAACCAACCCGGAAATGTATCGGCGTCATAAACATCATGGTGGCTAGTCTCTGTAAATAGTGAATGATACATTTTTAGGGTAGCTCTGACTGATTACGTGTAGATCTACATTTCTGTTCGATCAGTCTCATGTTGTTATTTTTTTCAGACTTATTTATTGATGGGCTTATTTTTCTAGTAAATCAACCAAGAACAATATACTTGAATATACTGTTTTATTAATATTTTTCTGTGAGGTGAAATTAATTTAGTGGATTGCAGTGTTGATTATTGTGTGTTGTTTTTCAAATACAAAGCATGATGGTGGGCAAAAAATGGTTATTATGATGACACCTTTACAATGCAGCTTAGGAAATCATGGTTGTTTAGATATACTGGTTACATTACGTAATCCACTTATTCCAGGAACTAGGAATGAAAAAAAAAAACATAAAAAGAGATGTTTTTCTTATCATTATTCAGGTTTATGTAGGAAATATTATATGTATAGATCTTTTCTGTTGACGTCACTAATACCTACTTCTGGACAAGCTTAGAAGCAGGCACCTGCATGCACAGCCCATATCACATTGTATCAACCTAATTAGTGGATGCTGTAGAGGGTTTTAGGTTTTGTTTCCATTTCACAACCAATATTAGATTGTGTCAACCTAATAAATTGATGATGTAGAGGGGCTTTAGCTTTTATTTCCGTTTCTTCAATATTTAGTGACCAGATTATTGTTGGTTTTGATAATTGTTTATTGAAATATAAAATATATGTATGTATGTATGTACACAGGCACACACACACATTTGACTCCTGTAACCTAAACAAATTGTGCATAATTAATAAGAATTTTATATAATGTGGCATAATATATGATGTTATATATCATGTGATAGGCAAATTACTGTAAAGCTAAGAAACATGTTTAACAGCAGTGGACCGAAACTGATGATATGTGTGAACCTAAATGATAGATTACAGTACAATAACTATGTTTTGATCATAAAATTTTAATGCTCAATCCAGAAATATGGTATAGCACAGCTTAATGAATATTTGCACAGTGAAAGCTATTTTTAATTCAGTAACTGGCTTTTACATTTTGACACTTCGATTTTGTCTTAACAAACTGAGCCTCTGAAAAGACAGATATATTAATTCAGCTCTCATTTGGTGCAAGTGACCCAAAACTCTGCCATCAGTAATGTCTGCAACAAATTGATTGCTCACTGACATTTACTACTCAAAAATGGTTTATCTTGTGTGTGTATATATTTTTATAAGCATTATTTATCACATTAATGTATAAATTATGAACAGAACTGGCACTGGTCTTGTTCTAGAATCACATAAATGGTTATTATACAATTAAATGCTTGATAGTTTATCCAACTTAGGGTATATTTAACATTTCCTTTTGTCAATTGAAGTTTGTTTAGCATTTGACTCATGTTTTTTTTTTTTTTTTAGCAAGAGCTAAGCCACTAAAAGTGATTTTCTAATTTTTTTACATTCACATCTAGGTAGTCAGATATTGTTAAGTAATAGCATGGTTACATTTGAAGTTAATTCAATATTTTGGGTAACTTGGACAGTTTCATTCTGATGATGATGATGAAATGTAAAAAAAAAAAAATAATAATTTTTTAAGCAAACTTATCTAAAACCATTTGTGTTACATTTTATATATGTAGAGAGAACATGATGTCATTACTCAGGAAGGAAATTATAGTGCAACTGCTGCAATCTGTGTCATCTAACACAATATCATACATTGAGTTTTCCAAAAATGTGTCAGTTTTAGTGTATTTTAAAGTTTCACATTAAACTGTATCAAGGATATTGTTACCCTTCGCCCAAGGCTCCTTATTTATTGCTTTACATATAATCCTTTGGATAACAGATAAATCACCAATGCCCACTGACTAAATTAATTAACATTAACACATATACCATCTTAAGGGTGATGTGATAATTGAGATTTTGGGGTAAAAACTAAAAAATCAGTTTTTTAAATTTCTCTTTTACCTGAGCACCCACCATCACTATTTCGATGCTGATTTAATGACACCATTTAGTACTCCAAAATCCTGCCAGTGATTTTTCTTAGAAGTTTTAGTTCAGATTTTATCATTGATAAAGCAAAATAATGCCTTTGTTTAATGAAAATCTGTAATTAGGGGCTCATAACTCCATATCAAAAGCAAACCAAATTAACAGCACAGGATTGAAGCCTATACACTCCTGGTCAACTCTGCCAATTTTTGTAATAAAGTTTAATTTAGGGTTGAAGGTGAAGGTGTTAAATTGATGATTAAAGCTTTGAGTTGCCTGTGCTTATACATTGCAACGAAAAAAAATATAAACACCGATATTTTATATTTTTGAGGTTTCTTATTGTTTTAAATTAGCACAAAGATGCAATATTGAATAATTAGACTGGAAAAAAAATTCCATACCTAGATAATAATAAAGGGTTAAAATATCTTTAAGCAGTCCTTTGGATTACTGGAGGTGGATTAGAGGTGGATTACTGCTGAGCTGGTAATTCAGTATGCAGTAGACCATACCCTTTTAAATGATTTAAAACTGTTGAGTTCAGGCATTCCTATTACTGTCCATGAATTATAGCAGAGAACTGTAACAATTTGTTTTGATGGGAAAAATAAGCCAAACGCTATGCAGTTTTCCAACACACTGACTTGTTTGCACTATAGCCAAGGAGGCAAAAGAATCCATAAGTCATCACATCTAATTTAAGTTATTAACTTAAACTGCTAAAAGCCATATCAGAGACTATTTTTATAAAGATATACACTGGGGCTATCTCTACAAAAAAACTCTAGACCAAAAATTGGTCTAAAATGTTAGACCAAAGTTTTGGTCTTCCCTAATTCTGGTGAGATATACAGTAGCTTAAAAACAACAAATATAGGAGGAAAATATAAATTAAGAAAGAAATATGTCATAAAAGCATGACTGTGGATAGATAAGTATGTGAGGTAAGCATGCCCCTCAACCTAGCAGTAAATTGATGTGAATATAAATAAAAAAATAATTGAACCTGTTATAAAAGCATGCCAATCAATCAAATGTAGCGGGGAAGAAAATATAAATAAATAAACAAATATATTGTAAAAAGTATGCCACTCAATCAAATGTAGCAGGGAAGAAAATATAAATAAATAAACAAATATATTGTGAAAAGCATGCAACTCAACCTGACGTAGCAGGGAGGAAATTATAAATTGACAAATATATTGTAAAAGCATGCCACTGAACCCGACGAAGGGAGGAGGAAAATATAAATAAATAAAGAAATATGTCATAAAAGCATGCCACTTGACCCAACGTAGTTAAAACAGAAGATGTTTCTTGTTATAAAACAAGTCTAACTTGTCATTTGATTGCATAACTGATTCATCCCAAGTCAAAATAGGCTTCAGTTTTATTCTAAAAGTTTAGACCAACTTCTGGACTGAAGTTCAAGGGTAAAATAGGAAAAGTAAATAGTAAGTCATTCAAGATAAGTCATTAGTTGTTTTAAGCATTTGTTTTTCTGTCCAAGTACATTTTAGTTTAACTAGGAACTGTAAAAATTGAAATCTTATCCCCTGGATGGCTTGTGAAGAAAATAAGGTATTTCTAACTCTATAACATTACCTCTGCCAAACCAGTATCTGACAAGTACAAGTGGTGTGTTTTACAGCCACTCATTTTTCTGGGTCTCACAAAAATTTTTTTTTTCAGATTTGTCAGTGCAGTTTATTTTGTGCAAAATATAGGGGCTATGATGCAAATTGTTCCTAATAAGTAAAGTGCAATTCTGAGCATTTTCTCATACAGGTGCCATCAGTTGTGCAAAGTTGTTTTTAGGAAGAGTCAGTATTTAGGCAGTTAATTTTAAGATATTGTATGTTGGCTCATCCGTCAGATGCATGCAACCTTTGGGATTTGAAGAAAAGACTTTGATGTATTCCCATGGTATTTTATTATTTTACATTTTTAATTGCAGGCTCAAGCTGTTCAATAGAATACTGCGGAGAATAGTGTGAATTCAGCTCAAGGCTACACAGGATAGCACACAGTTAACTATTCAGTCACCAGACTGTTTTTCAGAGCTGCAGGTGAGCAGTCAGTGCTATGGTTACATTTTCTAAAAGACTATTCAGTTGGAAAGACATATATCAATTTCTGTATTTGTGTTATTTCTTTTGTGAAGTCTAGCTTCGTAGTCTTTATGCTGTTATTAAAATTGCTCATTGCACATGGCAAGAATTACAGACCCCAAGCGACATTAATATTTAAAGGATTTTGTCATTTGGAAGCTGATCTGTTTTAGATTTAAACAAAATATCAGTGAATTTTTTTTTTCAGTTGAAAGAGTCATTTTTTTTCAAAATTGAATGGGATAATTGATTGATCCATTGCATCACCAGCTTAGACAATGCAGGTATCATGGATATGGCCTGAAACTCGTGTTTTGCCATGTGCATCAGATCATAAACTTTATTGCATGTACATCTCATAATCTATATAGATTGATTCAGAACATTATGATGTATATTGGTAATGCCTTCTTTACTGGGTATCATAGTTGTAAACTTTTAACTCTGTTTATTTTTTATTTATTTATTGTTATTATTATTATTATTTTTTTTTTTTTGACTAATTTAAGGATGGCTACTATTAGACCCCATTCAGGTTCAGACATCATACCAGCTGGGTTGATCCAATTCTGCAGTTAATTCTTGTAAAAGTGCAATCAGTGTTTTAGGCTTCATTCACATGCAATGTCTATTTTCTAAATTCTATTTTCTATTCGCGGTATGTCTTATGATCACGGTCTGTGCCCTGAATATCATGCAGCGTAATTACTGGCAGCGCGAGCCAGTTACTATAAGTTACTATAAGTAACTGGCTCGCGCTGCCAGTAATTACGCGGCGGGATATTCAGGGCACAGACCGTGATCATAAGATAGCGCGAATAGAAAATAGAATTTAGAAAATAGACATTGCATGTGAACGAAGCCTTAAGCTAAATTGTCTGAAACACGTCCTCGAGCAGCTAGGGGTAATTAACTATCATGTGTGCTCAGCTTAAATGACCCTTAGCTGGTTGAGGAGGTGGGTCAGATAATTAAACTAATTACATTGTTGCACTTTAGTGAAAACGCTGTAGAGCTCAATCAACCCAGCTGGTATGATGTCTGGATCTGAATTTGTTAATTTTCTCAGGTACAGAAACTATTCCTTGCTTAAAGGGTTTGAGCCATGTAAAAAACCATTTCTTGAATTTCGTAGATCCAGCAATCAATCTGTATTCTAGAGATATGTTTGGATCGATCAACACCCTATAAATAGTATTAAAACAATCTCTTAGTGGAAAAAAAGGATTTTTGAAAACCCTACCTGAATATCCAAAAATGAAGCACAGGTCTGGGTCACATGAGCCTATTACGCCATACAAGCTAAGGGTCTTTAAGAAAGTCAACTGAGCTAAATATTGAATACAGTGAAGTTAGGGAAGGCTATGTTAAATGGAGTTCAGCAATTTTTGTTTTGCCTCAGTGTGTTGTCATGGGCTGCACTAAGAAAAGCAGCAAAGGATCTGGCATTCGTTGATGCTTTTTTTACCTTGTCTGTGACGGTCTTCAGTGACTTTCTTACTAACTTCGGTGACAATAGATGTGATGAGACTATTAGTATGGTCGTCTCGAGTGGTTTAGATCATATTAAAAGCTGACAGTCTTCCAAATTAACTATCAGCAGTTGACAAGCTTATAAATACACTTACTCATTGCTGACGCAATTTAAATGCCTGATAGTTGACCAAGAGCTTGTTAACAATTAAACTTGTTATTTACGCATTTGGAATATATTTCTTTCCTCTAACCTTCGTTACTGAATATGAAAACTGTGCATATAGTACTACCAAGGCATGTATCGAAAAAAATGTTTGCATGATTACACACACAAAAAAAAAAAAAAAAAAAAAAGATTTATTAATTTCTTTCACCAGAGTTTTAGAAAAAAGTAAAATTCGTGAATGCATTTTTCACTTAATTTTTTTCTTTTTTTTTTTTTTTACTTCACTGGATGTATATATATTGAGAATATCTGTTTATACTATAAATACTATTATATATAGTCATAATTAAATGCTGGCCCTCTCCTCCTGTGGCTTGTAAGTCAACACCAGACCACGTGTGACCACGTAGCTCATAAACTCTTACACCTAGCGAAAGGGCTATTTTTTGAAGCTCAATATTTACAAATCAATTTCCAATTTGTGTATTTTGATAAATAAGGAATAATTTGGGCTTGTTTTCTGAAGGATGTGCTCCATTCAAGCCACTCTGAAAGTCTGTCTGAAATCCTTTAAAATAAATACTTTTATTTTGTTTTACTGATTTGTTTGCATGATGTTCATTTCATTGTTTTGTGAATAATTATTCAGTAATGGCTTTTCATTTTATTAGTACCACCAGCGTGTCCCCATCTCTTGGATTTAGGTCACATATAATCTCAACTTGAACCCCCTGTTTTTTTTATCTCAGTGGGTGCATTCATCTGGGCATGACGCTCTTTGAAATGCACCCTTGTCAAAATTTTTGAAAATTCAATGCTAAATATCTCCCAAACCAAAGGAATTATGGGAAATATAACTACAGACAGCTGACCGAAAGTCATATGTGGAGATTTCAAATGTGCCCTTGGAATTGACCTTTGACCTTTATTTCAAGGACAAATGGGCCAAAATTTCCAAAAATGAGAATTTTTTACAACAGGTGGTGTCCCCCATTCTTTTTCTTTCCCATACGAATGCGCTTATTCCAGCTGGTGGTACAATACCAGGAGGCGGTATCGCCTCTCTGATCCTCTAGTTTCATTTTGCTTATAGCAGTGACAAGCATTTTAGATCATAGTGTATTTTAATATGCTCTAAGCGGTTTGCACTGTACATGAGGGTGTCTGCATGTAACTGGTTCATCATAGCACTCTCATAGACAGTCCACATATACATTATTTTTCATCTAAGATGACTGATGAGGACAAATTTAAAAAATGCTGTTGAAAAAAATACTGTGGTAACCAATTATAACATTAATCCAAAGAGTGGTACATACTCAGGAGGCAATTAGGCCTCTCTGATCCTCAGCTAGATCCTCTTCTGCTGTTCAACTATTAAGCATCTATATTTGTGAGAAGCCATTTTTCGTTCTTAAAAATGTAGAATAAGCAACAATTTACATGACAATGTAAGTAATTTTTTCTATAGAAAATTTTAAGTTTTTTTATCTCTTTACACACTTGTTTTTTTCCCTGTCCATCATACCAGTAGATATGCAAGTTCAGAAAGGTCAACTTCCATAGGTTACTTAGCCAAGTGTAACAAATTGCCATAGAAGTACTAGGAGACAAGTGATGGGTAAAATACAAGACTTGGTTTAAATGTATGTAAATTGAATGTGGACACATTTACCTATGTATTGTACTGACAGTCATGTTCTTCTCAATGTAAACTGGAACATTGTGTTCTTATCCTTGAATACTTGTATCATGCATATGTGTTAAAGGTAGGCAATTGATTTGTAGTTGAAACATTTATGGATTTTTTTTGGTATATTATGGGGATACTTTCCCAAAGAATTTGCATGCCGACTGCATACCTTTGACCTAAATACAAGGATGATCTTTGTTGAGAATTTGTATATATACCATATAATGATACTGGCAACGGTTGTGTGAATATATGACTTGCCTATTTTCTATTTGGAAAATAATCTCTTAATATCTCTTGTTACATAAGATATTTAAATTATGACAAATATGATTTTTTTTCTTGAGTATGCATAAAGCAGACTTAGTAGTAAATTGATATTGGATAAATTGAATTTCCAAACTACCAGACAGGATAGTGTGTGTGTATGTGTGTGTGTATATATATATATATATATATATATATACACACACACACACACACACACACACACACAACAGCTTTTGATGAGCAGCATAGGAGTATGCATTTACTGGTACAAGTGATCACCTTGTGTAGAAGATAACATTATTTATGTCTCCTTGATCTAAGCCAATTTAAGTAATAAGACATGCCAGTTGAAAGAATAGAAAAACTCTAGCATGATATTCGAAATTTGGCAGAGGATGGCCACATTCAATGAAGGTCTCATTAACAAAAAGAAATGAAGCGGATTAGTGATAAACATTGAATAGTGTTGATTAATGATGTTAACATAATGTGTATGCCTATAATATCTACATTTAAAATATAATTTCCAAACAAATAGTGCATACATTTCAATTTGTGGGGTTGCAAAGAGGTCATAACCTTGGGCTCACTAAGGCCAAGGAAAACCCCACAAAAGATATAGATTTCTGTAGATAGGTAAGTATGTGAGGTACGGTAAAGTCTTGAAAATTTCGTCGTTCTTGAAAATTTCGTCGGCAGACGATTTTCCGCCGAGGTAATTTTTTTCCCCTTGAAAACTTCGTCGACCTTGAAAATGAGGTACTCAATAATTTTTGAAAAGTTCGTCACCAAATATGGCCGCGTTGTCCAGCTCAAACATGAAGGTAATGCGTCAGTTGATTCAAGACAATGATACGATCAGGATATCATTGCCGATAACACTTTAAATGGGAGATAGGAACAATAGTGCGCCCCTGCGAGCGGTTACTCACAATATAAGTGGTTAAGATGTGAATCCCCGTTCTTAATTGCGGGAACATCGGCCTTTTGTCTAAATAGTTTCATTACTATTACCTGGCTCAAGGTGCGTTATCAAGCCGGCAAATAAAAGTCACAGGCCGCGGCTTTGTCATTTGTAACGCCGTTATTGTTATCGGCGGCTGTCCTAAATGAGGAAGACACCATGAAAAATCAAGATATTATCTCGAAGGGAAATGTACCTGTCACTTCTATTCATGTCCATGTTCAATTTAGGACCATTTAACAATTACCTGGCTCATCCATGGAGATCGTTCGCAATGCGAATGGGACGAGATGGCAATTTTCATAGCTTCAGCAGAGAATCTTTCGCGTAATATTGTCAACAGATCGTTCGCGATCCAAACGAGACAAGAAGAAAATTTTCATATTTATAGCAGACTCCGTTCGCGTAAGATCATCAGCGGGAGATCGTTTGCGATCCGAGCGAGACGAAAAGGCAATTTTCATGTCATCATCGGGAGATCGTTCGCGATGTAAGCAAGAATGAAATGCAATTTTCAAATTAGTGCAAGGAACTTAGTTTGCAAAAGATCGTCAGCGGGAGATCACTATTCTAACCCCCCCCCCCCCCTTTGAATTTAATAAATAATATATATATTTTCATTTCATCTTATTCCCCCCCCCCCCCCCCTACCCCGCTCATGGCATATCTTCGGCGGAGAATCGTTCGCGTAAGATAATCATCGCGGGATCGTTTGCGATGTAAGCAAGAATGAAATGCAATTTTTATATTAGTTCAAGGGATTTAGGGAACTTCGTTAACGGAAGATCGTCAGCGAGAGATCATTATTTCACTCTCCCCCCCCCCCCCCAGACCCCAGACACACACACTTTGGATTTAAAAAATATATTTTTCATTTTTTCTTTAAACAGCCCCCCCTCCCCCGCTCACGGTACATATTCGGCGGAGAATCGTTCGCGTAATATCCTCAGGACTTTGTTCGCGTAAGATCACATCAGAGGGAGATCGTTCGCGATCCGAGCTTGACGTAAAGGCAATTTTCATATCATCGTCGGGAGATTGTTCGCGATGTAAGCAATAATAAAATGCAGTTTTCATATTAGTTCAAGGAACTAAGTTTGCAAACGATCGTCAGCGGGAGATCATTATTTTAACCCCCCCTCCCCTTTGAATATTATAAAAAATATATATTTTTAATTTCATCTTTAACCCCCCCCCCTTCCCCGATCACGGCATACATGTATCTTCGGCGAAGAATCGTTTGCGTAATATATCGCCAGGGCTTTGTTCGCGTAAGATCGTCAGAGGGAGATCGTTCGCGATCCGAGCGAGACGAAAAGGCAATTTTCATATCATCATCGGGAGATCGTTCAGTTTTCATATAAGTTCAAGAAACTTAAATTGCGGAAGATCGTCTGCGGGAGCAATTATTTTAACTCCCTGTAAATTTTTAGGAAGTTACAGATGGTACTTTTAGAAGGCCTGGCATTCAATCCTGGGAAAAGCCCTGCATGCAACAAACGTTGCCAAGTGCATAATTTTTTTTAAATATGTCGCGGCCAGGTTATAATGCAAGGAGGCAATTAAGCTTATCTTGATCCTTCTCCTCTATCAGGAGGTATGTTTCTTACCGAGAAGATAATTCTCAACACATTTTCGGGTACAGTAAGTTAAATTTAACTTAATCGAGATGCAGTAATAAAAATATTATTATTTACCACCAGAAAACGACTTAGGAAGTAGTTTTAAATATCCCACAATATAGGAGGGTCAAAGATAACAGTCGCTAAGGATAAAAGCCCAAAGGCCGGATTTTTGAAAATTTCGTCATACCCAGGAGTCGGGGAGAGGTAATTTTGAAAAATTAGTCGGATTTACACAATTAAAAATATTAATTAATTTTTAAGCGACGAAATTTTCAAGACTTTACCGTAAGCATGCCCCTCAACCTAACAATGCATGGATGTGAATATAAATAAAAATAAAATAATTGAACCTGTCATAAAAGCATGCCAATCAATCAAACGTAGCTGGGAAGAAAATATAAATAAATAAACAAATATATTGTAAAAAGCATGCCACTCAACCAAACATAGCAGGGAAGAAAATATAAATAAATAAACAAATATATTGTGAAAAGCATGCCATTCAACCTGACATAGCAAGGTGGACAATATAAATTGATAAACAAATGTATCATAAAAGCATGCCACTGAACCTGACGTAGCAGGGAGGAAATTATAAATTAACAAATATGTCATAAAAGCATGCCACCTGACCCAATGTAGTGGGGAGGAAAATATAAATAAACTATATTGTAGAAGGATGCCACTAAAACCTGACAAACGGAGAGGAAATATCAATAAGATGAAATGACATCAGTGCGGTATTAAATAGGAGAGGTCTAATACCAAGACAAATTGTGAAGTGAGATGTACAAGGGGCACTGAAAGGGTCTTAATCTGGTTAAGTTACAGATGTGCATGTGGCCCTGAAAAGGCCAGAAACTGGTAAAGGAAGGTGTGTCTTGGCCCTGAAAAGGATAGAATGTGGTTAAGAAACAAATGTGCACGATGCCCTGAAAAGGCCAGAAACTGGTAAAGGAAGGTGTAACTTGGCCCTGAAAAGGACAGAATATGGTTAAGAAACAAATGTGCAGGAGGCCTTGAAAAGGCCAGAATCAGATTAAAAAGGAATGTACCTTAGCCCTGAAGGGTCAGAAACTGGTTAAGAATAAGGTGTTCCTTAGCCCTGAAAAGGTCAGGATCTAGTTAAGAGACCAATGGGCGTGAGGGCCTGAAAAGGTCAAAATCTGGTAAAGAAGGAAGTGTACTTTGGCCCTGAAAAGACCAGAACCTGGTTTAGGAAAAGGCAAGGATTAGCCCATCTAACTGGAGAAATTAAGAAAGGCTTATGTCCAGACGGGAGGCCTTTCTGACTATCAAACATAGTGTGGTTCAATAAGGAGAATTAACAGACATTTTATGCTACAACAGTGTTATCAAAATCTGTAGCATCAGATTTTTTTTTTTTTTTTTTTTTTTTTTTTTTTACACTTTTGTCAATAAATACACCAATTTTGGCTGTTTTATCTGGAGTAACCCACCAACCTGATTGCTATCTACCCCCAGTTAGGATTACTTAGATTTGATTGAAAAATGCTTGTAGGTACTTCAACAGGTAAAAATGGCACCCTCTCATAATGATAACATTATAATTACCTGTTATTGATAATTTGATCAGCATAGTCCCTTAAGATGCAAGATATGATAAATTTAAACGTGCATCAGAAAATGAAAAAAATGAGAACTCAAATTCTGTCAAATAATGATACATTTTAAGCCATGTATTATGACCTTAAAAACACAAGAAATTTTCACCAACTTTAAAATGATATTTTAACAAAAGTCAGGAGTACTAGTAACTGTTGGAGATCAACCCTTGCAGGATTGAAATATCCCACAATGCAAAATGGAGATTGCCCCTTAGAAAATTGAAATATTCCACAATGTAAGTTGCGGTGACATAGGCTCCATTCAGAATAGGCGACTCTGGGCTCAACTAGTCCGAGGGTCAAATATGACTGACCTATTTGAATACTTCCCCACGGGATATCTATTCAGTGTCTACTAGCAGATTAGATGGCAAGCTTTGTAGTGGGTCACCATATTTGACCCTTGGACTAGTTAGTCCCCTCTTCTGAATGGGGCCATAGACCACGTTCAGATAAACCCATCATACTAGCTGGATCAATCCAACTCCGCGGGAGATTCTTGTTAAAGTGCATTCAGTGTAACCAGCTTCATTGTCTGACACACCTAAGGTGAAAGAGCTTCCGAGAGCTGAGCGCACCAATAACTTCCTCCTCCGTCAATACAATTAATACAACCTATCCAATTATTTTGTCTCGGAAAGGCAAGTGATTCAAGTCAGAGGAATTAACTGTCTTGATTGCTGTCAGGGGGAATTGGCAGGGAATTTTCTAGTGACAGTGCCTATAATTACTCAACCTTTACATTCGGGAAAAATTGTGAATTTTACCGATACTTTATTTTCATAATTTCTTTTAATTCTTCTAAGTGGAAGCTACATAATTAAAAAGCAGGCAACTCTTGTTCTTTTCTATGCTGTAAAAGCACCAAATATACTATATAGAAATATAATATTGTCATTACAAAAAAATCTATCTGAACGTTCGATAATTTTTGCCCATTGAAAAGATTGAGTAATTACCATATCCTTGAGATTCCATTCAGGATCACAGTTCACAAATGTGCCATGAATTATCCAAAGACATATCTGTGAATGTCTAGTGAAGAATCAATCTGTGGCCCCGGTAGAGGGCATGGTGTAACCATCATTCATATTATTGACACTTTCTAAAACCCAACTTTCAAGACAACCCCAGCTTTGAGTAAGCTGTGAAGATGAGTCGTAAGTTTGCAAAATAATTCATCATTTTTCTTCTCGGTTATGTAGATATCACTATTTTGCATTACTGATTTAAAGCTCTTCACCCAGGGTATGTTGCACGATTTTCTTGTCAGTCAACTGTTTTGTAATAGTCCACCTGTTGACAGGGTATCGATGCCATGGGATATAACAAGCTGATCACAAGCATAGGCAGGTAGCTCAGATCAGTTAGATTGGTACTTAACTGCCATGAGAGCTTTTGGAACTTTCTTTGAATGCTGTATGCTTTCAGCAAACATAAGTTAGATAAAGATGATTCCAGGGTTCCTGTTGTTTGAGTAAAATTTGTTATAGTTGCTAACATGGAAGGAATGGAAAAATTATTCAATAACTGGTTGGTGTTGGTGGTGAGAACAGGAGTCACCCTGAGTTGTTCCAGCAGAAACACCTTGACGATAGAGCGGTGCGATAATTTGAGAAAATACTGAGATACTTGAGTGAGGTTAGCAATTATTTAAAGTAGGGTAAATAAGAGTAAAAAAAGGCACCAGCATAGAAGTCCCGAGTATGTAATCTTAGTCCAGTGCATAGGTGATGCAATCAAGTCATACCTGGTGTATGTTGGTCTGCCTTTAGGGGTATCTGTTAGTACATTATTACACAAAAAAAAACTGTCACCACCTGGTATATAAATAATGGTTTTAAGTTTTTTAGGCATAAGGGCAGCATATTATTACCCTTACAGTTTTGAGGCTTTGTGTAGCTAGGGGAAAGGAATACAAAATGTTATTCAAAATATTAGTTAAGGATGCCTACTGGATTATTATTCAGCAAAAAAGAGTAACCTTTCAATTTTTTCTGCCTTTTTGGGGTCATAACTATAGATCTTATCAAGATACATGTCATATTTTCATGTTTCTCCACAGTTGCAACGAATAAAAATTTTATCATTTCATGTAATAGGGTTTGATATGATATACGTGACTGCATTTGGCAAAAGAAAACTTTTTTCTTTGTTTCTTTTACATTAGACACATGCCTTTATATTAGTTCAACAGAGATGAACACTTCTAGAGTAAAAAACTGCTTTTTTTGTTGTTTTATTCACTATCCCACCCAGGGCAGACAAGCTTTTATCATCAGTTTCTCCTTCTTAGAGGTAAATTGATGTGAGACACTGATCGATTACCATCATAATTCTGAAACAAAGTAAGATATTAACAAGAAAATTGGCATATTATATAATGCCTTGGGTGCAAACTGCTGGGGTACTATATTCAGTGTCATCATTTGGTTTTAAGTATTTTTGTTCAGGAGATATGAGCCCTACTAATAAAAAGCAGGCCTACCCATGTATACTACCAGACTCGACACCGAATGATCTCAAATTCACCGGTAGATTGGACCACACTACCTGTTTTCAAGGTGTGCGTCAGTACGCATTTCACAGTATCATACCCCAGAACAAATTTTGAGATGAGATGCAATACTTTCCAACTCTGCTCAGATCATCGCTGTCTCATCGTATATTACTAGGCAAGAGCGGTGTCCATCTGATACTTCAAAGCGCGTACTGGCACACACTTTGAAAACAGGTAGCATGGTCCGATCTACTGGTGAATTCAGGATCATTCCGTGCAGTCTGGTAGTTGGGTTGGCCTGAAAAGGCATAATTGTCACTCCCCAAAAAAATGCTGTCATTATGTCTTCATCTTGAGTAATAGCAATATTCAACCTGATGTATATTTTTGATGTGAAAACATTATCTCATATCATGACTATGTTTATTTCTGCAAAATCTTATTGATCCAGGATAAAGAAAAAAAAATTTTAGAAATCAACCTCCTAAAATGGAGGGAAAGTTCTGCTCGAGACCAGTTCTGGTCCCTTCCTAATTTAGAAAGTGGTCAAAAAAGAGAAAAGAATGCTAAGGGGTGGAAGTAGTTGAGCTTGGCAATGGAAATCAACTGAAATGGCATTAAACAAGACTTTTAACACTGCTTAGTATCAAATTAGACAAGAATTGTGTGAGAATCTGCATGAAGTGGGGTTACCTTTTCAGCAGTAAGAGTGAAGCCTTGTATTCCTTGAATGTGGTCAAAGAAAGCAATACAAAATGACATGCAAAACATGGTGAATTCTTACTCAACTGTGATTTGATAGAGAAAAATATCCGTAGATAAATTCCGTCAGCTTTTATTCATTGTCACACTACACTCACCAGTCTGCCATTGTTTCTGACCCCACTCTCCTCCTGTGGAGATCTCACATGATTTTACACCCAAGACATAAGGCCAGGTTGAATGATTTCCTTTCAACATGTTGGCAGACTACATGTGGATACCTATTGGGATTTTCTTATTGTTGACAGGTGTAAAAAAGCCATCTCTTTGTCAGTTTTAAATGGATTTTAATGTCATGAGCAATTATTGTAAGACATGTGCATTGATAATACACATGTAGATGGTTATTTAAGGTTAAATTATACGTGATCATTCTGTAGTACTAAAGTCAGCCTGTTTGTCTTTGGTAATCATTTGAAATAAGATAGTCAGTTTATTTCATGTTCTTCTGTAATTCGATGATAGTACAGACTTCAAGAGATCAATACAATATGTCCTTTCAGGAATCGTCTTATCTTATTAATGAAAGAAGCAAACAACACAAAGACATGATTCCTTCTCAGGAAAATCCTTTATGTATATGTTTTACATGTACAGCTCTCAAAATAGATTGTGTGAATATTTGAAATATTTCACATTTGTTATGTCCTGACTTTGAATACTGAATTTTAAGGAACAGACAATAGATTAGACTGTTTATATACACACACACACACACACACACACACACACACACACACACAATTAAAATTAATAAATAAATAAAATTAAAAAAAACAAGAGACATGTATCAACCCCAACTCCGAGTTTCACGGGCATACCTTCAGGAGGTGCTTATTTGAAAATTATATATATAAACAAATAACACAGGTTACATAATAGGAATGTTTTATTTATATGTCTGGTTGAAGTTTCCTTGTCTTTTTGAAATATCTGTGACATTGTTTTTCTAAATATAAATATCTATTCATTTCACCTACAGCCAGGAATTTATCCCAACCTGTGGTGATTATTTTCAACAGTATGTTTTTTGTTTTCTTGCATTCTTTCTTTTTGTACATATTATTGTTATATACAATCTTGCATAGTAATGTGCACAGTGTATACATAAAATGCTCCTGTCATGCCACCTTTTCATCTGTTATCTAGTAAAACAATAGTTTTATTTAGCGTAGACCTGCAAGCATTTTCACTGGCTATTAATACTTCAACTTGTCTAGTTTCTAGGGTCATGTAGCAAACAAGCTTGTTTTCTAGCCAATTATTATAATTGTGATTGTTAAGTGTCATAGAAAATACCATATCTGTTCTACCTGATTTTTTTAAAGGAAAATTGGATGCCCTTTCACATGAAACCGGTTCAACCAGGTTCTTAAAAGTCATGTTTTTATCACTGCTGATGTTCTTTCATGAACAAATTTAGTTTCAGATTACATGATCAAAATTGGTTTGTCATGTATTGATTGTTGCAGGATATGTCATGACAAAAAGGCCACTGATAAGGTAAGCCAGTGACTATTTCAGAAGGACAGAAGAGAGAAGTTTGTCTTTCAGTGATTTTTTATCATATGTAAAGGATTAAAAGATGTATTTAGAACAACAGTGGTTAGGTAGGGTCATATCACTATCAATTCGATGTATACAGTTTGACTGGGTTTCAATTAAATTTAACATAAATTTCGGCATACATAACTCATGCTGCCGTTCAATAATTTCTTCTGCTTCATATACTTTTCTTAGTTATGTTTATAATTGAAATTGTAATATAAAATGATGCATGGATTTATTCTCCCAAGTACATTAGGGTACATTTGTGCAAAACACATATGTGTTGAAAGCAGCATAATTTTTTAATAAAATAATTATCATGTTGAAAAATAAGATAGATGATGCAATTTTCATTGAGAATGAATCAGATTGGAGATGGGCAAGCAGTTTTGGTACCTTGCAGTCGGAGTTACTGTACATCTTTGGTACTTTTTTTTTATAATTTGTGGAGATTGTATTAGGCCTAAACATTGATTCAATTTGGATATATAAAAATTCTTTACACCAAAGATTTGAAATAAAGAAAAGGGCCTAGTTCACATGTATACAAAAGTAATTACTTTTCCTAGAGTTAATAGTGACTAATCTGGAGTCATAAGTAGGTGTTTATGTCCAGCATGAAATCATTTTGAAGTTATCATCTGTGAAAAAAATGGTCATGGCCTATGCTGTGAGCAGTATGGAAGAAGAGAGAACATGTGCTAAGTTATTGACACAATCAAAACATAACATGGTATTATCAATATATAAAATTTATCAACAAAACTTTTAAAACTATGTTAAATCTATGAAATTAAAAAAATGTAGCAACTAGCTAGCACATGCTACGTTAGCTGTTTAAGGGTACCGTAAGGGTTTATTACCGTCCAGATACCAAAACTTAGGTTTTTCTTTCATCTGATTTTTTAATAATGAGTCTATCTTTGTGAAGATTTAAAACAATCAAAATCCCTTTGAAAATATAAAGTACGATGTTAAATTTTTCATTGTTATGTATAAATATGGGCAGCTCAAAACTGTTATTGTCAATTTAACAACTTTCTATTGAAGGTGAGATAGCAATTGGTACGGGGCGTAACATTATCCCTGAACAAGTTTTTATCACCAAAATTGGCAAAGTTGACCACAAGTGCATGGGCTTCAATTCCATACGGTCATTTTGGTTTAAGTGCTTTTGTTATGGAGTTATGAGCCCCTAATTACAGGTTTTATGAAACAAAGGCATTATTTTGCTTTATCAATGATAAAATCTGAAATAGGGCTTTAAAGAAAAATCACTTGCAGGGTTTTGGAGTTCTAAATGGTGGCATTAAATTGGCATTAAAACGGTGTTCAAAGGTGCCCAGGTAAAGGATAAATGTGAGAAACCAACTACCCCAAAATCACAATTATGATGTCACCTGTAGGTTGACGTGTATAAAGGTTAATTGATTAAATCACTGAACACTGAAGATTTATGTTGTCCAAAAGAATGCACATAAGGCAGTAAATCCAGAGTTTTTGGGAAATGCTTACAGAATCATTGAATCTAAATGTGATTCTTATTTAAACTATGTACACGCATTATGATGACTGATATTACTGGCTAATTTGGTGATGACGTGTGTATATGTGCAGGGGGGGGGATATGAGATGATGTGGACTGTTGTTTTCAAATAATGAGCTTTAAAATGTTTTATTTATTTTTAAAAATCCAATTTACATCTATGATAAATATAACACATAGGATCTCTTTATAAGTACCACAAGTTTGAGTGCTAGCAGTATTCATGGTTTTAGTCCTGACCAGTCTTAGACTCCGTTCACATGAAAAGTCTATTTTCTAAAAATCTATTTTCTATTCGCGGTATCTTGTGATCACTCTGAGCGCAGTCGAGAATTAATTACAGCTTTGGAAGTAACTGGCTCACGCTGCCAGTAATTACGCCGCGGGGTATTCAGTGATCACAAGATACCGCAAATAGAAAATAGATTTTTCATGTGAACGAAGCCTTGGTATTGTCTAGCCCCCTGTCATGTCAGCCAATCCAAGTCACCATTACTGCTTCTCTTCATAGACTACAAGGACCTGTATCCTCATCTCTTGAGATTAGATAACATATAATCTCAATTTGAACCCCCAAGATTTTGGGCTCTGTCAATGCATTTTCAAAGATGTGATGTTCATTTCAGTGCACCCTTGTAAACTTTTTTGAAAATATCTCCTAAACAGTAGGAAATATGGGAAAAGTTACTATTATAATAGAAGCCTGACCAAAAGTCTTGTGGGGATTTCAAAAATGACCTTGGATTTGACCTTTCATCTATATTTCAAGGTCAAATTGACCAAAATTTTGTAAAAATCTTAGTTTTCTCTGAAAAAATATTTGTGTCTATTTTCAAAACTGCATAGACCTATGATTTAATATTATGGTCAGGGTCTTCTTTCATCATCACATATTTTGGGTCAATTGGTACATTTTTAGGGGAAAAGCAGCCACTAAATGCTGGAACTGAGAACTATATCTGATTCTGATATTGTTAAAGCTAGACACCTTGTTTTTGTTGCTTGTTACTGAGGGTTGTCTCCAATTTTTTTGTTTTCCATACGGTTTATGAGTTGCGCTATTTAAAAAAATATGAACTACAACTCCACATTGCTGTGGTGATGAGTGATGAACATTTTTCAAAATAAAATGTAAAATACTTCAAAACTTGTGAGATATACTCATAGTTACAATTGAACTTTGAATATTGGGAATCTTAATGTGACCTTGAATTTGACCATTGACTTCTTTTCGCCATGAAGTGAACTTTGGAAATTTTCTAGCCCTTATTTCTCCAAAACTATTAGAGATACACCCATATTTGAGATTTAACTTGAATAGGAATTCATATATTAATAATCTTGATATGACCTTGAGCTTGGTCATTGACCTATTTTATACCATGAAATACATTTTGCACATTTTTTAGCTCTTGTGTCTCCAAAACTAGCAGAGATACACCCATAGGTACTATTAAACTTGACTAACAGTCATATATGAGAAACTTTACATAGCTTTCTGACCTTTGCCCTACTTTTCCACATATAATGCACTTCAAAAACCTCCCAGCCCTCTCAGCTGATTCTCTAGTTTCAAAGGATACGAAAAAGAGTTTAGACAGCTCAAAAAAAAAAAAAAAAAAAAAAATTGGCAGAATTTCTCATATAAGAAGTTTTTCAAAGTTCATTAAAATTGAAGGATGTGTTTAGACTGAAATAAATTAAATATGTATGCTCAGTCTTGATGCTGGTATTGGTTTCAAAAGTTAGCTTTATCTTTTCTCTTTTTTTTTTTCTCTTTGTGATAATTATTGTGTATGATATATTCTTTCCTTCCTGTAAAAGAGCAGTTTTGGGGCAGAGTTTCACTATTCCAAAAGATGATAACATGCCTTTTGGATTTATGACTACACGTATAGTGATTCCCTGCATGGTCCTACTTTTATTCTTATTACACAAAACGTCTAGACATGTAGCCATCATCTGTGTCTGTCATTGCTGTTGGGGTTGCGGTACAATTTCCCAATATTTTTTGCTAGCTAGTAGACACAGTAATTTTATTTGAAAATTATTTATTATTCTCAAACATTAATGATTCAAAGGACTAATTTACAACTCCAGTTCAAATACCTTATTGTTAATTTTTTATTCTTCAAAAGCATGACTTTGAATTTCCATAAGTCTAAAGCTATATGTTTTTAAAAAGCAATGGGGCTCACCTTTTGAATATTTTTAATGTAAAAAAATATCATTTTAATTCATTTATACACTTTTATTAATTAATTGTCACTTAATTTTAATGCTTTTAAGAATTGTTAGAAAGCAAGTAAGCAAGTAAATTATGTACTATCCAACTATTTTAGCTGCAAATAAATATTATTATTATTATTATTAGTTGCATTTTCCGGATGCATTTGCCCACAGTAACAAAAGTATTTTATTGACAATATAATATTGCAGCTTGATAGAAAACCTATTTCATGCACTTTCTCAATAAAATATTTTTGTTTGTTCATTTGTAGACCATTATAACATAAATGTTTTATCACTTTTATCATTTTCATCATTTATATGTCTGTGCATTTGACAGCTGTGCTGCTTTGTTTTGCTTTTTTGTGACTAAATTATTATTTTTTTTCTATTTTCAGGTTACAGGGGTCACATGAATATGCTCTTTCAATACCAAAAAAGTCAACGAGGAAAAACTTAAAGCAAGAGCCATGCTTGAGCAGACAGATAGAAAGAGCTATGGGCCAGATGGTGTTGTTATTGATAACTTGTCATTTTCAACACCATCCTGGCATTCAGCATGTGAATTCTTCAGGTACCTAGGTTTGATGCCTATACAGATACTGTTTGAAAAACCTCATGGTTTTTACAAGCAGAAAAAAGTCAGTGATATAGACCAATTTTGTACCAATTCTTCTAGTGCATTGTTGCTAGGTGCCACTCCTCATGATAGGAACAAAGAGTTATGTAACCAAACAGAGCAGTGTGATACAACTGGCAATAATATTGATATGGGCGAAGACCTTGATGACACTAGAAATAAACAGCAACCCACAAAGGTGAAATCGGGCACGCATGGCTTTTTGTGTGACAAAAAGCACCAGAAGAAACCACAGCACTGCAGTGGTGACACTGGTAAGTAAAAAAAAAAATTGACACACCTTTCTTTTGCAGTCAAAATTTGTTAACAATAACTGTGTTTCTGTACCTGGGAGACAATGCAGTTTTGTGTGCATAGCAAGGGAGTATATTATTTTATGTTTGGATGTGCGCATGTCTTAAGTAACAGAAGTTGGGACAGAATTTGGCAACCACTTGTAGCAGAGTTTGTGTTAACTGATATATGTGAGGCAGAACATGAATTAGGGAAATTGTATATTTGCATATTGAATTAGAGTAACTGTATGTTGTTGGTAAAAAACATCAGTGAAGCAGATATTGTTGGAATTCATTTGAGAATTAAATCTTGACAAAAAGTAAGGGTTCTTTGTCAGTCACCTGCTTGTTTTCTCTTGCCTCTGAATTTACACAGGTTACAGTATAAATAAACCGATTGAATAAGTTGATTATGCAAACTATTGCAAGCTTTTCAGTTTTACCTTTGTGAAGTCGTTCCAAAAGGAAGTGTTTATATTCCTATCATATTTCAACGGTTCAATCAAAAATTCATCACATTTTATATAATGCAAAGGCATAGATAAAAGACAACTATTCAGCTTGGAGGTTTAAATTTTTCATGAAGATTGATCACTCATTTTTACGTAAATCAAGGTTCTTCTCTGCTGGACTGACTGGATTATTGTACCACCAGCGTAGGCATAGTTACTATTGAACTTGAATAGGAAGTCATATACTGGCAATCTAACTGTGGCCTTGAAATTGACTTTTGACCTGCTTTTCACTGTGAACTGAACTTTGCAACATTGAAGCCCCTTATATCTCCAAAACTGGCAGAGATAGAACCATAGTTACTGTTGAACTTTAATAGGAAGTCATATACTGGCAATCTAACTGTGACCTGTAATTGACTTTTGACCTACTTTTCATTATGAACTGAACTTTGCAACATTGTTGCCCCTTCCTTATATCTTCTTAACTGGCAGAGATAGGCCCATAGTTATTCTTGTACTTGAATAGGAAGTCAAATACTGGCAATTTGTGACCTTGAAATTGACCTTTGACCTACTTTTCATCATGAACTTAACTACTGGCAGAGATACCCCATAATTACCGTTGAACTTGAATAGGAAGATATACACTGGCAATCTAAGTTTGACCTTGAAATTTACCTTTGACCTACTTTTCACTATGAACTGAACTTTGCAACTTTTCTATCCCTTATATCTCTAAAGCACCCCGCACACGGTGAGCAATTTGTGCGCACCATTTGCGCTGCGCCATTTGCTGACCGTTTGCGGGGGAATTTTGGTGAGATTTTTGCTTAGCTCTCGCGTAGCTGAGCAAAATATCTCACGTGTTTGATATTTTTGGCCTCTTGAGACAAATAGCTCAGCGTGTGCAGGGTGCAAGCGCCGATTGCTCATGTCATGCCAACAATGCGCATGTGCCAGTAGCCAGAAACAAACAAAAATGGCAGCCCCCAGCGAAGTCAACAAAAATGTACACAGTTATAGTTAGTCTGATTGATTAACGTGGTCATCTGGCGCAGCGGGGTGCTTAAAACTGGCAGAGATATGCCCATAGTTACTATTGAACTTGAATCAGAAATCACATACTGGCAATCTAACTGGAATTGACCTTGGACCAACTTTTCACCATTAACCGCACTTCACAAATTTGGATTTAAACCCTTTTCCCTATGATTTTCGTTTTAAATGGTAATTTTCAACAAAAATGTTGAGAACTCTTGTTTACTGCATTTTGTAGAGCTTGTCAAGCACAACACTGGAGGTGGTGTCCCTTTTTTTTCCCCATGCGAATGTGCTTACTCTAGCTTGTGGTACAATATCCAGAGGTGATATGGCCTCTCTGATCCTCTAGTTTCAGTAAGTAATGTTTGATTTATTTTTTTGTTAACAGTAAAGCGAATAATTATATGCCTCCATCCCAGTAGCCATGAAAACTTTATTTAACCCCTAGCAGAATGTGCTTCTACTGACAGAATTAGATGTGTGATACTTACACCTGTAATTAATATGAAAAGATTGCATCTACTTATTTACTGAAGATCGTTGGCTATGTTCAAACCTGAACTTAATGTGTAAAAATCACGATATTGTTCGATTTATTACATAAAACGGGGAAAATAACAGTAGCGCATGACTCTTGAGATAAGATGCACTACTTTGCAACCCCGCTCAGAATCATCAGTATCACATTGCTTACCAGGCAAGAGGGTGCCGTGTCTGATACTTTGAAGCGCGTACTGATATACACCTTGAAAAACGGTAGTGGATCCGATCTACTGGTGAATTTTGGATCCTTTGGTGCCGCGCCTGGTAGATGGGTAGGCCTGAATGTGCAGAGAATGACTGAAAACAACGTACTACAAATTATCATTGTAATTTCTGTACTGTTTATTGTACCACCAGCGTAGGCGCTGGCGGTACACATGGTTTTAGTCCCGTCCGGATCGTTCCGCCGGCTCCTGCGGCTCCGCCGGCTCTGCCGGATGGCTACCGTTACCGCTTCTCCTCCTAGACAGTAAGGGCCCCGTACCCATCTCTTGGATTTAGGTCACCTATAATCTCAACTCGTTCCACGTAAAATTTGGGCTTTGTCGGTATTGGGGTCTAGGTGTGGCACTCATTGCAATGCACCCTTGTCTAAAAATGGCAAAATTAAATGCTAATTATCTACCCTACGGAAGGAATTATGGGAAAAATTTCTACAGACTGCTTTCCAAAAGTCATATGTGTAGATTTCAAATATGCCCTTGGATTTGACCTTTGACCTTTTTTTCAAGGTCAAATAGGCCAAAATTTTCAAAAAAATGAATATTTTTCCGAAAAAAAATTTTTTTTGCCCTGTTATTCAGACACCACACAGATTTAACCAATAATATTATTGGAAAGTGTTACCCTTCAGGTCATCTTTCATCTCCGTGAATTTGGGGTGAATCAGTGCATTTTCACGGGAGTAGCGGCCATAAGATACCGAAACTGAAAACTGTCTCTAATTCGGGAACCGTTAATGCTAGAGACCCATTCTTTTTTGCATTTTGTAGAGCATGTAAAGCCCAACACTGGAGGTGGTCTCCGTTTTTTTGTATTCCATACGGTTTTCGAGTTACGCTGTATCAAAAAGTACATATTGGTGGTGAAAGCAAAATGTACAGTACGGTAATGGATAATAAATTTTGAACTCTGGAAAAATAAAACATAAGGCTTGGCAAAGCAGACAACTTGTGGTCAAAAATGACATTATTTCATCAAATTTGAACTTCTGGAACTTCAGAGCACCTCCCATTTCAAGAATTTTGACCAAAATGACCTTTTCTTAATTTTAATTAATTTTTTCTGTAGGATATTTATGGCACATTATGGTAACTCCAAAATTATAACATTTAGTCCCTTAGATCTCCAAAACTGGCAGAGATAGGTCCATAGTTACTATTAAAGTTGAATAGGAAGTCATATACTGGCAATCTTACTATGACTTTGAAATTGACCTTTGACCTACTTTTCACCATGAGTTGAACTTTACAAATTTTGGTTCCCTTTTATCTCCAAAACTGGTAGAGATAGGTCCATAGTTACTATTGAACTCGAATGGGAAGTCATATCCTGGCAATCTTACTGTGACCTTGAAATTGACATTTGACCTACTTTCATCATGAATTGAACTTTGCAAATTTTGGTTCCCTTTTATCTCCAAAACTGGCAGAGATAGGTCCGTAGTTACTATTGAACTTGAATGGGAAGTCATATACTGGCAATCTAAATGTGACCTTGAAATTGACCTTCGACCTACTTTTCACCATGAACTTAACTTCGCAAATTCTGCTTCCCTTTTATCTCCAAAACTGGCAGAGATAGGTCCATAGTTACTATTGAACTTGAATGGGAAGTCATATACTGGCAATCTAAATGTGACCTTGAAATTGACCTTTGACCTACTTTTTACCATGAATTGAACTTTGCAAATTTTGCTTCCCTTTTATCTCCAAAACTGGCAGAGATAGGTCCATAGTTACTATTGAACTTGAATGGGAAGTCATATACTGGCAATCTAAATGTGACCTTGCAATTGACCTTTGACCTACTTTTTATCATGAATTGAACGTTGCAAATTTTGTTTCCCTTTTATCTCCAAAACTGGCAGAGATAGGTCCATAGTTACTATTGAACTTGAATGGGAAGTCATATACTGGCAATCTAAATGTAACCTTGAAATTGACCTTTGACCTACTTATTATCATGAACTGAACTTTACAAATTTTGGTTCCCTTTTATCTCCAAAACTGGTAGAGATAGTTCCATAGTTACTATTGAACTCCAATGGGAAGTCATATCCTGGCAATGTAAATGTGACCTTGAAATTGACCTTTGACCTACTTTTCACCATGAGTTGAACTTTGCAAATTTTGGTTCTCTTTTAACTCCAAACGTGGCAGACATAGGTCCATAGTTATATTGAAGTTTGATAGGAAGTCATATACTGGCAATTTACTGTGACCTTGAAATTGACCTTTGACCTACCTTACGATGAACTAAACTTTGATTGTACCATTTTTAGTTATATATATTTTTTGCATATTTTGAAAATTCTTGTTGATTGCATTTTTACAGCTTGTCAAGCACAAGACTGGTGGCTGTGTCCCTTATTTTGTGTATGTGGGGGGTCTATACGAATGCGCTTACTCCAGCTGGTGGTACAATATTCGGAGGCGGTATCGCCTCTCTGATCCTCTAGTTATTTGTGTTTCTTCAAAAAGTACAATTGCATTTTTGCATCTAATCTGTCTGCTCTCTTTGTTAGCTCAGGGTTCAAGATTCACTGGCCAAGTGTCAACACTTTTCCAAATTTTGAGCCCTTAAATTTCCACATCAAGAAGGGATTCACCTATAGTTACTGTTGAACTTGTAGAGGAAATCTGTCAAATCAGGAATTGATCTAAAAAAAAAAAAAAAAACTATCATTCAGTCTATATTTCTCAGTGAATTCATGTCAGGTATGACTGATATTAATGAGAAATTTTATGAATTTTGTTTAATTTTAGGAAAATTTTGTTGTCTACATTTGCAAGAACCCCTTCACCAAGGCTTCCATTTATTTACCCAATTCTTTACCCAATACCCATCATATTATGATGCTTGTGTTTCCTGTGTGGTGATTGACATCAATATTACCATACAATATACAAGGTTTCTTCACATTGCAATATCTTCAGGCATATGTTGCCATACTTTGGGATGCTCTTCCTTTTCTTCTTGGTGGTTTAGGGGTTGTATTTTATAAACTACATGTGTTTATACCTTGATGTGTCCCATGTGGTGTCTGGCCAGTAAGCAAATTTTCATCAGTGTGCCAGCCATTCTATGCCAAAATAGAAAACTCTTTGTTACTCTTTACTAGTATTTTTTTTAATGGTTTGTGTGTTATTATCCCTTGCTTGTGCCTATGTGACCTGGCGGTACAAACCAAAGAGGCAAAATGGCACATACATAATGACGCTGTATTATAGTTTGGCAGGCAACCATCACTGATATATATTTAATAGTTAATTAATTTTTGTTTGAAATTCCTGGCTTATTACAGCTTGTGAAGAATGTTACTGATATGTGCTAGTGCAAGGATTGTTGCTTTAAATGCATCTGGTTGATGAAAGTTCATTTTAAAACAATGAGTGGTTTCAAATTAATGCACAATTTTGAGAGTTCTTCCTTTAAGTTTTTTTTTTTAAATTAAAACCTCACCCGAACTCCCAGCACTTGCACAAACATATTTTTTACCGTCAACTTTTTAAACGACCCCATGTCAGCAGTCCCAACTTCCCTTTTGCTATTGCCTATTGTTGAAAATAAAACTTTTCTTAGAAACCATCTGCAAAACGTGATATGATGTGACAAGGTCACCCCACCTTATAAATTTGCCGCTGCATGGTAGTTGCCAAATATATTTTAACCAATTTAGATAAGTACTGGCATGACTCAGTCAGCTTTGTGTAAGCAATGGAAGGCCCTTTTTCACTTCAAGTAGTATACATGTAGTTTGTATCAGTTCACATTAAGAGGTCCTACAAGGGGCTTTGGTCCTGTTCACAAGTCTGCTCTGTGCCGTTTAGTTAATTAATAGGTAGTTTTGGGAGCAAAGGCCCTATGTAGATGACTCTTTTATGAAATAGTCAAGCTACGAACTTGTCAATCCCTCAAAGTGAACTGATACATATAAGCGTGCCTCAAGTTCTCAGTAGGGTCTAAGGGTGCATTCACATTGAAACTATGGTACTAGGTAGTTTGAACTAACGCTGTGGGGACTCTTGCTGATTGCAATCCAGTTAACATGCCTCTTTGCTTGTTTTCAAAATACTCATATAAAAACCAGCTTCTTCTGTATTCTACTTAAAGCCAGAAGTAATGTTAATCTGTTATTCTGTCTGCATCTAGCATAAGTCCCCACAAGTTAATTTTAAGTACCTACATGTAGTTTGATATTTTCATTATGCCCCAAGACTCTTAAATACCTACAACAAATGATTAGTGCTATTTAAATGTAGTTGGCAGCCAAAATTGAGAATAAGAAACTGTTGGGTCATTCAAAATTAATTGGTTTTAGGGCTGAAATAAAGATATGAAGTAAGCATTCCTGTGAAATGTATTGAAGTTGGCAAATATTCTTTATTGGGTTAGCCAATGACCTAGAGGTCAATGACTTATGCTGATTTTTTTATCTCTTTAGTCTTTGTCTAACAAGGCCTTGAGCTTGGTACTTGTACTACATTTCTTTGAGTGATGAATGCGACAGTAGCCAGAAAAAAAAAACACCAATGCTGAGTTAATATTTGTCTTTTCTGGGGCTGAAAATTTATAAGCCACATTGCAAAATTACAAGCTGTTGCTTCCTCTGTGTGGTTTATGCCTGGGAAGTGGGAAAAAATGTTCCAAAGAGAGGACCCATGGAAGATAGAACTTTATACAAATTAATGACTTAAAATCAAAATTAAAGTTTAGCTGTAAAATTTGTGAATGTTTGTGATTTGTATTTGAAAACATATTATTTCAGCAGATGTGGTTCAATAAAAGTAAACTAGTATATTGAGACCTGATGGTTCTTGTGAAATTAAAATTTCATAATTAAACTGTCTGTGGTTTTTTTACTACTGGATAATATTGAACAGCAAAGCTGCATTGATTGGTAAAATCCAAATAAAAATAGGATATAATTCAGAAGAAAATATCTGTAAAATGGTACTTGATAGACATCTTTAATATGCATTTTGTTTTTTTTTTTGAAAAATTGATGAGTGATAGCTGTTACAAGTAATAAATATCATGCTCATAGACATGAATTTTTTGCCTTCCTTTCTACTCATTTTTTAAAAGTATGGTTGTTTAAGGAAAAATTAAGGCATTTTTAAATTTGCCTTTGATTAGTTATAGAAGTCAACCAGTATTTTTCAGATATTTCAATCTACAACCAACAATAACAATACATCTTAATTTTTAAAAACCCAAATTCAGTAAATACTTTATTTATTGAACACCCTTATTGCACACAATTTTTGAGAAACCAGTTACCACCCCAAGAGCTTATAATTTTCAACTTAGAACTGTCAATAGGATAACAATTAACTCTATAAGCAGCTTACCATTTGATATACATTTTCCTTATCTAATGAGATGGATATGTAATTGTCATCTAACTAATATATAGAAAATAGTGAGAAATAGGGGTAACCATAGCAACCAACAAGACTTCAATTTACAATATATACATATACATACTGTCATGTGGGCATATGCATAAAAATATAAGAATGAGGTGGGTCTGCACCTGAAAAGTAACAGGATTGGGTGTGCTGTATGAGCTGTAAGATATTGGAAAAGGATTAGAAGATTATTTTAGCATGATACCTGCAGATTGTGTGAGGGTAATCTTAACTCTGTGTAACCATTGTATTTTTACATACAGCCACTGTATGTGATCATTATATTTCTCCATCGCAGTCGCCATCCAAGACCTCTGTTGTTCACTCTATTCATGTAAGTGCCAAACCATATTTTTGTTTTACTGTACATTTACTGAGTGGCTTTGTTTGATAAAAAAAATTCAAAAATCTGCATGGTCAGATCATGCACATATTTTGGATATGTTTGCCCCAAGGGTATCAAATGGTGTTTTTATTTAGTTGGGTGTTTCAAATTTGCTGCTTGGCTTCATTTGGTAAAGTGCACGATCAGTTTAAAAATCAGCTTGGTTGGTTCAGTTTTACTTTTACAAAAGCACAAAAGTGCCAATATATCAGGTTATATGTAGGGCTATGACAGATTAAAATTGCATCAAAATCTTGTCTTGTTTAAGGTTACTGGAAGTAAGTTTTTCAAATTTGTGAACTTTGTGACTTATTTTTTCTGTGAATTGAAATGTAAAATGACAACTCAACCTATACACATGGTTCAGATTGTGCTCTTTTGTAAACTAACAAGCTCACTGCAAAAGAAGCAGTCATGTTAAGGAATGTAGATATACAATTAGTAAGGATGTGATGCCTGCTGTATGTAACACACAAACCGAACATATTTAAAAAGTAATTTGCTTTTGTGTGGAGATGCTTTTTGTGCATCTTTAATTACAGGCAATATTCAATGGCCATGCCATTCTGTGTGAACTTTTTAGCAGGAATTCAGATACATATCTCTCTCTTTCTTTTGTCTTTAAAATTTTTGAATTTGTATCAGTTGAACATTATTTTGTGCCTTTCAGGAGATGAGTATTACACTTGACTCTAAATTTTTTTTATTTATAAAAAAAAGAACAAACATATTGTTGGGTTTACACTGATACAATTATATTTCAGATGACGAAGAACTTCCAACCATCTTACCACCTAAAAGACGGCGACTTTATGCAATGTATGCAGGCAAAAGTCAACCCTTCATTGAGGACCAAACTGAGCGTCTCTCACAAGAATTTCCCAAACATAACTGGCTAGAACAGAAGATTGCACAGCAGTTGAGGGTACTCAAAGATTATGAAGGTTTAAGTGAAGATGGGGGAGAGAGTGACACTATGACTGTTGACTTTCAGCCTGAGCCAGTCCAAGATGTTGGTAAGATAATCAAAAGAACAAGGTCTTTTTCTCTGAAGGAAAGAAAGAAAAGAGTAAAGAAACAATCACGTAATACAAATAAAGATTTGCTTAGAGTACATAAGTGTAAGAAACTAACAGTTCGACTGAAATGCCTGAGAGAGAATCTTAGTCTCAAAGAGAGAAGAAAATTTGATGAAAATGTGAAAAATTGCCAGATTTCTGCAGTCTGTCATGATGAACAGAATGTAGAAAGTCCTCCAGAGGACTCTAAAAAGAACGAAGAAAATGGGTTGTCTAATAAGACTGGCTTCCTTAAGGATGAAACTCTTACTAGTTACAATGACAGTGATAAAAACATTGTTATGCAAAAACCTATTAATGGACATCCATGTGAAATTGAAGTTGAGAAGAATGTAAAAGAACAGGGGGCACTAAATGAGAGTTGTCAAACATCATCTGTTTCTAATGAAATTATATCAAAGGAACGTAGTAATGAAGGTATCACCATACCATCCACTACAGATGAAAAAATTGAAGGATTAAGCTCTGATGAGCAACCATGTCAAAAGAGAGGCGGATGTGGAGAACTTACAGCACCCGAAGGCTGTAGGAAGAAATCTGATGGAAGTCTGAAGGATGGCCAACAAGTTCAGACACAGAAAGAATCTTCAGGTGTACAACCCCAAATAATGACTTTTAGGTAGGGATTTTTTATATTTATTTATCTTGTCTAATGGTCTGTAAACTTTTGTCTTAATTGCATAATGTCTTTAATAATTTAAGTATTTAACACTGGAGTTTATAAGCAGTTTTTTTAAGAAAATGAAAACTTTAAGGGGATTTTGTTGTTACTCAAGTAAAGTCCACATGCCAAGGCCTAGGGCTAAACCAAATTAATCGCTCGGTCATCAAAACAAAAAAAAAATGAGTTTTAAGACTGCACCTTTTTCAAATTTCTGGTTGAAAACTTGACTTACTTATTCATCTTTTCAGGTCATTAAAGTCCTCCAAATGATGTATAATTGTATGATATTACTGCTGCATGTGCAGTAGCATAATTCAAATGAAAGTTGGTGAAATGACTGAGGTTATTTACAGCTTGCTCTCTAGTAAACAAAAGAAGTCATTCTCGGCTGCGCTTGGAGTGATTACAAGATACCGCGAATAGAAAATAGATTTTTAGAAAATAGACTTTCCATGTGAACAGTCCCTAATTCATGAATAAAGCCACTTATACATATAATAAACTCAGGCCTACCCATTTACCAGACTCGGCACTGAATGATCCCAAATTCACTGGTAGATCGGACCACACTACCCGTTTTCAAGGTGTGTCAGTACGCATTTCACAGTATCATACCCCAGAACAAATTTTGAGATGAACTACTTTCTGGTTTACAACCCAGCTGAGAATCATCAGTATCACATCCCGTACTAGGCAAGAGTGGTGTCGCATCTGATACCTGGAAGCCGTACTGACGCAGACCTTGAAAACGGGTAGTATGGTCTGGTATTCCAATGAATTTGGGATAATTGGGTGCCAAGTCTGGTAGTTGGGTAGGCCTGAAAATAAGGGACCTTTCTTCTGGGCATTGACATTCTGCTCACTTCATGTTGAACATGAGTTGTTGCCTAACAAGGCACTGATACATTCATTTGCCAAGGTTTTTAAGACTTGGCATCCATGTCATGTGTTTATGTTCTAACCTGTAGCAAGGAGACAACAGCTTACCAATTTTATCATTGTCTTTTGACTTGATCTTCTAACTTGGCTTGATCTTCTAGCTTTTCCATTTGATATCTAAAATTTTGTATTTTATGTTTAAACACAAATGAATACATTTGAATTTTTTATATTTGACTTCAGGAAAGGATCCTACATAATGGATCTATATATTCTATGGTTGAATGGACTATGGATGCAGTACCTTTAGGGGATTTTGGGTTGTGTTGGAGGTTACATGTACATCTAACAAATAGATTAATTGGTTTCAGTAATTATTGCTATTCTATGGATCACTTTTGATATATTTTATGTGCTTCATCTTGTATATAGTAAGTGTAGAGACTAGTTTGTATAATCAGAAAAGTGTTCCCAGCTGTTTCAGGAGACTCTAGATCTTATCCACAGAAATAAATGTAGAGGTCAGTCAGTTGGTTAGCTAGTGACAAATATGCTAATCCCTGGAAGTAGAAATGCAACATGATAAGAGTAACCCTCTTTAAATTAAGAGAAATTATGATAATTTGGTGCATTTTTATGCTCACTGAATGAAACAAATCAACACAAATATGCCATTTGTGATAAATAAATCACAGTTTTGGGCCCCCTTCTTCAAGCTTACATTCACAAAAGCAAGACTTCTGTTGAATGAGCATGATCACCCATGTCAAATATTCTGCAACTTTCTTTAACTCTCCCTGTGGCTCTTTCTGCATGACCATGTACTGACTAGATATAGCCACACTGCCAATTGGACTTACAGCTGATAAAAATGGCTTTTAGCCAAGTCAAGGAGGTCTGTTCAAGTTTGTATACTCTGGTCTTTTAAGTGAGAAAATTGTGAATTTTACAAATATTGTATTTTTTTAAATCGTAAATTCTGAGAATTAGAACATCCCTATATAGTGGTAGCAACAAGACTGAAAAACAGGTGATTTTATACTTCTGTTCTATACTGGAAAAGCACCACAAATGCTTTGTAGAGACAACTTTTATGTTTCCAAAATTATGTTTCTGAAGGATAAATAATATTTCTCCATTGAAGAGATCGAATCATTACCATATTTTAGAGGCCCCTGTGCTATCGGAGGGTAGCTAATATTCTAGTTTCTCTGGCTCTTAAGTGGCTCTGTGATAGTTTCTCCTTTGTTTAAAAATGTTTAATAAAATTTCACCAATGAGAAATTTACAATTTAATGAGGGTCAGGAGCAATCCATGGAGCTTGTCCTTTGGAAAATTTTAGTATTCCTCAATGCAGTTTGCCTTTACACTGATTCGCTTAAATTAGGTGCATTAGACTACTATGAAGGTCTATTGAAGACTTTCACAGCAGATGTAGATGTGTAATTCAAATTGAGTGTATTTGAACTTTTGGGATTAGCATCTGGTATGGCAGGGCTGCAGTGAAGAAATGGAAAAAAAAATCATGTGAAAGCAAAGTTGTTAATAGGACATATGGCATTAGATTCCCTGTAGATAATGTGTATAAAGGTTGAATGCTTGGACTTAGACTGGGTTCCCAATTCCTATACTTAGATCGATCCATCTGGATTGACCTAACTCATTGGGGGTTCACGCTAAATTGCTATCAGCTCAAGAGGCTTAAAAGTCTGCCACGCCTATCGAATCAGCTAGAGGTAAAGATAATTACCCCCTAACAGTTTTACTAGGCTTGGTAGACGTTTAAGCCAGTTAGTTTGATAGCAGTTTAGTGAGACTCCCCAGGGAGATAGATCGATCCAAATATCTGCACCTAATGATCCCTTAATAAAGACACTTCAGATTTGGAACTGAGCATGTAAGGTTGTTGTTATATTCCCTCTCCCATGCATCAGTGACAAGCAAAAAATAAGAACCTGGGTAGAGAGGAACATGGACCCCTACAACTTATACTATGAAATGCAGGACTTTCTTATAAATGATATTATTAGTTTCAGCCTTAAGCAGCATTTTTTATCTCCATCTAAGTAGGCAATATTGGTGTACCTCAACTTTTCATTTGAAAGTGACCACCTAGAAAATATCTGATGCTCCTGTTGCCAATAGTTACCATTGCAATTTTAAATAATTAGTAGTCTAATGGCCACTCCACCCCTTCCCAGACAAAGTAAGACGCAGGCTCTTGGGAGAATGATTATCATCTTCAACAAAAAAAACCCTGAACATCTTTCATACAACACAGCTTTGATGAGAAACCTAAGCATCTGTCTGTATCACTGTCTCAAGGATAATAAACAGCAAGGAACAGATCATGTTTTGGAAAGCAGTTGCACAAATTCATGTGGATCATTGTTTGAGTTTAGCAAATTATTTATTAGGGTGCTCATGTTTATATGTTCATATTTTTAGTGGTTGTATAGTCGCAAGCTTTATTAGCTTGCCATATATACATAAAAACATGTAGTCATTAAAGTATTAGGATAGATTTGACAGGCCTAAAGACTAGTAATTGGTAAAAAGAGAAAGATGGCACTTAATTTATTTATTCATTTATTTATTTATTCATTTGGTGTGTGTGCGCAAATGGAATTTGTGGATTGATGATAAAGAGCCAACAAGCTTGTTCCTGGCAGGACTCGGGTAGATGATTAAAATTGTTACCAAGGTTTCTCTTTGCACCTGTTCATGCTAAATATTTATGCCAAAGGTGGTGACAATGTGATTCAGTTCAGTTACATTTTATATTCATTTCCTGGTGAACATGGGAAATTGTTACTCTCTTTCACAGGCCAGCTTAGTGATGACGCTTTTTTTTTCTTTTTTTTTTCTTTTTTTTTTTTTTCAAAATTTCCTTTTGGACAGTTCAGAATTAATCATCAAAGAAATAATCTGATACCTAATGAATAAGTCTCTCTTTGGCCCTAGTAGAGGGTAGCTAACTGGTAGTTAGTTAGTTAGTTAAGTTAGTAAGGCTAACACCCTGAATATTAAGAGTGACAACTGTACTGTGGAAGGTAATACAGGTTAGACTATATGCACTTGGCTTGCCAAGATGGCATAACAAGTGCTAAGTGCTTAATACAGTCTTAATGGGTAAAGGATGATGATAACGTACTTAATAACCAAGACCTTGCTGAGCATAAAATTATTTGCTAGGCTTTATGATTATATGTGTATGTTGGTGAAAACTGCAGTCACTGTAGTGAACATAGGTTGGGTATTTATGATAAATTGAACTGGATGAAAAAATAACGATGAATAACAATGACATGTATTGAAAGTAGATGTGTCTGTGATTTACTTTCTCAACTTTCTGTTTATATGATGATTCCTGATGGTCTCCCCGCCTCCATATACGCCGTCGCTACAGGGGCCTAGCAATTTAACCTCAGAGCAGAGATTTAATCCGTTTAAAGGCGTGTGTGGATTTGGGGAGACCATCAAGAATCAATGGTATCACTTTTGAACTGTGGTCAGTCATATTTAGTCGGCGGATTAGTGAGTACTCGGATCATCCATTCTGAATTGGGCCAATGGTACAGTTTATCAGCAATTCCTTGCTGCATTAGTTGACAATGATTTGTATGTGGGCAGAGGTAAAACCAGACACTGGACACCACATCAGACAAAGTCGGAGGATGATTCTAAAAGATAGAAACTATAGTGTGGCACTTTTGAAATTTTGTTATTTCATCATTAGACTATTGTATTATTGATTTCATTTGTAGAATTTTGGAATTATGAAAATTGAATTAACATATGATAATGGGAAAGGAAAATTAAAAACAGCATATAACAATGCACAGATATTTTGAATTTAATATTTCTGCTTGAAAATTTATCATTAAGATGTTACACTAGTACCATATCTTACATTACATTCTTCTTAAACAACAAGATAAAATGCATAGAAATCAACAATGAGGAACAAATTTGAATAACCAATCAAAATGTGGTGCATTAAAGATGCAATAGAAGTGAGTTGACATGTCAAATCATTGGCATGAAACCATATAGTTAATAATAGCATAAATAAATATCACAGGGTTTTGTTTCTTATTTCTGGAAAAATGATATTTGAACATATTTGTTGCTTTCTGTGCTACATGTAACCCTCTCTGGGATAGCGCTAGCCATTTTTTCCCCTTAGTCAAATCACCACTTTTTTGTCTCTTTGTTATCCAAATGGTTATAATTTGTCTAAAACAAGTCAAATAAAACCCTTGTTTAGCCAATTTAAGTCAGTTTTAGCATTTGGCTAAATTGGCGAGTGTTAGCGCTACCCCAGCCTCTGTAATTTTTACTTTTTTTGCTAATGGAGTGATCAATGTGATTTATCCTTTGGCATGTGGACTTTGATTTGAGGCAGATAAGAAAGTTGTAGTTCTGTAGTGATTTATGTGTGTTACAGGGAATCTTCCATTGCTTCATATGTAACTTTTAACAGATTGGCCATTCCTTGAAGTTTTCAAAAAATCCTTTCTGTGAAGTATAGCCATTTTATTTTTACTTGCTTGTGTCTTTATCTTTAGTTTTTCTGTGTATTATCAGTATGTCTGCCAGCTTTGCTGTCTAGTTAAGTATGATTCTGTTTTATGTGATTCTTATGGGACATTTACCTGCATATGATTATGTCGATGTGTAGACTGAAATGGGTTGTTAGTTATCCAGTCTTTATGCAAATACTGAATTACATACATTTATCTGGCTAATATGACAATTAGCATTCATTTTTTTTGTTAATCTTTGTTGACTATTATATAAATGTAGATACAATAAAAAAGGCAGCTAAAATTGTTTTACATTACACCTTTTTAGGAAAATAACACAAAGTCTTCCTAAAGAAAAGAATGGAAAAAACGACTTGAGTTAAAGTTGTGTAGTTCTGGTGTTTTTAATAATCAGTTTGACACTTGAAGAACATAATATGAATGCATGACCAGAAACTGTCACAGGAAAAAGAATATTGGATTGCTCATCACCATCATCATCTACCCTGCTTCATAGCATTGATGATCAACTCCCTCTACATCCCCCTGTCTTTGGCTGCATTCACAACAGTGGACTAACAAGTATGGCCAACCACTTGAATTCTGGTTGCGTAATCTATTCAGTATCTGTTAGGGAATTAGAGGGCAAGCTTTTAAGTGGGTCACCATATTTGATCCATGGACTAGTAAGTCTGCTATTCCGAATGCCCCTTTGGCAGCTCTCAGCATATCTGTCAGACTGTCACCACAGTGTGTCCCATCCACTGTACAGCTGTCCAGCATTTTTCTTCTTTATCTTCCCTCTGCTTTTTTCTTCCAACTACCCTGACATTACCAGATGATATGCTTTATACTAACTCTTCTCATCATATTTCCTAAGAAAGTGGCTTTTCTTTTTCCCATCTTTTAAAAGGTCCTGTTGGTATTTGCTCATTTGTTTTCATCTCTGTTCATGGTAGACACATCATCCTTCTGAAAAGACACATGACTACTGACTCATATTTCTCCTTTATTTTCTTACTGTTGGTCCTTTTTTCACAGATGTAAATTCTTTTTTTTTATTGATACAATTGAATGTCTTTTGTTGCTTGTCTGATTCTTTATCTTCTTTCTGTCACTGCCAATAAAGGTATCTTTTACATTTGACTTATATAATTCAGTATTTTGTATTAATGTTGCAGACCTGAGCATTTGTATCTTTACTTACCACCTTAACCTCAGTCTTTTCACTATTCAGACCCTAGGTATGTAGCTATTAGCACTCTGTCAGCAGCATGCCTTATATTGTTGACCATATGTCCCCTAGTTTCATTCCAGAGTTTTTTCCAAGCTTTCGCATAATGTTTAATGAGAATAAATCTGAAAACTATCCTTTGTCTTCTGAAAAGCACTTAGTTTTGTGGTTGCTATTTGACTCCAGTATATGTCCCTCATTATTCTTATATCTTTCCTACCTATATTTATTTCTTCCAGTTGTTTCATCAGTTCTTCATGTTTTACATTGTTAAATGCTTTGATGTTGTCTATAAAGCAGAAGAAGACATCTTTTTGAACTTTCAAACTTCATTCTACTACTATTCCAAGCAGGTAATTGTATTGCTAGTGACTTGGGCAGTGACTTAACCTTCTACTAAACAGTGCTATTCTTCAGCATTCTCTGGCTTGATTCTACAGCTTACCTTCATCATGAGCCAGTTAGGGTGCGGTGTTATGGTTAGTTCCAGTTTTCTTTGTAATTGCTATGAAGACTGACTTTAAAAGTGTCTTGTATGTGTCATATACCATGTTCAGGCCTACCCAACTACCAGACTCGGCACCGAATGATCCTGAATTCACTGGTAGATCAGACCACACTACCCGTTTTCAAGGTGTGTATCAGTACGCATTTCACAGTATCAGACGCGACACTGCTCTTGCCTAGTATGCCATGTGATAGTGACGATTCTCAGCGGGGTTGAAAAGCATTGCATCACCACTCAAAATATGTTCAGGGTATGATACTGGGTAATGCGATCTGACACACACCTTGAAAACGGGTAGTGTGGTCTGATCTATCAGTGAATTCACCTCATTCGGTGCCGAGTCTGGTAGTTGGATAGGCCTGATGTTAAGTACCTTTGTAACATAGTCTATTCCAAAAGCATCAAATGCTTCAAGCAAATCAAATGCTACATACATTTCTGTCGCAAGAGCTTCCTCCCTTTTCATTTCCTTTGTACCATATATATATATTAGCTCCTCTTCTATTGCAAGGAGTCCATCAGTGTTCTGTCTAATGGTGTACTGAAATCTCTTCTGTCATTTTCATACCTTTAACTTATGTATTCTGCACACCTCTTTAGGATATCTTTATCCATAAATATTTGTTTATAATCACCCTTTGGATCTATAGAACTTTCTGTGTACCTAGATTTTGAGGATGTTGATCACTTTGCTTCTATCTCTGTTCATCTTTTGTTTAGCCATTTTCTCTTGGCTGACACGTTATCTTCCTATTAAGTTTCTCCATGTCACTGATGAGACTTTTCCGACTTTGTCGGAATTCCGACTTTTTCGGGCTCATTTGGGTCATTTTTGTGAATCGTGTACCCTGGACCCCCAGCCAATTTTCCTACTTTTTCAGTGAGGACTGGTCTCATGATGACATCCCTGCCATATTCTGTTTCATTGCTCTTTTCTTGCCAGTGCTTTTCCATTAATAGCTGTAACATTTGGCTTCTCATATCCAATCATCAACCTCACAGTTGATTTCATTTCAGACAAAAAATACTGATGATCATCTGCAAGTCAGTTATATAATGGGTTAGACAAAGAAGACTTGAGAAGTGTTGACAGCAATCTAATGGACGGAAGAAAAAAGATGTACTGTCCAGATTTGTATTGCCTGAAGCTGATCTCCTGTATACTATTATTTCCCATGGTGGCAAAACAGTACTGGGAGTTTTAAACAGATGTATTAATTGAAATTTTTGTTGTTATTTGCTTTTTTCAGTAATCAGATTGGTATGATTATACAGGGAAACGTTGTAGAAGAGTTTTCCAATCAGGGGAATGCTGTGCCTTCAGTTGATGGATCTACAGATGTGAGAAACACCAAAAATGGACATGATTACAGTGGAGAAAATGGTATGAATTCATTTTATAGGCTGGACGTAAGGGAGTATCACAATAGTTGATCTAGGAGTATACAAACTGTATATTCAAACTTCTTAGTTACTGACATCGTAGATTGATTAAGCCAGTGAGGGTCTACTGACCGCTTGATGTTGCAGATATTTCTGATTTGCTTAACCACAATGTAAAATCCCAGCAATCATTCACCCAAACAATGCAAGAACAAAGAGAAGTTTCATTTGCAATGGAAGGCCCATGTTTGTTCAATGCTTTGCCCATGGAGTAAAGAAACAAAACTCTCTGTACTGTAGGTCAGTTTTAGAAAAAAACTACATAACTTCCTCACTGGTATATCAGATGAACCATTAATACTAGGATACAAATACAGGCGTTGAGACAGCACGAGTCCAGCAGACTGGTTGCCATTGCCACCACATAGACTTGGGGACCATGCTCAGACCCTATCGTACTAACTATGGATCGATCTATCTCCAAGGGGATTCTTGCTAAATTGCATTCAACTTAAGCAGCTTAGATGTCTGTCACACCTACTGAAGCTGCTAGTGGGTAATTAATTATTGTTTAGCAGCTTCAGGAGGCCTGTCAGACATCTAAGCTGCTTTAGCTGAAAGCAATTTAGCGAGAAACTCCTTGGAGATTGATTCATCCTGTTAGATCGAACTAGGTATAGGAACCTAGTCTTACTATATCCTCTCAGCGCTGGTGGCCACCATTAGGTGTAATATGCTAACAAGTAACCCATAAGAAAAATGTCAGTTGATGTGAACGTTTTAATAGCATGATCTAAGTTACAGATGCACATAGTTTGCAGTTCAGTTTGTCCAAGAATCAAATATTTCACCCTCTATTGATTGTAAATTGCTATTACACTTAGTTGTCATACATCCTTCTTCAGTGGAAACTGTACAATCAGGGCTATTTGGTCCAAGCAATTTTATTACCACCATGCTCTTATTCTTTTACAAAGCTTTATAGATCTTTCTGGGATTTATGACACATCCATATATTCTGATGACCTATGACACTAGCTAGGGGACATTTCAACCTCTGTTTGGCATTTGCAATAGGATCTCCTAAGGCTGATATGTCTCCTATATATTCACATTGATTTCATAGGTCTGCTGTCATATTTTGGAAGGTAAAGAAAGTGATGCTGTTATAATTATGTGGATACCCTTCAGTGTTGATTACAAACACACAAAAAAAACAATTTGAAGGGAGAATTTTACCATGCAAAATGATGTTTTATGGTTTCTACAGAGAGACTAAGTAATTTTTCCATTTAATGTAGGCTTTGGATAATAATAATATTTTGCCTAATTTCAGTGATCCCTTGCACACAGAAGCATGGATTCTCAATTCAATAAAACATAAAAAGTTATCTCAAGCCAGTAGGGTAATTACTTGCAGGTTTTTTTTTTTTTTTTTTTACTACAAAAAGACTGTTTAGGAGGATTACTAAAATGAATGAAAAAAAGTTAAGGCAACATATAAAAAAATTAATTTTTTATCAATCTCAAATAGTCTTTATTTATTTATTTATTTATTTATTTTTATTATTATTATTTTTTTTTTTTTGTAAGGTAAGAAATAACTCATTCTTTTCCAGACCAGATGCATCATTTCATTTCCATTTTAATCAGTTGCATCAAGACAATTGAACAAAAAAATACTTTAAGTGTGTTTCAGGATATACTGGTAGAATTTCCTCCTTTCCCAACATAACAGAAACAGGTTAACACATGTGCAAATACAACAAAAAGCATGACTAACCTGATTCTCCTAAAGAGTGGCACAAGTTCATAAAAAGCACATCATTCTTTGACATGGCCCCTGCAATAACTGACATTTTGATTCTTGAAGTTTGAGCTGGAGGAAGTCCAATGTTGACACTAGGTGATTATCTTGTCATCTCCCAAAGAGGCACACAAAGGGACAAGTCACATTTTTTCTGATGTTTATCTCCTTTCGCGAAGCATGGCACACCTAAGTGGTATATATTATTTTCATATTGAGGATCATGTTACAAAAAAATTTTGTAGAACATGTGTAGATGACAAAAGATTGTTACCATGATGCACCCTTATTTGTTTTTGTGTCATTCCAGTAGCTGTTGCCTCTGATGGGAAACATGCTGCAGATACCGAGAAGATGTCTATAAAGCCTGAAGGAAAAGCCGAGGAAGATAAATGGCAGGGCAGTGCAGGCAAGTGCATATGATATTGTCACTGTATCTGTTATTTGTCTGGTTCCTCACAATAGAGAAATGCCCCAAAGTGATTTGACAAAACTACTTATACCATATATGCCCTATCTTGTTGTTCAGTTTGTCAGTATGAAAGGAAACCAATCTCTTTTTGCCCAAATTTTTCCTAATATATTTTTGGAAGGTTGCATTTTTCCCAACAGAATTATTTTGGTTAGTACATTCCATTAAATATAGGAAGCCACTGGTGCTTTTCCTTGAACACATATATGGCATTTTTATATACAAAATTGATGATATCAGTCCACATTCATTTGAGAAAAATACTCTGAATGGAAGCAAAAACCAAAACCTTGATTACATGAAGCAAATTACATTGCAAAATTTTTATGAGGTATACATCAGTTAGCTATATTTTTTGGTTTGTGAATGTTATATGGAATGTACTGTGTTTTGTTAATATGGTTTGTAAATATGTACAGATTTTAAGTACAAAAGAAAGATTAGACTGTAGACTCAGATGAAATCAACAAAATAAGGTGTACGTGCAACTTTGAATGCACAGGCATTAATGAAAAATTATAATTATTAAAAATATCAATAAAAATTATAGATATTTATCAGTTGAATTAATTAAGACCCTTAACAAAAGAATTTGTTTGCATATTATCAGTTATTAATTTTAGTAGGTGAATTCAAAATTATTTTTAAAAAAATTAATCTTTGAGTGCAGGCACCATCATAATTTGCTGCTTTGTGTTATTTCTTCTCTAACAAGAGGGGAGAAAATTTATTTCAGTTAAGAACTGATAAATTATCATTTTGTTTTTAGGTCTTGTGGCAAAGAAGGTGAAGCCTAGTGCTCCTGTACAGAAAGTCTATCCTCAAGTGCAGAGTACTGAAGCATCAAACACTCAAGCAATAGAAGCAGTTGCCACAAATATTGGTGCATCCACACTGCATAATCCTTATAGCAGTCAAAATCAGCAAAGCATAGAATCTGTATCAGAGGAGAAAGATGTTTCAGAAAAAGGGGCTATTACTGTCAACTCTTGTGCTGAAAAAGTAGAAAGTGGCACTCAGTGTACAGGTGCTTCTATTAATGAGATGAACTGCTTACAGCCCACAGATGCTGGAAAACAAATCAATACGAAGGAAAAACACAGACGACGGAAAATCCACAGCATTCCACCTGTTCCACAGCTTATCTCATTCTCACACCCAAACATGCAACCACCAGTCCCAGTCGAAACTTTTGTTTTAGGCAATCCTTTCGAGACTGGGTCCCCAGAACAATATAGAACACCATCTTGGCGTGAGCAATACATGGGATGGCAGGACAACTTCATGCCACAGAGTAGTAGACCATCAAGCATGCTAAGCCATGTCTCACCATCAACCTCTAACTATCCTGCTCTGAAGCAACTTCAAAGGCCTCACTCAGATCCAGGCAGTGATAAGAGTATGTTCAGTACTTCACAAGATTTGCCTTACATGCATCCAGAGTCTGGCCCATGTAGTGCTCCACCCTCATACTCACAAGCTGTAACATTTCCCGCAGGTGTTAGTCAGGTATCCAAGAATGCCAAAGAAGTTTCATCAAGGATGCTGACCATGCCGCAAGGTTTTTACCATGCAGCACCCAGAGAGGAGTTACTTGGAGGAAAAACGTCCCAATACCAGTTGAATAGTGCTGGGTCAGTTGCTTCAGCAGCAAGGAATGGTTTTGCTGGTACGAATTCAACTCTGCTGTCTTTTAATGGGGACATGACAGGGACAGGGAACACATTGGCTTCAGTGGAATCAGACATTGAAAAGTGTCAACTGCAGTTTAAAAAGTTAGAGGAAATAGCACAAACCAAAGAAAAGGAACAGAAGAAGTTACTGGAGCTCAAACTAAAATTTGCCCAGCACATGAAGAAGAAATATGAAGAACGTCAGAAACTGCTTCTGGGTAAAGGTAGCATCCAAGCTGCAAGGCCAAATTATCAATGCTTTAATATTTCACCAACTTCTGAAAGGATGAACAAGAATACAATGCGTTGTGAATCGGGGCAATCAGTTAAAAAGAGATACAGCCAAGAAAGTGTGCCCCATACTGTCTCACCACAAAAGAGTGCAAAGGATGCTCATCCTAGATCTGCAAATCTACCCTGCCCACCTCCTGCACACAGTAACACTGAAGAAGGTAAACATTTGAAAGGGCCAGCATCAGAAAAATGGCAAAACCCTCCACCAGCTCATTGCCAACCACCAGTACCTTTGAGAGCACTGCCGCAGCCAGAACATGCACCTACAAATAGCCTTGCAGGTAAAACTGTGAAAGTTCAAGGAAAAGCTTTGATATCATCTAGATACAGCCATACGACAGGCCACAGCACAATGGACTCTTCATTTTACAAAATGGGTTTTGCTGCTAAAAGTAAAATGGAGGCAAAAATCGAGCAAGGGACCCCAGTTAAGGTTCAAAGGACCGAGGCCCACTCCAGCACATCAGATGCCAAAGGAGGAGTATCTGTGACATCAGCTAGAGCTAACTACTGGTACAACAGTGGAAAGCAGATGTCAGCCAACCACGCAGATCAAAGCAGGCAGAAAGATTACTTGTCACAGAACAAGATTGTTGACCTGACAGAAGATTATGAAGATGGTCATTGGAAATCGCTGCAGCAAGAACGGAATAAAATAGCCGTGAATGAAAGGTACTCAAAAAGATACAATGAGTTTGATAAGGCAGAAATTCAAGTGCAAGAGGCGATGCAAGTTGCTCGCACCAACAGAGCAAAGCAAGAGGCACAGTATTTTGGAGATAGGTACCAGCATTCTTTCAGTGGCCAAATGGCTTTAAACCATGCACAGATGCCCAGACATACACAGACTCTGCTCAGTTCATCTTCTGCATATGGCCCACAGCAACAACAACAACAACAACACCTTTTGGCAAATGCCCCCCAGACAGGATTGGCTGCACCAGGAGCTGTTCCAAGAGAACCCCCTAGGCTAGTACATTTACCCATCACTGATACAACGTATGAGGTTAAACAAAGGCAGTTTCAGTACCAATGTCATGGTCAGGAAGAGCAACTGATAGCTTCTAACAAGAATAGTCTGATGTCAGGGCCACCCAGCATTCAAAATTATGTACAGCCCATGCAGCAGCTACAAAAGCAACAACATTGGCAGCAGCTACAACAGCATACATCAGTTACACACGCTACATACCACAGAGAAAACGCTCCTTATCCCATGAGAATGGAGGCTAATGGTCATCATATACCAGGAACTTATATCAGGTGCCCAGTACCAAGAATGCCTGTGGGAGGTTCTATAACTAATGGCCACCCAATCTCTAGGCCCAGGGCAGCCATGGTAAAGCATTGGCCAAGACCAGCAAATCAGCAACAGCAAGCAATGCAGATGCCATTTAAAGCTTTCATGCAGCATGGGAAGGAGACCATGGCAGGATATCCTAATAAGATGGCTGAACAAATACAGGTTGGTGTATGTACTCATTTTTATCATCAAATTATGTGGTGCATTGAGACAAATATTTTCATATGACATAGGTCATTGTAAAACTGGCAACTATGAAATTCTATGTGACATTGAATATAATTTATCAAAAATTAACAAGTGATATTATGAAAAGCTCAAGTCATAACTTTGATTAATTACTTATCAGCTAGACAAAAGAAATTATCTTGCAATGAATGTCATTTTTACTTCCTCCTCTGCATGGCTTTTGCACCTTTGTCAGAAATTAAGATACCATATTATTAAAATATTTCAATTATTCAACTTCAAGTAATAAAATGGAATTTGAACAGTGGTCATGTTGATTGCATCATGTATGATATGAATATTGTGTTGCATTTAAAGATTAATAAGATGAATAATTGAAAAAAATATGATAGATAGCAGTGAATCTTTGGCATTTACCTTACATATATAGGTGGCTTACAATACTTTTAAGAAGATTAAAAAGAGAACAACAAATTAGCATGTATATATGCATATAACCTTTCCTATGCACGGTAGCACTTATAAATTTTAGGACCAAACATGGGAAGGATGTTTTATAAGTGGATGTACATCTAATTGAATAATGATCAACTTTTATACATTAATGAAAAGTACAAAAATGAACTGCATACAAATTAAGCAAAATTTTGATTTGAGAAAAGTACTTGACTTGTGTTTGGAATCTGTATTATAAAATAGTGGAAAAGAAATATGATGTTGAACTACTTTGAAATAAGAAGAAAAATATGTAGGAAAAATCTGTTTAAGTAGGAGCATACGCACCAAATTATGTTTTCACTGTTAAGTTATGGTTGCCTGCTAAGGCTTTTTTTTCACATATTTAGTCATTTTTTCTAGGGTGCTAGGCATTTTCAGCTGGGACATCCATTGCACTCATGCTCCCAAGTCAGCCCTAGAAAAGAAGGCATTTCTGTCGTTCCTCAGACCCCTACAAGTCCCAGAAATGGTGCTCATTTTCCTTCTCATGGTAACCAGACAAGTGCTAGTGGAGTTTCCTACCCGAATAGAGCCATGCAAGCACCTGGGCAGTTTATCAGGATGAACATGCAGAATGCACATTTACCAGAGAAAGCAGTGGATGTTAAAATGCAAATGACTGCTACAGGGCATTCACAGTCAAGACTACAGGACATGAACCAAGAACATTTCAGAGCAGGCATCAGAAGGGAGAATCAAGGCCATGAAAATGGAACCCATTTAAATGGATATCCAGGTCACCAGTTTTCTCCCGGAGATGGCCAGCAATTTCAGGGCAGAGTTAGCCTTGGTGTTAACAGCAACTGTGTAGAAATGATGCCCCCAACCCCAGCGCAGCCCTGCGATACTACAAGGGACAGTCTGAATGTGTGTGCTGTGTGCAGAAGAGAAGCATCATTCCTGTGTTCTGGGTGCAAAGACAGCTGGTATTGCAGCCATGAATGCCAGGTAAGGTGATCTTCATTTAATATACGACATTTTCATTGTTCTAGATTGCTGTCTTCCTACAGTTTTGGAGCACTATGTAGTTAACTTGTCATTGCATGGATAAATGAAACTGTATTTTTGAAGACCAATTATGGTTGTTTATATATATATATAATAGTATAATAATGAAAATAAGGAAGTGTTTATACTAATTACTCGCCAACATAAATGTAGTATATGACACATTATTTTTTATCATTTTTACCATTTCAGAATCAGGCCTGGCCCCTACATTGCAGTGAGTGCAAACGATAGAGGTCTGTTTTATGGACCTTATGGTTTGCCTAAGGAAAATTAAAACAGCAGTATTCTCAGGGAAACATTAAAATAATGTAAGCTATGAGATGCTCTAGGCCTTTATTAAATAACATCAGTGAGATTTATACATTTATAACCGTGGGAATTTTTGTGTACAGCCTCCATAGTAGCTTGAAGGTTGTATAAACCAGCACACACATAAAAATTTAAATATAATATTTGGTTTTGAGTTGACATTGAATATTTATATAAATGTTATTTATACAGATTAATACCTGTATGCCTTACTTTATATTTTTCCTCCTAACTTATTTCATAAATTTAAACTGAATTTATAGCAATTCTCAAATAACTGTTTTTGAGTATATAATTTATGAAATCATATAAAATTGAAATTAAGAATATATTTATATATAACATATAGGATAAGTGTATGTAATTGATTTGCTTTTTCTGTTTTAAAATACATTTCCTTATTTGTTGTTTGTTGAGTAATGTATATATTTGTGAATTAAAAAAGATGGCAGTGTGGTGATTTATGTATTAAACTTGTTACAGCAATATTGTTGCCAAGTATACAAGTTAATTTGGTCAGATGTTGCCTTGTGCTCTCGATATTGCCATAAGTTTACTCAGTGCACCCTTCTGGCTGCATGTGAACAATCAGGATGGTCACATCAGTAATGGCACATAAAATATATGAGGGCAAAGGCTAAAATGTGATATGCAGCTAGAATATATACTGCACAAAATGCATAAATACGTTAAACATTTTACTCTCTTACTGGACCAATGGCATATTGCATAATAGGCTTAATGTTGACATGTTCAGTGTGGTCTTGTGTTATAAATATTGTCTTGCTTTAAAGTGAGACTTTAAGTTATTTAAGTTCATATTACATAAACACTAAACAGTACCTGTTTTTTACCTTAAACATAATTTATATTGTTGAAAACTGATAAATTATTAGTTCAAAACGTTATGTATGGAATTGGTTTCAGAAAGTATATATGATATTATGTTTTTTACTTATTTTTGTTATTTTTAAACAAGTGGTACCTGGGTATAATTAAACTAAGCTTAATACACAGGCACCACTTGATCAAGCTTTAGCCTGAAATTTGCTTTCAAAATGAGGATTTTTCTGTCTGCTTGGTGCTTTAATGTGCTTTTATATTTATTTGCAATGTTAAGATATTTGAGGGACACATTATTATTAATGTTAAGTATTTGAAACAGCTGTATTGCTGCCTTTATGAAAGTGCAGTTTAATTATTTTAATTTGTTATATTTATTGTTTGTAGCATGTTAAACAGAAATACAAGTTTAATTTTTGTTGTTGTCATTGCAATGAATTTTACAAAATATATTTTTTAATAATTCACTTTCATGAGACTGACAATTCTAATGTTGTGATATTGAAAATATGAATTGGAAAACTGTTTTTGCAACAAATAAAACATTCCTCTCGGATGATCTGTAATAGATATACAGTTTAATTGTGTAAAATGTTATTGTGCCACCAGTGGTGAGCTAGAGGCACCTAGAATTTACATCCCTTATTTTCATATGTGTTCATAATCTGCCCATCTGGAAACTTGCTACAATTACTGGGTTATTTTAAACATCTTCACTAAAAACATTAACAATCACTGTTTGGTATGGACACAAGATGAGAAAGTTTTTTTCAAGGGTAAACAACAAATTCCATACTAACCAATGGTAAATGAATCCATTACGACATTCAAAGTGAGTCCCCATTTTTCATCGAAAGGTTTTTAATGTAATTATCTGTTAAGAGATTATCACAGAGGGTAGCCATCTATGGAGGTAACATGTAACAACCTTTTTGGTGGTGAAATAGAATTCATTATATGTCTGTGAGTTGTTTGCAATGTCTTTATTGTGAAATATGGATCTCAGAGTTGTTATCCTTTTAAAATGCCTTTTCCCAGTGATCCCCATGACCCAACTGGTGGTACGTATGTATGAGGTGGCTCTAATGCTCAACCTGGGTTATCACAATGCTAATGTTATGCAGCTTTAAGCTATTGTTATTTTATGTTTTATTTCCTTTGACAGTTTTCCAATTGTGAATGAAATATTCAAATTATGTGCTAAATTTTAAGGTTATGGTGTTACTTAAACAGATTGAACAATTGATTGTAGGCATGTGCAATGCAATGGTCTCAACGCTAATAGCCATTTATTCCTTCATTTCAACTCAAGTCAGAAAAAGATATTAAATAGTGATAAGTATAACATTTCCGTATGTAAACGTAATGAGCTTGTGAATTTAAATGTTGATTCACCTTTTTTACGTGCACATTTGATCTTTTATAATATTTTATTTTCTAAATTCAATTCTAACACCTTTTTATAAAAATGTGGACTGAAAATTGATTTCAATCTAGTAGCACAGGTTGGTCCAGGAGGCATGTCCTTCCCCTCTCCACCTTCTTGAAAATGTTTCATGGAAACAGGCTGTACAAAATGAGACAAAAACATCAGTCCCTGCATGCTAAGCTAAATCCATAACTGTGTTGTAGACTAGTCGGATATTAAATATTATGTGGTTGTAGGGTTTTGAACACTGACATTCCATATATAGTAGCTATAAAGAGAAGTATTCATTTCAACACAACGGGAGATTAAGAAGTCCATGATTCATGTAATAATTTGAATAGTTTTTTATATATATAATAGATGGAATATAGAAGTAGACATATATTAGCCAATGTTTCTGCCAAGGTCTGCATAAAAAAGAAACAGTGAAAACTGAGTAAACCAGGAACAGCAATACAAATAAGATAATGTATACAAAAACAGTTATTATATTTAAAACAAGATTCTCATATATTATATATTTATTACAGGGTTTTTGCTTTATGACAAATTTCCATGTAAATGAAGTTCCCAGTAACATTTTCAGTTAGGCTTGTAGCTACCTCTGTTGTGCTCAATTAATCAAAATCCTACTACATCAGGCTATGGTACAGCTACTGGTCCTCATAGTGATCTCATGTTGAAAACTTTGGTCTAGGTAACCAGTTATCGCAGTTTTGAATTCAAATTTATGCACATCCATACTAATAATTTTATATACTGAATGAGGACTTGGTTTGCATATTACAAAATCCAGTTAGTATTCTAATAACTAGGAGCAGAACTAATCAATGGGCACAACTTGCACATGATGCAAGTACTTTGATATATTTTACTTTTAATACACATGGCATCAAGAATATTTTACCAAGAACTGTTCAAATGTCAATTTCGTGCCAGTTATGATTGAAACCATGTTAAACCACACTTTTATGGAAAGATTTAACCTTCAGGGGTTTACAAGTACGTAAAAAGAACCTTAGAACTGATAATAAATCCACTTTAGGGCCCATTTTCCTAGGCCAAACTTGGCCGTTTTGGTTGAACATTCTTGGTAATACATTCTCGATGACGTGGAGTGGTTAATAAAGAATACTGCAACTTCATAAAATATTCAAAAATTTTTCTTTCAAAAAGTTAAATTTAAATTGTATATATCATATGCAAATATATTTATAGACTAACCAAGATTTTCTACAGTTTAGGAGCCAAGATTGATTAAAGTTGACCAAAAATTTTATAATGGGAAAAATCCGTATTGGATAAAAGAGAAAGTAAAAAAAAAAACTCCAGTTATTGGAGTTTTGTGTAACATACATGTGAAAAGCTGCAAAGCCAAAATACCAGTACAATAAGTCCATTTAGTCCTTTTATTATGGTTGAATGATATCAAAAGGGGCAAGACTTCTATACATCATTTTAAATTGTGACATATTGGATGGCCAATTTGGTAAGTACATGTCTTCAAAACTTGAGCTTAATTTACTGTGGTGGTTATCTTGGAATTTTAGCAACTTTGTCAACAGCTTGTTTGTCCAATAAGCAGCTTCATTAGCTCTAAATACTAGGCTTTATTATTATTTTTTTCTTTTTTGAAATTGTCCATCTTTATAAAGACTTCTAAGCCATTTTAAAGGTATTAGTAGCGTGGCTTCCAGGCAACTGAAAGCTGTTCTCAAATGCAGCCACTCTAATGAAAATCAATGATATTAAATTGTTATGGATAGAAGTATATTTCCTTTCATTATTGTCATCTGAAATGGGAAAATGCACCTTTGTTTTATGCATTGGTGACATTAAAGCAAAATGAAAATGCACTTGTAATGTATAGTTTAACAAGCACTATCTGTATAGGTATATGTATTCATAATCTATTTCATGACCTTGCAAGTCGTTCCACAAAAAAGTGAAAATTTGATCACATCAGTGCTGCACATTTTATGTAATATTTTGATAAATATGATTTGCCCCATTATCTTCTTCCAATACTGTTGTACCCTCCGATATGGAAAGAAATCAGTAATTAAATAGTAATCAAACAAATATCCAAATATTAGACAATATGTTTGCTTTTTTGTGGAAAGCCTCTAGCACAAGTTTGCATTTAATGCACATACTGTATAAATGTATGTATTCTGTGACAGTTTTGTTGGGTTTGGATATTTAAGATACATGTGGTAGAATTCTTTTAGGTGTTTGTGTGTGATAAAAAACTTGTATATTTAATAGTATATTTAATAGGGTAAAGAGCTATATTTATTTCACATGAAATTTGTTTTCGAAACATATTTTTAAGATATTGCTTCATTTTATTATAACCTTAATAGATACTCTATGCACTGATTACCTATTTTTCTAAAATGCTAGAGTGGATTTGGCTGACAGTGTGTTATAAGTATTTATAATATAAATAACATAAACAAGTTGCCTTTGCTTAGTATTTAAAAAATAACTGCTTACTCTATTTTTAGTACAGAATATTTGCAAAATTTATTGTTGATCTATCCACATATAAAATTCTTACTGTTCTTATGTAATTATGTCCTAAGGTGGAATTATTGTTTTTGTTATATGGATCTTGTTATCTTTATTAAATGGTAAAAAGGAAAACATCCCTAGTTGCTTTTTTTCTTTTTTCTACTATTTTAAAAGGCACAAGGGACAAATTCATATGCAAAAGGTTTTCATCACACTTTCAGTGCTTTTCTCTTCATGTGCACATCAAGTGCACCTTGAACATACATTAAGTTTTAAATCTTTACATATAGATAAAAAATGCTGTAGTTTTGAATGCACTATGTTGCCCTCAATTGTCATTTAAAGCCCGTGATGATGATCTTTGTTTTACAACAAAATTTGCTGTTTTAAACTAGACATAACAAAGTCACTTAGTGTTTTTTAATGAAGAACTCGCCACATTTTGATTTTTAATAAATTGCCCCCATGCCTTTAAATAATGATAAAATTGACATTTCAGCCACCATAAAAGTCCTACAATACCTTAAGGCCTTGCTGTGGCAAAAATAATTTTACTGGAAATTTCAACATTCCACATTTTATCAGCTAGCAACAACAGTAAAATAATAAAAAAAGAAATTGAATGATTCAAAAAGTTCTATAGATCAAATTTTCTCAACAGTTTTGGACAAGATATCCCTTGGTGATAAAGGGTACATCGTTGAAATTCCAAGGATTTTCTCTTATAAAAGTGCAGCACACACCTTATGTCTTAAAAATTGTAAAGCAATTTGTATTCAGACAAATACCCAGACTAAAATTTGACAAGTCTCAGGTTTTTGCCTTATACATAACTAAACAAATTGGTCTTATTGATAATGGTTTACAGTTCACACCAGCCATCTTGAGTCAAATTCCTGCACATTATGTGATGGTCTACAAAGTAACAGCAGTGGCACTATTTCACTCCCCATTTCTTTTCAAATGCAGTACACACTTTTGCACAAGTTAAAGCTGCAGACAAGGGGTAACTGCATATAGAAAATTCCTTCTCAGTATAGTCAACATTTACCTGAAAATTATTAAGAAAGAATATTTAAAAAGTTATGGTATAATCTTTCCTAGTATGCTAACTTCATATGTAATGAGATAACAAAGAATGTTTCACTCCTGGACCAAAGAACTGCTAGATTCATTGATATGATTGCATAATAATCTACATTTATAATAATTCAGGCATGAGATTAGTATGATAATATTTCAAATAATCAATAAAGCAAAAGTGTAGCTAGGATTTCAAGTATATCCAAATATGTTAAATAAAATACATTCATTTAATATTTCAATTTAAAAATTAAAACAATAATACATTGTAATATACTTACACTTCCATGAGCCATAGCACCAATAACAAACACAACAGGTTTATTATCGGGGACCAAATCCTCCGCATCAACAATTTTGTCTGCATTGAAGGACATCTTTATCTTTTCACAGCCAGTGGGAAGATGGTCTATCACAGGATTTTTTATAACCTATAAAATTTATCTAAATGATAAATGTTTGCATAAAACAGATACTTTTCAAATTGGATGCTTTATAAAAAATGCCATTTCCCGGTCATGTTCTAAGACTGGGTTCCCATGCTTATCTAGATCGGTCTTACTCCCTGGTAAGTCTTACGGAATTGCTGTCAACTAACCGGCTTAAATGTCTGTCACGCCAGAGAGGAAAGATAATTACCCCCTAACAGCTTTACTAGGCATGACAGGTATTTAAGCCGGTTAAGTTGATAGCAATTAAGTGAGACTCCCCAGGGAGATAGATCGATCCAAATATCTGTGAGAATGGTCCCTAAGTCTTTTTCATAAAAAGATAGTGAAGTGCATATGTACACCAAATATCAGTGTAGACAACTGCATAACCAATGGTTATGTTGTCTTTACACCATAGCAACAAAATTTGATTGTCCAGTTTAATAAAACTGGCAGGACAACTCACTAGTATTGTTGGCCTTGTTGATCCAACTTAACAAATCAGCATGTTTTGTTTATCACTGGGTCGTCGGCCATCTTGGCCACTTAACGCTAGTGGCTCTTCTTGGCAATATATATTTATTTAATAATACATTTATTTTAAGTCCAAATTCCAAATCTGTTCAGTAGACTTTACAATAAATAAATAAATAAATAATGTGCGTTACATATAGTGCAGCTAGACACTTGGTCACTACAATAAATTTGTGTTGTCGATCTCGCCTCCCTCGGAAGGATACAGCCTCGCTGCCGTATGAGGTGCTGAGTGATAGCAAGTTTACAATGACATTCTCTGGCTGACCAGGAACCCTGTTTCAACCCCTAAATGCTGAGTGCCAAGCGGAGACAAAGCAGATACTGTTTATAAAGGACTGGTATGTCCCCAGACGGGGTCAAACCCATGTTCTCCTGCTACAGAAGCAGACACTAACCACAAGGCCATCTGGTTGATACGTCAGGTGGATGGTGGATATCCCAACATAAACAAGCTGTACCAATTTGTTAAGTTGGATCGCCAATTTTAATTACCTTGGAATTTTTACTACCCTAACTGCATACAAATTGCCTTTTCCCAAACCAAATAACCATACTGACAATACATATGATTATTAAGTAAGAAAAATATACAAAGCACTGGCAAATAACGTGAAGTGATATCAAGTGAAATTTAAATAAATTTTAGTGTGTAGTTCTTGATGAAGTAAAATATCAAGTAAACTCTTAACTACACAATTCAATTTCAAGTATACTTACTTTCAGAAGCTTCTGTGGGCCATCTGATGCATGGATGCTGAGTTTATGTAAAAGTTGAACTAGAAAATTAACCATTAAAATTATTTAAATATCCGTTATTGACAAATAAAATGTGAACATTTGAATCATGAAAGTGCACTGTTTACTCAAAGTTAACTTATATTAATAAATATATTAGCAGGTGGCATCTTTATGCAAAAACCTTAAGCTTAGGATTACAATGATTATAAAGTCAATTATGGTCTAGAATGAGTTAAGAGAATTGTCCTTTCCCCTCTGGATAAAAACAATTATGGGGGAAATAGACATGCTAAGCAATGGCTGATGTAAACAATATATAAATGTCTTTGATTTTTTATTAACCTGCTGTTATTCAATACCCTGGATAAAGACTAGTATTTTGCTATTAGAAATATACATGCATGTAGGTTACCATGGTGCTAATACGTGACTTACCCATAAGTCCACAAAACCGATCAAAGGTCCTAGGTATCCTGGTCTGAGGGTTGACCTCTATCAACACATGTTTTTCTGTGCGGATATAAACTTGTAATAAACCAGCTCTGTTTAGAGGACTATCCATAAGCATTAATAAGCACTATAAAAGTAAATAACAAAACTGTTATTAATGTTCAAATTATATCTTCAGACTTTTGAACAAAGATTTACTTCTAGAGAACCACATAACACATGGTGCCAATATTTTACCTTAAAATCTAATATCTGTGTATGTTAATATATTATATAGACTGGGAAAAAAGTTTTCCTACCTGGTGAGTGATATCTGGTCTACATGTTGATGGATCTTTTTTAAATCTCTTCATGATACTCCTATGTTTATCACAATTAAGCAGTTCATACTGTTTTCCAACCTTTACATAAAAAAACAGAAAAAAATAGAATTTACCCCTAGGTTATATGTTATCATATTTAAATGAAAAACTTCACGATGTTTTCAAATTATTTTTATCATTACCATAATTACTAACTTAATGTATGAGAATCAAAGTTATGAGGTAAACAAGGCAGCAAACATTTTAATGTATTTGAGTGTCATAAATCAGCAAGTTTAAAATTAATAAGTCAAATAGTTTTTCATTTATTGCGTTAACAGTACAAAAAATGCACGGTGGCGGCGAAGATAGGTGTAGGTGACGGAACTGTATTATACAGAGACACCAAACATACTGAATCTGTGATTCTGTACATAAAAAGCGAATGAAATTTTTATATTTTACAATATCATTGAAATTACACAACTATTTTAATTCATGATATACATCAAACCTTTGCTGTCTCTAATGAAGCATTTTCCAATATTACAATCAATCGCCTTTCTTGATCACGTTCGTGCAGAGTTAGTTTGTGTTTTGGAGTCTTCACGTGTTCTCCAGTGCTTGGATCTGCCATTTTGTCTATTTTGATCTCGAAGGAAACGCGATTCCCTCGAGATTACCCGTTCAGGGTGCTAATTTCAGTTTGCATGGATTTTAACTGCATTTGTGCTGAAACACTCTCACATACCTTTCTAAAAGTTCCAAGCGATTCATTCAACGTTCATCATTAACATTATTTTAATATTATTCATCTGGCCTGTCCGGCTCCTCTTGATGCCAAGTTTAAGGTCAACCAATCAGATTTCAAACATATTGATTTGTTTCAAAATGGCGGTCTCCGATGAAATGCCGTTCAGTGTGGATGGTATTTTCTTTGAGTTTTTCTGAATTTCGGGATATTGTAGTATTTTAAACCATGAATTCCGACGGTATACATACAAGGCTCAGTAGAATTTCATCTTTCCAACAGGCGGGCTTTGCCTTAACTGGATTTGCGGCAATGGCTGGTGTGACGATAAAAGCAATATCGCTGCTTCGTCGAGCTAAGTTCTTTCAAAACAAGACGAAGCCGGCGTATGAAGATGAAAAAAGTAAGTGATGAGACATCTTGATCAGTCTGAATAAATACAAGTAGTCTTATTCTCCGCCTCAACTGTCATAAATGGGTGGTAGTGTTTCAAATACTGAGTATACCGACTTTAGCCTTGAAACCTTTTGACATATTATTTTTTATTTTCTTTCCGCAGGACATTATACTGTATGTCAATATCATATATGCCATTATGGTCACCGACTTTGGTATTAGTACTTGTCATTTCTAGGCAAATTGAATAAATTCTGAAATGGACAAGACAGTTACCTTCACATATGCCACGTGGGTTATTAGAAATTTCTCATATTGTTCACCTGCACTTGGGATATGACCATAATCCGAAATAGAGTGCAATATACTGGAAAAATTAGTCAAGATCAATAAACACAATGGAAACAGTCATTCCCAACAAAATAGGATTATATAAAAGTGAAAGTTATTGTTTAGTAATTAATATTGTTGATACAACTTAACAAATTGGGACAACTTATTTATCATTGGGTAGACCGCCATGTTGGGGAGTGGCTCTTCTTTGCCAGTATTATTGCCAAGAAGAGCAACTTGACAACATGCTGTTCTATTCTTCTTCTCCTTGATGCAAATGCCCATAGCAAATATATTTTTTGTCCAGTTTTTTTTTAAATAAAAATTTATTAATTGATATTGTAATTATTTATTGTAATTGATAAAACAACCGCATCCATGTTTTTTAAACAATGTTTGGAATTTCATCTATTTTTGTTGAACTGTATTTTCAGGTATGACTTTGGAAGAAATTGAGGGATATACCAAATCTCCTAACATAAACCTTAGAAGAAGTGCAGAGCAGCTGCTTTTGGAAAAAGTTCTCAGTAGTGGTAATGTTCATATCGTTCTGTTTGATACATAATGGCTGCTTATTTAACTGAATATATAATGTTAAATGGTATTTTGGATCAGTGATGCATTTTTATCTCAATAAAATGTAGTTTGATATCAATTTTATGAGATTTTCATGAACATTTTATGCAGTTGTGATGTATGTGATCTCATGTTCCATTTATCATTAATCTTCTAAATTATTTTTTTGTTGTTTTCTTATAGAATCATTTTTATAAATTTTAGCTCATGTGCTGGATGAGCTGTTAAAGTGGTGCCTGTGTGGTGATGAAAATGAAATAGCCAAAGCCGCAACTGTGCTGTGTGTCCTCATTAAGTCAGGTGATAGATTGCAGTCATTAAATATAGTGAAGTGTGCAACGAGAAAGTGATAGCTGTATAAATATTGAAAACTTCATTAATTTATCACTCTCTTTGTTTTCCCAATCAATCAGATGATAGTAATAATAAATCGTCTTTTTGGTATGCACTTTTCATGTTTTTTGACATATTTGAACAAGTATATATTTGCATTTTCTCTTTCAAATTTCGCAGTGGACACTAGGGGTCACCCCTGGGAGAAGCCCTACATCCTTACCCTGGCTGAAATGATCTTACAGTCCCTGAATCCTCAGAGATCATACAAAGTTCAGGCTGATGATTTTACAGTTTCTGAGAGAATCCAGCGCCTTTCTACTTGTGCATTGTTTGAGTTGGTTTGTGATGCAAGTAAGTCAGCACCATTGTTTAATTCATATAGGCCTTTGTTGCTCTTTTTTTATGCATTGTTAATTAGTTTTTCTTTTATGTAAAGAAATCAAGTATCATTCAGTTAATTTTTCTCAGTTTTTTTATACAAAGTTCATAAAACCCTTCTGACTACCTATTTGTTGTGGAGAGGATTTTTTAGACAAAGAAATGTTTATACAACAGTTAATGTAGAAATTACTGTTTTTCTTCTAGCTGCTCAGAAAGACTTCCTTGTTGCTAACTATCCAGATATAGTACCATGTATTCTCCACCTGGTTGTAAACAGTCGCTGCAAGGAGGTCAGCAGATATGCTTTGTTCCTCACACATCAGATTGCCATACAGGGTGAGACTAAAGCTTTTGCTGTTTCAGTTGTTGATGAAGTCAATTTGAAAATATATCTTTTTTATCTTTTGTTTGTGGGTGAGCATGCACTTGATAACCCATAGTTTGTTCAAGGGGCATTTTTAGTATGATTTAGTAACTAAAACTTAAGTGAAGATAATACTTATTTTTATTCACAATTAGGCGGAGAGGAAAGAGGTGATAGGTCTGAAGTATTACATTTTTCTGACACTTCCTACACTATTTACTCAGATAACTTTTTTTTTCAGAATCTACCAGACAAGCCCTGATAGATGCTAATGGTGTGAAAATTGTAGCGAAGTCACTGATGATTCATCAGGTAAATGTTTCTTTTCACCCCTCTTTTTTATTTTGCTTGTCCTTTTGCTTAAAAGATTGAATTTCTAAACTAGAGACATAAATTTCTGGTGCTATTTCATTTAGTACTACATGAAAGATACATGAATCATTTTTTGGTTTCAGGGAGATCCAATGCTGCAGAGACTAAGTCTCCAGATGTTAACTGTTTTCTCTACAATGCCAGAATCCGGTATGCTGATCAAAACGTTCTACACTATATAAGCATATCTTAAAGTGTTGATTTCCACCTTAAAGCTAAGATATTAATTATAAGAGTGGAAAAATTTTTTTTTAAATCTTGATGTGAATTTTTCATTTTGCCTAAAAATGAAAGTTTTCAGTAACATTGTATACAAAACAGTTCTTTTTGTAAAACATGCCCACAGTTACCACTAACTATTGATAACTTTTATTGAAGCCCTATGAGGCATATTTTTTTGTACATAGTTTGCATAAAGAGTTTTTATGTCCACTTTAATTCATTCTCTTGATGTAAATATATCTATATCAATTGTTAAGATTTATTCTACTATCTACATTCTAAAAATGTTATTATCTTTATTTATTTATATTTTATTTGCAAATGAACGGGTGTATTAATTTATTTTTTTATATAAATTTTGTATGTATTAGTATTGAAATTCATGCCAATGTTCTCCCAAATCAGATAGTAAGCAGATGTTGTCAGGTATAGCTGAGGAAGGTGTCATTGTGCCCACTGTAGTGTGCCTTAAGTCTGAGGATCCGGAATGTACATACTGGGCTGTGGCCCTTTTACATGAATTTGCCATAAATGGTGAGTAGACAAACTCCCCTCTTAGTTTCCATATCTGTTTAGATCTATTGTGAATATTTGAGTAATCAGAAATAGTTATTGTAAAATTTATTTTTTTGTCATTTGAGAATACTTACATAATATGTACTACAGTGTATAACAACTGTTTTTAATAAACATTTAAATCTTAGTTGTTGATTTCAGAGAACATTTCCAGAGTGAATTCAAACAGTGATCACAGTTTGCTTCTTTTGTTTTTTAGATGTGTGTAAAGGTCGTATTATAGAGGTTTATGGTTTGCTGCGAGCCTTGTCACAAACTCTCGTTGATAGTGAGGCAAACCAGCAGCGTTTGCTTCTAAGGCTTTTATGTTTTCTTGCCGTTGAGAATGGTGAGTTGTATCAGTTTTTCAATAGTTGTCCATCCCAGAATGAAAAAATCTACACAATTCTAGATTGCATTGTTTTTTACAATCCACTCTTTGCCAAGAAGATTCACTTGACTGAAGCACTTCAAGAAATGGATGTTAATTTCCATGGTTTACGGTGTTTGAAATAGTCTGTTACATCTTCACCAGGCATAAATTTTAGATATTTGGCTTTCATTTATGTGGTTGGTATTCTTGTTTATATTTTTTAAATTGTATTTCCCTTGCTGAATGAAGTTCCTTTACCATTTTCATTACTGTGATTTTATCATTAGATTGAGAGATTTATCTTGGTTTACAGTGGATAGGTGTAGTGGCCTACGTAACCACTTATGGATATTAATTTATTTCAGAAACCTTCAAGAATGATATATTACAGTGCAATGACATTGTTAGTCGCCTGCCAGTATTTTATGCGAGTGGAGACAAGGACGTGGTACATTGGGCTCTTGTGTTAACACATGATTTAGCTATGACAGGTGAGGGGTAATGTTATATAGTAGTTTTTTTCCTTATCAAATTATAATGAAAAGAAAAGTTATTGCATTGTAGGCCTATTGGTTGTTGGACAGTTAACATGTTTTTCATTGTGAAGTTAATCATCCTACACCAGGTGAGGTTATAACTGAATGACCTGATGTTACATTTTAACTCTGTCTGAGCAGACAATTAATGTTTTTTTTTTCTTAAGGCAAGGCAGCCACCACATCCCTTTTAAACACTTGTCCAGATCTAGTGAGTGCCATGGTCCCACTGACAGCCCAGGCTGAGTATGTTCTCAAGAGACTTCTGGCGGAGACTTTGGGATTCTTCTGCTCAAATGGTAGGTTAATATTTTACAGATAACATTGAAAACTCCAATTTATATGATGATGTGGTAGAATCATAAAAATAAAGACCATTTAATTTTATAGATTATGCAGGTCTTATGTATCTTGACTTTCTGCAACGAAAGAAAAAATAAATTTTGTTGGTTGTATATATTTATAATTAAAGAGAGATAGAGACTTCTCGTCTGGATTTTTCATACAGATCTTTTACTAATAATTGTCTAACGGTAATAAGAAACCAGATATGAATTTACCTAAGTTGCCTTCTTTACCTTTCTCAATTGGATACAGAACATTACATGCTGAAGATTATCCGTAATGGTGTCTTGGTTACCATATTGCAGTATGCTACCTGTGAGGATGAACAGTTAAAGTACTGGTCGGCTGCTGTTATGCTTAACATGGCTATGACATCAGGTACTTTTGTACGCACATTCCACATTAGCAAATTGTTTTACAGATTATTTTCTTTCTTGCACATCTTTAGGGTCCGTGTTTGTCACAGTTTCAGTGCATTTAACCAGTGTTACAATAGGCTTAACAAGTTTAAATGTTGAAGTTCCAAAATTTTGGGTGTTCATATTAAAGTCAAAACTTTATTGGATCTTTTTTACCACAATCAAAACCATTTTAATTGTTGAAAGCCCTTGGATATGCAATGTCCATATCTAGGCTGAAAATACTGTATAAGATGCTGGTAAGAGATTGACATCATATGTTTCTTTATCATTTGAAATTGTTTTTGATATTACATGCTTTTAAAGTAAAAATGTATTAGTACATGTTTTTGTGCCCAACTGTAAAAATTACATCGTATGTCTAGATGCAGTAAAGCTGGAGATTCTGCAGGCAGGTGGTCTGTCAGTCATCATGGAGCTAGCAATAGGAGACCACAGCAACACACAAATCTCTGTTATGGCTGCCAAGAGCTTGGTCATGCTGGGGTTCACAGGTAGATATCTTAATGGTGATAATTCTTTTTGGCATTAATAGTACATACAAAGAGATTTGTAAATGTCAATTCATAGTGCAGAATAAGACAATTGAGCAGGGAAATATTAATATAAATGTTTTCAAATACTAGAGTGCATGTTTTAAGAACTATTTGCTTCTCTTTCCAGATAAACCTCTGTCTATCAGTGTTCTATGTGATGAGGACAATGCAAGAGTCAGAATGAACAAAAAAGTATATCACCTGAACAAACCAGGGGTAATTGATTTACTTATTAAAACTTTTCATGCAATGGGTGCACAGCTAAGAACATCAGTTTTAAAGATAAGTATGATTTGTAAGGGAGTAATTACTATATTTTGGTGCATTTTACAGCATTCTTTCTTGTACTAGTTTTTGTATATCCCAAGAAATATTAATGTTAGAAAAAATGGTTCTTGAAACAATTTAAATTGTTTTACAGTTGAATATTATGGTGTGGAACACTTTAACAGCTGAGTCAATGGCACAGCTCCACTATCATATCAACAACCCTTGGGAGGCTCAGGATTTAGGTGTCAAAATCCCACATAAGCCTCAAGATGAAGGGAACCTTGTGATAATTGTTATCAGAGGGCAGTATGGGCAAATCTATTTAAAAGGTAGATGTTGC